>NW_024704742.1:69639270-70239270 GCF_018977255.1 Callorhinchus milii
ATACACTGTCCACTACACGCTGTCTACTATATACTGTCCACTACACACTGTCAAATATACACTGTACACTGTCCACTACACACTGTCCATTATACACTGTCCACTACGCACTGTCCACTATACCCTGTCCACTACAGACTGTCCACTACAGACTGTCCATTATACACTGTCCACTACACACTGTCTACTAGACACTGTCCATTATACACTGTCCACTACACATTGTCTACTATACACAGTCCACTACACACTGTCCACTACACACTGCCCACCACACACTGCCCACTACACACTGCCCACTACACACTGCCCACTATACACTGTCCACTATACTGTCCACTATACTGTGTCCACTATACACTGTCCACTACGCACTGTCCACGATACACTGTCCACGATACACTATCCACGATACACTGTCCATTATACACTGTCCACTACACAGTGTCCACTACACACTGTCCATTATACAATGTCCACGATACACTGTCCATTATACAGTGTCTACTACACATTGTCCGCTACACACTGTCCACTGTACTCTGTAAATTATACACTGTCCACTACACACTGTCTACTATACACTGTCTACTATACACTGTCCACTACACAGTGTCCATTACACACTGTCCACTACACACTGTCGACTACACACTGTCCACTATCCACTATGCACTGTCCACTACACACTGTCCACTACACACTGTCCGCTACACGCTGTCCACTATACGCTGTCCATTATACACTGTCCACTATACACTGTCCACTACACACTGTCCACTACACACTGCCCAGTACACACTGTTCACTACACACTGTCCACTACACACTGTCCGCTACACACTGTCCGCTACACGCTGTCCACTATACGCTGTCCACTATACACTGTCCACTGTACACTGTCCACTATACACTTTCCATTATGCAGTGTCCATTACACACTGTCCATTAAATACTACCCACTATACACTGCCCACTATACACTGTCCATTATACATTGTCTACTATACACTGTCCACTATACCCTGTCCACTACAGACTGTCCACTACACACTGTCCATTATACACTGTCCACTACACACTGTCTACTAGACACTGTCCACTAGACACTGTCCATTATACACTGTCCACTACACATTGTCTACTATACACAGTCCACTACACACTGTCCACTACACACTGCCCACCATACACTGCCCACTACACACTGCCCACTACACACTGCCCACTACACACTGCCCACCATACACTGTCCACTATACTGTCCACTATACTGTGTCCACTATACACTGTCCACTACGCACTGTCCACGATACACTGTCCACGATACACTATCCACGATACACTGTCCATTATACACTGTCCACTATATACTGTCCACTATACACTGTCCACTACACAGTGTCCACTACACACTGTCCATTATACAATGTCCACGATACACTGTCCATTATACAGTGTCTACTACACATTGTCCGCTACACACTGTCCACTGTACTCTGTAAATTATACACTGTCCACTACACACTGTCTACTATACACTGTCTACTATACACTGTCCACTACACAGTGTCCATTACACACTGTCCACTACACACTGTCGACTACACACTATCCACTATCCACTGTCCACTATGCACTGTCCACTACACACTGTCCACTACACACTTTCCACTATACACTGTCCACTACACACTGTCCACTACACACTGTCCACTACACACTGTCCGCTACACACTGTCCGCTACACGCTGTCCACTATACGCTGTCCATTATACACTGTCCACTATACACTGTCCACTACACACTGTCCACTACACACTGCCCAGTACACACTGTTCACTACACACTGTCCACTACACACTGTCCACTATACACTGTCCACTGTACACTGTCCACTATACACTTTCCATTATGCAGTGTCCATTACACACTGTCCATTAAATACTACCCACTATACACTGCCCACTATACACTGTCCATTATACATTGTCTACTATACACTGTCCATTCTACATTGTCCACTATACACTGCCCACTATACACTGTCCATTACGCACTGTCCATTACACAGTCGACTACACACTGTCCATTACACACTGTCCAAGACGCACTGTCCATTATACACTGTCCATTATACAATGTCCACTATACACTGTCCACTATACACTATCCACGGCACACTGTCCATTATACACTGTCCGTGATACACTGCACACTGTCCATTATACACTGTCCACTACACACTGTCCACTACAGACTGTCCACTACAGACTGTCCACTACACACTGTCCACTAACACTGTCCACTAACACTGTCCACTGTACACTGTCCACTATACACTGTCCACTATACCCTGTCCACTATACCCTGTCCACTACACACTGTCCACTATACACTGTCAACTACACACTGTTCACCACACACTGTACACTGTCCACTACACGCTGTCCACTACGCACTGTCCACTATGCACTGTCCACTATGCACTGTACACTATACACTGTCCACTATATACTGTCCATTATAAGCTATCCATTATACACTGTTCATTATACACTGTCCACGACATACTGTCCATTACACATTATCCACTGCACACTGTCTATTAAACACTGTCCACTATACACTGTCCACTATGCACTGTCCACTATCCACTACACACTGTTCACTACACACTTTCCACTGCACATTGTCCACTATACACTGTCCACTATACTGTGTCCACTATACACTGTCCACTATACACTGTCCACTATACTGTCCACTATACTGTGTCCACTATACACTGTCCACTACACACTGTCCACTATACACTGTTCATTACACACTATCCACTGTACACTATCCACTACACACTGTCCACTATACACTGTCCACTATGCACTGTCCACTATACACTGTCCACTGTACACTATCCACTACACACTGTCCACTATGCACTGTCCACTATACACTGTCCACTACACACTGTCCACTACACACTCTCCACTACAAAGTGTCCTCTACACTCTGTCCGTTATATACTGTCCACTATACGCTGGCCTTTATACACTGTCCCCTATACACTGTCCCCTATACACTGTCCCCTATACACTGTTCACTATACACTGTCCACCATACACCGTCCACTAAACACTGTCCACTATACACTGTCCACTACACACTGCCCATTTTACACTGTACCCAGTACACTATACACCGTACACTGTCCACTATACACTATCCACGATACACTGCCCGTTATACTGTCCACTACACACTGCCCATTATACACTGTCCACTACACATTGTCCATTACACACTGTCCATTATACACTGCACACTATCCACTGTACACTGTACACCATACACTGTACATGGTCCACTTTACGCTGTCCACTTTACGCTGTCCAATATACCCTGTCCACTATACACTGTCCACTATACACTGTCCACGATACACTGTCTATTGTACACTGTACACTGTCCACTATACACCATGTACTGCACACTATACGCTGTACACTATACCCTGTACACTATCCACTGTCCACTGTATGTACACTATATACTATACACTATACACTGTACACTGCAATGTACAGTATACACTGTAGATTATACATTGTATGTCCACTATACACTGTATGTACACCATACACTGTACACTGTACACTATGCACTGTACATTATACCCCTTATGTACACTATACACTGTACACTATACACCTTATGCACACTACACATTGTACACTACACACTGTGCACTGTCCACTGTCCACTATACCCTGTGCACTGTACACTGTATACGATACACTGTACACTGTGCACTCTCTGCTGTCCATCACATATTATACACTATACACTGTAAACTATACACTGACACTATACTCTGTATGTACACTATACACTGTACACTATACACTCTACGCTGTGCAACTGTATATACACTATATGTACACTATACACAGCTGCAAATCATGGTGGTGTGACACGGAATGTGTCTCTTTGACTGTCTCTCTCTCTCTCGCTCTGTCTCACTTTCTCTCTCACTCTGTGTCTCACTCTCTCTCACTGTCTCTCTCGCTCTCTCTCTGTCTCCCTCTCTCCCTGTCTCTCACTGTCACTCTCTGTGTCTCACTGTCCTCTCTGTCTCACTCCCCCCCTCTCTCACTTTCTCTGTACCACTCTCTCTCTGACACTCTCTGTCTCACTGCCTCTCTCACTCTCTCTGTGTCTCCCTCTCCCTCTCTCTCTGTCTCACTGTCTCTCTCTTACTTTCTCTGTCTCTCTGTCACCACTGTGACTCACTGTCTCTCTCCCTCACTCTGTGTCTCACTCTCTCTGTGTCACTCTCTCTGTCACTCTTTGAGTCTCACTGTCTCTCTCTCTCTCTGTCACTCTGTGTCTCACTGTCTCTCTCTCATGCTCTGTGTCTCACTATCTCTCTCTTTCACTCTGTGTCTCACTCTCTCTCTGTCACTCTCTCTGTATCACTCTTGCTCTCTGTCACTCTCTGTGTCTCAGTGTCTCTCTCTCACATTCTGTGTCTCACTCTCTCTCCCACTCTCCCTTTATATCACTGCCACTCTCTGTGTCTCACTGTCTCTCTCTATGTCTCACTATCCTTTCTCTCTCTCTGTCTCACTGTTTCTCTCACTCCCTCTATCTCACTATCTCTCTGTCCACTGTCTCCCACTCTCTTTGTGTCTCACTGTTTCTCTGTCTCACCATCTCTCCGTCTCTCTCTCTGTCACTCTCTCTCTGTCACTCTCTGTCACTCTCTCTCTCTCTCTCTCTCTCTCTCACTGCCTCTCTCTGCCACTCTCACTCTCACTGCCACTCTCCCTCTCACTCACTTCTCTCATTTTCACTTTCATCCTCTCTCTCTCCCTTTCTCTCACACTTTCTCCCTTTGTCTCACTCCAACTATTTCTCTCTGTATCCCTTTCTCTCACTCCCTCACTGATTTATCCCCTCTTTCTCGCAATCCTACTCTCTGTCAATTTCTCTCACTCCCCCCTCTCTGTCACCCTCTCCACTCTCTCACCGCCTACCTCTCTCACTCCCACTACTCTCACTCCCTCTCACACTAGTCTTCCTTACTCTCCCCCCTCTTTTTCTCATACCCCTCTCTCACTCCCCTCTCTCACCCATTCCTTCTCTCTGCAGCTCTTTCTCTCTCTTCTACATACACTCTCTCTCTGCGCCAGTCTCTCTGCCACTCTCTCGTACTCCCTTCTTTCTCTCTCACTCCCCTTCTCTCTCACTCCCCTGTCTCCCTCGCTCTCTCTCTCTCACACCCTCTCTCTCATTCTGTCTCTCACCCCCCTCTCTCTCATTCTCACTCCCTCTCTGCCTCCCTCTCTCTTCTTTTCCTTTCACACCGTCTCCACTTCGTCTCTGCAAACAGCTTTTCCTCCAGCCCCCGCACCGTCTTGTGCGCTATTCCTCAGGGCTCTGTCCTCGGTCCCCTCCTCTTCACCCTCTACACGCTCCCCCTTGGTGACATCATCCGCAGACACGGGGTAAATTTCCATATGTATGCGGATGACACCCAACTCTATCCCTCTGCCTCCATCCTGAACTCCAGGACTACTGGCGTCCTGACCGACTGCCTGTCCGCCATCAAGTTCTGGACAAGCGACAACTTTTTCCAACTGAGGCCCTCCTGATTGGCTCGCGCCAGCGTCTCCGCACCTCAGGCGTTGGCAGCATCAGCCTCCACGGCTGCACACTCAACCTCACTAAGGCAGTCAGGAACCTGGGTATCCTGTTTGACCCTGAACTGTCCTTTCTCCCCCACATCCGCACCATGACCGGCACTGCCTACCACCACCTCCGTAACATTGCCAGACTCCGCCACCGCCTCACCCCTCAGGCTGTCAAAACCTTCACCCACGCATTCGTCACATCAAGGCTCGATTACATGAACTCCCTCCTCATCGGCCTTCCCAACTCTTCCCTTCACAAGCTGCAGATCATCCAAACCTCTGCAGCTCGTGTACTCTCACGCACCAGGCTCCGCGACTCCATCACTCCCACTCTCACCCGACTCCACCGGCTCCCCATCCCCCAAAGGAGCGAGTTCAAGATCCTCGTCCTCATTTTCAAGGCCATCCATGGCCTTGCCCTCTCCTACCTCTCCGACCTGCTTACTCCCTAAGAACCTGCCTGATCCCTCCGTTCATCGGGCTCTGGCCCTCTCCCATGTCTCCCGCCCGACCCGCCCTACCATCGGTGGTCGGGCTTTCAACCTCTCTGCCCCCACACTCTGGAACTCCATCCCACGGTCCCTTCGCTTTGCTTCCTCACTTCCCTCCTTCAAGGCCGGTCTCAAGATGCTCCTCTTCGATCGTGCCTTTGGTCTCCCTCCCACTCCCCCCATCTCTCTCCTTCTCACTCTCTCTCTCTGTTCCTCTCTTTATCTCTACTCACACTCACCCTTCTCTCTCTCCCTCTCTTGCGCTCTCTATCACTTTCTCGCTCTCTGTTACATTGTTTCCAGTTTCACTCTCTCTCTCACAGTCTCACACTTTATCTCCTATTTCAATACATATATTATTTGTTCATCTCTTCACTCTCTCGCTCTGTTTCTCACTCTGCCTCTAACTGTCTCTCTCTCTCACTCACTCGGTCTCTCCGTCTCTGATTCTCTCTTGCCAACCTGTGCCTAACGCTCTCCAGAATTAGCGAAGGCGGGATGTGTCCCTCCAGGGAGAAACCACATTCCATTCCAGACACAGGGAAATTTCCATGGAGGTGACATACAGATGTGAACTCAAATCTGCTTTGAATAGTCTTGAACACAGGGATGAGTTTCCATTTGTGTCAGAATACAAGAAGATCTCTCTCCCATGTTTCTTTCTTGTTCTCTGTCCATACCTGTCCATTGCTCTCTCTCTTGCTGTTTCTCTCTCTCCTCTCTCTCTCTCTCTCTCCATCTCGATATTTCTTTCTCTCTCTCTCTCTCTCTCTGAATTTTTCTCCATCTCTGACTTTCGCCTGCTGAATCTCTCTCCCTCTCACTGTTTCTCACTGCATGCCTTCCTGGGTCTTTCGCTTTCGCTACTGATTGAAATGAGGAATTTAAATGACTTTTACAGAAATTCTAATTGACATGCCAACCGCATCCGCTCCCTCCTCTAATAAAACAAACATTTAAAGAGAGCGCTTGTTTTCTCAACTGCAGTGGAACGGGAGTGTTCTATAGATCGGCAACCACAATGTAACATATATAACAATACAGTGGTGTGCAAATTGGCTGTGGCATTTGTTTACAAACACATAATCACTACATTCACGATTAAATACTGTAAAGCTCTTTGAGACGCCTCGATGACACGATAAGGCACCGTATCAATAATACTAATAATAATCCTTGCATTTGATATAGCGGCTTATCACGTCTCAAAGATGTTTCAAAGCACTTCACAAAATATATTAAAGTGTAGTGACTCCATGTTTTGTGGGCAAAACACGGCAGCCAATTGCGCACAGCAGTGTCCCACAAACATCCGGGGTAATAATCCCTCCAAAATACTAATCCGCCAATTGGCTACCCGCCACTCATTGGATATTATTGTTATTGGATGTCTTGCAGTGAATCACAAAGCAGCAACTTAACCCGTGGATTATGCACTGTGCCACATGTAATGCTGTGCTCTGATGGTCTACATTCATTACAGTCTCTGAAGCTGAACGCGTGCTTTTGTGATTCACTGCCAGATTCACAGTGGTTCACACTTGTCCTTTGCAATTATCAAGTGTTTGAGGTTACTGGCTGAACGTAAAGTTAGCACCAATGGCGACTAACAGTAACAACATGACCACCACTACAGTCTCACGTGATGTTTTCAGTGATTTGTTTTGGTCACCAGAGTGCCTGACACGTGCAGAATTCCTCCACCGTGCTCAAGAAAAGCATCTAAGCCAGACTGAGAATTCCACATATGCATGGAAATTTCCCTCTGCGTACCCTGGAGGACACACCCCATTTACCTAATTCCAGAGAGCATGAGGTGTAGGTTGGCAAGAGGCTTGGGAACCCCAGGGTGTGCGTTGGGTTTAACTAGCTAAAACCACATAGCTTGGCCATTGGGAGGGCTATCTGGCAAGCTTCCCACTGCTTGCCCAGCTGGACCACACACGCCCATTAGGAGCTGCAAGGCCTTCGACAACTGGTTGTAACTAAGTGAAACGGAGATTGAGAGATAGAAACAGCCCTTTGGTCCCTTTGATCTCATTCCCAGGATGTGAATCTCCACATCGCTCGCCCTTGACCCAGTGCAGATGATAGTAATAATCCTTGCATTTGATATAGCGCTCACGTCTTCTGGATGTCTCAAAGTGCTTCACAGAATATACTGTAAAGTGAATTGACAGTATATTTTGTGGGCGAAACGCAGCAGCCAATCACACACAACAGTGTCCCACAAACAGTCGTGGATTGAAGTAACCCAATTATTATTTTTTTTCTTGACGGATTATTATCAAGCGTTTGGAGTAAGGAAACTTGCCCAAGGTTTTGCCCTGCTGGGAATCAAACCCAGCTCTCTCGCTTATGAGGCGAGTGCTCTAACCACTGAGCAACAGGACTTCGGAGATGAAACACTTATCCACAATTCGTCACTTCCTGCTTCGATTTCTCCACCAGCTCACACCCTACTCCATTACCCGCCCTTTCCCTCAGCTGGCTCCGGCCTCCTGCACGTTCCTCGTCCCCTCTACTCCACCATCGGCGGCCGTGCTTTCAGCCACTACTCCCTGAAACTGTGAAACTCTCTGCCTCAATCTCTCCGCCTTGCTTCCTCTTTGACACTCTTCAGATCCCACCTGAAGACCTTCTGTGAACTTGCCTGTGGTCATCTCCCCTCTTCCCCCGGCTTAGAGTCAGGCTCCACTACTGTCAAGCGCTCAGACACAACCCCACGCGATGGCACTAAAATTGGTCACTCAAACCATGGTTATTTGTGGGGACATTGCTGTGCACAATTGGGCTGCCATGGTTGGCCCACAACACAATCAATCCACTTTGCAGTATATCCTGTGAAGCGCTTTGAGACGTCTCGATAACGCGATAAGGCGCTATTTATTATAAAATATAAATTGCGTTGGGTAAATGATGACCGCCATCTGCTGGTCAGTTGTGGATACTGCAGGGAAATTGCTGCTGCGAGGTGCTTACCTGATACATTATACAGTAATAAATTATAATAATAATAATAATTCTTGCATTTGATATGGATTGACTGTGTCTTTTGTGGGCAAAACTCAGCTGCCAATTGCACACAGCAGTGTCCCACAAACAGTCGTAGATTGAGTGACCAAATTATTATTTATTTATGTTGTTGAAAGGATTATTACCCCCGGAAAGCAATCCACTAATCGACTAACAACCGAGTTCCTACTTACCACATGGTAAACAGAGGCGTGTGGAGTAAGGAAACTTGCCTGAGGTTTTGCCCCGCCCAGGAATAGAACCCAGGTCCTCTCGCTTGCGAGGCGAGCCACTCTAATTAATATGCTGCAGGACTCCAGTAATGATAATTCTTGCGTTTGTGATATCACATCAAAACGTCTAATTATTGTCAGATGTATTGGCTATTTTGCGAGAAGTAAGGTGAAAAAGTGATGGCCAATTTTATCTGGAGATTGTCAGCTAAGACTCTGGGAGAAACCTACCTGTTCAAGTAGTATCACAAGATCTTTAATGTCCACCTGAACGGGCAGATATGCACGTCTTTAAAAAGACTTGAGTCTGTAGCACTTCTTTCCCCCTTCACTCCCCCCAGCACTACACGAGTGTGTCAACTTAGTGCGTGAGCTCAAAGCACCGACCCACGGCTCAAACCCGCTCTATTAGAAAAGAGTTGAGAGTTTCTCCCGGTTTCCTGGATGAAATCCTCGCCCCACCCTCCATCCCCCCATACACCCCCCCATCGATCATTCAACTCATGGCTGTTTGTGGGACTTTGCTGTGCGCAAAATTTGGCTGTCATGTTCACCAACAAAATAAACAGTCGCAGTTGGTGGAATGGCCCTGTGACTCGCTTGATAATCATTCAACAATGTTGTGGGCGAGCAAAAAAACAATGTCTGACACATGTGGAAACCCATTACGAGGCTTCAGGGTATCCAAACCAGACCGAGATTTCCACATATCCCGTCTACACATGGAAATCCCAGAGATGTTCATTGGAATGGAATGTGCATGAGGGATGCATCCTGCGTACCTATTTCTGAAGAGTATTTGGTGCAGGTTGATAAGAGCCAAGGCTTGGGGACCCCAGAGTGTGTGTTGGGTAACTGCTGGAGTCTGACCAACTAAAAAGAGTCCTGTAGCTCAGTGGTTAGAGCACTCGCCTCTCAAGCGGGAGACCTGGGTTCAATTCCCGGCTGGGCGAAACCTTGGGTGAGTTTCCTTACTCCACACGTCTAATAATAATCCCTCCAGAAAAAAAAACAATAATAAATTGGTCACTTCAATCCGCGACTGTTTGTGGGACACTGCTGTGCGCAACTGGCTGCCGCGTTTTGCCCACAAATATACATTATACATTTTACAGTATATTCTGTGAAGCGCTTTGAGATGTCTTGATGATGTGAAAAGCTCTATATCAAATGCAAGGATTATTATTATTATTATTATTATTAAAACCGCATAGCTTGTCATTGATATCACTGTCTGGCAAACCTTCTGCTGCTTGTCCAGCTGGAACCATTGATAGGGCTTTGGCTTGCAGAGTTTACGGGAGCTGAATGGGAGGATTCCCTGCCTCCAGTGACCGGTCCGTTTGTCCTTCCAAGTCCTGCCGATGCTGTGCTGGCATCAACAGTGCCCTAGAATACTGCGTACGTGCCCGGTTCAGTAACCGGACTACTGAGGCCATCATAGAGGGCTGGCTCGATTCTGACATTCTGTTGCCAAACATATCACCTTGGAGCCGGTTCAGCTCCGAGGAGCCCCCACTTACCTCCCGCCTAAGGAGGATAGGCAAGAAACTGAATGAAGCAGGCTGACATCTCTCGACACTAAAAAACTGTAATATAAAAATGTATAAAGATTGTTTGAACAAGGTGCAGTATATATGGTGAGCTCCATGTCCCAGTTCTGGTGCGCCACAGCTTTGCAGTGTCAATATCCCTGGTGCCAGTAACAGCTCATGTAAATCCTTGCAATTTGCGTTGGTTCCACTTCAAGTGGTGCATTAATGGGGATTTGCCTGATCTTGCTGTCTCCGCAGCACCAAGTCTCAGGCATCTGCAAAGCTACTGCTACAGGTGGATTAACCCTTAGTGCGCTGGCAGATGTTGGCGAAAACTCCTGTTATGGAATATCAACCACAACCGTTTGACATTTGTTTGATGTGCCTTCACACATCGGGTGGGACACCTCAAAGCTCTAAACAGAATCGGCTGTGAGCTGGGGGATAGGGGAGTGAGCTGAGGAAGGAGGGCACAGAGAGGAAAGGTAACCAAAAACATGGACGAAAGGAAAGGTGTTAAGATGGGCTTTTAACGTGGGGAGGAATGGGGATGAGGTGGAGGGACTCCAGGATGGAAGATTTTGTGGAGTCCTGTAGCATATTAGTTAGAGCACTCGAATCACAGATAAGAGGACCCAGGTTTGTTTCCTTATTCCACATGCGTCTGTTTACCTAGCAGTAAGTAGGAACCCAGTTGTTAGTTGATTGGTGGAGTACAACCTGTTTGTGGGACACTGCTGTGCACAATTGTCTATCCCGTTTCACCCACACACATACAGTCAATTCACTTTGTATTATTCTCTGTGAAGTGCTTTGAGATATCTCAACAACAAGAAAACATTTTTTTATAGTGCCTTTCACGTCGGGGGGATGTCCCAAGGCGCTGGACGGTCAGAGATTCGGACCCGAGCTGGGGGTCGGGATCAGGGAGGGTGGAGGGCAGGGGGGGAAGCAGGCTGATCGAAAGTACAGTTGAAGAGGAGGGTCTTGAGGTGGGTCTTGAAGGAGGCAAGGGAGGGGGCGGGGCAGAGGGACTGCGGGATGCAGTTCCAGAGGGTGGGGCAGAGTGGCAGAAGGCCCGCCCGCCAATGGTGGAGCGGGCAAGGTGGCGTGAAGCAGGCCAGAGCCTGCTGAGCCGAGGGAGCTGGCAGGATGGTAGAGGGTTAGGAAGTCACAGAGGTAGGAGGGAGCAAGACCATGGAGGGCTTTGAAAGTGAGGACCAGGATCTTGAACTGATTCCTCAGTGTGATGGGCCAATGAAGTCGGGCGAGATTGGGGTGATAGGGTCATGGATCCTGGTGTAGGAGAGGACACCGTCTGCAGAGTTTTGTATGATCTGCAGCCTATGGAGGGAGGAGTTGGGGAGACCGACAAGCAATGAGTTTGCATAGTCAAGCTTTGATGTAACGAATGCATGTATGAGGGTTTCGGCGGCCTGAGATGTGAGATAGTGGCGGAGCGGGTGATGTTGTGGAGGTGGGGGAAGGCAGAGCGGGTCATGGCACAATGTGGGGTAGAAAGGATAGTTGAGGGTCAAACAAGATCCCAAGATTCTGGACTGGCTCAGTGAGGTGGAGTGTGGATCCATGGATGGTGATGCTGTCAGCGCCTGAGGTGTGGAGGCGCTGACGGGAGCCAATCAGAAGAGCCTCAGTCTTGTTGATGTTCAACTGAAGAAAGTTCGCTCTCATCCAGGACTTGATGTCAGACAGACATTCTGTCAGGGCAGCAGTGGTCTTGGAGTCAAGGGTGGAGGCAGAGAGGTAGAGTTGGGTGTCATCTGCATACATGTGGAAGTTGACCCCATGTCTGCGGATGATGTCACCAAGAAGGAGCATATAGATATTGAAGAGGAGGGGACCAAGGACAGAGCCCTGGGGAACGCCACACACTCTACGATGATAAGGTGCTGCATCAGATGCAAGGATTATTATTAATATTTCAGCATGGAAGAAGGCCATTTGGCCCATCTCCCTCCCCTCTCCTCCTGCTGAAAATATCTCCTTGAATCAAAATTAAATCCCCAAACTAATCCTCTCATTTGATGCAGTGCCTTTAACATCATAATCTCCCAAATTGCTTCACAGGGAATTGTGTCCAGTGCAGTAACTGTTTGTATTGTTGGATCCACTTGGTAACCAATTTCCACTCAGCGGTGTGGTCCCACGAACAGCTGGAAAGTGATTGACTACTTCAACCAGAGGATCATTAGACAGAACAGCAGGAGAAACTCCATGCTTGTTTCTAGTAATAGAGCAGTGGGATCTTTAATGTCCACCTAAACGCCCACTTTGTAGTTTTAACTTAAAGTGCAGTTACTGTGTATTTCAAGCAAATAGGGTAGTCAATTTGTGCACAGCCAACAGCCATGAAATGAGTGACTGATTTTATTTAGAAAATTGTTAGCCAGGACACTGGGAGAGAGAAACTCCTCTTCTATTGAAAGGTGCCATGGAATCTTTAATATCTACCAGGACAGGCACAGTCAGTTATGATAAGTCAGTTATGATAAGTTATTGATATCTATTTGATATCCAGATACGGATATCAAATAGATATCAATAGGGCAAAACTGGGATTATCATTAGACTATTTGAGGTTAGGAGACTTTTTTNCCAGCAGGGTTGTGGGTGAACTGAATACTTTGCAACATGTCCTGTTGATTTAAATACCAGCTAGACGGGCCTTTTAAAAGGGACGTTTGTAGATTCATAAGGACAATAATAATAATAATCCTTGCACCTGAACTCAACAGATTTAGTAATATATCCCAGCATCCTGCTTGTCTTGTTTTTATCACTGCCTTAAACCGTTCAGACAGAGATGGTGAGTCAACTAACACCTCTAGGTAACTTGGCGCAATCTAGCCCATAGTGATGTATGGTGCTTAAGCTTTTTATAGAAAACTACCAGGGTTCTTTCATAGGAGATTAGGCCTTAAATTTCTCAACTATCAGCCTTAAGAACATCATTCCCTTTGAATGAAAATTACTACATGAAGTGCAGGGAATGTATTACGTAGGCCAACATGACAGCCAATTTGTGCACAGCAATGTCCCACAAGCAGCCATGAATGGTCAGTGTGTCAGTGACTTGATGGATCAGTCAGTGACTAGAAGACATTTTAAGATATTTACCAAATGAGCAAACGGGGAGTTTCGGACAAAGAGTTTCACATGGTTAGGTTATGGAATGTTCTCCTGGGAGTTGATGAGGTAGAATCCTCAATCTTCAATTAGTTTTCAAAGAGGAACCAGATAGATATCTAAAAAGGAATAAGTTACAGAGAAAGGGCAGGTAAATGGGACTGAAGGGATCTCTCTTTAAAAGAGCTGGCACAGATACGATGGGCCAAATGGCCTTCTTCTGTGCTATAAATTTCTATGGTCCTATGAAGCGAAAGACCAATTTTATTTTAGGGATTGTTGGCCATTGTACCGGGACAAACTCCATTCTCCTTTCAAATAGTTAGTGTCAACCCGAACAGGCCAGACAGGATCTCGGTTTAAAGTCTCATCCGAAGGACAGCGCCTCCGACAATACATCGCTCGCCCAGCACTGCACTGGATAAGCGCTTTGAGATGCCGTCCGGCGTGGAGGGCGCTATATAAATCCAAGTTGTTGTTGCTGTTGTTATTGATTGTGAGCCTAGACTGCAAGTTCAAAGTGCCGACATGGGGGCTTGAACTCACAAACTTCTAATAATAATAATCCTTGCATTTGATATAGCGCCTTATCACGTCCTTGAGACGTCTCAAAGCGCTGCACATAATATACTGTAAAGTGAATTGACTGTATATTTTGTGGGCAAAATCCAGCACCCAGTTGCACACAGCAGTGTCCCACAAACAGTCGTAGATTAAGTGACTTTTTTTGGAATGGGATTATTATTGGAGGGATTATTACCCACGGAAAGTGATCCGCCAATCAACTGACAACCAGGATCCTATTGCTGCTAGGTAAACAGCCGTGTGGAATAAGGAAACTTGCCTAAGGTGTTGCCCTGCTCGGGAATCAAAACCGGGTTCTCTTGCTTGCAAGGCCAGTGCTCTAACCACTAGGCTATGGGAGAGTGGTACCGACTGAGCCATGCTGACACCTCACCAAGGGTCTTTTAACACCCACCCAAACAGGCAGATGACAGGAGCTTGGTTTATCTTGCGCATTCCTATAAGCAGTGTATGCATTGAGCTATGAACATAACAAATGGTCGACTGTTTACACCATTGAGTTTCCTGAATTATACCTCACCAGCTTGTTGATTACAATGTAAACAGGAACTGGGGTGCTGCCTCTGTGTTCACACACTTGTATTTGATTGTTGCTCAGTGACTAAATCCAGCCACACATTAGTAAATCAGCAATTACTATATTATTCATTGTTTAATTTGCTTAACAGAGATTAATCAACCTCAGACTGCCCCAGCTTATCCTTGCTCATTAAAACGTGCGTGCTCAAAGCTCTCTGTTTATAATGTCTTAAACGTTGGAGTCCTGTAGCGTGTTGGTTAGAGCACTCACCTCGCAATTGAGAGGACCCGGGTTGGATTCCCAGGCAGGGCAAAACCTTAGACCAGTTTTCTTACTCCAGACGCCTCTGTTTATCTAGCAGTAAGTAGGACCCTGGTTGTTAGTCAATTGACAGATCATTTCCTGGGGTAATAATCCCTTCAAAAACAAATAACTAATAATAATTGGGTCAATCCATGACTGTTTGTGGGACACCTCTGCGTGTAATTGGCGGCCATGTTTTGCCCACACAATATACAGTCAATTCACTTAATAGTATATTCTGTGAAATGCTTTGAGACGTTGCAGCGATGTGATAAGGTGCTATATCAAATGCAAGGATGATTATTACTATTATTAAAGTCAGTCGCTGTAATTGTTGGTAAGTGTAGTGACTGTGGTACTTGCAAAGCAGTAAAGCTCTGTGAAGGACTTGGCTCAGTTCATAGATCTCTAGTCTCTAGACCAGAAGAGAAATGAACAACAACACAACTTGTATTTACATAATATTGGCAATTATCCTAAATAATCCTTGAGTAATATGCAGTAACATGTCATAAGAACATAAGCGCATAAGAACATAAGAAATACTAGATGAAAAAAGACCAAGGTCCATCTAGTTCACCTCCCACCTTCCTGATTGTCACATGCACATATGTCCCGAACTACCTATGTACAATATCCGATAATATTATTAAGAGAAAACTATCTAATCTGTGTTTGAAAGAATAAACACTTCCTGCGTCAACTGTCTCCCTAGGGAGCCTGCTCCACAGATTCACTATTCACTCACTGAAATAGTGTTTGTGTAGATTTGTTCTGAATTTACCCCCCTTCAATCGCAGGCCGTGTCCTCTGGTTTTACTATTCTGGACAAGATGAAATAACCTGTCATGATCTATATTGTCTAGCCTTTTATAATCTCAAACGACATGCGGCAGCCAATTTGCGCACAGCAATTGGCTCGAAAATGAGAGTGTCATCAACTGAGTCAACTTGTGAACTCAGTTGAATTCACATTCCTCAACAACTGTCCAGGGCAATGTTCTGGGGTCCCATCCTTCAAATGAGGCTTTAAAAGCAAGGCTTATGTCTGTTCAGCTGTACTTAAGTAGATCCCAGGGTGCTATTAGAAAAGAGAATGGAGTTTGACCTGGTATACTATGAAGAAAATTGTAGTTGTTTAGCACATTGGTGGAGTCCTGTAGCTCAGTAGTTAGATCACTGGTCTCACAAGCGAGAGGACCTGGGTTCGAGGCTTGACTGTGCAAACTCATTGCTTGTTATCCTCCCCAAATCCTCCCTCCATAGGCTGCAGATAATCCAGAATTCTGCAGCCCATGACCTTTCCTGCACCAGGCTCCGTGACCCTATCATCCCCATCATCGCCTGACTCCACTGGCTTCCCATCACACAGAGGATACAGTTCAAGATCCTGGTCCTCACCTTCAAAGCCCTCCATGACCTTGCTCCCCTCTACCTTTGCGACCTCCTAAACCCCTACCATCCTGCTCACTCCCTCCACTCAGCAGGCTCCGGCCTGCTTCACGTCCACCATCTTGTTCGCCCCACTATTGGCAGGTGGGCCTTCTGCCACTGTGCCCCCACCCTCTGGAACTCCATCCCGCAGTCCCTTCGCCTCACCCCTTCCCTTGCCACCAAGACCCCGACCTCCAGCTCGGGTCCATAACTGTGTCTGTCCAGCGCCTTGGACGTCCTCCCAACGTGAAAGGCGCTATACAAATGCAACTTTGTTGTTGTTCGATTCCTGGGCAGGGCAAAACTTTAGGCAAGTTTCATTACTCCGCACATCTCTGTTTACCTAGCAGGAAGTAAGAACCCAGTTGTTAGTCAATTGGCAGATTACTTTGCGGGGATAATAATCCCTTCAAAAAAAAAATAATGTGGTCACTCAATCCACGACTGTTTGTGGGACACTGCTGTGCATAATTCGCTGCTGCGTTTTGCCCACAAAATATACAGTCAATTCACTTTACAATATATCCTTTTGAGGGAGCCCGGATCAGCCAGGGCTTTTGGCCGACAATTCCCCAGATAAAAATTCGTCACTCATTTCTTGACAGTTTTCTGGGATGTCACTGTGCACAAATTGGCTGCCCCAATTGCCTGCAAAATACACAGTCGTTCCACATTACAGTAAATTGCTCTGAGATGTACTTCATCAAATGCAAGGCTTATTATTGTCAATAAGCTTGGTGCTGGGTTCCTGAGTGTGTAGAAATTTACAGCATAGAAGAAAGCCATTCAGCCCATCGTGTCTGTGCTGGCTCTGATAAAGAGCTTTTTCCTGCCCTTTCACTATAACCCATTAGTTTACTCCTTTTTAGATCTTTTCAAGTCCCTTTAGAAACCTGGATTCTGCCTCAACCATTGCTCCCAGCAGGGCACTCCATATTCTAACCACTCCATGTGTGATATAAATTCAGCCCATTTGCTCATTTGCTAACTATCTTAAAATGCCCGTGAGTCACTGACTGACCCACCAAGTCATTGACGCACCAACTAAATCACTGACCATTCGTGGCTGTTTGTGGGACATTGGAAATTGGTTGCTGTGTTAACTTATGCAATACTCAACAATTCTCCTAAGCTCCCCATTTGCTCATTTGCTTAAATAGATGCCCTCTATAACAATAATAATCGTTATATTTGATACAGGGTCTTATCAGATTGTTGAGACGTTTCAAAGGACTTCACAGGACACACTGTAGAGTGGATGACTGTGTATTTCTATCAATGGCACCAAAAATATCTGATTTTATTTATAATTGAACTGTTACTTTATAATCAATGAGACACCGTCCGGCGTGGAGGGCCGCAATATAAATCCAAGTTTTTGTTGTTGTTTTAATCAATGCATTTATATTGCCAAGTAGGGAGGCAATAAAATGCAACTTTACTAATTGCTAGTCCCTGTAAGCTCAATTTTAATACTATGCTATTCAGTATTTAACAAAAATAACAATCCTTACGTTTGGTAAAGCATCTTTCACCTTGGGAAGATGTTTCAAAGCTCTTCACAGCCTGACTCAGTGGTAGCACTATTATCTTTGAATCATAAGGTTGTGGGTTCACACCCCCATAGTTTAAGGTGACACTCCACTGCAGAGGTGCCGTCCTTCGGAAGAGAGATAAAACCATCTGCCTGTTCAAGTGGACAATAAAGATCTCATAGCACTATTCGAAAAGAGAAGGAATTTTCTCCCTCCCGGTGTTCTGGCCAATAATCCCCCAAATAAAATTAATCACTCACTCCATAGTTGTTTGTGGGACACTGCTATGAGCAACTGGCTGCTGCGTTTTGCCCATAATACACAGTCAATGCACTTTACAGTATATCCTGTGAAGTACTTTGAGACATCTGGACGATGTGATAAGGCACTATATCAAAAGCAAGGATTATATTATTATATACTGTAAAGTGCAGTGACTGTGTATTTGGTAGGCAATTTGCACACAGCTATGCCCCACAAACAGCCCTGAAGTGAACGACCAATTTTATCTGATGGATTGTTGGTAAGGTCACAGGGACTCAAACTTCCTTCTCTCTGTGAATATCACTTTAACGTTCACCTGGAAATTCACTTATTATTCATTTATCAAATTTACTGAAAATCTCAATCTCAAAAGACCCTCTGTGAGCCGGGGACTTGCGGAGAATTCAGATTGTGGGATTTAGTGGCCCCAAAAAACTCAAAAATCCAATAAAATGTCTTAAAGCAAAATAACTATTGGCAGACGTGATTTTGGGTGGGGCGGGGTTGGACTTATATCTGCAATTTCAGGCTTCAATGAATGATGTACATTCTTTTTTAAAGAACATTTTGATCCCATTATTTTTCCAATTTCACATCTTAAACATGCGAGGCCTTACAAGTAAGCTTGTGGTAAGGCCACTCAACTGAGAAGAGTGTCACAACCCAGAACCTGACCTCTTCCCACCTAGCTGCCCTGTACACATTCACGTGTGCTATTACTGGAGGGTGCTGTAGAGGGACCAGCAACAGGAATCCTATCTGATTATTCCCTCCCTAATCTTGGGAAAGCCAGGAACAATTTACCTCCACCTTTGATGACCAAGAATCAAATCAAGGAGCTTCTGGTCTATCTGTAGCTCTATCCATTCCCCCCCCCACCGCCCCACCCCAATAACTGAAGACTGTGAGCAAAATAATAATAATAATAAAAATAATCCTTGTATTTGATATAGCACATTATCACGTCTTCAAAACGTATTAAAATGTATTGTAAAGTGAGTCCATTGTATATTTTGTGGGCAAACCGCAGCAGCCGATTGTGCACAACAGTATCCCGTAAATAGTCGTGGATTGAGTGACCAAATTCTTATTATTTTTATGTATTTTTTGAAGGCATTATAACCCCCAGGAAAGCGATCAGCCATTTGACTAATAACCGGGTTCCTACTTACTGCTAGGTAAACAGAGACGTGTGGAGTAAGGAAACTTGCCTAAGGTTTCGCTCTGCTCAGGAATCAAACCCGGTTCCTCTCGTTTGCGAGGCGAGTGCTCTAACCTCTACACTACAGGACTCCCCAAGATATAGAGTGAGCGTTGCTCGGAGTATATCGGGATTGTATGTTTATACCATCAGCACAAGAGGGAGGTGAAGCCGGTTGTCCCCCCCACACCAGTGCAGTGATCTGCTCTAATTCTACCTCCTCTGGCATTAGTTCCATGTGATGTGAAAGTGCAGCATCAGGAGCCGGTGGCTGAGACCAAACTGGAGATGGTTTCTGGGTCGACTTGTCCTTGTTTCCATTTCCAGTTGTGTCTGACAGGACATCTCTGAAGTGCCTGTGCTGACTTTGCTATTCAATGCTTTCAGCAACTTTCTCTCTCTCCAACAATCACAGTCTGAGCTTGAGGTCATTGCTGGTGACATTGTTAGTGTTTGTCTCTGGCTGCGTCACTGGTGGGAGCAGTTGCAGTGTGTTGTACAGAGCTGGAGCCTGTCCTCTTAAGGTTGGCAAAGCCATATGTTAATGGGCTGTGTTGACAAGATCTCTAGGTTATGGGCTGGAACCAGCTCTAATACATCTGTAATATCAGATGATTAGGTGGTAGTTGGCTTGTCCTATAATATATGTTTATATTGTATTATATGGAGCAAAGGCGGGTAATTGGAGTTGAGGTACAGATCAGCCATGATCCGATCGAATGGCAGAACAGGCTTGCGGGGCTAAATGGCTTGCTCCTCTTCCTATTTTCTTATGTTCTCGATTGACAGTAGGAGTGTGAGTCAAAAACATTGGAGCTGCAGTTCTCCAGTTGGCTGTTTGTGTGATGTTGGTGTGTGCAACTTGGCTGCTGTATTTGTTTACAAATACAGTCACTACATTAAAGTACAGAGAAGAGAGTTTCTCTGTCCGGTGTCCTGGCCAACAAACTCCCCAAATAAAATTGGTCACTCATTCCATGACTGTTTGTTGGACATGTTGATTTAAAGAAAAGCATTTCGCCAACAAGAAGGTTGTGGGTTCAAGCCCCACATTGGAACTTGGAATCACGTCGTCTAACTTCCTGAAATTGCCCTTCATAATTCTAAAGCTGTGTCCTCTTGTTCTATGATATTGGTGCATCTGAAAGCATTGTTCTGGTTTCAAATGTAATTATTATTAATTATCCTGAACCCACAACTTTCTGATTCAAAGGCAAGCGTGTTACTACTGAGACAGGATAACATTATCTTCCAGACTAGGAGGTTGCTTTATCTACAAGAAGAGTGTGCATGTTCATGGGGGCAGTGATTCTTCTCACTCAGCTTCTATTAACCCTGCAAGCCAAAGTTCTAACAGGTAGGGTAGTCCTAGCTGGACAAGCAGCCAGACAGTGTTATCAGTGGCAAGTTATGTGCTGTTAGCTGGTTAGACCCCAGCAGTTACCCCAACACACACACTGCCAAATCTGTGACTATTTTGTTTGGGAAAGTCAGGTGTCTGACACAAGCTAAACCCATCACGTGTTTAAGAGTATTCAAACCAGACTGAGAGTTTCATGCACCTCACCTTCACATGTATTTTAAAGAGATGTTTATTGGAATGCAATGCACACTCTTCCCCTGGAGAGACGCATCCTGTTTATCTAATTCCAGTGATTGTTAGGCACAGGTTGGCAAAAGCCAAGGCTTGAGGACCCCAGAGTGTGTATTGAGGTAACTGTTGGGAGTCTAAACCACCCAAAACATAGCTTGCCATTAATTGCACTGCCTGGCAAGCTTTTCTGCTGCTTTTTCAGCTAGGATCACCCTACCCGTTACGGTTTTGGCTTGGAACAAGAACAACTTGCATTTATATAGCACCCTTCATGCGACATTGCAGGGTTAACAAGAGTTCCTGCCCCTGATCTACTTTGAAATTAGGTAAGTAGGTTGTGTCCCTCCGGGGAGAGAGTGCACATTCCATTCCTGACACAGGGAAATTTCCATGAGTAGGTGGGATGCATGGGACTCTCAGTCTGGTTTGAATACTCTTAAGCACAGTGATGGTTTTCCAAATGTGTCACACAGCCGGCTGCGTTCATCAGACGTGGGTCTCAAATATCTTCAAGGAAATCAATACCCTGTCAGCATCAAATATTTGTTTGGAGCTTGCCAGAGACGAGTTAATCAGCGCCTTGGGACGCCCTCCCGACGTAAAAGACGCTATACAAATGTAATTTTGTTGTTGTTGTTGTAATGAAGGAAGACTCGAAATTTAGCCCTTTTACCACTCGCTCTGAGAAGGTTACAGTGTGACTTAGTTAGAGATATAAAGGGTTACAACAGGGTGATTAGTGACAGTGTCTACTAGTTTGCGAGTCAGTAACAAGAGAGGCCTAAACTGTAAGGTAATCGCAAACGAAACAAAAGGGGAGATTAGAAAAAAAATGTCTTTTACACAGAGGCTGGTTGGAATGTGGAATTCTCTACCACAAAGTGTTATTTGACAATTGTTGAGATAATTATTTGCCTGCTTCATCCTCCCCCCATTGGCGGTCAGGCTTTCAACCTGTCTGTCCCCACTCTTTGGAACTCTATCCTGAGCCCCTCCACATCTGCCCCCCCCAATCTCTGAAACTCCATCCTAGACTCTCTCCAACTCGCTCTCCTTCACTTCTTTCAAGGCCATCTCAAGACCTTCATCTTTGACCTTCTGCTTTCTGTCAGCTTTCCCCTCCCTACCCTCCTCGAGTCTGTTAAGCACTTCAGGATGTCCCCTTGACGTAATAGGCACTGTGTAAATTTATATTATGTTATATATTGAGGCAAAGTCAATAGATTCCAAGCTATGTGTGTAGTGCCTTTCACATTTGGAGGACATCCTAAGGTGCTGAACAGTCAAGAATGTGCAGCCGAGCTGGGAGTTGGGATCAGGAGGGGTGGAGGGCAGGAAAGGTGGGGCTAAGAGGGTGACTGAAGGCATGGTTTGGAAGGTCTGAAGATTGGCCTTGGAGGCAAGGGAGGGAGCAAGCGAAGGGACTCTGGGATGCAGTTCCAAACGGTGTGGGCAGAGAGGCTGAAGCGTTGAGGCCAGAATCTGCCAACTGGAGGGAGGTATGGGATTAGAAGGTCACAGAGGCAAGGCTTTGAAGGCGAGGACCAAGATTTTGAACTCTATCCTCTGGGGGATGGGGAGCAAATGGAGCCGGGTGAGGATGGTGTGATGGGTTAATGGAGCCTGGTGTGGATGACTTAGACAGATACGTGTTAAGCAGTTAACAGGCTTAGTTGAGCCCAATTCAAGAGGGAAACATTTGGAACGAACACCCCCTACCATCTCCACCTTACACAACAATAAAGTAAACAGTGTTGTTGAATTCAGTTTTATTTCTTTGGACCTGTACTGTCCAGACAGGGAGGAGGCTGCTGTGTGCAAGGTTTTATGCTGCAGGGAGGGAACCTTAGTTGTGTCCCTTCTGATCACGTTCCACTGAACTGAATTCACTCCGCCATGAGTGGTGAAAGGTCCCTGACTGTGTGGAGCGGGTTAGCATACAAACCGATAGAGACAGGCAGCCAGCAAGCCTTAAAGCCTCATCACGCCTTTTGAGAATAGGAGGAAAGCTGGGGGTGGGGGGAGGAGGGGAGAGGAGGGAAGAAATGGGACATGAATCTATTTATAATGACCTATATATAGCAAAACACGATTCAAGAGAGAAATAACTTGGGCATTTATTGGGTTTTTTTTACATCAAAGTGTCTGCGAGTGCTAATAGCTAATTTACCATCACTTTCAGGGTGATGTTTAGTGATTATAATAGCGTTTTACATGGCCCCTCAAATCATTTGTATTTTTCTAGGCAAATGTGGCAGTCAATTGGAATGCAGCAAGACCCCACAAACAGCCATTAAACTAATGAAGAGTTTTATTTTAGGGGGTGGGGGGAAGGGGGATTGTCAACCAGGACACCAGAAGGAACTCCCCTTTACTAATCTTTGACCACCCGAATAGACAGAATAGACCACAACAATAAATTGTATTTATATAGCGCCTTTCACATTGGGAGGACATCCCAAGGCACTGGACAGTCGAGGTTTTAGATGGGACGTTGAACCAAGGTCCTGTCTGTCTGTCTGTCTCTCTGTCTGTTTGAGCGATGTTCAGGTGGATGTTAAAGATCCCGCAGGCACTATTGGAAAAGAGAAGAGAGTTTCACTCTCCCGGTGTCCTGGCCAACAACCCCCCAGATAAAATCAGTCATTCACTTCATGGCCATTCATGGAGCAATGCTGTGCACAAATTGCCTGCTAGATTCACCCACAAAACACATTCCACTTTGCAGTAAAAATCACGTGAAGCATCAAAACACAAGGATTATTGTTATGCACGTGTGGTGCTCTCAGTCTAGTTTGGACACAGAAAGTGGCCATGGGTTGGACATGGCTGACTCCCAAAAAAATCATTTGAAAAATTTTAAATTTTGGTGCTATCAGCTCACAATGTAAGTTTTTTTCTTCCAAATATTTCCGCCACTCTACCCCCACAAACAGCCATGGATTGAGTGACCAAATTATTATTATCTTAAGAACATAAGAACATAACAATTGTTACATGAAAAAAGACCGGGATCCATCCAGTTCACCTTCCACCACAGAATCATAGAATTATACAGCACAGAAGGAGGCCATTCGGCCCATTGTGTCTGTGCCGGTTATTTGAAAAGAGCTATCCAATTCAACGCCACTCCCCCGCTCTCTCCCCATAGCCCTGAAACTAGTCATCCCCAAATAATTATCTACTTCTCTCTTAAAAGCTGTTATAGAATCGGCTTCCACCACCCTTTCAGGCAATGCATTCCAGATCCGAACAACTCGCTGTGTGAACCATCCTGGCAGTTACTTGACATATCACTTGACACCAAACTATATACTGTATCCCGAGATATTATTTTCTAACAAAAATCCATCTAATTTATTCTTGAAAAAATCAACACTTTTGGCTTCCACCGTCTCCCTAGGAAGCCTGCTCAATATGTCTGCTACTCGCTCACTAAAGTATTGTTTCTGCATATTTTTGAATTTTATTTATTGATTGTTTTTTTTTGCCCAGATGGATTGTTGACTGTGGAGACTTCCTTCAACGACTGCCTACAGGCAAGCGAGACTTGCGTCAGTGACCCCAAGTGCAGCCCCATGTACCGCACCTTCCGCCAGTGCATGGCCGGCAGCAACGCTGCCCCTCTCGGGCCAGGAGCCAAGAACCAGTGCCTCAACGCCTTGGTCTCCCTCCTCTCCGGCCCACTCCGCAACTGCAGGTGCAAGAGAGGCATGAAGAAGGAGAAAAACTGCCTGGGCATCTACTGGAGTCTGCACCAAAGCCTTATCCAAGGTCAGTGCTCAAACCGATTCACTTCACTAAACTAATATATAATAATCCTTCCATTTGATTGAGATGCCTCCTGAAGTTGCTGCAACAATAGTAAGGATTATTTCTGCACATGAGACGTCTCAAAGGGCTTCACAAAATATACTGTAAAGTGAATTGACCTCATATTTTGTAGATGAAACACAGCAGCCAATTTGCATACAGCAGTGTCCCACAAACAGTCGTGGTTTAAGTGAACACTTTTTTNAAGGGATTATTAACCCGCCAATCGATTAACAACTGGGTTCCTACTTAGGTAAACAGGCATGTGGAGTAAGGAAACGTGACTAAGGTTTCGTCCTGCCCGGGAATCAAACCTGGGCCCCTTGCTTGCAAGGAGAGTGCTCGAACCAATACACAACAGGACTCCAGGACTATTCACTTCTCTAACCTAATATATCTCCGATATACAACAAAATCTTTGCCCTCACCTCTGAAGACCTTTCCTCTTCAATCGGACTGATTATCACCTCCCCCCTCTCCCCGGCTCGCTATATAATGATAATAATATAATAACCATAATCCTGAACTCTCGAAACATCTCTTAAACACTTCATAGAAATTACCGTCACATGCAAGCATAACATTCAAAATCTGTACATTTGATACAACCCTTTTCGTATCAGGAGGCGTCTCAAAGCGCTTCACAGGATTTACTGTAAAGTGTAGTGGCTGTGTGTATGTACGGTTAGGCGGCAGCCGACTTGCGCTCAGCAATCTGTGTCAGTTGTTGTTGTTGACGGCGTTTGGGTTAGAAGGATTAAGATAACAAAAGCTGCTCTATATAAACTCGCAGTCTTGCTGGTGAAGCTAAGCACCTTGTTCTCTCCCTCGGGCCGTGGCTGATGGATTGGCCGGCACCGGGAGAATCTGCTGCAGTCAGATACCGGCAGCCCATTCATCATCCCCGACAGCCTGCATTTTGGCTGAACACTAGCTCAGCAGCTCGCTGCTGCGTTAACCCTGCTCGACTACCTTCTCGTCCCCATCCCTGGCTGTACCACACAGTGTCTGTCCACAGTGCCTCCGGAGCCACAGTGCTGAGCGGCAGCGACCAAGAGCGCAGGGATGTGGGTCAGATTGATTGCTCACTGTATAGCTGAGGGTTGAGAAGCGTGTGGCTTGGAGTAGAAAAGGAAGCCAAAGTGGGAGGGAAGGGGGGTGTGGAATCGGGAGCGGAATGGGGGGAGTGGGTGAGGGGGAAGTGGAGGGAGGGAGAGTGAATATGAATATGGAATGAGAGCAACAACTTGTACTTGTTTAGCATCTCAAAGAAATGTGGGGCTTTTTTCCTGGTTTATCCCAACAAAACACATAGTCATTACACATTAAGGTAAATCCTATGAAGTGCTTTGAAATGTAAGATTATCATTATTCTGGATGAGATGTTAAACCGAGGTCCTGTCTCTCTGTTCAGGTGGATATTAAAGATTCAGTGCCACTATTCAAGAGAGAGTAGTTTCTCTCTTCCGGTGTCCTCATTTCATGACTGTTTGTGGGACATTGCTGTGTGCTACTGTGCTGCTGTGTTTGCCTACACATACACAGTTATTCCATTTCACAGTAATTCCCATGAAGTGCTTTGAGACATGATAAGGCGATCTACTAAATGCAAGGATCATTTTGAGGATAACTTTCCATTTAACCTTATGTTCCGCTGAAACTCAAAATTCAGGACAATTGGGTGCTGCAAACTATGGACTTGATCTGTGTTAGCAGTTAGCATTGTAACACCATTTTCATGTGATGAATGTGAAATGGGAGCCTTCCTATTAAATTTGGTAGCTCATTTCCACGGTTGTTTGTGTGGGACATCGCTGTGTGCAAATTGGCTGCCGCATTCACCCACAATACACATAGAAAATCCTGTGAAGCACTTTGAGAGATCTCGATGAAGTGCTAAAGCGGTGTATCAAATGCAAGGATTATTATGATTAAAACAAGTCCTGTAGCATATTGGTTAGAGCACTCACCTCGAAAGCGAGAGGACTCGTGCTTGATTCCCAGGTGGAGCAAAACCTTAGGCAAGTTTCCTTACTCCATACGCCTCTGTTTACCTAGCAGTAAGTAACTCGGTTGTTAGTCGATTGGCAGATCGCTTTCTGGGGTAATAATCCCTTCAAAAAAATGTTTGTGGGACACTGCTGTGTGCAATTGGCTGCCGCTTTTTGCCGACAAAATATGCAGTCAGTTCACTTTACAGTACATTCTGTGAAGTGCTTTGAGATGTCTTGACGATGCAATAAAGCACTATATCACTAAGGATCTATCTCAAACTGCCTTTCCTGACCAACATTTTGGAACGCGTCATTTCAAATCAACTTCGCTCACACCTCTCCCTCCATTCCCTACTCAAACCCCTCCAGTCTGGTTTCCGCCTTGCCCCTGGAACAGAGACAGCTCTCGTTAAAGTAATAAATGACATCCTCTCTCTCTGTGACCTGGACTCCCTCTGCCTCCTCGTTCTCTTAGACCACTCCGGCGTGTTCGACACAATCGATCACACCATCTTCCTCCACTGTCTCTCCTCCCTTATCCACCTTAGTGGGAATGCACTATTCTGGTTCGATTCCTACTTCACAAACTGCCAACAATACATTTAGGCAAATGTTTTTTTTCTTCCCACCCCTTCCCAGACACCTGCGGGGTAACCCAAGGCTTCATCCTTGGCCCCCTTTTACTCATCTACATGCTCCCTTTCAGCAATGTTATCCGCAGACATGGGGTCAACTTCCACATGTATGTGGATGACACTCAAATCTACTTCTCTTCCTCCAGCTTCAACTCCTAGTCTGTTGAAGTCCTGTCAACTTGTTCGATGGACATCAAGGCCTGGATGAGTGCAAATTTTATGCAGCTGAATGTCGGCAAGACGGAAGCCATACCATTTGGCTCCCGTCAACGTCTTCTCTCCTGCGGGTCTGAATTCCTCAACCTCCCTGGGTTCTTCCTCAGACTCACCGAACTCGTGCGCAACTTAGGTGTCAGGTTCGATCCCTAGCTTTCCTTTCTACCACACATCTGTTCCCTGACTAGGACTGATTTTTCCCACCTCCACCACATTGCCCGCCTCCATCCGTACTTCATAACAAAACCCTCGTTCACACCTTCGTCACTTCCTGCTTGGGCTATGCCAATGCTCTTCTCGGTGGTCTCTCCAGCTCCACCATACACAAAATTTAATTAATTCAATTAATCCAATCACCGCCACCTGGATACTCACCCGCGCAAAACTCTGTACTCCCATCACGCCAGGCTCCACTGGTTCTCAATTGCTGTACGGATCGATTTCAAGATCCTCTCACTCGTTTTCAAATCCCTTCATGGCCTTGCACCTCCCTACCTATTCTATCTGCTTACCCCCCCCCGCTCCCCTTAACCTCTGCGCCACCATCGGTGGCTGTGACTTCAGCCACTATGCCCCAAAACTCTGGAACTCTCTCCCTCAATCTGGAGCCTGGCAAGCACTGGTGTGATAGGGGTACAGAGTATTGTGCAGGCAAGTATTTGGGCTGCGGACATTGGATTAATTGAATGAACCTTGGGCCTTAGCTAGAGTAATGTGTTCAGTTCTGGGCACCACACTTTAGGAAGGATGTCAAAGTATTGGAGAGGGTGCAAAGGAGACTTACTAGGATGCTACCAGGAATGAGGGAGGAGAGGCGAGAGAAGCTAGGAATATTCTCCTTGGAGCAGAGAAGGTTAAGAGGAGACTTAACAGACGTTTTCTAAATTACAAGGGGATTCAATAGAGTGAACAAGGAGAAACTTGGGGTGGGAGAAACTGGCGAATGGGCACTGTTTTAAAATAGTTGTTAAAAGAAACAGAGGGAGGTGAGGAGAAATTGCTTTACACAACAAATTGTTTGGATCTGAGGAATTCATTGCCTGAAAGGGTGGTGGAAGACGATTCAATAACAACTTTTGAGAGAGAAGTAGATAATTATTTGGGGAGGACAAGTTTGCAGGGCTATGGGGAGAGCCCGGGGGAGTGGGATTGAATTGAATAGCTCTTTTCAAAGGACCGGCACAGACATAATGGGCTGAATGGCCTCCTTCTGTGCTGTATAATTCTATGATTCTATGAATCCATCCACCTTACCCCCTCACTCCTCACCTTCAAATCCTACCTAAAAACCTTCATTTTTGATCGTGCTTACAGTCACCTCCCCCTCCCTCTCCCCCTGGTTCCATGTCAGACTTCTCAACTGTCAAGCACTCCATGACCCTACCCCCATGAAGGGTGCTATATAAATGCAAGTTGTTATTATTGTTATATATCAATTGCAAGGATTATTATTATAAAATAATTATGATTATTATTAAAACAAAACTTTTATATGGGGGTGGTGCGAGGTGAGGAGGAGGGGAGTGAGGGGGCTTTGATGAAGTTTGGGGGGTGAAGAGAAACAATTTCCTTTTCCTTAATGAAAACCAGCTGGGAAACCTGTCAAGGGAAACAGGCCCAAAAGGAGCCTTTCAATCATCTCACTCCTCACCCCAGAGCAAAATGGGAAGGGATTTAACATGAAAGGCACGGAGCAAGCAAGCATACTCCAGAAAATGTGGCACAGCACTCGCAGTATATTATTCTGATTATCGTGTTGATGTTTGCCACCCAGACCTGGACTGAAGTAGAGAACTTCACAATTTACACTGGAGTCCGGTAGTGTAGTAGTTAGTGTGTTCGCCTCACAAGCGAGAGGACCTGGTTTCGATACCAGGGTGGAGCCAAACCTTAGGGAAGTCTCCTTACTCTATACATGCCTGTTTACCTAGCAGTAAGTAGGAACCGGGTTGTTTCAATTGATAGGTAATAATTCCGTCCCCATTTGGTCACCTAATCCATGACTATTTGTGGGACACCGCTATGCACAATTGGCTGCCGCGTTTTGTCCACAAAATATGCAGTCAATCTATTTTACAATATATTCTTTGAGACATCTCAACAACGTGATAAGGCTCTATATTAAATGCAAGGTTTATTATTTAATTTTGTTGTTGTTGTATTACACTGATACAAAAAGAGCTTTACAAAGAGGAATGACCTTTACAAAGAATGTACAACACTGAAGCAGGCCTAACCAGTCCATGCCAGTATTTTTACTCCACACTCGTCTTCACCTATTCCTTACTCCCTCCCATAACCTTCTATTCCCCTCTCCCTCATGTGAAGGTCTAGCTTCCTCATGAATGTACCCACACTCTCTGATTCAACCACCACTTCAGGCAACAAGTTCCACAATCTCACTACCTTCTGTGTGAAGTAGTTCTTCCTAAATTCTCTTTTAGATCTCCTAGTCACTATCTTATGTGTCTCCTGGTTACAGACTCCCCAACCAAAGGAAACAACCTATTTACGTTAACCTTCTTAAACCTTTTTATAATTTTAAATACCTCTATTAGGATGCCCCTTCTTCACTAGTGAAAAATGGCCCAAACTATCCAGTCTTTCCTTAGAGCAGCAACCTGCCAGTTCTGGTATCACCCTCCTAAACTTACAGTGTACGCTTTCCATCATCTTATAATGTGGAAACCAGAATTGGACCCAACACTCTAAATGTGGTCTAGCGCCTTTCACGTTCGAAGGATGTCTCAAAGAGTGACACATAGCTAGCTGGGACCCCAAGCAAAATGGGGAGGGAAGGGGAAGGTAGGAGGAGCTGAAAAGGGTGGAGGTGAGCAAAGGGAAAGGTGACCGATAAAGCAGTCAAAGAGGTAAGAAACTTTACAACAACAACAAAAACGTGCATTTATATAGCGCCCTCCATGCAGGGTAGTGTCTCAGAGCGCTTAACAGTGGCGGAGCCTGACTCTGAGCCAGGGGGTGGCGGAAGTGGCATTAAGCACGGTCGAAGAGGAAGGCAGGCGGGACTTAAAAAAGGGGAGAGAGGGGGCAAGGCGGAAGGATTGAGGAAGGGTGTTCCAGAGTTTCGAGGCATAGTGACTGAAAGCACGACTTTCAATGGTGGGTTTAAAACTAAATATCCTTTCATCTGATACACCTTTCACATAGAGCTGATCTCTCAAAGCTCTTCACAGAATTATATTGTAATGTGCACTGTGCAAAATGTAGTGACTGTATTTTTGTAAATTAATTTTTTTAATCTGGTTTTTGTCAGCTGGGACACTGGTAGAGAAACTCCCTTCCTTTTTCCAATAGCGCAGCGAGATCTTTAACGCAGCACTCTTCCCCCACAATTCTCCCCACTACCGCCACAAGCCACTCCAGACCCCGAGGGCTAACCTCTCCTCCCTCATCCGCATTCCCATCCTCCCTGCCAACCAATCCACTATCTCCTCCCATCCCACATATCCCCCTGCCAACTGTCCACTTCGCATTAGCCTTCAAAACGTCCGCTCCATCTGCAATACGACCCTGGCCGTCAATGTTCTCATCCTTGATAATGATATTATGGCCCTCACAGAAACCTGGATCACCCCAGGGAATACTTTCTCAGTCACTGATGCTACACCACCCAGTTATACCTACCACCATGCCCCACGCCCCAACTGCCGTGGCGGTGGTGTGGCCCTCATCTCCAGGCTGTCACTTGCCCTATCCCCCTACTCCACCCGGTCATTCCCCTCTTTTGAACACTTTACTCTCTGCCATACCTCCCATCTCTCACTAAAAATTCTCCTAATTTACCCCCAAAATCTTCCTCCACCTTCATCTCTGATATCTCCACCCTCCTTGCTTCCCTCTGCCTCTGCTCCGACCGCTTCATCATCCTAGGCAACTTCAACCTCCACTTCACCCCCTCCTGCTCCACTTCCTCAGATTTCTCCTCTCTCCTCTCATCTCTCAACCTCTCCCTCCACATTCACTCTGCTACCCACACCCACGGTCACCCACTCGACCTGGTGATCACCCAGGGCCTCAGCATCTCGGATGTCACCATCACCAACAAGGCCATCTCTGACCACCATTTTATCTCCCTCAACTGCCATATCCCTCTCCCGAACTGCTTCCTATTCCTGATCCTCACCCTGGTTCACCAGCCACCTCTGCTGGCTCGGGTGAGGCTGCCGAATGTATTTGGCTCAAATCCAGCCTAACAATCCACCGGCACATCTGGCTGGACCTCATCAAAACCTATTGCTCCGCTGTCGCCTCAGTCAAATCATCCTTCTACTCCAGGTTAATCCTGGAGGCGAAGGGCAACCCCAGGCTCCTGTTCTCCACCATCAACCGTCTCCACCACCCTCCCCGCCAACCCTCGCAGATTCTTTCCTCCGACTCCCATTGCGAGGAAATGCTGGACTTCCTCGAGTCCAAAATCGAGGGAATACGCTCAGCTGCCACTGCTCTCCCAACTTCCACCCATTCCCTAACACCCCCCACCACACTCTGAACACTACCCATATCTCCTTCCAAAACTTTGAACCTGTCACTCCCTCCTCTGTCATCACCACCATAACCTCCATGAAGCTCACCATCTGACCCTGGACCCCATCCCCACCCCTCTTCTTAAATCCCAGCTCCATCTCCTTGCCCCACTACTTGCCAGCGTCATCAACCTCTCTCTCTGTCACCTGGCACTGTTCCTAGCCCCCTCAAAACAGCCACTATCACCCCCACTTTGAAGAAACCTTTCCTTGACTCATCGCAGCTATCCAGCTACCGGCCCATCTCCCACCTCCTTTTTCTGTCTAAGGTCCTTGATAGAGCTGTTGCCTCCCAGCTTCACTCCTTCCTCTCCCCTCACTCTCTCCTTGAAACCCTCCAATCAGGTTTCCCTGCTGCCTACAGCACGGAAACTGCTCTGGTCAAGGTCACAAATGACATCCTGAACATGTGTGACCAGGGCTCCCTCTGCCTCCTCATCCTCCTCGACCTCTCCGCCGCCTTTGATACCGTAGAACACTCAACCCTCCTCCACCGCCTCTCCTCCCACCTCAACCTTCAAGGTTCTGTCCTTGACTGGTTCAGGTCCTACTTTTCACACCATCTCCACTTCTTCTCTGCAAACGGCTTATCCTCCAACCCCCGCACTGTCTTGTGTGGCGTTCCACTCCTTCCTCATCGGCCTTCCCAACTCTTCCCTTCACAATCTGCAGATCATCCAAAACTCTGCAGGTTCTGTACTCTCGCGCACCAGGCTCCGTGACCCCATCACTCCCACCCTCGCCCAACTCCACTGGCTCCCCATCCCTCAGAGGATCGAATTCAAGATCCTTGTCCTCACTTTCAAGGCCATCCGCCCTCCTACCTCTCTGACCTACTGTCTCCCTACCAACCTGCCCGCTCCCTCCGTTCAGTGGGCTCCGGCCTGCTCCATGTCTCCCGCCCGACCCGCCCTACCACCGGTGGCCGGGCTTTCAGCCTCTCTGTGCCCACACTCTGGAACTCCATTCCACAGTCCCTTCACCTCATTTCCTCCCTTGCCACCTTCAAGGCCGATCTCAAGACCCTCCTCTTCAATCGTGCCTTCGGTCGCCCTCCCACCTCTCTGCCTTCCCTCACCCCTACCCCACCCCTCCCCCATGCTTGGGTCCTGACCCCTTGGGACGTCCTCCCGACATGAAAGGGGTTCTATAAATGTAATTTTGTTGTTGTTGTTGTTTGTTGTCATATTAAGCAATTCAGATGGAGTCAAATATCTTTTTCCAGTGGAGGGAATGAGCAAAGAAGGGAAACAGGGAGACAAATAACTAGACCCAGAAATGTCTGCCTATGTTGGGTGACTAATTAGTTTCCATGAAAAGCAGTGACACGGATCGTTCGAGCAGAGTCAGGAATTCTTCACTCGTGCCTCACTGTGATAAATGATGGGTTTCGCCACGAATATTCCCCAATGTCAAACCAGCTATTTCAGCACTTCTCTGCAGGGCTGAGAGGCAGGGATGGAGATTGTGTTTCAGTATTAATTTTTTTTCTGATACTACCCACCACCCTTGTTTTGAGAGAGTAATAGGTGCAGGTTGGCAACAGCTCTGTGTGTGTGCGATGTGTGTAACTGTTGGAGTTTAACAATGTAATACAAAATTACATTTGTATTGCGCCTTTCATGTCAAATGGATGTCCCAAGGCGCTTAACCAGCTAAAACAGCATAGCTTGCTATTGATAGCACTGTCTGTCATCAGCAGTGCTGTGGAATACTGCTGACCCGCCTGGCTCAGGAACCGATCGAGAGACCACCACAGAGGGTTGACCCAATTCCAACAGTACAAATTGGCTACTGCATTCACCTACAAAATTACACAGTCACTTTACAGACAATCCTGTAAATCACTTTAATAGGTTTCAATGATGTTTAAAGGCAAGGAATATTACCTTTGCCATTTCAAATACTTATTCATTCCCTCTTCAAAGCTAATATAGATTTTGCTTCATTTGAGTTTTCAGGCCAGGCTAACAATGCCCTGTGTTTGTATGTGTAAAATAAAATCTCTTAGCCTCTCCCTTCATCTTTTAGTGTTAACTTTAAATCCGTGCCCGCAAATTACTGGCTTACTGACCAGCATGAGAATGATTTCTACCTGTTTACTCTATTGAACACCCCCTCATAGTTTAAGGACCTCCACCAAGTCTCCTCTCAACCCTCTCTGTTCTAGAGAAAACAAATGCTGGATTAACAACAACAAAAAAAATTACATTTGTATAGCACGTTTCACATCGGGAGGATGTCCCAAGGCTTTGGACAGTCAACGATTTGGCCCCGAGCAGGGGGTTGGGGTCAGGAGGGGTAGAGAGCGAGGAGACTGGCTTTGAAGGAGGCGGCGAAGCAAAGGGACTGTGGGGTGGAGTTCCAAAGGGTGAGGGCAGAGCGGAGGGAGCGGACAGGTCAGGACAGGTTAGCAGGTCACAGAGGTGGAGAGAGGCAAGGCCGTGGAGGGCTTTGAAAGCGAAGACGAGGATTTTGAACTGTCTCCGCCGGGGGATGAGGAGCCAGTGGAGGCAGGAGAGGGTGGGTGTGATAGGTTGCAAGATTGGGTCCAGATGAAGAAGGTGTTTCGGACCATATGATCTCATGACTCCAGAAATCTATTCTACTGTTCCTCGTTCCCCTTCTCGCACCTTCCCCCACTCTCCCCCTCTCATCACAGCGTTGAGATGCGCCCTGGCCCCAATTTGTTCTAGTCGTTAATTAAAGAGAAATGTCCTGGTGTCTGTCCTGAAATTGCACATTTACAGCTCTTTAAACCTGTGTCCTCTATTGTCTTGGTGTATCCTAAAATATAAATGTGATCCCTCAGTAGAGAGAGTTGGAGGGTAGAAAGGAAAGAGTAAGTAAGGTTCCTGAGCTTGAAAGGAATGAATTGTTTTCCACATGTGGTCTGTGCTGTAACTGCTCTTATTTATTATAAATGGATGAAAATGATCTGAGTTTTTGACCTGAAGATTGCAAAAGGCAGCAAGAGGACATAGATAAAAATAATAATCCTTCCATTTGATATAAAGTCCTTTCACGTCATGAGGACATCCTTAAAGCTCTCCTTTCGATTTACTATAAAGTGTAATGACTGCATTTTGTAGGAGGACATGGCAGCCAATTTGCACACAGCAAATGACCTGACAAACCAGAATGTTACCAGCCTTAAAAGGGTTAAGTTTTGAGGAAAGGCTGTGTAAACTTGGATTATATTCCCTGGAGTTTAGGAGGTTGAGCGGTGATTTGATTGAGGTATTTAAGATGACGAAAGGTTTTGATAGGGTAGATACAGAGAAGCTATTTCCTCTGGTGGGGGAATCCAAAACAAGGGGCTTCGTCCTAAAATTAGAACCAGGCCATTTAAGAGTGAAAGGAAGCATTTTTTCACTCAAAGGGTGGTAGAAATCTGGAATTTTCTCCCCCAAAAGCCATGGATACTGGATTTATCCACACCTTCAAGAGTGACGTTGATAGATTTTTGACAGGTCAGGGTATTAAGGGATATGGGGAGAAAGCGGGAAATTGGAATTAACAGGATTAGTTGAGGTACAGATCAGCCATGATCTAGTTAAAGGGCTGAACAGGTTCGAAGGGCTGAATGGCCTCCTCCTGTTCCTATATTACCATGTTCAAACAGCGATGAAACGAAAGTGACCAGTTCACCTGGTTGATTGTTGGCCAGGAAATCGGGAGAAACTCCCTTCTCTCTTCAAATAGTGGTGAGGGATCTTCAATGTCCAGCTGAACAGACAGGACCTGAATTTAACGTCATATCCAAAGGATGGTGTCCCCGGCAATGCAGAGCTCCCAGGTCATCAGATCACTGCTGACACGAAAGGCTCTATTTACAGCAACAAAATGATGTAATTTATAGCGCCTTTCACGTCAGAAGGCGCTGAACAGTTGTGGATTTGCACCCGAGCTGGTGGTTGGAATCAAGAGGGGTTGAGGGTGGCAGAAAGCCACTTTTTTAATTGTATTGGAAATGTAATTTGTTGTTGACTATTTAGACAAACACTAACTAATATAGCTTAACACTTTTGTCTTTCAGGGGAGGATATGAATGAAAGTTCACCCTATGAGCCCAGTAGGAAAGGGTATGACTATGCCAGACTGGCCTCAATAATGGCAGGTGAGTAAGCGAACGCTGTTGCCCACAGAGTTCAACTTGCTCCACTTTAGTGAGTAAATTGTTAATATGGGTTAAAAATGATGATTATTGACAATATGTAACATGTTCCACCATCTCTGTTATTGGCAATATATAGCATGTTCCACCATATTGGTTTTGGCAATATATAACCCACTGTTCCACCATTTTTACTCTATCGTTTGGTGTTTTGTGGTGTAACGGACGTGACAGGGTCTGACACAGGCGTCACGCGAGCCAACCGCTGCCTGGACGCCGCCAAGGCCTGCAATGTGGACGAGTCATGCCAGAGGCTGAGGACGGAGTACGCCAGCGCCTGCCTCAAACGGACCAACAAGGCCGAAATCTGCAACCGCTCTAAGTGCCACAAGGCTCTTCGCAGGTTCTTCGACCGGGTCCCTGTGGAGTTCACTCACGAGCTGATCTTTTGCCCCTGTGAGGACACGGCCTGTGGGGAACGGAGAAGGCAAAGCATCGTCCCCGCCTGTTCCTACCACGAAAAGGAGAAGCAGAACTGCCTGAAGCTACTGGAGATGTGTAAAATGAATGTTGTTTGTAGGTAAGAAAGCAAGAGAGGGAACGTGGGAAAGAAAGAGAGAGAGAGTTGAATAATGAAAAAGAGAGTGAGAAAAAGAGAGAGAAAGAGAGAGCTAGAGAATGAGAGAGAGAGAGCAAAACAGAGGGAGAGAGAGAAAGTGGGAGAGAGAGCTAGAGAATGAGAGAGAAAGAGCGCAGGACTGAGAGAGAGAATGAAAGGAAAGGCGTCACACAAGAAGAAAGAGAGCTAGAGAATGAAAGAGTGAAAAAGAGAAAGGGACAGAGAGAGAGAGTGTGGGAGAAAGAGAGAGCGAGAAAGAGAATGGGAATGAGGGTGAGTGAGAAAAATAATAATAATAATAATCCTTGCATTTGATATAGCACTTTCCACGTCTTCTAGACGTTTCAAAGAGCTTCACAGAATATACTGTAAAGTGAATTGACTGTATATTTGTGGGCGAATGTGGCAGCCAATTGCGCACAGCAGTGTCCCACAAACAGTCGTGGATTGAAAATGACCAATTTATTATTGTTTTGTTTTGGAGGGATTATTATTAGAGAGCTAAGAGAATGAAGAGAGAGCATGAGAGAGAGGGGGGTGAGGGGGGGGGAGAGAGAGAGAGAGAGCTAGAGAACAAGAAAGAGACAGTGGGCAAGAAAGGGAAAGAGAGCCCATGAGAGGGAGAGAAAGAGAGGGAAAGAAAAAGAGAGCGAGACACATGAAGAGAAAGTGCAAGAAAGAGCGAGGGAAAGAAAGTGTGAGAAGGATAGTGAGAGAATGTGAGAGAGAGTGAGAAAGAGAGGGAGACAGAGCACGAGAAAAAGAGGAAGACAGAGAGAGAGAGAGAGAGAGAGAGAGTGAGAAAGAGAGAAAATGAGAAAGAGAAAAAGAAAGAGGGAGAATAAGACACAGAGAGAGAAAGTGAAGGAGAGAGAGAGGGAGAAAGAGAGAAAATTGAAGAAGAAAGAGGAAGTATGGGAAAGATAGATTTTCAAGGAGATAGTGATGGACAGCATTGATACTGCCAGCGATCATTGTGCTGACCTTTAACAATGTCTGACAACACTGCCACTCAGCAGTCACTTCACACATCTTATGTGATGGCCGATAGCTCTGTCTATTCAGAGAGGTTTCCTGGTGCCAGTGAGACAGCCACAGAGACCCTCTGCACCATGCGCCAAACTCCCAAAGTTAGCTACAGCACAGGTTAGACACAGAGTAAAGCTCCTTCTACACTGTCCATCCACTCTCCCGGGTTCACCTACAGTACTGTTTACATACAACAACAACAACAACAAAATTACATTTGTATAGTGCCTTTCACGCTCACTGTCCATGACAGCACTAATAAAGCTCTCTCTACACAACCAGGTCAGTGACAGAATGGGTTAGAATAAGATGGCTTCACACCGAAGGTGGTTGGACTGTGGAATTCTACGCCCAGAAGTGGAGTCCCATAGTGTAGTGTTAAGACACTCGCCTCACAAGAGAGAGGACCAGGGTTCGATTCCCGGGTGGGACCTTAGGCAAGTTTCCTTATTCCACACGCCTGTTTACCTAGCAGTAAGTAGGAACCTGATTGCTATTCGATTGGCAGATCTCTTTCTGGAAGTAATGATCCCTCAAAAAAACAATAATTATGCTGTATCAAATGCAAGGATTATTATTATTTGGTCACTGAATCCCCAACTGTTTGTGGGACACTGCTGTGCGTAATTGGCTGCTGCATTTCGCCACACAAAATACACAGTCAATTCCCCTTACAATATATTCTGTGAAGAGCTTTGAGACGTCTCAACAATGTGATAAAGCACTGTATCAAATGCAAGGATTATTATTATATATGCGATGTGGATATTGAAGGGTGAGGTAAGTGCGTGGGTGAGTACGACTAGGTTGGGTGCCTCGTGTGGAGAAAAAAACACCAGCAGAGAAGCAATGGCCTGTTATGCGAGCTGTAACACTCTATTAACTCTCTCTATTTTTGTTTCATTCTGATAGATCGAGGCTGGCAGAGTTCCAGATAAGCTGCCAGCCTTCGACACAGTCGGCGAGCGGCTGTCTGAAGGAAAATTATGCTGAATGTCTGCTCTCCTACACTGGCATGATAGGTAAGGGACCAGGAACAAGGCTGCCGACCCAGCTCAGTGAGTCTTTCATGCAGGTTGTGTAAACCATGTGCATCTGTATGTGGACATATGTAAATGGCTGTCAGCCCCTGGCTCAGTTGGTAGCACTTTTGTCTCTGAATCAGAAGGATGCGGCTCAAGCCCCACTTCAGAACTTGGGACCCATACAGTCTATTCTGACACCCCAGTGTGGTGCTGGGAGTCTGCTGTATTCCTGGTGGTGCTGTCTTTCGGATAAGACGTTAAACCAAGGTTCCATCTATGCCTGTTCAGGTGAATGTTAAATATCCCACAGCACTATTTGAAAAGAGACGGGAGTTTCTGTCTTCCGGTGTTCTGACTGATAATCCTCAGATAAAATTGGTCATTCCCTCCTAGGCTGCCATGTTTCACCCACAAAATATATACAGTCATTACACTTTACAGTTAATCCTGGGAAGTATATCCTTGAGTTTAGAAGGTTGAGGGGTGATTTGATTGAGGTATTTAAGATGATAAAGGAATTTGATAGGGTAGATACAGAGAAACTATTTCCTCTGGTGGGGGAATCCAAAACAAGGGGCATCGTCTTAGAATTAGAACCAGCACTTTTAAGAGTGAGATCAGGAAGCATTTTTTCACTCAAAGGGTGGTAGAAATCTGGAACTCTCTCCCCTAAAGGCCGTGGATGCTGGATCCATCAAGAGTGAAGTTGATAGATTTTTGGTAGGTCAGGGTATTAAGGGATATGGGGAGAAAGCGAGAAATTGGAATTGAAAGGATTAATTGAGGTACGGAAGCCATGATCTAATTAAATAGTGGAACAGGCTCAAAGGGCTGAATGGTCTACTCCTGTACCTATCTTCCTATTTTCCTCTGAAGGACGTTGAGATGTCTCAATGACGTATCATTGAAGCACTGTATCAAGTGCAAAGATTATTATTGTACACATATTTGTATACTGTGGATCATGTAAACCATGTGCAATTAGATGTGGAAATGTATTGTGCATTATGAGCCATGAAAAACTGTGTAAACAGATGTGTAGAATGCAAGTTGCGTAAAACCATGGGACACTTGCTGCATCCAAAGTAGTTGTGTTTGCTTAACACAATACAGTCAGATCTAAGTCTGCTTTCTCTTTATTCTAGTTTATACATCAGCCTAATCCCCTATTGCCCTCTCCTGTAGTGTCTTGTAGCATATTGGTTAGGGCACTCGCATCACGAGTGAGAGGACCCAGGTTCGATTCCCAGGCTGAGTGATACCCTGGGCAAGTTTCCTTACTCCACATACATTTGTTTACCTAGCAGTAAGTAGGATCCCAGTTGTTAGTCGAATGTGGATCACTTTCTGGGGGTAATAATTCCTTCAAAAAAAATTGTGCTGTATCAAATTCAAGGATTATTATTATTATTATTTGGTCACTCAATCCACCACTGTTTGCGGGACACTGCTGTGTGCAATCAGCTGCCGCGTTTTGCCCACAAAATATACAGTTAATTCAATTTACAGTATATTCTGTGAAGCGCTTTGAGATGTCTCAACGACATGATAAGGCACTATATCAAATGCAAAGATTATTATATAACATTATCTCTCTACATTTATACAGTACTCAATTCCTGTGGATGTAAAGGCAAGGACTTTATTTACATCCTTAATATCTTGTCCACCTGAGCAGTTACACTTATCTGGCTCCCTCTCCCCCTTTCAGGTCTTTACAGTCCAAGTTATTGTCAGCTTCTGCCAGAGCTATTGCCAGAGTCAATCACGTCACATTTTCTTGTATTAAATCACACAGGTGTGTGATGGGTCTTTTCCTTAATCTGAAAATAGTTGATTTCCATTTTCACAGCATTTCCAGGGCTCTATAACCTCTTCGATCTTATTCACCTGTGAGGAAGCTGGGTGTGTTGTGTGTGTGTACCTGGCTTTGCATATTTTCAGGGCTCTTTAACCTCTTCAATGTTATTCTGCTGTGTGCAAATGGCTGCCATGTTTCACCCACAAAATACACAGTCAATCCATTTTACAACATATTCTGTGAAGTACTCTAAGAAGTCTCAACAATTATATACAATAATTGCATTTGATACAGTGCCTAAAACGTCAAAACATTTCATAACATTTTTGCAGGAATCATAAGATCACATGATTGATCTGGATGAAGAAAGCCCTACGACCCATTCAATCTCATCGCTCCAGAACGCGCCCCCCTCCACCCAACACCGCCACAAGTTGCTTTTTAAATGAGTCCCAGTGTATAGTGTAGTGACTGAATGTTTTGTGAGAGAGCCTAACATTCAGTTTGCCCACAGCAAGAGTGCTACCAACTGAGGCAGGCTGACACATATATTATAATAATAATAATCCTTGCATATTATACAGAGCCTTATCACGTCTTTCAGACATCTCAAAGCGCTTCACAGAGTATACTGTAAAGTGTGGTAACTGTGTATTTTGTGGGCGAAACAAAACAGCCAATTGCACACAGAATAGCGCCCTTCATGCGGTGTCATGTCTCTTATCTGCACAGATTGCCATCGCAAACACTGGCAGCGTTGGTGTGTTCCGTATCTGCGTTCCTGTCAGCTTTGCCCTGCCTAATGTCTCCTTTCCTTCCATTTTGTGGTCAGGCACAGTGATCACCCCCAACTACATTGACAACTCCAGCTCCAACATCGTCCCTTGGTGTACCTGCAGTGGCAGCGGTAACGGCAGGCAGGACTGTGAGACCTTCCTCAATCTCTTCACAGATAACGTCTGCCTCAGTGAGTCAGCAAGCTGCTATCATTAGATCCAAGCCATTCCTAATCCGATCCCTCACAATTCGTCTTAATGCAGTGTCGATGTCTAGCAGCACCATGACATTTAATTTGAGGTTATTTATTTTTGGGTGCCAGCCAGGTATCTTACACACACCACGACCAGCCGGGACCTGCTGGGTATCATACACATGCGGAAACCCATCACCGTGACACACTGGGAATCTTACACAAGAGAGAAACCCTTCACCTTGCTAAAGAATTGCCAAGGAAAGTTTCACACATTTTACTATGTTTGGAATGGAATACATACTCCCCTTGGAGGGATGCAGTCACTAAATTCTGGATGGTATTGGACGCAGATTGGCAAGAGCCTTGGCTTGGGGACCCCCAAGTGTGCATTGGAGTAACTGCTGGAGTCTAACCAGTTGAAGCCGCAAAGAGCAGCGTCTGCAAAAAGCTTCCTCTGCTTTTTAAGCTCGGACAACCCTACCAGTTAGGGCTTTGTCTTGCAGGGTTATCAGGAGCTGAGTAGAAGAAACCCTGCTCACAGTGATCAGTCTGCGTTCTGCCAATGAGCCAGGCTGGACTGTATTGTGGACTCACCTGTCTCGAGACCTGGACTATCGAGATCAGCAATGAGAGTTGACTCCGAGATTCACTGTCTGACATGTCACCTTGGAGTCAACTCTACCCCAAAGAGAGCTTATCTCCTCCCCATGGAGAAATAGTCTTCAGTTGAATTAATAATCCAAGTGCTGACTGTGTGTGGGCTCACCATTTAATTAAAGGTGCTCTTTATTACGTAATTAACTGATGAAAATGTGACACTGCGAATCTATACCTTGTTACATAGTTAGTTAGGGGGACGTTGGTGTGCGTAGGGTTAACCCAACCTGCAAATTAGCACCTATTTGGAAGGGAGGGGATTCAGCAAAATTGTCTGTGGAGAGAGAGGGAGGTGGAAGTGTAGGGAAGGGGGAGAGGAGCAAGAGATGAGGGAGGTGGAATGGAGTGGGGAGGGGAGGAGGTAGTGAGGAGATTTGGAGGAGAGGAGGGGGCTTGGGGGTGATGGTGGTCTGTCACACAAGACGTACACCAACAACAACAACAACAAGATTCCATTTATAAAGCGCCTTTCACGTCAGGAGGACGTCCCAAGGCGCTGTACAGTTGGGTCATGACCCGAGCAGGGGGGAAATGGTCAGGGTGAGGGAAGGGAGGGAGCAAGGAGGGGGAAATGGTCAGGGTGAGGGGAGGGAAGGGAGGGAGCGAGGAGGGGGAAGAGAGTCGAGAGGGGAGCTGAAGGCACGGTCAAAGAGAAAGGTTTTGAGACCGGCCTTGAAGGAGGAAAGGGAGGAAGCGGCGAAGGCACTGGGGGATGGAGTTCCAGAGCCTGGGGCTGAGAGGCTGAAGGCCCGACCACCGATGGTAGGGCGGTTGGGGCGGGGGACGTGGAGCAGACCGGAGCCAGAGGAACGGAGGGTACGGGCAGGTAGGTAGGGGGATAGTAGGTTGGAGAGGTAGGAGGGAGCAAGGCCGTGAATGGCCTTGTAGGTGAGGATGAGGATCTTGAAATCAATCCTCTGGGGGATGGGGAGCCAGTGGAGGCGAGCGAGGGTGGGAGTGATGTGGTCCCGAAGCCTGGTGCGGGACAGTACACGAGCTGCAGAGTTCTGAATGACCTGCAGCTTGTGGAGGGAGGTGGCGGGAAGGCCGGCGAGGAGAGAGTTCCCATAGTCCAGCCTTGAGGTGACAAAGGCGTGAACCAGGGTTTCAGCAGCGTGAGGGGTGAGGTAGTGCCGTAGTCTGGCGATGTTCCGGAGGTGATGGAAGGCGGTGCCAGTTGTGGTGCGGATGTGAGGGAGAAAGGACAGCTCAGGGTCGAACAAAACGCCGAGGTTCCTGACTGGCTTTGAGAGGTGGAGAGTGCAGCCTTGGATGCTGATGGTGTCAGCGCCTGAGGTGCGGAGGCGCTGACGTGAGCCAATCAGGAGGGCCTCGGTTTTTCGCACGTTGAGCTGAAGAAAGTTGTCTCTCGTCCAGGACTCGATGTCGGACAGGCAGGCTGTCAGGACATCGGTGGTCGTGGAGTTGAGAGTAGAGGAGGAAAGGTAGAGTTGGGTGTCATCCGCATACATGTGGAAGTTAACTCCATGTCTGCGGATGATGTCACCGAGGGGGAGCATATAGAGGGTGAAGAGGAGGGGACCGAGGACAGAGCCCTGAGGGACACCACATGAGACAGTGCGGGGGGTGGAGGAGAAGCCATTCGTTGAGACAAAGTGAAGACGGTGAGAAAGGTACGACCTAAACCATTCAAGGACAGTGCCTTGAAGGTTGAGGTGGGAGGACAAGCGGTGGAGTAGGATAGCGTGGTCGACCGTATCGAATGCTGCCGATAGGTCGAGGAGGACGAGGAGACAGAGGGAGCCCTGGTCACAGATGGTCAGGATATCATTGGTGACCTTGACCAGGGCAGTTTCTGTGCTATGGGCAGCACGGAAACCTGACTGAAGGGGTTCAAAAAGAGAATGGGTGGAAAGGAAAGAGCGCAGTTGGGAGGCGACAACTCTTTCCAAGACCTTGGAGAGAAAGGGGAGGTTGGAGATGGGCCGGTAGCTTGATAGCTGCGACGCATCAAGGGAGGGTTTTTTCAGGGTGGGCGTGATGATGGCAGTTTTTAATGGAATGGGGACAGAGCCAGAGGAGAGGGACAGGTTGATGATGTCAGTGATATGTGGGGCAAGAAAGTGGAGCTGGGAGATAAGGAGTGGAGTGGGGATGGGGTCAAGGGAGCAGGTGGTTGGTTTTAGGGATAGGATGAGTTCAGTGACAGAGGGTGGGGAAACGGGTACGAAGGTGTGTAGGGGAGGATGGGTAGGAGTCGGAGTGTGGGAGGGAAGGGGTGGGTGGTGGGTGGAAGTTGGAGGGGAAGTGACCGCGGAGCGGATTCCCTTGATCTTGGATTCAAGGAAATCCAGCATCTCCTCGCAGTGAAGGTTGGAGGAGATGACCTGCGCGGGGTGGCGGGGGGGACGGAGGAGTCGGGTTGTGGTGGAAAACAGTAGCCTGGGGTTGTTCTTCGCCTCCAGGATTATCCTGGAGTAGAAGGACGACTTGGCCGAGGCTAGAGTGGAGCGGTAAATTTTGAGGAGGTCCAGCCAGATTTGTCGGTGGACCGTTAGGCCAGATTTGACACAGGTGCGTTCAGCAGCCCGCACCTGGCTTTTCAGTGAGCGGAGGTGGGTGGTGTACCAGGGGGAGGAGCGGGAGTAGGAGACAGTGCGGGAAGTGATGGGGGCAAGAGTATCGAGTGTGGAGGAGAGGGTATTGTGGAGGAGGGAGAGAGGAGAAGAGGGGTCGGTGAGGGTTGAAGGCCAGAGGGAGAGGAGTTCAGAGGACTCCAAGGCATCGGTTAGGGATTGTGGGGGTAACTTCTTCCAAGGGCGGTAGAAGATGGTGGTGGGTCTGGTGGAGGTGGGGAGGGGGGTGGAGGTGGTGAAGGAGATGAAGTAGTGGTCAGAGATGGCCTTGTCGGTAATAGTGACATCCGAGACACTGAGGCCCCGGGTGATCACCAAATCGAGTGGGTGGCCGTGACTGTGAGTGGGGGAGTTTATGTGTAGGGAGAGGTTGAGTGAGGAGAGCAGGGAAGAGAAGTCTGTGGAGATGGAGCAGGAGGGGGTGAAGTGTAGGTTAAAGTCGCCCAGGATGATGAGGCGATCGGAGCAGAGGCAAAGAGATGTGAGGAGTGTTGAAATGTCAGAGATGAAGGTGGGAGAGGTTTTAGGGGGCCGGTAGAGGAGGAGGATTTTAAGGGAGAGGAATGAGGGGTGGGAGAGGGTGAGGTGCTCAAAGGAGGGGAAAGAGCCAGAGGAGTAGGGGGATAGGGCAAGTGGTGTCCTTGAGATAAGGGCAACACCACCGCCACGGCGGTTGGGGCGGGGGATGTGGTGGGAGGTGTAGCCGGGTGGCGTGGCCTCCGTGAGGGGGAAGGTGTCGCCTGGGGTGAGCCACGTTTCTGTCAAGGCCATGATATCAACGTTCTCATCAAGGATGAGATCGTTGATGACCAGGGCCTTGTTGCAGAGGGAGCGGACATTTTGCAGTCCGATGTGGAGGGAGCGGTTGACAGAAGGGTGTGTGGGAGGGGAGGGGGGTCCAGGTTGTGAGGCAGGGGTGGGGGGATGGGGATAAGGGAGGAGAGGTTGACTCCCCGGGTCTGTGTCCGGGGTGGGTGGCGAGTGTGGTGGGGAATGGGGCAGTCGGTGTGGCTGCTGCTTGACCCCGAAAGGGTAGCTGACATGTGTGTTCCACCTTCGTCAGGGAACGCATTCCAGGCCTTTGGGAATGGTACAGATCTGAACATGGGCTCCGACATGCAGCAGTCGACACTGCCCACACGTTATCTCCACCCAGAGAGGAACTTAAACGACACGCTCGCCTCACACAGCAAGGAGCAGGCATTCGGCCCCACAATCAGAACACAGGTAACAGCCCCGAGGAGAGAAGGTTCGATTCCCTCTCCTCCTCGTCCACTCACCCTCCCTCCCTTCTTCCCTCCCTCCCTCCCTCCCTGCATCAAAGACAGGTGTGTAACTGTGCATGGAAAAGATTTTACGTGAAATTTCTTCACAGTGCAACAAGTCAAGTGTGTAAGAGAGACGCAGTTTTCCTATTTCACGAAACCAGGGGAAATAATGAATAATCCTTATGGCCTTTCATGTTTTGAGATGTCTTGAAGATGAGATAAGGCACTATATCAAATGGAAGGATTATTATTATTATTATTATGTTGGAGAGAAAGCCTCAAATGGCTTCACAGGGTTTCACTGTGAACTGTAGTGACTGTCTCTTTTGCGGGTGAATGCGGGAGCTCATTCGCAACGTGAAGTATTCATGGAAATAGCATGTAAAATCCCATGCATTTGGATGGCGCAGACAGGCAGCTTGCTCGTCAGCTTGCTGAAAACCATACTAATTCCGTGCTAAAATTGCAGCACACGTAGGTGTTAATTTGACCAGGTGAAATGAGATTTGGTGAGACCGAGGGGAACACAAGGCTTGGAGGCTTCCGAGATAAAGTGAAGGCAGAGCGATAACAAATTATTAACCACTGGCAGTCAGTGGGTTTAAAATAGGAACCATCCGCTTCCTTATTAAAGCGCCTGGGATCCGAAGGGGTTTGAGGTGAGATTGTTGTGCTGATGTTCTGTAATCACACTCTGTCCGTGCCCTTCACTGAGCTTCTCTTGGCACCAATGAACAAAGATAACAATCCTTGCATTTGACATTTGCATTTATCACATCTTTGAGATGTCTGAAAGTGCTTCACGGAATGTATTACAAAGTGGATTAACTGTCCATTTGTGGGTGAAACGCGGCAGCCAATTATGCACAGCATTGTCCCACAAACAGTCGTGGATTGAGTGACTACACAACAACAAGAACAAAATTACATTTATAGAGCGCCTTTCACAACGGGAGGACCAAATTATTTCTTAATTGTTTTTAAGAGAATATTATCCCCGGAAAGCCAATCAATTAAAAACCGTGTTCCAATTTACTGCTAGGTAAACCGAGGCGTGTGGAGTAAAGAAACTTGCCTAAGGTTTCGCCCTACCTGTGAATTGAACCAGGGTCCTCTCGCTTGCGCGTGCTCTAACCAATATGCTACAGGGCTCCATATGGACTGCAAAGATTATTATTATCGTTTCTTAATATTCAAATTTTTATTCCATCCTTTGGATGAGTCATTAAACCAAGGTCTCCATCTGTACCTTGTTTAGGTGAGAAATCACGTGAAGCAGGTAAATGAAAGGATTGCTCTTGAGGGAGCTGGCACACGTTTTGCTCACAAAATACACAGTGAGTCCACTTTACAGTATATTCTGTGAAGAGCTTTGAGACGTCTCAACAAAGTGATAAGGCGTTGTATCAAATGCAACAATTATTATTAAATGCAACAACAACAACTTGCATTTATGTAGCGCCCCTCGCACAGGGTAGCGTCCCATCCCAGAGCACTTGAGGATTATTACGCAAACTAATGTAAGGATTATTATTAACAATTATTATTTTATCTCGCTCTCAGGTGTCCGATGAGAAGCTCCTGTGGAGGGAATCCATTGGTTCGTCCAATAAAGTTCCAGGCTGGGCTGCCATTGTCCACACGCCTCCTCACCTGGTCTGGGGCCTCGCCTTGGTCTCTGTCTATTCCGGATTTTCAATGTGAAGACCAAGAGTAAAGGTGGTGGGTGGGTGGTTGGGTGGAGGGGAGGGAAATGGAGTTGAATGGGTGTAGGGGAGGGGAAAGGAGGTCATTAATGCCGGGCTGCCCAAAACTGCCAACAGGTGACATTCAGTGAAAGATCTTGGAATTACTGCTGGCCATATTTCTGATTGTCTCAAAGCCAAGATAGAGGCTCGTGGGTCGGGGTGGGGGGAAGGGAGATATTTGTGATTAAAAAGACCACCTCCTCTCTGACATGAATCGCCCTTTCCGGTGTGCGGGTGGGGGGGGGGGGTGCGGAGAGGAGTGAGGAGGAGGAGGAAACCCAATTCCAGAATGGAGGGGGTCGCCTTGGAGACGCCTGAACTTCCTGTTGAGCACCCTAGGGGATGCTGCCGATGGACAGCGGGTGGGGAAATTTTCCAAGCAAATGGGTCTCGGAGGTGCTCACATATCAAGCACTCCCTCTCGGCAACAGTGTCAACGGCATAGCTTTAGCATTCACCCAAATGTCAGAAGTCAAGCTCAGTGGATTACTCTCCCCCCTTCCCCCCCCCCACCCACATTTATGCAGTTTAGCTCATGGTTGCAGTATCCAAACAGATTGTGTACTTCCCTTCCTTCCTCCCTCCCTCCCTTCCAAGGAGGGGAAAAAATGATGATAACTGAGCTTTATTTTGCCCCAGTTTTATTTCCTGTGGTTGTTTTCTGTCTCTCTCTCTCCCTCTCTGTGTCACGTCAGAAACTTTGCAAGTGGGTGCGGTTCTCAAACGTTTCTGAGCGCCTTGTTAATTCTCAACTGGTGTTAAGGGTGTTCCTAGCTGGACAAGCAGCGGGAAAGTTTACCTGACAGTGGTCTCATTAGAGGCTGACACCTTAACTCTCTCCGCATCCTGTGTCCTCTTGTTCTGCTGTCCTAGCACATCTGAAAGTATTGTTCCGGTTTTACTTTATCCATCGTCCACTTTAGTATCTTACACACTTCTCTAATAAAGACATCAAGTCAGATGCCAGAGTTCCTCTTATCTTGTCCTAGTCATTCATCAAGGTGTGCATGTGTGTGTGTGGGGAGGGTGTGTGGGGTGGGGGTGGCCTTTGGAAGGCGGGGGTCTCCTCAGTGCTGAGTTTGCATGCTCGGCAATCGAATATCAGAATCGAGTCCACCCTCTGTGGTGGTCTCTCACTTGGTTGTCTGGTTTCTGAGCCAGGCGGGTCCGCAGTATTCCAAGGCACTGCTGATGACACCACAGCCAGTGCGGCTCATTGGTAAGACTTGAAGTGCCAGTCTTGGGGCAGGGAATCCTCCAACTCAACCCTTGTTAACCCTGCAAGCCAAAGCCCTAACGGGTAGTGTGGTCCTAGCTGGACAAGCAGCAGGAAAGCTTGCCAGACGGATACTCTTAAGCACGGTGATGGGTTTTTACATGTGTCAACACCTGCCTGACCAAAAACAAGCGCTTGCTGAACTTAGTCTGTAATGTTTGATGGCAGCAATGGATTGGAAACAAACTCAACATTTCCCCCCCACCAACCCCACCATCAAAGAACAACATCAACAACAAATAGCATTTGCTGGACTAAATTTCTAGAAATTTATCCCAGAGAGACTGATAAAGGTCACTGACCATCAATAAGTCAAGGACTCTTGCCACTCAGCTCCTGTTAACTCTACCAGCCAAAAGCCTAACGGGTAGAGTGGTCCTAGCTGGACAAGCAGCAGGAACTTGCCAGACAATGCTTTCAAATGCAAGCCTTCGCTGGTTAGACTCCGAATAAAAATAATATAACAATCCTTACATTTGATACAGCACCTTTCATGTCGGGAGAATGTCTCAAAGCGCTTCATGGGATATACTGTAAAGTGCAGTGACTGTATGTCAGCGGGTGTTAATTTGTACACAGCAACATCCCACAAACAGCCATGGAGGTGGATGATGGGCTTCCATATAGGTCAGACATCTGACCGACAAAAAAAAAACAAGGCGAGGGAGGGATTGAACTGAAGGAATTCCAGGATGGAGTTCCAGACAATGGGGCTGAAAGCCAGGCTGAAACCTCTGATGGTCATAAGATGTGCAAAAACAGTCACAAGAATAATGTGAGACTGCTGCGAACATCTGTAAAGCCACCCTGGGCAGCCGAGCGCAACGATAAAAAAAAACTTGCATTTGATATAAGGCCTTATCACAGTTGAGATGTTTCAAAACACATTACAGAATATACTGTAAAGTGAATTGACTGTATATTTTGTGGATGAAATGTAACAGCGAATTGCTCACAGCAGTGTCTCACAAACAGTCGTGGATTGAGTGACCAAATTATTTTTGAGGGATTATTACCCACAGAAAGTGATCCACCAATCGACTAACAACCAGGTTCTTACTTACTTCTTGGTAAACAGGCGTGTGGAGCACGGTGTGGTGCCTAAGGTTTTGCCCTGCCTGAGGATACTTTACAGTAAATCCTGAGGGCAATGTCTCCAGGCTGATTTCTGAAGCTTTTCGGAAACAACCGGCATTGGAATTCTAACTGGAGCAGTGGATGTCTCTGGAGTTTTATGTGAACATCTTACCGAGATGTAAAGTCGGTGATATGTGAGCTTTTTATAGGCGTGCTCCCAGCTAAGCAAGCCCCTCTTCTGGGGTAGGAGAGGGGCAAGGTTCGAATCGGTTAACACTGTGGACAATTTCTCCCTTTTTTATCTTTTGCTCTTTCTTTTAAATGTCAAGTTTCTATTATTAAAAAGATTATTATTATAATAAATTATTATTATTTCTGATAGCTGGCCTCCATCTAGCTGTGTGTAACATCTGTCCTCCTCTCCTCCCTTCCTTCTCCCCTCATCCTCTCCTTGTTCCTCCTTCTCCCCGCACTCTCCATTATTCTCCCCTCTGCGCTCAAATTGCAAGCGAGACGTTCAGGGTTTAATTGCTGGGGTGGGGGCCATGAAACAGTAGGCAAGTTACCTTATTCCACATCTGTGTTTACCTAGCAGTAAGTAGGAACCTGGTTGTTAGTCGATTGGCGGATTGCTTTCCCTGGGGTAATAATCCCTTAAATTAAATTTGGTCACTCAATCCACAACTGTTTGTAGGACACTGCTATGAACAATTGGCTACCAATGAACTAAGTGACACCTTTGCCATATCTCCTAATACTACCTAAGCCTCTGTCTGTCATACAAACATCTCTATTGATTCCGACTCTACAGCTTTCTGGGACAAAGCATTCCACATCTTCACAACCCTCTGTGTGAAGAAATACTTCCTGATCTCAGCTCCCACTAACTCATCAATTGATCTCATGGTTTTTGATAGTGTGATCAATGATTACATAAGAACATAAGAAATACCAGACGAATAAAAGACCAAGGTTCGTCCAGTTCGCCTTCCATCTTCCTGGCAGTTGCATGCTATGGGCTATGGATATGATGTGCAGAAGGATTTATATCTCCAGTTCACACACAACCTCTTGTAGCACTGAGGAGAACAGATTTCAACAGGAATCATTTCAATTGATTTCTATTCCTGCACAACACGGCAAGGATGTTAATTGTTGGTTGGTTTGCCTCCAATCATTTTGATTACCATTCTTGCAGGACTCCACTGGTTCTCTTATCACTGAACAGATCGATTTCAAGATCCTCACATTCGTCTTCAAATCCCTTGATGCCCTGGCACCTCCCTACCTACTTATTCCCCAACCCACTACCTGCTGCCTCCACTCGACTGGCTCCGACCTCCTGTTTGTCCCTTTTGCCCTCCGTTCGACCATCGATCGCTGTGCTTTCAGTCACTATGCCCAAAACTCTTGAACACTCTTCCACTATCCCTCTGCCTTTCTCCCTTCCTTCCCCATCTTTAGGTCGCACCTGAAGACCTTCCTCTTTGACTGCCTACGGTTACCTGCCCCCAGTTCAGCGTTGTGGAGCACTGTCAAGGGCTCAGGACCCTACCCTGTGTAAGGGCTGCTATATAAATGCAAGTTGTTGTTCTAATGAAGAGAATTTCTCATCGTTCAAGAGAGAGGTTGTTCATCTCAGCTTCAAGGTGAGTGAGAACATCTGGACGATACTCGTCTTGTAATTGACCACACGCTGAAGATATATCCATACAATAATATGCCACAAAGCACAGTCACTACACTTCGGAGTATAACCGGTAAAGTCTTTGGGGACATCATCCTGACTTGAAAGGTGCTGTATCAAATGTAGGGAATATTATTTTTATAAATCTTGCATTTAATATAGAGCTTATTACAACTTGCATTTATATGAAAACATTTTGATAATAATAATTCTTGCATTTGATATAGCGCCTTATCACGTCTTCGAGACGTCTCAAAGTGCTTCACAAAGTATACTGTAAAGTGTGTATATTTTGTGGGTGAATCGAGGCAGCCAATTGTGCACAGCATTTCCCTACAAACAGTCATGGATTGAATGACCCAATTTTTTTTCAAGGGATTATTACCCCAGAAAGTGATATGCCAATCGACTAACAACTGGGTTCCTACTTACTTGGTGCTAGGTGATCAGAGGCATGTGGAGCAAAGAAACTTTTCGCCAATGTTTCACCCTGAGCGGGAATTGAACCCAGATCCTCTCACTCGTGAGGCAAGTACTCTAATCACTAAGCTACATGACTTTACTGTGTTGGGAGGTAACTGTGGTTTTGTAGGTGAACCTAGCAGGCAATTTTGCACACAATAACGTCTCACAAACAGAATAACCAATTTTACTTGGAGGATTCTCCACCAGGACACTGTCAGAAATGTTTTGAATAGTGCCATGGAATCTTTTAATGTCAACTGAACAGGCAAACAGTACATTGGTTTGTCTCATTTAAAGAACAGCACCTCCAACAATATGACTCTCCCCCCAGCACTGCCTTGAAGCGTCAGCCTTGTTTGTGCAAGTCCAAAGCCTAAAAGTTGGGGCTTGAATGCACAAACTTCTGACGTGGAAGCAAGGGCACTGCCAACTAAACCAGGCTGACACATTGTCAAGCAGAGCTAATAAGAAGCTTGAGCCACAAACGGCTTTCATTGAAATTGCCTCAAAGCATTAAGCTCCTACCAGGCTGTGTGGGGAATATGCCTTTCTTTGTCTTATTCTGCCCACAAAAGCCTTTGCTGAAGACTGCTTCAACTTTGCTCAACTTCCTTTTCATTTTAAATCACGTGCCAGCCTGGCTCAGTCGGGACACTGCTGTGCACAATTGGCTGCCGCGTTTCCCCACAAAATACACAGTCACTTTACAGTAAATTCTGTGAAGCGCTGTAAGTCGTCTCAATGATGTGATAAGGCATTATATCAAATGCAAGGATTATTGCTATAAGAACAACAACAAAATTACATTGGTATAGAGCCTTTCACATCAGGAGGACATCCCAATAAGGATTCTCGCCTGGCTGTCTTTAAGATACTAAAGGAGCAAGACAATATAGATCATGACAGACCATTTCAACTTGTCCAGAATAGTAAAACCAGAGGATATGGCCTGCGATTGAAAGGGGGAAAATTCAAAACAAATCTACACAAACACTATTTCAGTGAGTGAATAATGAACCTGTGAAACAGACTATTTAGGGAGCCAATTGAAGCAGGAAGAGTTGATTCTTTCAAACACAGATTAGATAATTTTCTTTGAAGAAATAACACTACATAGGTAGTTTGGGACATATGTGCATGTGACCGCCAGGAAGGTGGAAGGCGAACTAGATGGATCTTAGTCTTTTTTCGTCTAGCATTTATGTTCTTATGTTAGGATCTTATGGTTAATAGGAGCTGAGTGGGAACAATCCCTGCTCCTTCTGCCCCTCCACAAGCCTCTCATTCCCTTCTTCAGGTCAACATTAACCTGAAGCCATTTGAAACAAAAGGGAGCTTTTCTTGGATTCTTGCCCAAACCTCTGCAGATTAAATTGCACATAATTGGGAATTTATTTACAGCAAACAGTCACTATATGTTATTGTCATTTTTGTGAAGCACTTTTTCGAGACATTTCAAAATTCAAGTTGGGTGTCAGCCTGGCTCATAATCCGAGCCAGAGCCTCCAAATCAGAGGTTGTGGGTTTAAGCCCCACGTTAGGACTTTGAGATCACAGTCCAGGCTGATACTCCAATACAGTGCTGGGGGGGAGGGCACTTCCAAGATGTATGTTAAACCAAAGTCCTGTCTGTGTCCTATTCAGGTGGATATCAAAGATTCTGCAGCACAACTTGATAAGAGAAGAGAGATTCCCAACCCCACCAGTAAATATCATCCATTTGTGAAACATTCCTGTGTAAATTGGCTGCTGCATTTGCATTCAAAATATTCCAGTCACTGCGCTGCACGGTAAAATCCTGTGAAGTGCTTTTAAGCCTTTCGCCATATATCAAACGCAAGGATTATTTTATTACAGCTTATTTTTATTAAGGTGTGAAAAACAAAAGCAAAATGTACATTAAAGGCATTGCTTTTTGTTAAAGAATGCATATTTCTTTGAAATCTTAAAGGATTTCTACAGCTTTTCCTGGGGTTGGGAAGGAGAGGAGATGACACTAATGTATACAGCCATTTAATAATAATTATAATCCTTGCACTTTCCTTGCTCTACATGCCTCTGTTTATCTGGTAGTAAACAGGAACCCAGTGTCAGTTGATTGGCAGATCGATTTCCAGGGGCAATAATCTCTCAAAAAAATATCACAAATAAATGATACATTGGTCACTCAACGATTGCTTGTGGTACACTGCTGTGCACAATTGCCTGTCACGCTTTGCCCACAAAATCATTTCAGGTGGATATCATTTCACTTTACAATATACTCTGTGAAGCGCTTTGAGATGTCTCAATGATGTCATAAGGCAATAACAATAAGAACAAATTATATTATATGGTGCCTTTCACGTCGAGAGGACTTCACAAGGCACTGGACTGTGGGGGATTTGGCACTATATCAAATGCAAGGATTATTATTATATATTATTTATTATTTGATACAGTATCTTTCATGTCGTGAGAACGTCTCAGAATTCTTCCTGGGATTTTACTGTACAGTTGAGTGACTGTATTTCGTAGGTGAATGCGGCAGCCTATATGTGCTCAGCATTGTGCCACAAACAACTGTGAAGTGAATGACTGATTTTATTTGTGGGGTTGTTGTCCAGGACACCAGAAGAAACTGCCTTCTCTTTTGAAGTACGGGTAGAGCGGATCTCGTTTTTCAGCCTCTCATCCGAAGTACAGCACCACTGACAACACAGCTCTCGCCTCATCACTTCATCAGTGTCAGCCTAGACTGTGAGCTCATCATAATAATCCTTGCATCTGATATAGCGCCTTATCACATCATTCAGATGTCTCAAAGTGCTTCACAGAATATATTGTAATATATTGGCAGCCAATTGCGCACAGCAATGTCCCACAAACAGTTGTCGAGTGAGTGACCAATTTTATCTGGGGGATTGTTGTCCAGCACACCGAGGGAGAGCGCCATGGGATCTTTTAACGTCCACCTGGAAAGGCAGACGGAACATGAGTTTAACATCTCATCAGAAGGACGGTCCCAACATGGTACTTGAACCCACAACCTTCCGAGTCAGAGTCGAGAGGGCTACCGACTGAGCCAGGATGACACACGGTTTAATACAGGTCTTGCCTTTCACCCGATTGTGGAGGAGCGACTGTCAAAATAATAATAATCCTTGCATTTAATATAGCGCCTTATTTGATATAGTGTTATTAAGGTGCCTCAAAGATATACTGTAAAGTGGATTGAGTGTATTTTGTGGGCAAAAAGCAGCTGTCAGTTGTGCACAGCAATGTCCCACAAACAGTCGTGGATCAAACCGTTTATGAGATTGAGTGAACAAATTATTATTATTTTTTGAAGGGATTATTACCCTGGAAAGCGATCCACCAAGGATTAACAACCGGGTTCTTACTTGCTGCTAGGTAAACAGATGGGTGTGGAATAAGAAAACTTGCCTAAGGTTTTGCCCTGGCCACGAATCAAACCCTGTTGCTCTCGCTTGCGAGGCAAGGGCTCTAACCGCTATTTATTCTACAGGACTCCACAAGTCCAAATGGTGATATCCAACAGCAGGGCAACAACAACTCGCATTTATATAGTGACCTTCACAGTCTGACTCCGCGCTGAGGGGAGAGGGAAGGCAGTGTGCAAGGGCCAATATTCACTGCCCTTTGCTGGGATTTGAGGCATCAAGCCAACGTTTATGAATGCGCAGATTGATGCACAGACGGCTCCCAGTGTGTCCATTTTCACAAGCAATCAGGTCTAATGGAGAAGCACTCACACACAAAATTGAGCAGAAATTGGCTGAAGTGCTTATGAATTATTGAAGCAATTGATCCTTTCCTCAACAAGCACTGCAATAGGAAACCACTTGCAGAATGCAGTGGAGACACAGCCTTAAACACAGTACAATCTATATAATAACTACTACTTGCGTTTATATAGCGCCCTTCATGCGGGGCAGCATCTCAGAGCGCTTAACAGTGGGCAAGCCTGACGCCAAGATGGGGGGAGGTGATCGTAAGCTCGGTCGAAGAGAAAGGTCGTCAGTCGTCATCTAAAAGAGGGGGCAAGGCTAAGGGTTTGGGAGAAGTTTCTAAAGCTTCGGGGCGCAGTGGCTGAAAGCGCAGCTGCCAATGGTGAAGCGGAGGGTAGGAAGGTCAAGCAGGAGGCCAGAGCCAGCCGAGGGGAGGCAGTGAGTAGTTGGTTGGCAGGAAGATCTTGAGACAGACCTTGAAGAAGCCCTTAATGGACCCTCCAGGTGCTGGAGCTTTGTCAAATTTATTTCCGGCTCCTTCACCTTACGCAAAATATCGAGATGTTTTGAACAAAATTTTTGGGGGTTTTACTTTTTAGGGTTTGAGTTATATACAGCGACTTTCACACCAACAGGACATCCCAAGGGACTTAGCAGTCCTGACTTGGCACCTGAGTTAGGATGGGAAGCAACTGAGGTGAAGCATGGTCAGAGGTAGGTCGGTCGTGAGATCCTGAATGAGGTGAGGGAAAGAGGGAGTGAATAGGAGAGACTCCTGAGATTGACAGGTCAAACACAATGCCATATACATTTATAAAGCGCCTTGCATGTCAGGAGGACGTCTCAAACCACTTCACAGGACATATTGTAAGGTGAGTATTTTTTGTGAGTGAACTCGACAGCCAATTGACAACCCACAAGCAGCCGTGAAGTGAATGACCGGTTTTCTCGGTGGGGAATGGAAATATTTAACCTGAACAGAACACGGAGGGAGACCTTGATTTAACATCTCATCCAAAAGTACGGTATCTGCGACAATATAGCACCCTTCTCAAAGCCCCGCACTGGAGCATCAGTCCAGACTGTGAGCTCAAAACCCCCAACCTTACCCTCTCCCCCGACACATTTTTCCCCTCATATTTATTTACAAGAACCAGTTGGTGAAGGTTCTTGTAAGGTGAAGGAGCCGGAAATAAATTTGACAAAGCTCCAGCAATATAGCTCCGACAATATAGCACCCTTCTCAAAGCCCCGCACTGGAGCATCAGTCCAGACTGTGAGCTCAAAACCCCCAACCCTACCCTCTCCCCCGACACGTTTTTCCCCTCATATTTATTTACAAGAACGAGTTGCATCCGAGTGAAATTCATTATCCTTTATTTACACACGTGGTACAGTATTTTTAAATGTCTGAAGTCTGCCATTATTTCCATTTCTGTTCAAATTTCAACCATTAAATTAGCTGTTATTTTACAATACAAAAATTATATGAAAAAAGTGCAATCCTAAAGGTTTTTGTCCCGATTAGCCCTCTCTTCTCCCCTTCCCGGCGCGGTGTAATAGTTTACAATAATTACTCAGTATTTACATTCCAGTGCAATCAATGCTAAATTATACATATCAACAAACTACTCATTTTATGCACATAGAAATAAAAAGTACAGGAAGGACATTCTGGAAGCAGGAACGGTTCAGGATCGTGATGAGACGAGGGAGTCATTTGGCTTTTGACGGTGCCTTTTAGGTCATTTTACTGTTGGCTGAGTGAGCGAGATTGGGTGGTGCAGGGGGAGGGAGGGGGAAGGGAAGGAGGGAGCAATACTACTAATAACCCTTGCATTTTTTACAACACGTCATCGACTGCCCCAAACTGTCGTGGTTCTCTCAAAGTACCCGGGGTGAGGGGGCGCTTGAACCCACAACCTTCCGACTCAAGAGATGAGAGTGCTACTGACTGAGCCAGGTTGAGACCATGTATGGAGGGAATAGTGGGTAAAATCTGCAGAGTTATGAAAGCAAAGGGGCGTGAGGGTGGATGAAAGAAAATCAGGTCTCTGGAATAATAATAATAATAAAAATAAAGGTCTCTGGAATGAAAGGGCTGGCAAATTACTGCTATGTACGTTACGTCGCCCGGGCCAGCAATCGACAGGCTCACACGATCCACCACACGGAACAGAGCACCAGGACATAGCACTCACTTCTTAAATGTTTAAACCACAAAGTACACACACATACATACTCACTCACATACAATCACTCATTCGCTCATACACACACACACATACACTCACTCATTCACATACACCCATTCACTCACACACCCACCCACTCACTCACACATACTCCCACTCACTCACATTCTTCCACTCACACACTCACTCACACACTCACGCATACACTCACTCACGCATACACTCACTCACTCACTCACTCACTCACACATACACCCATTCACTCACTCACACCCACTCACTCACACACACACATACAGCTATTTGCTGGAGTCCCTGCCCTACGCTCGCTGTCAAATGAAATGAAAAAAAATCCCAGTTCAATATCCAAGCTCAGATGTGCCTCCAGAATGATGTTCCTTTGCTTTAATTAAAACTTCATTGATCGCACAAAACTATAGTTTTGTGGCATGACTCGGAATGTGCGAGTATGAGTGTGTGAGGGTGGCGGTGACCAAGTGAGCAAGTGTGTGTGGGTGAATGAGTGTGGGTGAGGGTGAGCAAGTGTGTGTGTGTGAGAGCGAGGATCATGCCTTTGCACTTAGTCATGCGAGGACTCTGCAATCCTAGAACTGCATGGTACGGGTGCTTTAGTAGAAACTCGTGCTGGGTTTTGGAGTGAGACTGACCCCTCTCCCCAGATCCTCGTCTCTGCTGTCCAGAGACCCCTCCCTTGGCTGTGATACCATTTTCTTTTCACCTAAAAATAGTTTCAAATTGTCAAAAATTCTCAAATCAAATCTTCATTTCTCTCTTTTTAAAAAATATTTAAAAAATGGAAACCTCTTCCAAATCAAGGCCGAATTGAAGAATTTTCTACATTTAATAATAATAATCCTTTATCTGATATAGCGCCCTGTCATGCCATTGAGATGTCTCAAAAGCGCTTCACAGGATATACTGTAAAGTGGAATTGACTGTGTATTTTGTGGGTGAAATCATTTGTATAATTCAGGGAACAATCTGAACACCAAGACAAAAGGATGGTTACAGGCTAAGGCAAGGTGGGGAATCAAGCCTCAGGTCGAAGGACAATCTGTTCTGCATTACAGTGACAAGCACTGAGCTGCTCAGCTCAATAATTAATCAATAATGAGATGAAGATTTGTAAAGAAACATTTTGCTCAGGCAGGTGTCTGTCTGACACCCAAATGTGCAAACCCATTCACCATGCTGAAAGGGTAACCAAACCAGACAAAGGTCCACATATATATCACACCGACGCATGGAAATTTCCCATGTTGGGAATGGAACTCTCTCTCTCACAAGTTGGCAAGAGCCAAGGCTTGGGGAGCCCATAGTAAGTGTTGGGGTACTGCTGGAGGCTAACTGTTGAGCGAACTCTCTGGCAAGCTTTCTCACTGCTTGTTCAGCTAAAACCACCCTATCCATTTGGGCTTTGACTTCATGTGGCGGGACCGTCAGGTGGGGGTGGGGGGGAGGGAACTAGGAGTTCATGGTTTACAGTAGAACAAGGAGATGAAACTGCAAGATGAGACATAGGAGCAAAAATTATCCTTTATGTAACAAATAAGTCAAATATTTGTAGCTTTCCCCCCATCAATTACATGGCTTGACAATCACAAAGTTTGAGGCTAACTTATCCGTTACAGTCCAAAAGGATGGCTGGCTGATGAGAACAGACAATTAGAAATCACTGCCGATACAGGTTACAAAACAGTAGGTGTGGGACAATGGGCAACAGGAAGCTTAATTCACTCCCTTCGATACAGCACTGCCTTGTAACACGCCAGATTATACTGTTTTCCTACACTGAGTTAGGGACCGAGGATTGGCAAAGTGCAAGGTAAAGGTTCTCAAACACACAGACACACAGACTCACACACACACACATATCAAACCAAACAAGAGTTTTAAAAAAGATTAATTGCGATTTTACAGTACTTCAGCTGTAGTGTTTAACTTCAAGGCTTGGAATTTGCAGTTTCACTTTATTCACAATTGTTTTTTGTATTTTTTTAAGATTCATTTATTTACTTGAATGTCATAAGTGGGTAGAAGGCTTTGAGACGCAGCAGCAGAGGATTGAGAAACCGATTCCTCTCCCAAAGGTGGTGTTTCCTGTATTTTCACCACCAGACTAAGATGTGGGTTTCCACTCCCCCCTCCCCCTCCGACCACACCCCAACCCCCAATTTGTGGCTTTAAAAACCAAGCTTAAAAGCCGAGGACAAACCGAGCACACACATTTTGCTCAACAGTGTGACAATTCCACAGAACTGCAGTGATGCAAATACCACATACATACAATCAATGAATGCTCACAGCGTGTGGTGTGGCTTTAAAGGCGAAAATACAAGAAACACCACCTTTGGGAGAGGAATCCCTTTCTCAATCCTCTGGTACTGAGCCTCGATGCCTTCAGCCACTTGTGACATTCAAGTAAAGTGACCCAGGCCTCTGTAGTGTCAGTTGCAGGAATAGATGGTGCGTTTTGGACGGGGTAAGTACAATTCTCCTCACACCCTTTTAACACAATTAGACCAAGGTGCAGCACTCTCACAGGAGCTAAAGAGTCTGCATTTCTACACGTCACCAAACGGGACGAGAAAGGCTGAGTTTTCTAAACTCCATCGGAGGGAAATCAATCATGTGAAATTGGTTAGTTCTAGACAGTGCAAGGTGCAGCTTGGTTAAACCGGGTGTCTGACACATGTGAAAACTCATCACCGTGCTTAAGAGTATCCAAACCGAGATTTCCATGCATCCCAGACACATGGAAACCCTGAAAGATAGATTGTTAGAATGGTCTGCACATTCTTTCCCAAGAGGGAAACATCTTGCTTACATAATTCCGGCAAGTATTAGGCGCAGGTTGCCAAGAGCCAAGGCTTGGGGACCCCAGAGTGTGCTTTAGGTAACTCCTGGAGTCTAACCAGTGGAGGGGAAGAGGGAGCTTAGTGTGACTTGGGAGTGTGGGCTACGTTTGCAGTGCTTCGAGTCCAACGAGGAAAGATAAATTCTGGTGGAATTAAAACCTCTGATTTTACAATCGGGAATTCAATGAAGAGCAACACTGGGAAGAACAAGTCTGTTGGTTTTCTTAGCAAAATAGCAGCTTTGATATGAATAATGTTTCAGCTCTTGGATTTTTTTCCTACCTGTCCCAAACGTGCGCACACTAACACACACACACAGACAAAACCCAACCACCCACCCATGAAAGATCTCATCGAATCTTTTTCAGCCTATAATAAAAGTGAAAGTTGGAGCGTTATAGTCACTTCAGATAGGAGACCTAAGCTTGTATAGTGTGGCCAAGATATTTTGTGCTAATTTACATTCCTAGTACGCAAAATCTTTCAAGATTAATGTAACTAAAAGTTCTCGAAATTTAACATGGTCTTTGCCTGAAGTCCCCCCATCATTTTTTCTCTGAATTAATCGTGTTTTGCCATTCTCCCTAAATAAACCGAACCCCCATAGCTGCTCATTGGGAAATGGGACGTGAGTGGAGAGGGAGGGGGTGATCGAAGAGGGGAAGGCGGGGGCGGTGAAGGGAAATGAAATCATTACTTAGCAAATTATTATATTGGTTACAGCTTGCTGTTCTCACACTACTGTGGCGAAGGATTAGTATGTTTCACTGTTTCTTAGTAAATTTTAATCATATCACCCATCATTCCACCCGTCCCCCCCAAACCCCGTCAGAATAAAATGAGGTATGTTAAGTGTAGATGCTCATTGTAAGCATCCTTGAACTAAGATGAAACAGATCAACAGATCTCACTCCACCCCTCTCTCACTCTTTGCCCCCAACCCCCCCCAACCCCCAAGAAAGTTGCAATTCACTGCAGTTAAACAGTGTACTATCAATCACCAGCTTCATATTAAACTCCCCGCTTCACCCTCCCTCCCACGAGCACCTGGGAGCAAAAACAGGGAAGAAAATGAAAGATTTTTGTTTGTTATAAAAAGCACATATTGCTTCAGATCACAGTGTGTGACCACAAAGGAGCGAGCAATCTCCCACTGTGATTCAAGGGAGGAAGGGGTGGTGTTGGGAAGCGGTGGGGGGTGTTGGAAAGGGAAGGGGTTGGAGGGGAGGGGTGCGGGGGAAAGAGACGTGGCTGACGTCAGGCGACACCCGAGAGTCCCCTGGCTCCTGACGAGGCGACGGCATCTCTTGAGCTAGTGGACACATGCAGACATGAGGTCGGGGGTTTATCACATCTCTTCCCGTCGTCTCCCCCACCCTCCCTCCCCTCTCCCAGGGCCGGGAAGTGGACCGGGCGGTGAGCAGAGTGCCTGAATCCCGCAGGTTGGCAGCAATGGAGGCCTGCGGAGGTCAAATGCAGGTGCCGGGCTGTGCTGGGGGGACGTGCTTCCGACTCCGTCCCACTCCCGATTTTTCTTTGTGATCCATGGACTTCTGCTGCGAGATGTCAACCAGCGCGCTGGCCACAGAGAGACCTGCAGGAAACCAACAGGTCAGCACAACAGCCCAACTGGAGTCAATAGAGATGGACCAGTTACACTCACAGGTAAGTCATTAGGAACATTGTCTCTCCCACTCCCCAGTGAAACCAGGCCCTCTCCCCACACCGGCCCACCCACCAAAACCCAGCTGGCCCACCCAGACCCTCAACCCCTCTCCTCCTTGGTTCAGAGGGACCCCTGAACGACAGTGGCCGCGCTTTCAACCACTACGCCCTGAAACTCTGGAACTCTCTTCCTCCCTCAATACCTGCACCTCGCCCCCTTCTACCCCATCTTCACGCCTGAAGACCATCCTTTTGGATTGTGCTTATAGTCACCTCCCCCTCTCCCTGGCTCGGCATTGTGCTCTGCCACTGTCAAGCGCTCCGGGACTCTACCCTGTGTGAGGGGTACTATTTAAATGCAGCTCTTCAGGGTAGCATTGTTGTTGACAGCATCTCAAACAATGCATCACTGGGCTGGAGCACCACCACCGTCACTAATAACAGCTTATTTATGCAGCACCTTTCATGTAGGCACCTAGACCATAGGCCTAGACTGTGAGCTCAATGACCCGTGTGAGTCCACAAACCTTCCAACTCAGAGGCAAGAGCACCGGTGACTGAGCCTAGCTGCCACCTTAGCGTATAACACAACAACAAATTACATTTGTAAACGGACAAATTTCAGTAAGAACAAACCTGACTGGCCCGGTGGTGGGATGCCTCCCAGTCCTCTCGGCAAGCGGACAAATATGGACAGCACTGCTGCTTTATTACCAAAACACGGCTCCAACGCGATGGGTTTGGGAATGCTCTGCAAAAGAAGGCACAAATCATTGCTGTTAATTATTATCATTAATAATAACGTGTATTTGATATAGCGCCTTGTCATACAATTAAGACGTCATATTCACAGAATATATTGTAAAGTGACTTGAATGAATATTTTGTGGGAGAAACGCGACAGCCAAATGCGCAGCACATCAGTGTCCTACAAACAGCCATGGATTGATTGACCAAATTATTATCATTTTTCTGAAGAGATTATTACCCATGGAAAGCGATCTGCGATCGACTAATGGGTTTCTACTTACTGCTAGGTAAACAAAGCTGCCGCGTTTCGTCCACAAAATATAGTCAATAGTGTATATTCTGTGAAGCACTTTGAAAAGTCTCAACGATGTTATAAGGCGCTATATCAAATGCAAGGATTATTATTATGATAATTCTCTGGATGTGAAAGCCGCTATATAAATGTAAATTGTATTGTAATGATACACTGTATTGTAAAGCAGCTGAAACCAATTGCACAGATAGAGAAGCAGAGTGGAAATTCATCACCACCCGTTACACAGCGCCTTTCAAATAAACAAACATCAGAAAAGCGATTGACAGGATGAGATTAATTAGAAAGGAAGGAAATACTGTTGTGGGTTAATCTGCTCCAGCGATGTTCCAAACACAACGATGAGATGAGTAGCCAATTCATTTAAATTAAATTCTTTTATGTATGGTGAGGTCTTACCACGGAGCAACACAATTTTCATTTGAGAAAAGGTTGGCTTCCTCACCTTGTCTATGCTGAGAATGTATAATCTTGCTCAGCAAAAGGAAGTTGCAGACAGATTGATGGAGCTATTAACAATGCTGGAAGGCTTGTTAAGGAGGCTTGCAATGTTCTTATACAAGTCCCAAGCCCGTGCACACAGGGATTTGCAGCTGTTCATTAACGCTTTTGCACAGCCGACAGTAATTAAAAAAAACAATAATTCTTCCATTTGTTACATCACCTTTCATGTCAGGAGGACGCACTGTAAATATTAACAATAATCCTTGCATTTGATACATGTCGTTGAGACGTCTCAAAGCGCTTCACAGAATATATTGTAAAGTGGATTGACTATATATTCAGTGGGTGAAATGCGGCAGCCAATTACGTACAGCAGCATCTCAAACAGTCGTTGATTGAGTGACTACATTTTGAAGGATTATTACCCCTGGAAAGTGATCTGCCAATCGACCAACAACCAGGTTCCTACTTACTGATAGGTAAACAGACAGCACCTTACTGATAGATGAGTGGAGTAAGGAAACTTGCCTAAGGTTTTGTCCCATCTGGGAATCAAACCCGGGTCCTCTCACTTGTGAGGAGAGCGCGCCAACCCCTTTGCTACCAGACTACATAGAACCATATCATGCCATTAAGACGTCTCAGAGTGCTTCACAGATACACTGTAAAGTCTGTGTGTCTGTGTGTTTTGTGGGTGAAACACAGCTGCCAGTTTGCACACAGCAGTGTCCCACAAGAACCATGAAGTGAGTGACCAATTTTATTTGGGGAGTCTGTTGGCCAGGACACCGCAAGAGAGAAACTCCATTCTCTGTACTGTAATGTAGTGACTGTATTACTTGTAGGCGAATGCGGCAGCCAAATTGCGCACAGCCAACTGGAGAATAGTAGCAGCTCCAACCCATTTGACTCACTCACTCTCCTACTGTCAATTGAGGACATGATGACCATCACCTAATCACCTTATATTACAGATGTTTTAGAACTGGATCCAGCCTATAACCTAGAACTAATGTCAACTCAGCCCATTAACCTGTGGCTTTGGCCAATGTTAGGACAGACTCCAGGTCTGCACTGTAACTGCTCCCACCAGAGACAAACACTAACAATGTCACCAGCAATGACCTCAAGCTCAGACTGTGATTGTTGGAGAGAGAAAGTGACTGAAAGCATTGAATAGCAAAGTCAGCACAGGCACTTCAGAGATGTCCTGTCAGACACAACTGGAAATGGAAACAAGGACAAGTCGACCCAGAAACCATCTCCAGTTTGGTCTCAGCTAAAACATCGGTGCCTAACGCCACCGGCTCCTGATGCTGCACTTTCACATCACATGGAACTAATGCCAGAGGAGGTAGAATTAGAGCAGATCACTGCACTGGTGCGGGGGGGACAACCGGCTTCACCTCCCTCTTGTGCTGATGGTATAAACATACAATCGCGATATACTCCGAGCAACGCTCACTATATATCTTGTGGAGTTCTGTAGTGTAGAGGTCAAAGCACTCGCCTCGCAAACGAGAGGAACCGGGTTTGATTCCTGAGCAGAGCGAAACCTTACGCAAGTTTCCTTACTCCACACGCTTCTGTTTACCTAGCAGTAAGTAGGAACCCGGCTGTTAGTCGATTGGCAAATTGCTTTACAGTATATTCTGTGAAGCGCTTTGAGACATATCAAAAATGTTTTTTTTGGGAGGGATTACTACTCTCTTATTCATTAATTAATAATTATTATGGAAGTAAGAGTACAAAATGTTTGCAAGCTGCAAATGTGCAGATATCCTGCGAGTGCCCCCACCCCTCCCCTTTCTCTCCCTTCACCCAGTTGCACAACCGGCCTATAAGCAATGTCACCTACGCCAGTCACATCACCAGAAATTGCACCTTCTATCAGTCATCCATCTGCAGGAAGGAACATGATGACATTTTGCCTCAGGGTGCATAAACCTGTCTGATTTGAGGATGACGTCTAAGACAGCAGAAAACTCCAAAGGCACTCGACTGCATGCTTGGCTGCTCCAGCCAGCTTTTGTGATGGGATAGGACAACCAAGAGTGTCACGATCTGAACTGTCGCCTGTCTGGGCACAGCCGTTGCAGCAGTTTTAACTGACCTTAGCCCACGTTGGCTCCCCCCCATCCGGATTTGGTTTTGTACGGCAGGTGTCCCACTCAGGGAAACCCAGCAATTATGCTCAATAGACTCCGAACTAAACTGCTGAGGATACTGATACAATACAATTTACATTTATACTGTTGAGGACAGTATCTCAAAGCACTTTGCACAGTTGGCTGGGACCTGATCCACGGGGAGGGGGGGAATATAAAAAACAAAAAGCAGAGTCAAAGTGGACAGAAACAAAAACAGAAGTTGCTGGGAACAATCAGTAGGTCAGGCAGCATCTGGACAGAGCTGGGTGTGGGGGAATTAGAGGGATTGTGAGATGGAGTTCCAGAGAGCAGAGGAGAATGGCTGAAAGACTGACTGTTGGTGGCAGATGTAGAGGGTGGAGGACATGAAGCAGGTTGTTCGCTAGGGAGGAGGGAGGGGCTGCGGATCAGTAGGGTTGCAGAAGGTCCGAGAGATAGGATGCGGCAAAGCCGCTGGAGGGATTCAAATCCAATATAGAGAGTCCTGTAGCTCAGTGGTTCGAGCACGTGCCTCACAAGCGAGAGACCTGGGTTCGATTCCCGGCAGGGCGAAACCTTGTGCAAGTTTCCTTACTCCACAAGCCTGATAATAAGCCCTCAAGAAAAAAAAACAATAATAAATTGTTTTACACAGTGTCTGGGGGATATGTAGATGTGGTGTGTCCGTACAGTGGTGGTATGTTTGTGTGTGTTGTGAATGTGGTATGTGTGTGTGTTTGTGGGTGAGATTAATTCTAATTATTAAGACATCTGACAAATCTTACTTTAATCATACCGAGTCCAGCATTCCCTCTAGACAAACAATGAAATCCAACTGAACAAGAGGATAGCCATGCAGTGTTAAAACAGGAAACTGATAAGGAAATCAACTGGAAAGCTCTGAAATGGTTAACTGAAAGAAAACTACACACCATTGAAAACCATGAACAATGCTTGAGGTTGTATGTTCATGGCTCAAGCGCACTCATGGCTTGGTTGGCTATAAATCTCTTATTTATATTGTATCTGAACCCTTTACATGTCCCGCAGCACACAACCACCCCTTTGGAACACAAACTCATTCCGGATGAGATTACTTCCTTTAAACCCTTCCCTGCCTCGAGAGGTTTACATTTGTGAGCAGAAATGGTCTCACCATCAGCTGCTGTCTCATTAAGTCATGTCACTGCAACCAGACATTTGTCAAGGTCTCTCTTTTTATCTTCAATTAAAATATAATGGACATCAATGGAGAGGAATGGAATTTGTGCTCCCCTCACCTCCTACCACTTCCCCACCAACAAGTATATGTAGGATTGGGGTCCAACAGTATGAACCCATTCTCAGTCGCACCCCCCTCCCCCATTCTCGTGAAACCGCTCGTTCTTGTCTTCAACCCACCATCCCTGGCTGAGCTAGGTCACGACGTACGATCACCTCCCTTCTCTCCCTCTAGTTCGTTGCCAAGCTTCACCACTGTAAACTTCAGAAGAACGTCCCAAGGTGCTGGACAGCTAGGGATCCACCATGCCACCACTCTGGAACTTTCTCCCTTCCCCTTGTGCCATCCCTCCCCACTTCCAAATCCAATCTCGTTATCTGTGCCTTTGGCCAACTTCCTCACACTCATCACCTTCCGACCTTCAGATGAGATGTTAAATCAAGGTCCTGTCTGCCTGTTCAGGTAGATGTTAAGATCTCATGCCACCATTTGAAAAGAGAAGGGAGTTTCTTCCGGTGTCCTGGACAACAGTTCCCACAAAAATAAAAATTGGCCACTCACTCCATGATTGTTTGTGGGACACTGCTGTGAGCAACTGGCGGCTGCATTTCACCCACAAAATACAATCAATTCACTTTACGACATGTGCTGTGAAGCGCTTTGAGACGTCGCAACAACGTGATAAGGCATTACATCAAATGCAAGGATTATTATTATTGTTATTTATCATGATTAGCATTATTATTGATTGGTGGGGTAGGTGAACAGGTTGTTTTACACTGCCACCAGTACAGATGTGATGTGGACTAGCTGGGGAGTCGGACCGTAATCCTTGCATTTGATTTAGCATGTTATCATGTCATAGAGATGTATCAAAGCACTTCATAGAATATATTGTAAAGGGGATTGATTGTATTTTGTGGGCGAAATGCAGCAGCCAATTGCATATAGCAGTGACCCACAAACAATCGTAGATTCAGTGACCAGATTTTGAGGCATTATTACCCCTGGAAAGTGATCCACCAATCGACTAACAACCGGGTTCCTACTTATTGATAGGTAAACAGAGGGGTGTGGAGTAAGGAAACACGTTACGTGATGCAGCATAAATGACAACCGGTATAAGCAGATGGAGTTAATATGGGGCACAGTTCTTCACTTGAACAGGCAGACAGCAACTCACCAATTTCCCGGAGTGTGTGAATAATGTACAGATCTAGAAATTGTCACTTTAGCAAAAAGAAAGGCATTCTTAGTCTGTTTAACTCACACAGCGGTGCCATCGGGAACAGCATGGGAAATTTCAGTGCCTCAGGCGGTTTCCTTTGAAGCCTTGTACCTTTATTGTAATACGACCACTAGCTAGAAAAACAAGGTAGCTAAGATTGCAGGCTGACTATTTTCTCAGGTCTGGCTTCTCAGACATCTCCCTGCTGTTCATTGTGTCAAGACTCAGAGTGTCAGCCTGTAATGTGGTGACTTTGTACCGAATGTGTGCAAGATTTTCAAAAGCTCCAGCAATCATCTCGGAGAAGTTGCAACAAGCATCAGCCTTAACAAAAAGACATCAGAAATCCCAGAGAGAGAGTCAAGGTTAGTCTTGATATACTCTAAGCAACACGCACGGAAATGTCCCAGAGCGTTTCACACGAGTTGCTTTGACGTGCAAAGGCAGGAGCTAATCAACGGCAGCAATGTCCTCCAAACAGCAATGAGATGAATGACCGTGAGCATCAATTTTAAAGGAATATTGGACAGGCAGACACTGACAGAATTGTGGCATAGGATCTTCAACATCCACATGACCCATTAAACATGGCTGGTTGTCAAAGGAGAAGCATGAGTGCACGCATGCACGCGCGCAAAAAAATAAACAAGTATTAGATCATTTTATCAATTTCATGTAATTTCTCAAGAACGATCAAGCATGAAACATGGAACACGATGCTTACAGATGCATTCTCTAATTACAGATTCGTAGCATGTGTTTTTTTTTAAAATGTGCTGTGAAATTTTTAATATGTCCCTGAGCCATTTTTAACATGAGCCTGAGGAAAGGTAAACCTTAAAGACAGGATCTTGATTTTAATAATAGTAAAAATGATAATCCTTAGTAACGATCTTTATAATAATCAGTGCGTTTGATATCGCACCTTATCATATCATTGAGACGTCTCAAAGCACTGTAAAATGGATTGACTGCATTTTGTGGGCAAAAAGCAGCAGCCAGTTGCAAGCAGCAGTGTCCCACAAACAACCATGAAGTGAGTGACCAATTTTATTTGGGGGATTGTTGGGCAGGACATTTTAATATCCCAACTCAAAATGATGGCGCTAAGACAAAAGCAGCACAGATTAGTTTTACCCTATTGATGATGTGTATTTGCAATAGTAATTGTAGCTTGTGTCCTGAAGTGGGGCTTGAACACGCAGCCTTCTGACTCAGATGCAACAGAGCTACCGACAGAGCCAGGCTGACACAGTTCATCTAATATAGTTAATAATAATCGTTGCATTGGATACAGTGCCTAAACACACCTCAAAACCTTCACTGAGTATACTGGAAAGTGGGGTGACTTTATTTTGTGGGAGAATGAGGAGGCCAATTTCTCACAAACAGCTGAGAAGTTACCTGCATAGTTTTACAAGGAAAGGTGAGAGCTGAAGTTTTAACTCTCCTGGTTGCGGACGGACTGGCGTGCTGGGAATGAAGGAATTCAGAGGGAAGAACGCTTACACAGAGTTGTTAGGATGCAAAACACGTTCAGCTACTATATCCGAATCAATTGCAACATTACAAAGGGAATTGGATAAACATTTGACGGATGAAGACATAAAAGGAGATGGAGAAACAGTGGATAGCTCCAATGGGGGAAGCCAGCACAGCCCAGGGACAACAGGCTGAATTGTTTCCTTCTGTGCTGCAATTTCTCATTCTCTGAAAGGCATTATTGTTATAATAATAATTTTTGCATTTTGATATATTGCCTTATCACATCATCAAAACACCACCTCAAAGGGCTTCATACAATTTCAAGTGCAGCAAGTCATGATTTTAAAGTGTAGCGTATTTCGTAGGCAAATGTGGCTGGCAATTTGCACCCAGCAATGTTCCACAAACAGCCATGAAGTGAATGACTAAGTTTATTTCAGGGATTTGTTGATCAGAACACCGAGAGAAACTCCTTTCTCTTCTTAGATGTAGCCATGGGATCATTAATGTCCACCTGAACAGGCAGACAGGTCTTCAGTTTAACGTCTCATCTGAAAGATGGCACCTCTGACATTGCAGCCCCCTGGAGAGTCAGTCTAGACAATAACTTGAAGGGCTAGAACCAACAACCCTTTGACTCAGGTGAGAGAACTACTGACTTAGTCAGGCTGACAGCATTCACAGAATGGAGAGGCTTGAATACACAGCAAACTAAAGGAGTTGCAGGGAATTAGTCAAATACTCCTCATTGAGTCAAAGTCCTGCCCAGTCTTTAATCCGATCAGAAATCTCACAACTTTATTGAAACTTGAAGATGCAGCAGAAAAGACGGGAGCCAAGTCGCCTGATATTAGGGGTGAGTCTTATTTTTTGGTAAGCCGGGTGTCTGTCGCACGCGGAAACCCGTCACCATGCTTAGGAATATCCAAACCAGATAAGAGTTCCACATGTCTCACCTACACATGGCAATTCCTGTGTATTGGGAAGGAATGCACACTCTCCTTGGAGAGACGCATCCTCCTTTCCTCTGGCCTCCGCCACCATGAATTGGCAAGTGGGGATCAGACAGAAATGCTACCGTTTCTTGTCATGCACGAACATGGGTGGGAGATATTCAACAACAACTTGCATTTATATAGCGGTCTTCACACGGGGTAGGATTTTGGAGCGCTTATTCACATTGGCATCTCATGTGCTTGAGAAACTCAAGTTGCTGCCGCCAGTCTCTGGCAGTCTAGGGATCGTGCAGAAATAGTAGTGGAAGCTCCAACTATGACAGAGACTCATCCTTTGCAACTCCGAAACCACAAAGTGAACGGGAGAGTGGTGGGGGTGGGGGGGAAAGAGGAAGGGGGCATTTAAAGGAGTGGTTAGCACACCATAAGGTCTTGGGGTTTGTGCACGTTTTGTTGATTTCAACTTTGCAGCCATCTGGCCAATGCCACAAGCTTTCTTTGTGTCATCTCCGCAGCCCTGCCTCCAATTTACTGACCCCCCACCCCCTCTCCCTCCTCCCCTTTAGAGTCACGATATGCTTGATTAAGCAGAATTGAGCAGCAGGAGCGAGCACTTGGCTGCTAATCACAGGCAGGAAGGCCCCTGGGCACTCAACACACGCTTCAGCTCTCAGCAGGAGGCAGCGTGAAGCGGGGCAGTTACCTCCCGATGCATTAGCACACACAAACAGAGACCACAAGCGCTGAGAATAAAAGCTCAATTACCCAAGACATTTGCAATGAGCTGCCTGAAGAATTGACACTATAAGCGCGATCGAAGCCATCAAGCCTAATAAACAATTCATACACCGTGCTCTCAATCCCCCTGGTCCATGTAGACTGTTAATACTCTTACAAGCTGTGGTCTAAACTGCTACTGTGAACTCTGAGACTGAATGAATGGCCTCCCTCCACGCTGTGTGACTGCACAATCACATCTTCCCTAACGTTTCAAGATTTGCCAGCAGTAAGCCCGGATTCATACTGCAGTCACTTGGCACAGACCCTAGTTGGCTCAATGGGTAGCACTCGCGCCTCTGAGTTGGAAGGTTGTATGTTTGACCGTCACATCTGGACTTTGAGCTCATACAGCCAAGGCTGATGCTCCAGTGCAGTGCTGGGTTTTAATACGATCCCACTAACCATGCTATGAGACCACTGTGGATTCCCATTACATAGCGATTGGAGCACTTGCCTCGCAAGCAAGAGGACACAGGTCCGATTCCTGGGCAGGGCCTACATACACAGCCTCTACTTATTGACTCACCAACAAGTGCAAACATGCCATTAATGTCCATCTTACCAAATCCTTTCAGAACCTTAAAGCCTTTGATCAGGTGGTCTTGGGCAGATGGCTGGATTCCTATCTTTCAGGAGTAGAATTTCCCCAAACCACTTACTGGCAGTAGAATTTGCTCAGTGTGAAATTAAACTCAGGATCTGAGTCACCTCTCTGCACAAGAACTTCAGCTTCTCAGATCTATAAGAGCCCTCACAATACAATTTACATTTATACAGCACCGTTCATATTGGGAGAATATCTCCAATCCCTTTATGCAGTTGGTTGGGCACCTGAACTGCCGGGGGTGAAGAGAACTGAATGTCTAATTTTATCTGGAAGATTGTTGTCCAGGATACCAGGAGAAATTCCCTTCTTTTCTAGTGCCATGGGATCATTAATGTCCAACTGGACAGGCACAAAAAAGGCCTCAATTTAACACCTCATCTGAAGGATGACACTTGACAATGCAGCATACCTCGAGCACTGCATTGGAGTTTCAGCACTGACAAAAACTGGATTCCAAGTCCTGAGATGGGGTTTGAACCCAAAACCTTCTGACTCAGAGGCAAGCATGCTACCAATAAAACCAGGCTGACAGATAATGGGTTGAATGGCCAGCTTCTGTGCTGAGAACGTCTGAGTCTCTTAAATAATGCTCCAACGCAACTTACCGGATTGTCAAGAGAAACAGTGAGCTGCACACTGCCAAAGCATGTAAAATAATTCCAATGCTTTGCAGTGCCAATAACCCACAACACCAAAAGAGATATTCAGACAGTAACACATTATTCTGCCTGAAAGGTCTGTGCCACAGGTACTTCACATCTCTGGGGATGTGTGGTCCAAACAGACAGGCACCGATAGTACTGATTTACAAGTGGAAATCTGTGTAGCCTCCTGTGGGATGTCCTCCCGATATCAAAGGCGCTATACAAATGTCATTTTGTTGTTGTTGTACCTGATGCTATTTTTTATCCACTCAAGAGTGTTGGTGGATGGTTACAAATTGGTTTATGCACAGCGAAGCCAACAGATCATTTTTGTAAATAATACAACAAAACAGAGACAACAGAGACTCCAACATTCAACCTAAACCAGATAATTCCAAACATCGAGTAAGGGAGCTAGGTTTACAGACAACAACAAATTACATTTGATTAGCAACTTTCACGTCGGGAGAACGCCCCAAAGCGCCGCACAGTCAAGCATTTGCACTCGAACTGGGATTTGGGTTCAGGAGGGTGGAGGGCAGGGAGGGTTGGGGTAGGAGGGTGAACAAAGGTGCAGTCGATGAGGAAGGTCTTGAGACATGCCTTGAAGGTGGCAAGGGAGGGGACGATGCAAAGGGACTGTGGGATAGAGTTCCAGAGGGTGTGGATAGGTCACAGAAGTAGGGAAGAGCGAAGCTGTGGAAGGCTTTGAAAGCAAGGACGACAACAACACAAATTGCATTTATACAGCGCCTTTCACATCAGGAGGACAGCGATTCAATTTTCCTTCTGGTAGAAGAATGCAAAATAAAGAGCCAAGGTCAGAAACTATTTCTTCACACAGGGGTTGTGAAAACAGGCAGAAAACCATGGAGAATCAAATCTGATGTTTAATGACAGAGAAATGTTTGGAAAGGGGAAAAATACAGGAATAGGGATTAAAAGATCTGACACAATCTGATACAAGGTCTTGAGTGCAAAAAGTGGACAAAACATCTACATTTATGCAACACCTTTCTTGTCAGAAGGATGTCTCAAAGCGCTTTACACTGCTGACTAAGCATCTGAGACGGGGGAGGGGAGATGAATAGTGTAGTTCCGGGGAGTGGGGTAAGATTACTGAAAGTGTGGTCAGAGATAAGCCTTGAGGTGGGCTTTGAATGTAGGGAGGAAGGGGCTGAATCAGAGGGATTCAAGGATACAGTTGCAAACAGTGGGGACCGATAGTTCACCCAGCGATAGTGGGGCGGAGAGGACAGGGGACATGAGACAAGCTCCCCCACAACCCGACATAACAAGCAAAGACATCAATCAGCAGGGTCTCCTTACCTTGATGCTTCCTCCAATGAGATCTGGAGGTTCCTCTTCCGTCTCTAAGGCAACGTTGATGGCGGCAAAGGGGCGACTGGCCATCTGTTGCATCTCTCGTAAAAGTTGCTGAAAGACACAGAGAGGGCCAAGGTGAGGGAAGGCCTGTAACAGTTTCTTTCAGATGAATTGTGCTGGTCTGCTGATAACATGACAGGGTTATTTACTGAGGTAGACACATTAGTGGCTAACATGCAAGCCTCGTTTTAAAAAATAAACCATCTCTGACCATGTTTGTGGTCAACACACTCATCATTCTCTTCATGACTTTCATGCGTTTAACCTGCTTGAGTGTGAAGATAGATTAAATGGGATTGAGAAAGTAAACCCAGAAAAACGCTTTAGGATGGACCAAGACAAAGAGGACAAAGGGCAATTTCAGGGCAAACGCCAGGAAAGTTTTATTTATTCAGAGGGTAATGAACGAACAGGTTCCTTAATCACATTTAAAAAGCAGCTTGATGCTGTGATGGGAGGATGATAGGGCAGGTGTTCTGGAAGGATGAGATGGAATGGGCTGAAGGGTCTTCTTCATCAATACCAATTCTGGGCTGTAGGTGCTGGCTGCTTCTGTTCAATTAAAACACCATTTTCAATAAAAAATGGAGTAAAATGTGCAGTGTTCCATGTGATAATCACCATCACCAAATACCGCACGGTCACAATTTAGTCCCAATGCTTGGAAATCACTTGGGGAAAAAAAAACACAATAATAAATTGGTCACTTCATGACTGTTTGAGGGACACTGCTGTGCACAATTGGCTGCCGCGTTTTGCCCACAAATATACAGTCAATTCACTTTACAGTATATTCTGTGAAGCGCTTTGAGACGTCTCAAAGACATGAAAAGCGCTATATCAAATGCAAGGATTATTATTTTATCATCACCAGTTTCAGTCATAGCCCAGCCTCTCACTTGTGTGTTGCTCTGTCCTGGTTTACATAAAACACACACAAATAATATTACATTATTACCTCTGACAGTGTAGCACACCCAGCACTGCAGTGACTGTGTGAGTTCCAAGCAAGGTGAGGGCTTGAACCGACAACCGTCTGAAGAGGTGAGAGTGCTACCGACTGAGCCGGGCTGACCCACAACGGTCATGCTCATAGATTCCTCGTCAGAAGCTGTACCGATCACAGAGATCAGCTTTTTGAGTGAGGATAAAGCTGAGCTCATTCAGGATATGGTATAAAGAAGTTCTCAAACGCTACCTCCGTGCCTTAAAATCAAACTCGTAGCAGGCAGGGGAAAATCCAACAGTGGTGGGGTTTTTAATAAATTCAATATGTACTGCATAACACCAACGCAAAGCAGTAATCCAAAGCATGGGAATCAGGAATTACTGATGCCAGTACTACATAAGAAACGGACTAAAAATTTGTGTCATTAATCACACTTAAAACTCTGTTATTACAGAGGGAAATTCATCCATTTTACAAACACTCTGGGATAGTTTGGAACTTCAATATATCCCACATGGTGATAATAAATAATAACTCTGGCAATTGGTATTGATATCAGGACAGCTTCACAGGATATACAGGAGGTGAACGACCAATTTTATCTAGGAGGATTGTTGGTCAGGACACTAGGAGAAACTCTCTTTTCGTTTTGAGTACCTCCAATGACATTTTAGTCCACCTGTAACCAGGGCTCCCTCTGCCTCCTCGTCCTCCTTAACCTCTCTGCTGCTTTTGATGCCGTTGACCACTCTATCCTCATCCACCACCTCTTTTCTCACCTCAATCTTCATGGTTCTGTCCTTGACTTGATCAGATCCTACCTCTCACGCCATCTCCACTTCATCTCCACAAATGGTTTCTCTTCTAGCCCCCGCACTGTCTTGTGCAGCGTTCCTCAGGGCTCTGTCCTCGGTCCCCTCCTCTTCAATATCTATATGCTCCCTCTTGGTGACATCATCCGCAGACATGGGGTCAACTTCCACATGTTTGCGGATGACACCCAACTCTACCTCTCACCTCCACCCTTGACTCTAAGACCACTTCTGTCCTTACAGAGTGTCTGTCAGACATCGTCTGATAAGACTCGATGAAAGTTAACTTTCTCCAGCTGAACATCAACAAGATCAAGGCTCCGCTGATTGGCTCCCATCAGCGCCTCCACACCTCAGGCGCTGACACACTCCACCTCACTGAGCCAGTCCGGAACCTTGGCCTCTTGTTTGACTCTCAACTATCCTTACTACCCTACATCCGTGCCATGACCCGCTCTGCCTTCCCCCACCTCCGCAACATCGCCCGGCTCCACCACTGCCTCACACCGCAGGCCGCCGAAACCCTCATACATGCATTCGTAACATCGAGGCTTGACTACGCAAACTCCTTGCTTGTCGGCCTCCCCAATTCCTCCCTCCATAGGTTGCAGATCATCTGGAACCCATGTCCTCTCCTACACCAGGCTCCGTGACCCTATCAGCCTCATCCTCATCCGACTCCACTGGCTTCCCATCACTCAGAGGATACAGTTCAAGATCCTGGTCCTCACTTTCAAAGCCCTCCATGGCCTTACTCTCACCTGCCTCTGCGATCTTCTAACCCCTTACCATTCTGCTCGCTCCCTCCACTCAGCAGGCTCTGGCCTGTTTCACGTCCCTCGCCTCGCTCGCCCCATATTGGTGGGTGAGGCAGCGACCATTAGCCACTCTGCCCCCAACCAGCCTCCTTCAAGACCCATCTCAAGACCCTCCTCTTCAACCGTGCCCTCGGTTACCCCCTTCCCCCCCCCCCCGCCATCCACCCTCCCCAATCCCGACCCCCAGCTCGGGTCCGAAATACTGATTGTCCCGTGCCTTGGGATGTCATCCCGACATGAAAGGAGCTATACAAATGTAATTTTGTTGTTGTTGCCACAGGATCTTTAATATCCACCTGAACAGGCAAACGGGACCTCAGTTTAACATATCATCTGAACAATGACATTTCCAACAATGCTACACCACTCTACCCTCAGCACTGCAACGAGAGCCTAGACTCGGTGAGTTCAAAATCCTGATGTGGGGCTTCAACCCACAATCTTCTGACTCGGAGGTGAGAGTGCTACTAACTGAACCAGGCTGACACCGTATTGCTAGACTGCCGATCAGGAAGGTCTAGTGACAAGGAACTGTCCTGGGTCACCTCACCTCCATAGCTGAAATATCTGCTCAGATATAAAGAAAAGCATGGATAATTTGCTCTGAGAGAGCAAATAGTAGCTCAGTGTCACCATATTTTATCTTAACAGCTGGTTCTCTGACAATAAGCCCATCAGGGAGAAGCATTTCAGAGTGGCTTTATTAGGGAATAATTACACAAAAGCAGTGAGAAGCAATCTGCTTATCGCACACACTTTAGTGCGGGAAGCCTCCCTCCTATTTCCCTCCCCCAATAGAAAGAGCGAGTGCGGCCACATAGTCTGAGCACTCAGCTTACGAAGAGGGAAAGCACCACAAGGGGATCGTGTCTGAAAGGTCAGACGTCATGCTCAATAATTCAGCTGGAGCACCTATTACACAGAGGCAGGCGTGTCACTCCGTCTCTGCAGGTTACTTCCTGGCATTCGCAGCTCAAGCATGCCACACATGGCTGGTACGTGCCAAGGCTAATGAACATGTGAATGGGTGAAGAGAACAAGGAAGGCTTGCATTCACCTTCCCGCAGTGTCAGCCAGCACACAGCGCTGTGCAAGTCTGAGCAAAATGCCTCCAGGGCAGCCAGGTACTGAACCTCTTGCAGCGTATCAGCATACATGCGTGTACGTGATAAATTGGTACATTATAGTACATTCTGTTCCTGGAGATGTTCCAATTGGGTGTGTGCCATATGTGCTATGTGTGTGATCTTTCTGCAACTCAGGACATCCTCTCGACGTGACACGTGCTATACAAATGTAATTTGTTGTTGAAATTTGTTGCGTTTATATATGTGTGTGTGTTTGGGGAGGGAGGAGGGGAGAGTTAGCACTGCTAGGCAAACAGAGGCAGATAGAGTAAGGTCTTGCCTGCCTAGGAATCAAACCCAGGTTACGAGGTGAGTGCTATGACCACTATGTTACAGGCTAGGGTGGAGGTGAGGCAGAGGGATTGAGGCAGGGAGCATGTCAGCATCCACAGCTTTCTGAGCAGTGTATCACAACCCTTTGGGTGAAGAAGTGTCTTCAGATCCCCCTGAAATTAAAGCATGGGAGATGGCCCTTCAGCCCATCGAGCCTCAGCTGGTTCATGAGTGTTTATTACAGCTTGAGGAGCACTGATAACTGCCATATTTGCTATCTGATGGCTGGAAGGTCCCAGATTCAATAGTTGGCATTTAGTTTATTTTGGTCAAGAGAGGAGTAAGGAAAGAATACAAAATGTTACAGCACAGAAATCATCCTGTCAACCCATTAAGTCTAAGATGGTGTTTTCTTTTCCTCCACATGGTAACAGAACCAGAGGGGAGATTAGGAGAATTTGTTTATGCAACAAGTTATTTTGATCTAGAAAGCACTACTTAAAGGGTGGTGGAGCAGATTCAATAATAACTTTCAAAAGGGAATTGAATATATATCTGAAGAGAAAAAATGGCAAGGTTATCGAGCAATTGCGAGGGAGTGGGACAAGTTGCTAGCTCTTTCAAAGAGCTGGCCCAGGCACGATGAGCCAAATGGCCCCCTTCTGCGCTTTAAGATTGTATGATTCTATAATCCAATGCCACTATCCTGGTTGCTCCCCATACCCTCCATTACAGGTCATCCCATACTCTAACATGCCACTAGGTTTTGTTATAACCATGTATAATTTCCGAATCCCGGCACTGACGATCTGGCTATCTATGCATCCAGTCAGACATTCAGTCTGGGTCAGTTAGTAGCATTCTTGCCTCTAAGTTAGAAGGTTAAGGCTTCAAGCCTAACATTGGGGCTTTGAAACCTCACTCGAGGCTGACATTGCAATCCAGTGCTGTGGGTTCACTGCACTGTCGGAGATGCTATCCTTTGGATTCAACATTAAATCATCCTCTTATATGTGCCTGTTCAGGTGTAAGTTAAAGATACCACAGCACTTCATAGGATTTTACTGTCAAGTTCAGTTAGTAACTGTGTGTTCAGGGGCAAACCTAGCAGCCAATTTACATAGGAAATGTGCCACAAACATCCATGAAGTGAATAATCCATTTTATCTAGTGTACTGTCTGCTACATTGGAAGAAACTATCTTTTCAAACAGTGACATGAGCTTTATAACATCCAAACGGGCAGGTTGGGACATTAAATTAACAACATAACCTGCATTCATATACCGCCCTTCACGTGGGAGAGCATCGCATCTGAAGGAATGCACCTCCGACACACACTGTATTAGTGTCAGCCTAGACTGTGAGTTCAAAGTCCACACATAGGGCCTGACTCAACCTTCTGACTCAGAGGCAAAAAAGCTCCCAACTGAGCTAGGCTGACATCAGCCTTGAAAAAGGCAGAAATCCATTACAATGCAAAACAGTCTCCGAACCAAAACACAATGCTGAAACTAAAGAATAAGAGGACCAATTATACGGTTCCAATTGTCTGGTGTGGAGGAGGCACTCCTCCCCCAGAGAGACGTAACCCTCTCATCTAACCCCAGGAACAGGTTGGCAAGCGCCAAGGCTTGGGGTGCCACTAGACTGTGGATGGGGTTACTCCTGGAGTTTAGCTATATAAATCTGGCCCAATATACAGGGTGTTCACAAAGCCATCTTAACCCCCGTTACAAAACAGTGACATGAGACTATGGAGGAGCTGACACAAGCTGTCTAAGAAGCATTTCTCCTCCTCACTCCATCGTGTTACAGAAGATGTTGCATGGAACATAGTGTTGGATCATTATCTGCCTGAAAATGATGGTCCTCATTCACACCGACCTTCTGGACGTCTAAATACAGTTAAACACTTGTACTGAATACAATGAAGTGCTTCTAAATACAATAATCATTATTCTGTCACATCTTTCAGTCGTTGGTCAGTGCACTGCAGAAAATAAACATGGGGGTAACAGGACTTTGTGGGCATCCTGCATGAGTCCACGTGTTGCAGCCCCCCCCACCCCAACCCAGTGATAATCAGGTTAATAAATATTTAATTTGCAATAAACTTATGGAGGCAATTAACAGGCTGGAGCAGATGCACTGGGACATAGCTGATCCCTCACTCACATGGAAAGCAGCAGGAGCCAGGTGGGGCGGATTGTAAAAATGGATGGAGTTGTTAATGCTTTGCAGTGGGGGGTCACAGAGGAGGTCGGCAGTACAACATCCAGGGGTGAAGAATGGAAATCAAAATACAAAGTCATTTTGCAACTTCGAAACACTGTTCCCCTGCTCACACTATGGGTCTCCCCCTCACACTGAGGGTGGACGAAAGCAATGACAACTTGTATTTATAGGTGGGGGTGATCGGCTCATGGAGTTTAGTGCGGGAGCAGAAGGGACGAGGGACATGCAGAAAGTACAGTTAAAGAGGTAGATCTTCAGGAGGGAAATGAAAGATAAGGAAGAGAGCTAAGTGGCTGGATGTGTCCGCCGATGGTGAACAGTGTGGAAGTGGACATGAAGCAGGCCGGAAATAGTGCAGGGACCATGGGATTGGGGGGTGAGGAGATCGCAGAGATAGTGTGATGCAAAGTCCCTTGAAAATGAGGACAGGATCTTTATAACAACAATCTTTGCATTTGCTATGTCTTTCACATCTTTGGGATGTCTCACAGTGCTTCATGGGGTTTATTGCAAAGTGTAGTGTGCATTTATAGTCAGATGCAGCATTACTGACGATTTCTACAGAGCAATGTCCCCTCACCCTCCTACAACTCCCCTCCCCTGCCCTCCACTCCTCCTGATCCCAACTCCCTGCTCGGGACAAATCCCCGAATGTCCAGCGCTTTGGGATGTCCTCCAGATGTGAAAGGCATCTTACAGATGGCGCTTCTGACAATGCATTGCTCCCCCAGCACTGAAAAGGAGCGTCAGCCTAGACTGTGAGCTCTGACAATGTCCTGACACGGAGCTTGAACCAACAACCTTTTGACTCAAGAGATGAGAATGCTACCAACCGAGGCAGGCTGACACCGAATTCCTTAAAGAGAAAGCGGGAAAAAAAGTTTTGTTTTCAGTCCATCATCCTGCTGTCCAGTGGCTCTCAGAAAGAGAAGATCAGACTGGTTTGTTGAGCAGAGCATTTCTTGTGCTGACCTTTAGCATTTCATAGGGAGTTAAAAGCCTGTTTGCAAGTGCTGCTTACCATGCACTCAAGAGCAGCTATTAACTGCTTCAGAAGAATTGTCACCATTTCACTGGCAGGTGTCAGAGAAGCTCAGAGAGATGGAGAGTTAACGATTGCGTACTTCTATTTCTGCCGGTGCAAGATTGTCATTAACGCACAAAAAAGAGGTTGAATTGCTGGTGATTACCAATTTTTTTAGCTCCTAAAAGCCACTCACACATTTAAATGTCTTTTTGTGCTTTGGAATATTGTCAACAAGCAGTGTGACACTGGATGTCGAAAGACAGCTCCGCAACCATCATTGCAAAACACTTAATAACTGCTATCAGCATGTTGAAAACATTTGCTTTGCAAATTGTTTTGACTGTGTAGATTAATACCTTGCTTGTCCTGAGAACTAAAAGGAGTGGCGGTGGTGTGTGGGGGGTTATACTCCACACAGCCTCCACCCCTTTTATTGTCTTCTCTCAGTATCCATAGGTTTTCTCTTATATACATTGATGCTTTCTGCCTCGGCCACCACAGCTTCTGGCAGTCAGTTCCACATTCTCACCACCCTCTACATGAAAAAGTTCCTCCTAAAAGTTCCTCCCTACTGTGATAGTTTTAAACTTCACAAGTAATCCTGTGAAGCACTTTGAGATGTTTTGAAGATATAAGGAGCAATATAAAATTTAAAGAATATCAATAACACCCCCCCACCCCACCAAGGAATATAACAGGAAAAAGTGCAAGGAACTAGGACTAGGGAATATTTGCAACATTCCTTGCACTAATTATGAAACGTCGTTATGTTTTCTCCAAACACCATTGTTCAGCTTCAGTATATCACTGTGTATATTTCGCCCACAAATATACAGTCAATCCACTTCACAATATATTCTGTGAAGTGCTTTGAGACATCTCAAATACAAGGATTATTATTATATAAATAAAATACATCAGTCTACCAGAAGTAGGGTCCTTTCTGGCTGATTTTCTGCATATAGCCAGCAAAAGTCAGCATGACTTAAGTTAGCTTTTTGCTATTGTAAAATGTTATTTATTGTTTGTGAATTTTTGTGTGTATTTTGTTGGTGAAACACGGCAACCAATTTGCACACAGCAATGTCCCACAAATAGCAATAGAGTAAAAAAACAATTTTATTTGAGGGATTGTTGGCCAGGCCACCAGGAGAAACTCCCTTCTCTTTTTGAAGAGTGCCAACAGGATCTTTAATATCCATCTGGACAGGCAGATGGGAACTTAAGTTTAATGTCTCATCCGAAGGACAGCATCTCCAACAATGTAGTGCACCCCTATATAATTCAACTACTATTCAGATTTAGCTTCCAGCTGAGGCGAGTGGTTTTAAGCAGAATTTCCAATTTCTCATTTAACGTTAACATTTCACGAAACAGTATTTCGTTTTAAAAATAAGTTAAATTAAAGATAACAGAACCTTCAATCCTCATTTTAAAGCATGATTTAGTTCACTCAAACATGCATAAAAGTCATCATAAATTACAGTCCATTGCTGCAATTTCAAACCACAATATATACACCTTCTTGTGCAAACAGAATAAATACATGTAAACCCTTCCCTTTAAATCGGCAGGGAAATAGTAATAAGAATTAAACTATCATCCCTCTGGCTGTCAGGAAGAGTTTTGAGTTCTGAGTCTTTTCTCTCTCTCTCTTTCCCCCCACTCCTCCATGTCAGACTGTCAGATAGGAGGGAAGATTAGTTGAAATGCTTCTGGTGAAATTAACCAAGGCTGTTTCGATTGTGAGGAGGTGCACTATGAATAAAAGATGAATTGTTACAACTTTGTTGCATTGCCAAAAGCTGGGTTCTAGTGTCAGACCTACAGGGATTTTGAGCTCAGTGTAGACTGACACTCCAGTACATTGCTGGAGGAGCTCTGTATTCCTTTAGATAAGATAATGAAGATGTTAATAATAATGCAATTTATATTGTGTCTTATATTGTTGCAACGTCTCAAATTGCTTTACAGAATTTACTGTGAAGTGAATCGATTGCATATTTTATAGGCGAAACGCTACAGCCAATTGTGCACAGTGGTGTCCCACAAACAGTCGTGGATTGAGTGACCAAATTATTTGTTTTTTTTGCGGGCTTATTACCCCTGAAAGCAATCCACCAATCCACTAACAACCGGGTTCCTACTTACTGCTAGGTAAACGGGCGTGTGGAATAAGGAAACTTGTGTGAGGTTTTGCCCTACAGGGGAATCGAACCTGGATCCTCTCACTTGTGAGGTGAACACGATAACCACTACACTACACGGCTCCATTAAATGTTAAACCAAGGCCGCATCAGCCTGTTTAGATGGGTGCTAAAGATACCATGGTTGTGGTCGATGATCCCCCAGATAAAACTAGTCTTCACTTCATGGGGCTGTTGGTGGGGAGGGATCTGACTGTCAGGATCAGGATCATGAGGTTCATTTGCTGAAAGAGCCTGGCAAGGATGGAGGTAATGGATATAATACAAGCGCAGCCACCGATGATGGAATGGAGGGGATGAGAGACAAACAGGAGGCCAGAGCCAGCTGAGCGGAGGTAGCGGGTACTATGGTGGGGAGAAAGCAGGTCAGAAAGGTAGGGAGGTGCCAGGGCATGAAGTGATTTGTAGGGATAATAATAGCCTTTCATGTTTGGAGGATGTTCCAAAGCACTTCACAGGATTTGTTATGAAGTGGAGTGACTGTATTTTGTAGCCTTTGCATCTTTGACTATATGTGACTTGAGGTCTTGACATGTGGCTTGAACCTGCAAACATCTGACTGAGAGGTGAGAGGATGTATACAGCCTAGTACATACCTGTAGGCGAAGAGAGATTTGGGCAAGTTTTAAAGGTGAGATGAATTGAGGTGACATGGATTAGGGTTTCAGCTCCAGAGGGGAAAGAGACGTGGACATAACCAGTCAATGTTACAAACAAAACTCTAACATTCATTACTTTTCTGTCCTCACATATCCAGCAAAGTGGAAGCCTTTTCTCTAGATAACACCAGAATGTGTAGCTACTGCACTGGAATGATAGCAGGGTTAAGAGGTACTGTACGTGGAGAAAGTTTATGATTATCACTCGAGCACAGGATAAGGGAGCGATGGAAAAGGAGGTTTACAAAATGATGAATGTTTCTGCTAGGGTAAACAAAGAAAACCATTTGTACTGATCACCCAGTCGGGAAATTGAAGATTAGCACCAAAAGGAAAAGGAGATCTGAGTAAATTACAATACAATTGTAATTATACAGGAGAATGTCCCAAGGCGCTTAACAATATGGCTCGACACCCGAGCTGGGGTGGAAGCTGAGAGAGGGCGGTGGAGAGGGGAAAGATGCCAAAAGCGTGGTCAAAGAGGTAGATCTCTTGCTGTAAGTGAGGGAGGGAGTGAGTTCGAGGCATCTGGAATGGAGGTCCAGAGAGGGGGGGCAGAAAGGCTGAAAGCCCACCAAATGGGAGAGCAGGTGGTAGTGGGGCTGCGACATGAAGCAGACTGTTGCCTGCTGAGTGAAGGATGTGGCTGGGTTGGTAGGGTTTGAGGAGGTCAGTGAGGTAAGGTGGGACAAGCTCCTGGAGGAATTTATAGGTGAGAACAAGGATCTGCTGGGGCATGGGGAGCCAATGGTACACTGGGAGAGAATGGGGGGGTGATAGGCTCCTGGAGCTTGGTGCAAGAGAGGAGATAGGCTAAGTTAAATGGTTTACCATAAACAGGGTACAATAATAATCCTTGCATTTGATATAGCCCTTTATCAAGTTGTTTAGACGTTTCAAAGCATTTCACAGAATTATTATTTTGTAAAAATGTGAAGGGCTTATTAGCCCCAGAGAGTGATCTCCCAATTGACTAACAAGCAGGTTCCTACTTACTGCTAGGCAAACAGACGCATGCGGAGTAAGGAAACTTGCAAAAGGTTTCACCCTGCCCAGGAATTGAACCCAGTCCTCTTGCTTGTGAGGTGAGCGCGCTAACCAATCCACTCAGAAGATGCCTCTAGTACCAACAGAATAGTACCTCCTTGACATACAAGACAAAATGCCCAACTACAGTACCCAAAGCAGAGAAATAGTGCAGTGTTGAAAGGCTGTTAAGGAAAACACTCTCTTAATGAAGGCATGAGACTGGCTACTAAATGGGCTTGTGACATCTTATGGCAGATCAATATTGCCCCAATTACTTGCTTGATTTTGTTTTACTGATGTACTAACCAATTTAGATAGTTTATAACCACTTCCATGGCACTTAATTGGAATATCGGCCATACTTTTGACCACTGGACAGACTTAACCGTGGTCGTGTCTGCCGTCGTTGCCATTGCTATAAAATCCCGATTAATTCAGGCTGCAGTAACCTGATGGATTCTGTAAACAGTACTCTCATGCCATGGAGGCATTCAGTCACAAAATACAGACACTACTGGTCACAGTGAGTCATGGAAAGAGTTTGAGTTGTTAACAAATACAAAGATTATATTTTTTATAAAATTACTCTGGGGACAGTTTAATATGAAGTGGGATCCTTCAATAATAATATACAAATAATAATCCTTGCATTTGATATAACACCTTATCACGTCATTGAGGCGTTTCAAAGCACTTCACAGAATATATTCTTTAGTGGATTGACTATATTTTGTGGGCAAAACACAGCAACAGCAACAAAATTACATTTGTATAGCGCCTTTCACATTGGGAGGACATCCCAAGGCGCTGGACAGTCAAGAGTTTCAGACCCAAGCTGGGAGTCGGGATTGGGAAGGGTGGAGGGTAGGGGGAGAAGCAGGGTGGTCAAAAGCACGGTTGAAAAGGAGGGTCTTGAAATGGGTTCTTGAAGGAGGCAAGGGAGGGAGGAGGCGAGGCAGGAGGACTGCGGGATGGAGTTCCAGAGGGTGGGGGCAGAGTGGCAGAAGGCCCGCCCGCCAATGGTGGGGCGGGTGAGGCGGTGGACCTGAAGCAGGCTGAAGCCTGCTGAGCAGAGGGTGCGAGCAGGATGGTAGGGGGTTAGGAGGTCGCAGAGGTAAGGGGAGCAAGACCATGGAAGGCTTTGAAGGTGAGGACCAAAATCTTGAACTGTATCCTCTGTGTAATGGGAAGCCTAGTGCGGGCTGCAGAGTTCTGAGGGAGGAGTTCTGGAGGCTGGCAAGCAAGCAGCAACCAATGGTGCACAGCAGTGTTCCACAAACCATCATGGATTGAGTCACCACGTGCTTTATTTGTTTTTAGAGGGCTTAGTACTCCCGAAAGTGATCCTCCAATTGACACTAGATTCCTACTTGCTGCTCGGTTAACAGAGGCATGAGGAATAACAACAACAGCAAAATTACATTTACAGAATGGCTTTCAAATCGGGAGGACGTCCCAAGATGCCGGAAGAAGGAAACTTGTCTAAGGTTTCGCCCTGCCCGGGAATCAAACCCAGGTCCTCTTGCTTGTGAGGTGAGCAGGCTGACCACTATTCTACAGGCCTCCATGACCACTAAACTAAGGGACTTCAGAATCTCATGCGCAAATCGATTTTGTCTCCTTGCTCTGTCACAATTGCAGAGATGTAGCAGAATCCATCAGAGGTTACAACAACAACAACATTACATTTGTAAAGTGCCTTTCACATCGGGAGGATGTCCCAAGGCGCTGGACAGACAGAGTTAAGAACCTGAGCTGGGGGTCGGGGAGTATGGAGAGCAGGGGGGGGAAGCAGGAAGATTGAAAGCACGGTCGAAGAGGAGAGTCTTGAAGGTGGCAAGGGAGGCGGCGAGACGGAGGGACTACGGGATGGAGTTCCAGAGGGTGGGGGCAGAGTGACGAAAGGGTCGGCCGCCATAGTGGGATGAGCGAGGCGGAGGACATGAAGCAGGCCGGAGCCCGCTGAGCGGAGGGAGCGAACATTGTAGGGGGTCAGGAGGTCGCAGAGGTAGGGGGGAGAGCAAGACAGTGGAGGGCTTTGAAGATGAGGACCAGGATCTTGAACTGTATCCTCTGTGTGATGGGAAGCCAATGGAGTTGGGTAAGGATGGGGGTCATATGGTCACAGAGCGGGAGAGGACACGGGCTTCAGAGTTCTGGATGAGGAGTTGGGGAGGCCGACAAGCAATGAGTTTGCATAGTTGAGCGTCGATGTAATGAAAGCACGTATGAGGGTTTCGGCGGCCTGCATAAGACCTTATGTAACATTTTAAATGGGATTGAAAACGTAAAGCCAGAAAAATACTTTGACGGTAGAACAAGAGTGCATAGATTTAGAGTTGCAAATGGCAATTTCAAGACCTTGGGAGTTTATCTCAAAGTGCTTCACTCAACTGACTGAGCCCGACCTGCAGTGGAGCGCCCCTTTTGGTGGAGAACAAAGTAGGCAAAAAAGGAAATGTCAGAGGTGGGTGTTGTTGCAGAGGTGATGGAGAGCAAAGTGAGCGTGGACATAGAACTTGAAGGATAGTTTAACAAGATACTGAGGTTCTGCACCGGCTCTGTGAGATGGAATGAGCATCTGTGCAGGTCAAAGCAGTTGGCTCATTGACTGAGCCAAGCCTGTACCTAATTAATGAGAGGAGGACTGGCACAAAGATGGAGAAGAACTTGACTAGGAGAATTTAATTTATTTGTGCTCAATGCAGATTATACAATGAAGTAGGAAACATTGGCTATTGAAGTGCACAAATGCAGAAAATTCTGAGTCACTTCCAATGTAATCACTGAGTTAATTAAATGCCATTGCTCCACGCGCAATTACTTTTTGTTTACTAACAGTTTTTTTTTAATCTTCGCGTTTGATACAGTGCCTTTCACTTTTTGATCGGCCAACAAAACAAATTTTCTTAATTCAATATTCCTTGATTTATGCAATAATCACGAAAAATCTGGAACCAAAACATTGATTTAAAACAGACTCATCTCCTGTGAATGTTTGGGGGGCCACTTCTGGCCCACAGGCCATGGGTTTGCCTCCGCTGCTGTAAAGTGTAGTGACTGTATATTCATAGGTAAATGCAGCAGCCAATTATTCGCACAATTATATCCCACAAATAGCCATGAAGTGAGTAACCAATTGTACCTGGGGCATTGTTGGCCAGGACATCGGGAGAAACTCTTTTTGAATAGTGCCACAGGACCTTTATTGTCCACCTGAACAGACAGAACCTGGGTTTAATGTCTACTCCAACAACGACTACTGCCATTCTTCACGACCCATTGGTGGCTGTGCAGTCAACCACCATGCCCTAACTCTGCCAGAGGCACCAACTTTTGGATAAGTCTTTAAGTCAGGCTTCATTTTATCTGCCTATCCGGGTGGATGATAAAATCCCACAATATTAGTCGAAAAGACTTCCTCCTGGCCAGAAGCTTTGCGATAAATTGCTCACTCACCTCATCGCTGTTTCGGGGAACAATAATGTGTGCAAGTTAGCTAGCATGTTTGTCCGACAATTTCATTAGATCCTATGAAATAGTTGCAGATGTCCTCCCAACTTTAAAAAAAAACTGCATTTATACAGCGCCTTTCATGTCGGAAGAATGTCCCAAAACGCCGGACAATCAAGTGTTTGCACCCAAACTGGGGGTTGAATACAAGAGGGGTGGGGACCAAGGGAGGAGAGGGCGGGACTGGGAAGATAACCAAGGGCAAAGAAGAAGGACTTGATATGGACTTTGAAGGAGGCTAGGAAAGAGTCAAGGTGAAGGGATTCAAAGATGGAGTTCAGAATAGAAGGAAAAAAGCAAAAAACACGAAAACCGCAAGGATTATTATTATTACTACTACTAACATAGTCACTACAATTTACAAGGGAAGCGATTTGAGAGGTATTAGATCCAAGGACTATTATTTCACTGACAACTGCCTGCCTCTGCCTTCAAGTTACAACCGCAAGCAAACCAAGCGACTTAAGCAAATCAGATTGAAGCCTGCCCCTGGGTTGTCTCAGCAATTCTCAGCTGCAGTCTCCATAACATATGCTCTTTACCACAGCGATCTCCCTCCTCGAAGACTCCACTAACTCCGACAGTACTGTTATTTCAGTTAGCATGCTGTACAGTCAGCAACTACCTCGGGATATAATTCTTTCCCAATGACACAGTAGCTTAGGTAAAAGACTCCAAATTAAAACCGTGCTGAGGCACAATTACAGGTAAATGACACATCTCGTTTCAAAAAAATATTTATATACATTTTAATACACATTTTAATACACGTTTTAATACGTTTTCACTTCAATCACAGACTGAAGTGTAACATATGATCGGACGACCGCATTAAAACAAGTGGGTTTCATCTGGCATTATGTGAAGCATGATAATGATACAGGAGCTGCTGTTTCCCCCCCTCCCCACCCCATGCTGTCACCTCCTTCTCCTCCAAGATGATAAGACACAGCGGTGAGCAAAGTGCTGGGTATTTGTATGCGTGTGCATCCCACCACTTTCCTGCAGCCTATTAGCTGTTTGCCCAAATGGGCTTATGCTCGTCTTCTGGGCACTGGAGTTCCGGATAAACTCACAGCGTATAGAGAGATGCTTAGTACTAGTCAAGGAGGGTTTAACCACAGGAACAGGAATACAAAAACATACTGTCCAAATACACACCCACTGCACATATTAACACCCACCGCAAGCACACCCTCCCCCTCCCCGCCCCACACCACGCATCACACCATCCAACCCCACATCACAATGAATGGACCACAGATTTGTCAGCTTGTCTCAGTTGGTTGCACTCTTGCCTCAGTCTGAAGGCTCAAGTCCTACATGATCCTTGCATTTGAGCGGGTGGTGCTTCAATGGATTACTAGGGGACAACTTTACTACACATCCTATATTGACTGACCATATTATTATTTCCTCTGTACAGCGACATGCTATTACACATCTTCTGTACAGCGACCATATTATTATAAGTAAAGTAAGCATGTTATAAGCCCTATGTACTGCGATCATGTCATTACTCACCCGTTTATTATGTGCGTTTGGTATTTAGTAGTTTAGTATTTCCTGTACAGTGTGCATGCACAGTGAACTCTTTCTATACCTGGAAAGGAGGTGCCATTAGCGGCAAACTAATTACCCTAGAAAAGCTTTGTTTGCACTTCCTCGGAATGCAGTCTTAAGAATTTTGAGATCCAAACGACTGTGTTATAATAGTCACCCGCTGTGTATATTATTATATATAGATGTGTTATATGTGCACTGCATGTGCACTAGTGCCTACAGCACATACTACACACACCCAGCACCCAGGAGGCTTCAGCAGCAACCTGAGAATTCAGTTATTAATTGTGGGGAAATGTGCCAGTCCATTTGCCAAAACCAAAAGCAGCCCACAACACTCCCTGTATGGCACTAGTGTGAGTATAGGCTTCTCCCACACCAGCTTTGGTACGGGCTTGGGGGAGGAGGCAATAGGAGGAGGGGATACTGCATTGTTAGAGATGACGTTCTCCATTAAAATGAGGCATTAAACTGAGGTCTAATGTGTCTGATCAGATGAACGTTAAAGATCCCACGGCACTATTGGAGAAGTGAAGGTTGGGGAGAGGGGTTAGAGAGGGTCAGCCTGTCGGTGTTCATAAAATTGATTGTTCATTTCATTGCTGTAATCAAATTGGCTTGTGTGCTTGCCAGGAAGTACACAGTCACTGCACTAGATACTAATTAAAACACACACTGCAATGTGATGGGCACTAAATAAAACACACGGTCATTATAGGATTATGTTACACCGAAAGCATTGTTAAGGTCTCATGGTTTTAAATGAGGAATCAGGGGAGCCTGTTTGGTCGAGTTAATTGCACTCTGCAAAGTTTTTAATCTCAATTTCAGGAGAGTTCGGTAGCGTGGCTCGTGGCCACTTAAGAATCAATGAAAAGATGCCAAATGCTTTTTCATGAAGACAGGGCCTCATTGAAGCTCTTAAAATCATTCTGCAAAGTGACAGTCTGTTACCATAGCTATAAATGCCCCTTTACCTTCCTCTGCTGTCAACTGACTTGCCGTTCAGATCCCTTCGCTTTATTAAGAAGAAATAATATAAAGGTCTTTCAGAGAATGATAACGAAAAATGGAGACAGCAGTCTATCTCCAGTGCCACCCATTACGTTAAACACTTAAATGATGTATTAAAGGCAGACAATTCCTCAGACAGCTGCTAACTATCACAGAGGGATTAATTAAACCAACTACTGTGATGTAGTGGATCTATGCAAAGATAAGCTGTACGGTGGGTAAAGTCTTAATTAAAATCAATAGCACTACAGACCATTTTCAATGAAAAGGCTCCGTGAGGGAGTGTTTCATGGTGAAGCAATTTTACTTACAGTACAGTACCAGGATTCCTCTGCATTTACAATACGTAGGTAGATGCTAGAAATTAACCTGCCCCGTCCATTTGCAGGAGGTGGATTCCCGCTGCTTAGAATCGTACGGCAAACGTAAGTTAAGAGGAGATGTGGCCCGAGTACCCAGTACAGGGAGCGAGGTGACAGCCTACTGCACACATCACCTGCAAAATCGGTAGCCGTGCCTTCAGCCACTACTCCCCAAACCTCTGGAACTCCCCTTCTCAATCCCTCCACCTTGCCCCTTCTTACCTATCTTTAGATCGCACCTGAAGACTTTCCTCTTCCATTATGCCTATGTTGCCTCCCCTTTCTTCCTGGCTCGGCCTCAAACTACGCCATTGTTCAGGGCTCCGAGATGCTGTCCAGTGTGAATGACCCCACAAAAATGCTAAGTTGTTGTTGCTAAAACTCCATTGTATTACCGGACGAGTGGAAAGAGTGCTGCATTGTCTGAGCTGCCCTCCTTCGAGCGAGATGTTAAGCCCTATCTACGTGTTCTGCAGGTGGGTGATAAAGATGCTGTGGCACTATTTGAAAAAAGGAATGGAGTTTTCTCTCCTGGTTTCCTAGCCAACAATTCCTCAGATAAGAATAATAAGAGCTAATTCCCCTCATAGTGTGACCTTGCTATGCACGATACATTTTCCAGCAAAAAAAAGGCACTATCCTCGACAATAAATACTACTTAAGGCTTTCAGTTGCTTTTGATATAAGGCATGATAAAAAGGCATGTTTGTTGTTTCTGACGCCTGCCGTGCCTGTACATTCACTGCAGCTATTGAGGCTCATCATAAGGAGCTGTAGTGGGGCAGGGGTGTCAGGATAAAAGGTCACTGGCAAATCGTGGCTTAAAAATAAATTTGGAAGTCGATATTATTAATAATAATCCTTGCATTTGATATAGCACCTTTTCACATCGTTGAGACATCTCCAAGTGTTTTACAGAATATATTGTAAATTGAATTCACTGTATATTTTGTGGGTGAAATGCAGCAGCCAATTGTTGTCCCTCAAACTATCGTGGATTCAGTGACCAAATTTTAAAAAAAAATGTTTTTAAGGGATTACCCCCAGAAAGCAATCAACAATGGCCTGTCTACTTACTGCTAGCTAAACAGAGACGTTTCAAGTAAGGAATCTTGCCTACAGTTTTGCCCCTCCCGAGAATCAAACCCAGGTCCTCTCATTAGCGAGGTGAGTGCGCTAACCAACACTGACTGCCAGAGGAATGATCACATGTACCCCAGAGTGAGTGGCAATACACATCCGTGGTCCCTGATCCTTGGCTCTCGCCAACTTGTGCCCAATACTCCCTTGGAAAAGGATAAGCAGGGTGCGCCCCTACTGTGTGCATACCATTCAGGGAAATTTCCAAGTGGGGATGGTGTATAAGTGGAATTCTCATTCTGGTTTGGATATTCTTAAGCACGGTGAAGAATTTCTGCATGTGTCAGACATCCAGCTAACCAATCCCCTCCCATCCCGAGGTGCCAAAGCCATCTTATTAGAAATCAATGCTGGGTTTTATTGAGCCCTCGTAAGTCATGTGCCAGGGTGTGTACCTGCTCCACAAACTTTGAGGCTTAAAATAATAATAATCCTTCATTTGATACAACGTGAGGATGTCGCAAACAGGCCATGAGGTTAACCACCAATTTTATCTGGGGGATTGTGGGCCAGGACACCGGGTCAGAGAGAAACTCCCTTCCTGCTCTTCTTGAACTGTGCCACGGGATCTTTAACATCCACAGGCTGTGATAAATCTTTCTGCAGTTCAGAGTAAACCCTTGGAGGCAGCCTCCTGTTTCTGACCAAACAACGAACCACTAGGAAACCGCTCTACTCCGATCTTGGCTCGTAATAAATCAAGTACTGTCGACAGGAATATCGACTGTGCAAACTCTGGGCTTTTTTTTTATTTAACCCCGAAGGAAATGAGAAGAAAGAAGAAAATGAAGGACTCAACCACTGGGGCGTTTTTTTTAACTAAAATAGTAAGAACTATTAAGGAGCCGTTATAAACAAAAAAAGCCTCTTGTCACAAGGTTTGATAGAAAGTGAGTCACCCTCATGCATGGTACAGCACAGAGGGCTGCCAGTCACCGTAACAAAAGGATATTTATTATAATCATAAAAGGAACAAATTTAAAATAAAATTCTTTAAAGGTTGGACGGCGAAAATTTCTCCCCAAACACTGTAGCAGGAGGGGGGAGTCCATTTTAAGAGGGGAACCTGACAGCTTCTTGAAGAGGAGGAACATTAAATTGTAGGGTGTAGCGAGCAAGAGAGTGGGGTTTAATAAATCAATCTGTCCTTTGGAGGAGACCTTAAACTGAGGTCTGTGCCTGTTCAAGTGGACATTAAAGATCCCACGGCACAACTTGGAAAGAGAAAGGAGTTTCTCTCTCTTGTGTCCTGGCCTGGCCAAGAATCCCCCAGACAGAAATTGTACATTCTCATGGCTGCTTGTAGGATTCTGTTGTATGCAAATTGGCTGCAGAGTTTGCTCACAAAACAAAGGTTACACTGTACAGCAAACGCTTGCAGATTACAATAATAATAATCCTTGCATTCGATATAGTGGCTTATCACGTTATCCCTGTTTCACCCCCCCTGGGAATCAAACCCAGGTCCTCTTGCTTGCAAGGCGCGTGTTCTAACCACTAAACATCAGGACACCATAGATCAGGAGCTCACTGGTTTGGTTTCTGATCTGCGTTTAATTTGGTGGTGTCAGCTGGGATTTCATGGGGGTGGGGGTTGAGTGGGGGGATAAATTGGCCTGGTCTTCCCAGGGTTCAGGAAAGGAAAACTAGCCAGGGGGCCGAGAGGTTCATGTTGTCATGGTAATAGATACTCAGCTGGTGCGAAACCTTAGGAAATTTTCCTTAAAAAAAGTGTTGACTCAATCCATGACTGTTTGTGAGACACTGCTGTGACCTGGTAACCCCTTATTAACCTGTCCGCTCCCTCCGCTCAGCGGCTCCGGCCTGCTCCATGTCCCCCGCCCAGCCCGCCCCTCCATCAGCGCTTGGGCCTTCAGCCTATCTGCCGCCACCCTCTGGAACTCCATCTCACATTCCCTTTGCCTCACTCCCTCCCTTGCCTCCTTCAAGGCACGTCTCAAGATCCACCTCTTTGACCATGCCTTCGGTCACCCTCCTACCCCTATCCTCCCTGCCCTCCACCCCTCCAGTGGCTTATCTGATCCCAACCTCCTGCTCAGGTTCAAATCCCCAATTGTCCAGCTCCTCGGGGCGTCCTCCTGACATAAAAGACGCTACACACATGTAATTTGTTATTGTTGTTGGCAAGCCCGGTAGATCATTTGCGCACAGCAGTGTCCCACAAACAGCCCAACGTGGGTTTTCCTCACAGTTCAAGTATTTTTATGGGAAAGAATGAGTTAAGATTAGGTGAGTTTTGTTTCCAGCATAGTGTGAGTGCCCTGGGTCAATCAATGCAGCCGGTAGTTATTCAACTCTCTCAACACTATGCATAGCTCAGGAGCTTCTTACAATCTGCCTTTCACCAATGTCATCCTCCCTCACTATTTCTCTTGTGTTTTTAAAACAATATACAATAAGACTATAAATATCCTTGTTGGGAGTCTCACAATATGGATCACAGAATGGTTGACTCACAACTGAACACTTCAAACATATTTGTCTGCATTAACATATTTTGTCTCAAATAAAATGTTTCAGTCACTCGCTCAAAATCCTGGAATACTCTCTTTCAATCCCTCCACCTTTTCCTCTCTTTTCCCGTCTTCAGGTTGCACCTGATAACCTTCCTCGTCTACCGTGCTATGGTCACCTCCCCCGGCATTGTGTGCTCGGCCACTGTTAAATGTTCTGGGATGCTACCCTGCGTGGGCGGGCACTACATAAATGCAAGCTGTTGTTGTTGTTAATGCCCAGGTCCACCCCCTGCCTTCACAGGCTAGTTTTAAAGATCTCTCTGCACTATCCGAAAAGAGAGGGAGGTTTCTCCTGGTGTCAAGGCTCACAATAGGCAAATTAATCATTCGACCTGTGGTCACTTGTGGGATTTGCTGTGCACAAATTGGTGTCTCTCCAAAAAACAGTCACACTTGTCAGTTATAATTGGTGAAGACAACGTGTTATATCTTATTTTGCAGAGATATAAGCACGCCACCTCCCCCCAACCTGGATCCACTGGCTCCCCATCCACCAGAATTGAGTTCAAGATCTTCGTCCCAACCTTTAAATTCCTCCATGGTCTTGCCCCACCCCAGCTCTACAATCTCCTCAAACCTACCAACTTGCTTTCTCACCTCAAGACTATCCTCTTTGACCGGTTATTCGGCCTTCCCCTCATCTCCCCCTGCAAACTCAGATGCAAATCCTGGACTAACCAGCGCCTCCCAAAGTAAGAGGTGCTTATAAATGTAAATTTGTATCATATTGTAAATTCTTGGTTTCCCTCTCTCTCCCCCGATTTGGTCACTCAATCCACGACTCATTGTGGGACGCTGCTGTGCGCAATAGGCTGCTACGTTTCACCCACAAATATACAGTGAATTCACTTTACAGTATATTTTGTGAATCACTTTGAGAAATCTCGAAGAAGCGATAAGGCGCAATATTAAATGTAAGGATTATCAATATTATTGTTATTATCCTCTTATCCTTGGTGTAACCAATCCTCTTCAAGGAGACAATAAACTGAGCTGCACGAGGATCAGGCAAACCTGCTGCTTACACTCGGCCCAGCGTAAAACACACGTCTCATGCAAGCTTTGCCATCGTCCAAAGCTTTAAAGCACGTTTGAAACAACCTGGGGGACGTGGTCAATGATCAGCCTCCCTCTCTCACACGGCATCTATCTACAGATGGCCTCCAGCTAAAATTATGTTTTGTGCTCAGTATTTGCTCCATGGTGGTCCGGGGAGTGAGGGGGGGAGGTGAATAGAAATGAAAGGGAAGCTTATTGAATGACGTCAACAAGTTTTCCTTTCACACTGATCACAAGAGGCTTCTCTTGCAAGACATTTTCAAGCTTTTGGAGCAAAGCTCAAAATGCAACAGCATACAATTTTATATTTAAAACATCTCATGGAGTATTGCTTCTGACGTAGGTTCCAGTGATAGAAAATGAACGTCACCGCAGCAAGTTTGTTTTCTGTTACAAACGCGGAGAATGAACATACAAGACTCAATAGAGGAACAGTTTAGGGCTGAGAATTCCAGAGGTAGGGGGAAGAGTGAGAAGAGAAAGCTTTGATAAATACAAGTTGAAATGCATACAATCCTAAATGTAGACAGAGTGCAAGCATCATTCCAGCACCAGTTAACAGTTTCCCCTCTGGTTTCCTATTCACCACAATGACAAGCTGAATTGATCTCGCTTTCCAGTGAAAAGGGAGTCCAAAAGTTATTTGGAAAAGGAAGATCTACCTTTTTATATCCATCTTCTCCAGACTCTCTTACTTCTCTCTTCAACACAGCTTTACACTGGGGCTCAATTTGCACTTAGGCTGGAACTCCAAACAGGCCTGGTTGGAGTCCAGCTCTTGTTAGCTCTCTTGATTGTGACACCCTTTTACTGAGTCACACAAAAAAAATAGGTTGAGCATCAATAACCATAAAAAGCCATGACAGGGTTTATCAGAAACGTAGAGTTTTAATATATCACACACCTTGGAAGAAAAGTCTGCACCACAGACAGCAACACAAGTCCCAATGCACTTTCCACAGCTGTCTGGCCTGTAAAGGGGAAGTGACAAGTGGGTGGGAGCTAAAGAGCGGGAGGGGAAGAAAGAGGATAAAATTTCAGTCACAGAAGAGATAAGTCTCAAGGCAGGCTTTAAAAAGGGGGAGGGAGCGTATGAGTCAGAGGGACTCGGGGATGGAGTTCCAGAAAGCAGGGACTTTGAGGCTCGAAGCTCAGTCGTTTACTTTGTTTGGAATAGTGGAGTGGTAAAAAAAACTTTCATAAAGAAAGGTTTTAATCAGCTTGGTTGGCGGTTCCTCAGCAGACTCCACACTCCCCATTGTAGCTGCCTCCGCAATTGAGTTGAACAGTCCTCTCCATTGTCAGACGAGATGCTTTGCAAAAACAAGGCCCTTTACATCACCCAGCCCATCAGTCATCACAAGCAAGCAACTGACAACTGTGGCAAAGCTGTGAGAATGTGCAGGCACAATCAGACTCGTGTCCCCATCTAACACTGTCCCACAACCAACACACTGTCTCCAAACTGAACAGAGTTCCGTGGATCTCCCGTACACTTGGAAATATTTAGAATGGAATATGCACTCTCCCCACCCGGCCCCCCGCTGAAGAGACACAACCTGCTTACTCAATTCCGAGAACATTGGGCCCAGGTTGGTAAATCCCCAATGCTTGGGAACCTCAGGGTGTGCATAGAAGTTTGGATGGTCATTCAGTTTATGGCTGTTTGCCAGATGTTCCTGTTTGCAAATCGGCTACTGCATTTGCCTGCAAGATACAGATGCTCAGCTCACTACACCTTACTTCACAGTAAAATCTTGAGAGGCGTTTTGAGACATCTGAATGGCATGATAAGGCCTGAATCAAATCAAGGATTCTTAAGATTTTTGGTAAATACAAGAAAGGGAAGCCTTGTGGGTGTACAGGTCTATTAAGGTTGGTTATCCTGCTGCCTGGTCAGTGTTTAAGGCACTCCAAGCAAGCCACTGAAAGCTGCAGCTTGTGTTTAAAGTTCAACTTTCAGTCTCATGCAACTGCTTTGCAGCTGCTTTCAGCCACAACACCCCAAAAATCTTGAACATTTTTCCTCTATCCCTCTGCCTTCCCCATCTTCAAGTAGTGCTTGAAGATCTTACTCTTCGACCATACCTATGGTCACCTCCCCTCAGCTCGACGTCATGCTCCGCCCCTGCCAAGCAGTCTGGGACGCTACCCTGCGTGAGGGGCGCTATACAAATGCGACTTGCTGTTGTTGTGAAGCTTCGCTCCTTCCTCTCCTGCCACTCCCTTCTCAAACTGCTCCAATCGGGTTTTCGTGCCGCCCACAGCACAGAAACAGCCCTGGTCAAAGTGACAAATGACATTCTATCCATCTGCGACCAGGGCTCCCTCTGCCTCCTCGTCCTCCTTGACCTCTCTGCTGCCTTCGACACTGCTGACCACTCTATCCTCATCCACCACCTTTCCTCTCACCTCAACCTTCACGGCTCTGTCCTTGACTGGTTCAGATCGTACCTCTCACACTGCCTCCATTTCATCTCCATAAACGGTTCCTTCTCCAGCCCCCGCAACATCTCATGTGGCGTTCCGCAGGGCTCTGTCCTTGATTCCTCCTCTTCAATATCTATATGCTCCCTCTTGGTAACATCATCGGCAGACAACTTCCACATGTATGCGGATGACACCCACCTCTACTTCTCCGTCTTCACCCTCGACTCCAGGACCACCTCTGTCCTGACAGAATGTCTGTCAGACATCAAGTCCTGGATGAGAGCGAACTTTCTTCAGTTGAACATCAACAAGACCGAGGCTCTCCTGTTTGGCTCCCGTCAGCATCTCCACACCTTAGGCGCTGACAGCATCACCCTCCACACTCTACCTCACTGAGCCAGTCCAGAACCTTGGCGTCTTGTTTGACCCTCAAATATCCTTCTACCCCACATCTGTGCCATGACACGCTCTGCCTTCACCACCTCAGTAACATCACCTGCTCCGCCACTGTCTCACACCGCAGGCCGCCGAAACCCTCATACACGCATTCATTACATCGAGGCTTGACAACGCAAACTCCCTGCTAGTCGGCTTCCCCAACTCCTCCCTCCATAGGCTGCAGATCATCCTGAACTCTGCAGCCTGTGTCCTCTCCTGCACCAGGCTCCATGACCTTATCAACCCCATCCTTGCCCGATTTCACTGGCTTCTCCTGTAGCTCAGTGGTTAAGAGCACTCGCCTTGCAAGCGAGAGACGTGAGTTCAATTCCAGGCACAGGGCGAAACCTTGGGTGAGTTTCCTTACTCCACACAGAGCCTAATAATAATCCCTCCAAAAAACAAAACAATAATATATTGGTCATTTTCAATCTACGACTGTTTGTGGGACATTGCTGTGCGCAATTGGCTGCCGCGTTTCGCCCACAAATATACAGTCAATTCATTTTACAGCATATTCTGTGAAGCGCTTTGAGACGTCCTCCCGATGTGAAATGCAAGGATTGTTATTATTATTCTCATCACACAAAGGATGCAGTTTAAGATCCTGGTCCTCACCTTCAAAGCTCCCCATGGCCTTGCTCCCCCCTAACGCCTATCATCCAGCTCGCTCCCTCCGCTCAGTGGGCTCCGGCCTGCTTCACATTCCCCACCTCACCCGTCCCACCATTGGCGGGCGGGCCTTCTGCACTCTGCCCCCATCCTTTGGAACTCCATCCTGAAGTCCCTTCACCTCGCCCCCTCCCTTGCCTCCTTCAAGACCCATCTCAAGACCCTCCTCTTCGACCATGGTTTTGATTTCCCTGCTTCCCCCCCACCCAATCCCAACCCCCAGCTCAGGCACAAAACTCTGTCTGCCCAGCGCCTTGGGATGTCCTCCAAACGTGAAAGGCTCTATACAAATGTTATTTTGTTGTTGTTGTTGGAAAGCCAACAAGAGCTTGTTGGATCCACAAGTTTCCGTTTCCACATTGCAAATTACCTCCCCTCCCAGCCCAGGTGAACCAGTGACATTTTATTGCTGCACAAGCCACAGTTAAATGTCTCTATGCAGCCTCCAGCTGAATGGGCTATTTTTCATGTTGCTGTACTGCTGCGATCAAACAGGCCTCTCTCCTGCCAGCATCACACAGGGACCTTACACTGAACCGTAATAAACTAAAGCCGTTGTCCACATACAGAGAGAAAGAGAGACACACACATAGGGAGAGAAATGCAGGGAGAGAGAGAAGAAAGTCAGAGAAAGAGACTGCACTGACCTAGTTTATATCTAAAAGAGAATGAGAGAGCGCGCTCAAGACTAACCAGGAAGTGTGTTCATAAGGGGCAATCAGCAGCTGGAACAGGTTAACGGCAAGGGTGCTTGAGGCCAGGACTAGTAAGAGAAACAGCAATACTATACACAAATGTAGGTATGCTGGAAGGAAGAGATTCTGGTAGAGATTAGCTTCTCTAGTGCATTGAACCAGCAAAAAAGCATATTCAGTCATTTTACCAAAATTGAATTTTCAAGATAATAATACGAAATGTTATTACGGTCACCTCCTTCCTCCCCCGTCTCAGTGTCAGGCTCTGCCACCGTTAAGCGCTGTCCCGAGTGAAAGGCACCATATAAATGCAAGTTGCTGTTGTTAAAATAAATATAATAATCCTCACATTTGACGCAGTGCCTTTGACATCGGGAGGGCGTCTCAAAGCACTTCACAGGAATGTTACTGTGTCTGGGACGCTGTGTGTTTTGTAGGATACTTGAAAAGGCCCCTCAAAAGAAAAAAAATCACTTGAGAGTCAGGAGTGGGGACATACAGCAGAGAGTAGCTAACTGCCTGTCCAGGAATCTCTTGCTCTTGAAGCCAAACTGACCTGTGTCTTGTTAACATTTCAAGATATGTCAAGTCTAGACAGAAAAGCTTTTCAGATCTGCGGCACCATTCACTTCCCCCCTCACCACCAACCTCATCTGATTTGCAAGCCCCTGAAAACCAGAGAGTAATCCAATCCTCTCCAGTCTTCAATACATTTAAAAAGATTCAGATCTGCAATCTCGGTCTAAAATCTGTAATTTTAGGAATCCAAGCCTCTCCCACACTTCCCGGGGCAACTCTTTGAATATGAAATGCCAGGGTGATCTATGAAAATTCAACTTCATTCATTTAAAATATTTTTTTTAAAAAAGGGAGATTTGCTCTCCCAAATATTCCTGGGGCTCTCATTTTAGAAGCAGAAATCTCAGAAGTTGAGTAAACCTCCCATCAAACACTGCCCTTGCTCCATCCTACTTCTGTGACCTGCTAACGCCAACCTGTCCGCTCCGTCCACTCAGCGGGCTTCTGCCTGCTCCCCGGTCCCCATCCGGCCCACCCCACCATCGGTAGTCGGGCATCAGCCTCTCTGCCCCTTTTGGAACTCCACCTCCTTCGCCTTGCGCACTCCCTTGCCTCCTTCAAGACATGTCTCAAGACCCTCCTCTTTGACTGTGCCTACGGTCACCTTCCTTCCCCTAACCTCCCTGCCCTCCACCTCTCCTGATCCCAACCCTCTGCTCGGTTACAAATCCCTAACTGTACAGTGCCTTGGGGCGTCCTTCCGACGTGAAAGGCGCTATACAAATGGAATTTGTTGTTGTTTTTGTTGGGAGTGTAGCACTTAAGAAACTCAAGTTGTAGAATTATAGGGGTCTGAAATGGACAGCACTCACCCACAAAGGACATTTTACCTAATTAATCCTTTGCCACATACACACAGTCCCTAAATTTTACAGTATATCATGCGAAACACTTAGGGACGACCTCCCAATGTGAAAGCGCTCAGCCAAATCTAAGGCTATTATTACCTTACATACATATACATGAAAGAGAACAACTTGCATTTATACGGCTTTTCAAGTAGATTTAGACATCTTGATGTTAAAACACAAAGACAGGAGGAAGAGAGAGAGAGAAAACAATTGGCACTTATAGGGCCTTTCATATAGAATGAGGAGCATGACTAACATATACGCACAAGCACGAGAGACGGAAAGCAATTTGCTCCGATATAGTACCTTTTATGTAGAATGAATGCATTGAAGCTCTCTCGCTCTTTCTCTTTCACACATGTACGAAAGACATAAATGAAAAAAATCTTGCTCCTGTTTAGCACCTTTCAGGTAGAATGAATGTTATGAAGCACTCAACAAACATGATGGGGAGCAACAGCAATGTCTGCCAGTAGTTCGGGAAATATATTTCTTTAATCCATTTAAGGGACAGCTCAGCCTACACTTGTGGACAAGATACATGTGCGTGCTTTTCCCTCTTACCTCTCTCCAACCCCGCACCGACACCCCCTCCCCAAATAGAATTCTTTGGTCACCAAGTTAATTTTTGATTTTCTCACAAAACAAATGTTTATTCAGCAATTGGTGATAATCAAACAAAAATCCTTGCATATGATGCAGCCCCCATAACATCAAAATGTTACCAAATGCTTTGTATTAAATTGCTGTCAATTGCTTTGTGTGTAATTTGCCTGTATTTATAGGCAAACATGGCAGCCTATTTGAGCACCAAATATGGAATGCTGCTTTGATGTCCAATCCACAGCATCTCTGACAAACCACTGGAGCTCCAGCCTAGAGTGGCTTATGTGGGGCTAAAACCCACAACCTACTGACCTAGAGGCACGAGTGCCAGCAACTGAGTCAGGCTGATGCTCCTCACACCGCACTACCCACCTGTTAATGTGGAAATAGGTTTTCCACAGTTCTTACTAAAAACAGTTTCCAAATTAACAGCGAGTGGAAGATTTTTTTTCCACAGTTCAACATCATCTTAAATTTTAAGGCATAAAGGCTAAGACCATGTGGAATTTGAGACCTCAGGGTTCCTTCACTCCCTGACAGAGACACATTTTACTGAGTTATACATTTTCATGATAAACCGATAATGGCATCTCTGAGGGTCAGTCCACGTCTGACAACTAAAGTATGGAGCAGAGCTACTCCTGATTCACAGCAACCCAGAGTCAAACACGAACAATCCGCACACAGAGAACTTTTAATTCTTTCATATAACAGGTTAATGGCAAAATGTGTCCAACCAAGCACTTCACAGCAACAAACAGTGACTGTTTTCTTCCAGACCATCAAAAGTGTCAAGACTTTGCTCTTTGGTCATGCTTTCAAGCACCAAACTGCCTCTACCCACTGGCCTCTTGATTCCAACTCCCAGCTCGGGTGCAAACCCTTAACTGTGCAGCACGTTGGAACATCCTTCCAATTTGAAAGGCGCTGTGTAATTGTAATTTTGTTGTTGCCTTAGATCCTCGTCCTCACTTCCAAGGACTTGCATCCATGGCCTTGCCCCCTCCTACCTCTCTGACTTGCTGACTCTCTACTAACCTGCCCGCTCCCTCCGTTCAGCGGGCTCCGGTCTGCTCCATGTCTCCCGCCCGACCCGCCCTACCTTCGGTGGCCGGGCTTTCAGCCTCTCTGCCCCCACACTCTGGAAGTCCATCCCACGGTCCCTTCACCTCACTTCCTCCCTTGCCTCTTTCAAGGCCGATCTCAAGACCCTCCTCTTCGATCGTGCCTTCGGTCGCCCTCGCACCTCTCTGCCTTCCCTCACCCCTACACCACCCCTCCCCCATGCTCGAGTCCTGACCCCTGACTGTCCAGCGCCTTGGGATGTCCTCCCGACGTGAAAGGCGCTCTCTAAATGTAATTTTGTTGTTGTTGTTGACTCACTTAAAAACCTTAGAAATGTTAGGTCCATTATGCCTGTGCTCAGTTCTCTGAAAGAGGTACCTGTTTTGTCCAATTATCCTACATCCACCCCCATTTCTCTTCTTTCTCTTGGGATATTGAAACATTTATTCACAGAAAAAAACTCAGAAATGTATGCAACATATATATTATATATAAAAAACTCAGAAATGTATGCAACATATATATTATATATAAAATCTTAAATGTCAACCTGCACGGCAGTCAATTGCACACAGCAGCGTCTTACAAGTAGTTGTGGATTGAGTGACCAAACTCTTTTTTGGTAGGGGATTATTACCCCTGAAAGCGATCTGCCAATCGATTAACAACCAGGTTCAGGTGAACAGAAGTATGTGGATTAAAGAAACTTGCCTAAGGTTTTGCCCTGCCTGGGAATCGAACCGAGGCCCTCTTGCTTTTGCGGTGAGTGCTGTAAGCAACACTCTACAGGACTCCATTAAGGTCTGTATAGTCTGTTTGCGCGTCAGACACACAGGTACGGCCTGCGGGTGTAGGTGGTGTTTTGAGGAGCTCTGCCTTACCTCTCTCCGCCTTGATGCCCAACAGCTTTGTTTAATCTTCCACACCACAGCAGCCACCAGCAGTAGGGACAGAAAACAACTGCAAAATATTGAAAGAATAGTCAGCCTTCCACAGGGGAAAAAAAACACTTGTCAGTTTTACATCTCATCACATGGATATGGCTAAGAAGTGCTTTATGGTAATAGTCAGCCTGGCTCAGTCGGTAGCACTCTTGCCCAAGTCAGATAGTTGTGGGTTGAAGCCACACGTCAGGACATTGAATTCATCGTCTGGGTTGATGCTCCAGTTCAGTGTTGGGGGAGCACTGGGTTCTCGGGGATGCCATCCTGCGGATGAGGCATTAAATCGACCACCCAACTGTGCCCGTTATAATAATAATCCTTGCATTGGATACAGCACCTTATCACGTCGTTGAGACATTTCAAAGCGCTTCACAGAATATATTGAAAAGTGAATTGACTGTGTATTTTGTGAGCGAAACACGCAAGCCAATTGCACACCACAGTACCTTCTATCCTATAGAGTTAGAGTGCCACCAATCGAGCCAAGCTGACATCTTCACACAGAGTCATTTGAATGTAAGCTCACTCTAGCCAATAGCTTAATTGCACCAAACTACTTTGTCAGAAAAACTCCTCAAGAAAAAAGTCCAAGCAAAGGTTTGTAACGTATCAAGCAAAAGGATTACTTGGGAACTGAAATAAAACCTGAGAGCATTTCTCTAAACTTTTGAGGGTTGTGTGGAGTAGTTACATTTCACTGAAGTTCATTTAAAGGGTTTTGGAGTCTTGTAACACCCAGAACTTAACCAGGCAATATTATAGGATTCAAAACCACTGATTTTCGTAAAGCAAAAGAAAGTTTGGGGAAGGACGGAAGGAAAAAGTATGAATCCCTGTTGACCGCTGTCCCCAAAGCTGTAAAAATGTAATTTGCAATATAGAAAGCAATATTTAAAGAACTTAATGAGCCAAGCTTAACCAAGGCAGTGGAAATTAATGGATAAAGTTATGACTGTCTCACAGTTCAAAGCTTTTAGCCTTGCATTAGTTGCTTGCACTTCTGATAGCACACTGATCCAATTCATTCTGGCTCGGGTGTGGGGGGGGGGGGGTGGAGAGGGGAAGGCGAAAAGTAAGCGGGATCTCTCTGGGACTAAACCAAATCTGTGAAAACATACACTCGCCTCGCAAGCGAGAGGACATGGGCTTGATTCCTGTGCAGGACGAAGCCTTAGGCAAGTTTCCTTATTCCACAAGCTTCTGTTTACTTACTTGAAAACAGAAACCTGATTGTTAGTCAATTGGCGGATCACTTTTCCGGAGGTAATAATTCCTTCATAAGTATATATTTCTTAAAAATAAGTTGGTCACTGAATTCACGACTGTGTTTCGCCCACAAAATATAGTGTCAATTCACTTTACTGTATATGCTGTGAGGCACTTTGAGACATCTTGAAGACATGATAAAACACTATATCAAATGCAAAGATTATACAACACAATACAATACAAAAAATAATTATTATTATGTAGCGCTTTTCACACAAGTACATATCAGAGTGCCTCACAGGATTAGTAGAAGTATTAAGGGGGGTAGGGGGGTGGGGATGGGGAGGATGAAGGAAACATCCACGCAGAGATAATAATAATAATTCTTGCATTTGTTATAGCACCTTATCACATCGTTGAGATGTTTCAAAGTGCTTCACAGATTGTAATATTGTAAAGTGGAATGACTATTTTGTGGGTGAAGTGCAATTGCACACAGCAGCGTCCCACAAACAGTTGTGGATTGATCAAATTTGATGGGATTATTACCACTGGATATTGATCCGCCAATTGACTAACAACCAGGTTCTGCTTACTGCTAGGTAAACAGAAGCGTGTGGAGTATCGAAACTTGCTTAAGGTTTCGCCAGAGCCGGGAATCGAACCCGGGGCCTCTCGCTTACGAGGCTAGTGCTCTAACCACTATGCTACGGGACTCCAGAGTTAGGGGAATATGGAACAATTTGCTAAAAGCTAAGACCACAACTTTGAAAAATGAACTGGTTAAGAATCTGAAGAGGAATGAAGTGGTGGGGGGAACCAGGCAGCAGTGTAATTGGTACTAAGTTGCGACACTGTGTGTTGTGATGGTCATAATTCTTCGCAGTTTCCTGTTTTCATAAGTACTAAACCAGCACTAAGCTCTCCCTTACTCCCTAATTTCACTTTTGCTCACATTATGGCATTGTCTGTTCCACTTAAGACACGTTAGGAGTAGGTCTGCTAAGACTCCAGAGCTACAGAATCCTTCTTAATGCGATTCTGTGGAAACCAGTAGCAATGGGTTAGACTAATCCATCTAAAGCTCTATTGATCAATTACGCTATAGTACATAATGTTACAGTCAGTCATTCATCCACAGGGACCTGTAACAAATAAGTAAAAGGCAGGCAATTTTAGAGGTCGATTGTAACAGGACTCAGTTTTGAGTCTAATGTCAATAACACTGAATTATATGATGGAGAGAGCTATCTCACTCAGTTAATATAAACGGCAGCTCTTTAAACAATCTGCCAATGCCAACTTGTAATCGGTTTGGAACGAAATGTTGAGTGAATGACATGAAGCCAGGCTATTAATTGCACTCGCTCTATGTTGGGTCTCAATATTGGTAATCAATAATCCACATTTCAGCAGTGTTCAGTAAATTCAGCGCACGTTCAACGAGATTCACTATAATAATCCTAGCATTTGATATGGTGCCTAATCACGTCTTCAAGACATCCCAAAGTGGTTCACTGGGTTTTTACTTTTAAATGTAGTAACTGGATTTTGAGGTGAATACAGAAGCCATTTTTTGAATTACAAAGTTCCAGTGGAGTGACTGTGTATTTGTAGGTTAACATAACAGACAATTTGTGCACAGTCATGAAGTGAATGACTGATTTTATTTGAAGGATTATTGCTCAGTCAAAGGATAGCACCTCCAACAATGTAGCCTTCCTCCAATTCTGCACTGGAATCTCAGATGAGTCTGAGCTCAAATTCCTGCCAAGAGGCTTGAACCCATTCTGACAAAGACAGCGCTACAGATAGAGCAAACCCACATCTCACTGCCTTCGCTCGACTGGCTCTGGCCTCCTACTTGTCCCTCGCCTTCTGTTCTACCATCAGTGGCCGCACTTTCATTCACTACAAGGTCCGAAACTCTGGAGCACTCTTCCTCTATCCCTACACCTTGCCTCTATCCATACACCTTGCCCAGCCTGAAGATCTTCCTTTTCGACCATCCCCCCTCCCCCTGACTCGGCATCGTGCTCCGCACTGTCAAGTGCTCTGGGACGCTACCCTGTGTGAGGGGTACTATATAAATACAGGTTGTTGATGCTTTTGTCTAAGTTAAGAGAATTTCAATGGGGGAACAAGTTAACAATGGAAGGGGAGGGTGTGTGTGGAGAGGAGGTAAGGATCTCTTCAGACCCCTTATCCAAGCCACAAGCTAGTCTGCCTAGACTTCTCCCCAGCCACTCTTCCAGACTTAGAACCAACAATGTAGACACTTTGCTTTGAGCCAAAGTAATAGAGAATGATTTTATATAACTGCTTTGCAAAGTTATTACTAGTCATCAAAGCTAATGGAGCAGTGTAGATTGTCACACTTTTCAATGTGATGGCAACATTAAGGTAATTCCAAGCTCTTTTAAGGACGACGCAGCTCACTGGGCACACAGCACTACACAGAATACAAAGAAAGCAGCTTAAACTCACAAAATGCAATACTGTAACGTCACAACCAGAAACAGACTAATCAGCCTGTCTGGGTTCAGGAATCCACCGCCTGTATTCTCACACACACTGAACTCCATATCCCCATCACACAAGTCCTCTCCAGGCTCCACTGGCTCCCTATCACAGAATGGATGGATTTCAAGATCCTCTCACTCATCTACAAATCCTTTCACGCCCTGGCATCTCCCTTTCTGACTTGATTTCTACCCACTCCACTATCCGCTGCCTCCACTCAGCTGGCTCCGGCCTCCTGCTTGTCCTACGTCACCTCCGTTACACCATCAGCACTGCGCTTTCAGCACTCTGAAGCTTTGGAACTCTTGCCATCAATCCCTCAGTCTTGCTCCCTCGTTCCCCTCTTTTAGATAACGACTGAAGACCTCCTTCTTCGACCGTGCTTATGCTCATCTCCTCCCTCCTCCCAACTTGGCATCAGGCTCTGCCACTGTTTAGCGCTCCGAGACTCTGACCCACGTGAAGGGTTCTATGTAAATGCAAGTTGTTGTTGTCTAGTGGGCAATTAATGACTGTAATAGAATGGCCAGGAAGTGTGGCTGAGACCAGGACGCTGGACTAATTTTTTAAAAAAAAACCAGCTCAATGCTGTGATGGGAGGATGGTATGGTAGAGACTTCATCATCCAAAACAATCTCAGCGACTACAATTGTGGCAGATGGATTTTAGGTTCCATCCTCTGTGCAAAGACATTTTTTCATAACCTGCCCTTAATAATCATAATTATAATAATAATCTTTGCATTTGGTATAGTTAGTGCCTTACCATGTTGGAAGGACATCTCAAAGCGCTTCACAGGATTTCTTACAAAGTGCAGTGGTTGTGTATCTGTGGGTAAATACATCAATACAATTGCGCATAGCAATGTCCCAACAATCAGCCATGAAATGAGTGACCAATTTTATTCAGAGGATTATTGGCCAGGATACATAGAGAAAGAAACTCCCTTCTCTTTTTGAATAGTGCCACGGTTCTTTAACATCCACCTCAACAGGCGGTTGACTTTTCATCTGAAGGACGCCACCTCCGACAATACAATACTCCCTCACCCCAGGATTGCATTGGAGCATCATCTTAGACTATGTGAGTTCAAGTGCCAACATGAGATTTGAACTCACAACCTTCTGACGTAGAGGTGAGAGTGCTACCAGGAGCCAAGCTTGAATTCTTTTCTTCTCTACGGACAGTGTACAAGCATCTAAGTTGTTCTAAGTTGTTCTCAATGGCAGTGTAGCTCCCTTTAGGTGCTTGATAGAAAGTGTCATTGCTGAGGTGAACTCTAACTCTTCCCCCATAAATATGGTATTGGTGTTGAAGCAAAGTGTTGGATTGAAACAATTTCCCTACTCAAACCTGATAAATTTTTGGGAGTCAATTTTCTATACCAACTGAAGTGTCTTCTACCCCCGCCAAAAAAAGCCTACATAAGCTAGAAAGAATCCAACGACATTTTGTGGGAAGTTTTGCCCACAATACATAGTCAATTCACTTAATAGCATATATTGTGAATCGTTTTGAGATGTCCCAATAATGCGATAAGATGTTATATCAAATTGAAGTAATCTTATTACTATAAACAACCTTCACTCCTATAGTGGCTTTCAATATCAGGAGATCTCTCAAATCATTTTACAACAAAGCAGGGAAACACAGAACCAGGAGAGGACGGAGAATTCAGTCATAGTAATGATCCTTACAGGTCAGGCCAAGGTCTCACATTTCTGTACAGAATTATGACAATTCTTACATTTGTTATCGGGACTTTCATTTCGGAGGACAACAGAAGGTGCTTCAGGGGATTTAGTGGGAAGTAGAGTGCCTCTGTATTTGCAAGTAAATGTGGCTGCCAAATTCCACTCAGCAATGCTCTACAAACTGCATGAAACAAATCACTGATTTTTATTTGGGGGATTGTTGGCCAGGACACCGGGAGAGAGAAACTGCCTTCTCTTTTCTGCTTTCTCAAACAAAGTGCAACAATAGCTCTTCCAGCGTGTTGCTAACCATACCTCCTTTGTGAAGTCCACATGTACAGCGCACAGAAAGTAATCACAGAATGAAATTCTTGCATTTGATACAGCGCCTTATAAAGTCATTGAGATGTCTCAAAGTGTTTCACAGAATATACTGTAAAGTGAATTGACTGTATTTTGTGAAGCACAGCAGCCAGTTTGCCTGCAGCAAGGTCCCACAAACAGCCATGGAGTGAGTAACCAATTTTATTTGGAGGATTGTTGGCCAGGACTCCAGGAGAGGAATTCCCTTCTCTTTTTGAATAGTGCCATGGGATCTACCTGAAGATCCACCTACATCCACCTGAATAGTCAGATAGGACCTTGGGTTAACATTTCATATGACAATGCAACATCCCCCAACATTGCATTGGAGTGTCAGCCATCACGAGGGACCTCCAACCAGTCAGTTGCTGCTAGGTGGCATCTTGCACATGCTCAATAAAAGAGGTAGGAGTGATATTTACTGCAATTTAAACGTTAAAGTTGATATTTTTAGTTCAAGATGCATTCGTCTCCCGCAAACACTTTGAGCACTAGCCTCGCAAGCGAGAGGACCTGGGTTCGATTCCCAGGCCGGGCAAAATGTTGGGCAAGTTTCCTTACTCCATACCCTTCTGTTTACCACTTTTCCAGGGATAATAATCCCTTAAAAATGATAATAATTTGGTCACTCAATCCGTAAATGTTTGTGGGACACTGTTGTGCGCAATTGGCTGCCGCATATTGCTCAGAATATATAGTCAATTCACTTTACAGTATATTCTGTGAAGCGGTTTGAGACATTTCGAAGACGTGACAAGGTGCTATATCAAATGCAAGGATTATCATTATTATTATTTGGCTTTGTGTTCAACTTGACTCAACAATGGCTCAGCTCTACCACTCCTTCCTCTTGTCTTTTTGATCATGTGTGACAGCGCCACCTAGCGTCGATCGGTGAGACCCTTGGGCTTGACAAACAACAACAACAAATTATATTTGTACAGCGCCTTTCATGTCGGGAGGACTATGTGATTCAAGTCCCAACTTGGACAAACAGCCTTCTAACTGAGAGGCGAGAGTGCTACTGACTAAGCCAGGTGTTGATCAAAGACACTGTCAAAGAGCTAAGTTTTGTAACACAGAAAGAAATGCTACAAAGTATGGGGATTTGGGGATGGAGTTGAAGAGAGCAAGGGCACACTGAGTGAAAGCGTGGACACTTGGTGGGATTGAGGGGCCAGGAGCCGACAGTCAGCCCCAGGTGAGCGCCTTGTGAGACAGATAAGGCGTCTTCACCCAGAACATTTTAACAACAACTTGTATTTATATAGAGCCCCTCATACTCCCGGTCGCCTGACAGTGGCGGAGGATGACACTGAGCCGGGGTGAGGGGGAGAGGTGACTGTAAACACGGTCAAAGAGGAATTCAAGCACGACCTGAAGATAGGGAAGGAGAGGGAAAGGTGGAGAGATTGAGGGGCGTAGTGGCTGAAAGCCGACCCACCGATGTTGGAACGAAGGGCATGAGGGACAAGCAGGAAGCCAGAGCCAGTCAAGAGGAGGCATCGGGTAGTGGATTTTAAGATGAAATCCTGGAGTCTATAATTTTGAAGGAGGTACCCGTTACTCACTAAACATTTTAGATCTCTGGGGAAAACGGTAGCAGATTGCGGGAAAAATGGAACCAGATCCATAACTGAAAACTGAGTGCAGACTGTAACAGGTACAGGCAGCTTTAAGTGAAAACAGTGTTTTTTCAAACACCATACCGTCTCTGGTAAATGAAAGCTGTTTATCATGGCAGACACCATCCCAGCTCAGCAAAGCCCCGTTTGTCTCCCGCGCACACGGCAAGCTGACAGCTCTATTAAATTGGAAGAATCCGTCTGATGTATCAAGGGGAGGGAAAGGAGTCACAAAAAAAAACGTGCACCTGGAAGAGAGGAATCTCGTGAAAGTACTTATTCCTGCCCCTCTTCTGATTGAAGGTAGTTTCGGCCACAAAATACACAGTCGATTCACTTTAGAGTACATTCTGTGAAGTGCTTTGGGACATTTGAACGACATAAGGTAATCTCAGAACAATGCTTTCAGTTGCACAAAGACAGTAGAAAAAGAGGACACAGGTTTGGAGCTGCGAAGAGCAATTGCAGGAAAGATATCAGTAAGTTTTCCTGTATCTGCAGGGTAATTAATGACGAACAGGTTGCCAGGAAGGGTGGGTGAGGCCAGGATGTTGGGACACATCTAGGGGAATAAGAATTTCCAAGGCGAATGAAAATCAAAATCTATCCAGTTCACCTTCCACGATCCAGGACATGTCGTGTCCCAAACTATATATCGTTTCCTGAGATATTATTTTTCAACAGAAATAATAATTCTAACAGAGGGAAGGGAAAGCCAACCCTTCAAGTCTCTTCATAACTGAAGGCTGTCAACATTGAAGCATAAAAATTGACAGTGAGAAGACCGTTTGACCCACTTGACCCATGATACTGAATGCTGACTCACTGAACAGCAGTCGTTTCAGTGCTATTGCTGCAGTCCTTCCGCCTTGTCCCCTCCCCTGCCACCTTCAAGACCCTCGTCTTCGACCTTGCCTTTGATCTCCCTGCTTCCCCCTGTGCCCTCCAACCTCACCCGACCCCCAGCTCGAGTACAATACTCTGTCTGTTCCGCGCAGCGCCTTGGGACGTCCTCCTGACATGAAAGGCGCTTTACAAATGTAATTTTGCTGTTATATTCACCTGCCCTTTCAATAGAGGGGCTTGAAGGGCTTATGAGGATAGAGTGGAGGGGTGTAGTGCGGGAGTGGGGTTGCAGGGGGTGAGGGTGAATTGATCTGCTTGCTCTGTGAGTCTCTGAGGACCTGTTGGGCCAAAAGGCCTCCTTCTACTTTGTAGATTTCTATGTTTCCATGTTTCCCCTTACCGCATAAAATTTCTGGTAGATTTATATTGCACCTATTCTACTGCGATTACATCTGTCCTATAATGGGATGCCTAAAAATGTGCGCATTGCTCTAATTGTGGCCAAGCTAAGTTCTTGCACAAGTTGTGCCTGCTTTAATATTACTTCAAAAGTATTTCTTCATTTTGCTTTTAACTGCAGTGCAGGAGTCATAAATCTTGATTATTACAGCCTCATGCAGCAAATTACCAGAAGCCTTGAAATTCCAACCCGGCTTACCCTGGAACGTTATTCCGTCTTAAACATTTGAGATTGTGCAGAACTGTGAAAAATTCTTCAAATTCATTTGCAGGTTTTTTTAATATAGGAGCTGTAGAATGGTGGCTTTGAAATGAAAGTTGAATTTGAGACTGCCCCACAATTCAGCGCCACCGTAAATTTTTAATGACAAAAATGATCCTAGGGGCGAAAATCGTGTGGAATTTTGGTATTTTCATCAACACACATAGAATGCTTGTTGGACATATACCAATATATTCATCAAACAGCCTTTAGGTTCAGGCAGCAATTTTGGCCGCTCTCCAAAAGTCCAAAAGCTAATCTCTCTGTGAGTCCTATAGCATAGTGGTTAGACCACTCGGCTCGCAGGCGGGAGGACCAATACCCGGGCAGGGCAAAACCTAAGGCAAGTTTCCTTAAGCCATACACCTCTGTTTACCTAGCAGTAACTAGGAACCCGGTTGTTAGTTGATTGGCAGATCACTTTCCGGGGGTCACTCAACCTATGACTGTTCGTGGGAAACTGCTGTGTGCAATTGGCTGTCGCATTTCACCCATAAGAATACAGTCAATTCACTTTAGAATATATTCTGTGAAGCGCATTGAGATATCTCAATGATGTGATAAGGCATTATATCCAACGCAAGGCTTATTATTATTATCTCCCCAGTTCCACCATCCACAAGGTCAAACTAATCCAAAACTCCGCTGCCCATGTCCTCATCTGCACCAAACCCTGCACAATCCCTAGCTCTGAAAGGATCAATTTCAAGATGATTGCCCTTTCTTCATGACCTAGCATCTCTCTATCTCCTGGCCTGCTTGTAATCCCATTCCTCTGCGTCCCCTATACAATTAGCTAACACAGGCCTGCTGCTGTGTTTCTTCACTATCGGTAGCCATGCCTTCAATCACTGCACTCCCTACATCTGCCTCAAACCCTTTAAATCCCACCTGAAGATCGACATCTTCGACCACACCTATAGTCACCTCCCCTCCTCTTGCTCGGTATCCAACCCCGTCACTGTCCAACGGTTTGAAACACGAACTTGCATGGAAGGTGCTCTATAAAGGTAAGGTGTGCGTGGATCTGAAGCACAGACTTGCATTTTTCTCCTCACACTGGTCCAGTTTGGCCGACTGTATCATTCGCCTAGAAATTACACACTTTACAGCAAATCCTGTAAAGTGCTCAGAGGCATCAATCTGATGTCAAAGCGCTGTATTAAATGTAAGGATCATTTTTGTACTCTTTCAGGTTATTACTTCCAAGTTTAAAAACATCTGTAAAAGAACACTAGACAAAAAAATATTTCAAAGCCTCTGGACCCCTCTGTATGTGGTAGTGCTCTGCCACAGGAAAGACCTGTTTGATTTATGTGTCTGTTATTGGTTGCGGTTGCTAGTGGCCTCTATGGTGGTCCTTCGCAGGTCTGGAATAGTCTTCGGTTTTTTTTAGGGTTATTTTCTTTGACGTGCTTAGTTTCGTTTTTTTGTTTTTTCTGATTTTTCGTTTTTTACCCTGACATTTCTTGTTTTTATGAATTTTGCTCGGTCATGACCAATTGAACCCTTGAGGGCTTATAATGGATTTGTTTTTGTTTTTTGTCAAACCTTAGGTAAGTTTCCTTACGTTTTATGGGATATGGGGCAAAGGCAGGTATTTGCAATTGAGTTACAGATCAGCCATGATCTAATAGAATGACAGAACAGGCTCAAGGGTTTGAATGGCTTACTCCTGATTCTATATTCCTACTCCACACACCGTTGTTTACCTAGCAGTAAGTAGGAACCCGGTTGTTAGTCGTTGGCAGATCACTTTACGGGGGTAACAAATCCCTCCAAATTGATCACTTAATCCACGACTATGTGTGGGACACTGCTGTGTGCAATTGCCTGCCGTGCTTCACCCACATAATACACAGTCAATCCACTTTACAATATACAGTGGAAGCCGCTTTAGCTGGATAATAATAATAATAATAATCCTTGCATTTGATATAGCGCTTTTCACGTCGGGAGGACGTCCCAAAGCGCTTCACAGAACACACTGTAAAGTGAATTGACTGTATATTTGTGGGCGAACGCGGCAGCCAATTGCGCACAGCAATGTCCCACAAACAGTCATGGATTGAAAATGACCAATTTATTATTGTTTTTGGTTTTGGAGGGATTATTATTAGGCTCTGTGTGGAGTAAGGAAACTTGCCCAAGGTTTCGCCCTCTGCCTGGAATTGAACTCACGTCTCTCGCTTGCAAAGCGAGTGCTCTAACCACTGAGCTACAGGACTCCACAAATGGATGCTGGTTAACTTCAGGTGCCGGATAATCGGACAAAACACCCAGTTCCGATTGTTTGTATTCTTACCAATCGGGACCAATTCTTACCAATTGTATTCTTACCAATTGCTTTAAATATGCTGGTTAATTCGAGACAAAATGCTCGCTGGTTGCTGTTGCTTCTACTCACTCGCCACAAGTGGCTCGAGGATGCAGTTGGGAGGAGCCAAATTGCAATTGATTGACAGCGGATTCCAGCCATTGACAATCGACTCTGGGCTGTCAATCAGTGGGGGGGCGGACCAATGGGAAGAAACCAAGGAGGGAATGGGAGGAGTCAAATCATGATTGATTGACAGCTGGAGCCGCTTGTGAATGGGTAGATAACCCATCCAATCACAAAAGCTGTCGATCACCTCGGAGCCGCCGCTAATTAGTCCCCTTCCCATCCAATGGGTAACGGCAATGGGAGGGAGGCGGTGCCACTGCTCTTCTACTGGGCGGAAGGAGGCAATGGTATTTTGGTTAATTTTGGCAATGGTTAACCTCGGAAGCCGCTTTAGTCGAACAAAGCAACCGGCCCCAATGTGTCCGGCTTAACCGGCTTCCACTGTATACACACACACACACATATATATATAGCACTAATTTCAAGCTTCAACTCACCTGAAAAACGTGACAAAGAATTGCACCAGATCCATTAAGTTATTGTGCTGAGAAAAGGCGATCTGCAAAACAACAACAACAACAAATTACATTTATATAGCGTCCTTCACGCTGCATGTAACACCTTGGGATGCAAGGTTTGTCTCCTATACATAACCGCACGTGGAGACTCAAGTAAAAGTTGGCCAGTTGATCTTGGGCTGAAGTCAAGGTCTCATGTTAGTGTGAAGGGTGGGGGGGAGGGGATTTCCTGGAGGATGTTATGTGGGAGGCACTTTTCTGGTGTTGAGTGCCATTTACGCTTTCCCTTTCGAGCATTGTTCAATCCTACTGCATAAGGATGTTGTTTCAATACAGCGCTTGAGGAAGCACTGCATTATCAGAGGTGCCGCCCTTCCAACAAGACAATAATTTAAAGGAAATGTTTTATATCTTAAAAATACAGTACAGTAGTAATTGATTATTCTATTATTGCTGATAGTAGACTATGTACTTCTGAATTTTTATCACCATTTTTACACAGCATTTAAGTAATGTATTCACTGTTGAATGTAAAGAGGTGCTTCTTCCTAATTTATAATTTTGCAAAAAAAGAATAATTTTAAATACAATTTCAAGGTGTGAGCTGATTCTCTTCATCTATAACATTTCTCCACAGGAAATGGAATGAACACTTTGTGGGAAATAACTTCTCTTTCATTTAAAAGAAAATTATTTCTATACTTAGGAATACATTGGAGTCCTGTAGCTCAGTGGTTAGAGCACTCGCTTTGCAAGTGAGAGACCTGAGTTCAGTTCCAGGCAGAGGGCGAAACCTTGGGCAAGTTTCCTTACTCCACACAGAGCCTAATAATAATCCCTCCAAAAAACAAAACAATAATAAATTGGTCATTTTCAATCTATGACTGTTTGTGGGACATTGCTGTGCGCAATTGGCTGCCGCGTTTGCCCACAAATATATAGTCAATTCACTTTACAGTGTGTTCTGTGAAGCGCTTTGGGACGTCCTCCCGACGTGAAAAGCGCTATATCAAATGCAAGGATTATTATTATTAATAAACTAAGGTTTCTTCAGCCAGTTCAGGTACATGTTAAAGATCCAGCAATGCTATTTAAAAAGCGAAGAGAGTTTCACTCGGTGTCCTGCCTGACAATGCCCCCAAAAAGTGATCATTCACTTTTTGTGGGATACTGTTGCACACAAATTAGCTGCTGTGTTCACCTAAAATACCATGTTTCACAGTAAAATCCTGTGAAGCTCTTCGAGACCCACAGTGCAGTGGTTAGAGCACTTGCCTCGCAAGCAAGAGGACCCAGGCTCAATTCCTAAGCAGGGAGAAACCTTAGGTAAGTTTTCTTACTCCACAGGCTTCTGTTTAACTAGCATTAAGTAGGACCCCGGTTGATTAGTCAATTGGCAGATTGCTTTCTGGGGATAATAATCCTTCAAAAAACAATTTGGTCACTCAATCCACGACTGTTTGCGGGACACTGCTGTGGGCAATTACCCGCCACGTTTCGCCCACAAAATACAGTCAATCCACTTCACAATATATTCTGTGAAGCACTTTGCGATGTCTCAACGATGTGATAAGGCCATATATCAAATATAAGGATTCTTCTTCTTCTTATTGAGTCACCAAAGTTATTGAATTACCAAAAGTTTTGAGCGGATATCAAAGGGTTAAGGGGACTGGGGGAGTACAAAGATGGCTTGTGTGCAGAATTCTCCCACTTCCAATTAAAATTCATCAGATAAAACAGAACCCAGCAATGCGAGAATTTAATGCTGTGGAAAACGGTTATAATCGTGACATTTAGCTAAATATAATGCTTCGATGGTTTAAAACAAAGCCATGAATCAAATGACTGAAGGTCTTACCTCCTTGAAACGCACACAAGCCAGTTTTACAGAGGAGTAGATTTAACCGCTTCCCACTGTCGTTCAAAACTTAGAGACTTGGTGAAAAATCTCCCCATTACCATTCCTCCAAGGCAACCCAAAGTTTCCAACTGTTATTCAACGATTTACATCAAGTGCAGTAAAGAGACCGCAGATATAGAAAAATATGGATATGGTAAAAGATCCCAATGACATTCATTGTAACTTGTATCCCAAACCAGCTCTCTGAGAGTGTTTCAAAAACATTTCTGAGCCCAATTTCAGAGCAGGACTGATATGTATCTCATCGGCTGGAAATGAGGGATAGCAAATGGCCAGCTGGAAAATATTTTTTTAAAAATTTGTCAGGCAAACTAACAACAGTGGTAAAAAAGGAAGTGCTGGACAGAGTGGCCAGCAAAAATTGCAACCTTTCCAGGAATTAGGAAAGGCACATCCTTTCTGCAAACTTCCCGTTTCCTTTCCCGGAGATTCCGTTCCTCGCAGTGGTAGGTTAACCCTTCTGTTTCAAAGCGTTAACTCTTGCAAAGCGTACCCAACGCTTGCTGGCAATTTGAAAAGAGGGCACAACTAAGCCCCATTTTATATATGTATGTATATATATATATATATAATTGTGCAGTTCTGTAGCATATTGGTTAGAGCACTCGCCTCGCAAGCGAGAAGACCTGGGTTCGAATCCCGAGGGGAGGGGAAACCAAATCTCAGCATGTTGCCTGACTCCACTAGCCTAGCAGTAAGTAGGAATGCACGTGTTAGTCGATTGGCGGATCGCTTTTCCAGAGGTAATAATCCTTTCAAAAAAATTAAATAAAAATATTAGTTGAGCCTGTTTGTGGGACACTGCTGTGTGCAATTGGCTGCTGTGTTTCGCCCACAAAATATTAAGTCAATTCACTTTACAGTATATTCTGTGAAGTGCTTTGGGATGTGTTGAAGATGTGATAAGGCTCTATATCAAATGTAAGGATTATTATTATTAATAGTAATAATAATGCTAATATTTGATGCAGCGCCTTGCACTTCGGGAGGACATCTCAAAGCGCTTCACAGTAAGGTGTAGTGACTGTGCTCTTCTCCCTCTCCCAGAGAGGGAGAAGAGCACAGACACAGGATTCATAAAACCTTTTCAACATAAAACATTTGAAGGATTCGATAAGGTGGATGTTGGTGGGCTGCTTCCACTTGTTGAAAAGAGATGTTTAAGGGGGGACCTAGTTGAAGTGCTTAAAATTGTAAAAGGGTTTGATAAGGTTAACATAAATAGGTTGTTTCCACTGGTTGGGGAGTCCGTAACCAGGAGACGCAAGTATAAGATAGTCACTTGTGAATCTAACAGAGAATTTAGGAGGAGCTACACGCAGAGGCTAGTGAGATTGTGGAACTCACTGCCTGAAGCAGTGGTTGAATCAGAGAGTGTAGATACATTCAAGAGGAAGCTAGGAATGGAACGAAAGGGTGAAAACTCATGTGGAGTATAAACACCGGCATGGAATTGGTTCGGCTGAGTCGTCTATTTCAATGCTGTACATTCTTTGTAACTTGAGGCCTTAAATATAAAATAAACGCAAGCAGATTTAATAGGGAGTTAAGGAGGAACTTCTTCACTCAGAGGTGGTGAGAGTGTAGAACTCACTGCCGGGAGCTGTGGTTGAAATAAAAAGCATCAACGTACTTAAGAAGAATTTGATGCATCCATGAGGAGAGAGGGAATAGTAGGCGTGGATTATTAGCATCGGCACAGACTTCAGCCCAAATGGCCCATTTCTATGTTGTAATGTCTATGTAACTACCATCTTTTCTTGCACGTTTTACTGAATCTTGTTTGGATGGGGAAAGGAGGTGAATGAAGAGAAAGAGCAGGGAGGGAGAGAATGCTTGTGTGTCTATTCTCTTAGTGTCCACATTGACGACATTTATAATAATGAGGAAGGATAGTTTTTNACCCGATGGTTGTTACCATTTGGAATGCACTGCCTGAAAGGGCGGTGGAAACAGATTTGATAGTAGCTTTCAAAAGGGAATTGGATAGGTGATTGAAAAGGAAAAATTTGCCGGACTATGGGGTAAGAATGGGGGAGTGGGACTAGTTGGATAGCTCCTTTAAAGACCTGGCACAGGCACAATGGGCTGAATGGCCTCCTTCTGTGCTGTACAATTGTATGATTCTAACACAAAAACAGCTTGCACATATATAGCACCCTCCACGCAGGGTAGCATCTCAGAGTGCTTAAGGGTGGCAGAACCCAACTGCAATAGCTCCAATTAATGCTGCAGCTAATGTCCACTAATGTACTGAACTTAGTGATAAAGAGGAAAAGAAAACGGCCCCACATTACATGACTTCATGAGGTTTCAGCAATAAACGTGGGTAGTCTGGTTTGAATTAAGCTGATGTACGCCTGGGTTTTCACGTCAGCGGGTTAATTTAATCATCTGATCGTGAAACTGTTGCAAAGATTGCAACGTGCAGCAGAGAGCAAGAAATAGGAAACCTGTGATTTGCTCCTTTAAAAAAATAATAATCTTTGTATGTTCGAAGCAAGTCTCAACATGTGCTTCACATTTACTGTAAATTGTAGTGACTATTTACTTTGTAGGAGAACGCAGAAGCCAATTTGCGCACAGCAGCGTCCCATGAAATAGCCATGAAGTTAATGACCAATTTTATCTGGGGATTGTTGACCAGGACCCAGGATGGGAAACTCCTTTCACTTTTGAAATAGTGACAAATGTCCATCAGAACAGGCAAGTGAGACCTCGGTTAACGCCTCATCTGATGCACTCTACCTGCACACCCCCACCCGTCTCCCGGCACTGCCCTGAAGTGTCATTTTAGACTATGTGAGTTCAAATTACCGACGTGGGGATTGAACCCAAAACCTTCTGACTCAGAGGCAAGAGTCCGACTGACTGAGGTAAAACATTTCTCTCTTCGAACAAAATTGTATTCTGCCCTCCATGCCTTGCTGACAGACCAGGCTGGCTAGTCTCCAATCAATAGTGCCTTGGAATACTGTGGACCCATCAGGATTATTGAGATGATAAAAAATATGGACTGGTTGGTAGATCAATAACATAAGAGAATGAACTTATAATAATAATATAACAATAAACGTTGCATTTGATATAGCATGCCATTGAGACGTCTCAAAGCGCTTCAAGGAAAATATGGCAAAGTGAGTTGACTGTATATCTTGTGGGCGAAACACTGCAGCCAATTGGACACAGCAGTGTCACACAAACAATTGTGGATTGAGAGACCAGTTTTTTTTAAAAAGGAATTATTACCCCGGAAAGCGATCCGCCAATCCACTAACAACCAGGTTCCTATTTACTGCTAGATAAACAGATTCGTGTGGATTAAGGAAACTTGGTTAAGGTTTTCAATCCAGGTCCTCTTGCTTGCGATGTGAGTGCTCTGACCAATATGTTGCAGGACTTAAAGTTGATCACAAAGGAAATTAAAAAGAGGGAGCTCTTTGATGAAGCAGATTATTTTTAAAAAGAATTGGCAGATGTTTGCAATAGGAACATGACAGGGTGTGAAGAGCATGGAGGTAACTCATGTGGAGAGCAACACTAGGGCAGAATTGATCATCCATTTCTGTATTGTATCCATTTCTGTGGTTTTAAAGTGATGGGAGTTATTAATCAGAAAGGAAGTAGATTATCGATAAGAAATGGCAGCCAGCAAGAGTTCAAAACGGGTAGGGCTTGTCTGACCAATCTCATTGACTTTTTTGAGCAGGTGAGAGCACAAATCAACCATGGGAAGTCATATGATGTAAAAAGGCATTTGACAAAGTACTCCTGAAAGACTCCTTCACAAACTGTAGTCGCTGAGTATCAACAACAATAATAATAATCCTTGCATATGAAAAAGTGCCTTATCAGGGGCAAGACATTGATATGGATTCAGTTTGAAAGGAAGCAGAAGGTCTTTGTTAAGGGAGGTGGGTCAAAATAGGGTCTGTACTGGACACCGCCCGTTCCTCATATATGTTAATGACCTGGATTCACAGAACCAGTAGTTACATTTACGGATGACACCAATTTGGGGGGAACTGTGGAATCAGATGAGACAGCAAAGACACTACAAAGAGCGCTTGCATGTCCTTTGTAACTGGCAAATTAAGTTTAATACTGATAATAAACGCAAGGTACTGCATATAGGATCCAAGAATAGGAAATACTATTACTCCATAAATGGGATTGAATTTGCCAAACGGGAACCTGAAAGATCTATGATTGTTAGTTGACTCAACGCTCTATATAAAAACAATGTGAGACAGAAATAAATAAGGGAAACAGGACCCTGGTCTGCATTGCCCTGGTCTCCAGTTCCCCAGATGCCATACAGGCTGTATAATGCTCTGAACAGGCCACACCTAGAGTACTGCTTATTGTTAGGTCACTGTGACATATGGGAGCTGCCCAGGACCAAGAGGCATTGCAGAGGAGAATAACAAGGATGATCCCCAATGTTAGAGGAATAAGCTATGAGCAAAATTGGACAAGCCAGGGCTCTTCAGAAAAATCTTGAGAAAATATGTCATTATAGAGAGATGTATAAAATTTTAAATGAGATTGAAAAAGTAAACGCAGAATAGTTTAGGATGCATCAAGACAGAAGAACAGGAGGGCACAGGTTTAGAGTTGCAAAGGTACAATTTCAGCACAGATTCCAGGAAGTGTTTCTTTACCCAGAGAGTAATCAACGACTGGAACCGGTTTACCACGAAGAGTGTTGACACAGGGATTCATTTAAAAAGCAGCACAATACTGTGATGCGATGGGACAGTACTCTGGAGGAATGAGGTTAGATGGTCCTAAAGTACTTCTTCATTCATGCTAACCTTGTGACTAAGAGAGCAGTCGCCAAAACAAACACTGGTAAGGATTGGCAGAGTGTGGAGAGCAATTAACATGAAGAAACAAATTTGGGACATGAGAGACTAGAATTTCATAATACATAATCTGTCAACTTGCCCACAAAATAGTCAATTCACATTATAGTACATTCTGTGAAACGCTTTGAGACGTCTCAATGATGTGATAAGGCGCTATATCAAGTGCAAGGATTATTTTATCTCCTTGGTGCTTTCTCCTCTGTTACCTGAGCCCCACTCAAGCTTGAATCCCAAGCTAATGTAAGGAGCTAGAACAGCACATCCTGTCAAAACTGAGCCACAACTCTCCAACCTGGTCTTTTACCATAGAAAGGCTTATACACGGCTGGTGATTCAGGAATGCAAGTAAGATATCTTACTACCTTGTAAAGTTCAATCTCTACCGCAAATTGTAGTGAGTTCTTTCTAACTTTTGTTCCCCTCCGTTTCAGAATCACAGCCAAAGCCAGCAAGTTAGGTTGTGGCTATAACATGTTAAATCAGTCAGTTCACAGAAGCAGCAAAAGCTTTTCAGTCGGCACTCAAAGTTAAGAGCAGATTTGGGTTTGAGAGCTGTACACAAAGAATCGTGCCAGAAACACAGTTCCAGCCCAGTTCAACAAGTTTCAAACAAGAGCAGCAAAACCTCAGCAGGAAAAATATTAACAAACTTGCAGAGCGAAGACAAAGGCATCCATTTACAAAATACTAGCCGGTCAGTAAACCCAGCGTTTGCTAATTTCTCTATTCTTTTCAAAAATGGTATCGTCAAAGATACATAGCATTACCTCGCTGGTGTTTATGAAAAGACTCCTGATCTGCCACAAAAGAACACTCCCTGGAGTGAAATCTCCAGCTTTGAGATTACAGGAAACAACCCTTTCCAAATTTTTCCCAAAGGGAACGAAGGAAATGGTTAAGAGTTTGGAGGCTGGGGGAAGGGAACGTAAATACCTTGGAAGCAACGCCAAAAACAACAAGAGCTAGACCAGATACTGCAAGGATTGCTTGATCTGCTTTAAACGGCAGAGCTGTGAAGTTTAACGTTACCAGTGTCTCTGCAAAGCGCTGCATGAAAGGCACTGTACGAGTGCCAGCGGTTGGACACATGTTACCTTGGCCACTGGCTTGATCCGGTTGATTTGCCACAACCGTGAATCAAACAGTGTCACTGCAATCAATGAGCAGACATGCCAGTAACTGGCCAAGACATTGAGGGAAGCTCCCTTAATAATAACCTTTGCATTTGATATAGCTCCTTATCACATTGTTGGGACGTCTTAAACCGCTTCACAGAATATATTGTAAAGTGGCTAGACTGCATATTTTGTGGGCAAAACGCAGCAGCCAATTGTTCACAGCCGTGTCCCACAAACACTCGTGGATTAAGTGACTTTTTTTTAAGGGTTTATTACCCCGGAAAGGGATCCGCCAATCAACTAATAACTAGGTTCCTACTTACTGCTAAATACACAGATGCTTAACCTGTCTGAGGTTCCGTTTTCCCTCCCCCCGAGAATCTAACCCAGGTACTCTCTCTTGCGAGGCAAATGATTTAACCAATGTGCTTATAGGACTCCACAAGGAAGGGGAAAAAAAGACCTTCACAGAAGTGGACACATTTACAAATAGCGCGGCGGTAAGAAGGGGAAAGACTCTATCAGATTATAAACACACGAAAAATGGCCAGTGCTGACAATAAATTCCACCTTCCTTATCTTCCTGCAATTTTTTTTGACTGAATTTAGAACTTTTTTAGTGCGGTTCTCAAGAGTACAAGTCCTTCCAACCCCTGCGCATGCTACAAGCATCGACAATCTTCATAAACTAACAAGAGATTACCGCAGTCAGCAATTGGTCAGTAGTCAGTCAGTAATTGAATCAAAGACAACCTCTGTACAAGGTTAGAATTGAGTCTCTAACTTAAGAGACTAATGACTTAGAGACTAACTAGAGGCTGTGCCATTCAAGGAAGGATGGTAGGGGTAAGGGAAGAGACATACACCTCCCCTTTAAGAAAGTTTTTGCCTCACGTGACTTCCCAACAACGGTGCACACACAGTCTGGTTCCCTGGCATCACTTGGTTAGTTCTGACCTACATTAATTTTAGAATTGTGAACACTCCCAGCAAGGGCCTCCAAGAGGGTCGATAATGTGGGGAAGGAGCTCAGTGAATGCAACAGAGTCTTGTCAGTTGAAGAATGAAGATCCCACGGGTAGTCGATCAGTCTTCTTCATTCTTCACGCTCTCGGCACGTGCACGCACTCAGAGCAAGGGGTATCACATAGGCTCCAGTCGAAGGCAAGCTGGGAGAAGCATGCCGAATGGCCCAAACCCCAGCCGTCGGAGTAATACATCCGTCAGATGAGATGTTAAACCAAAGTCCCGCCTATTCCTGTTCAGGCTGACATTAAGATCCCTTGGCAGGATTCAAAAAGTTCCTCCCTGGGGCCCGACTAAACAATGCCCGAGATGGAACTGGTCACACACTTCACTGTTTGTACAATATTGTTGTGTGCAAATTCACTGTTGAGTTTATTGGTGCCGCGTTTCACCCACAAAATACACAGTATATTCTGTGAAGTACTTTGAGACGTCTCAAAGATGTGCTAAGGCGCTATATCAAATGCAAGAATTATTATTTATTATCTGCAGAATACAGTCGCTCTACTTAACAATTAAATCTGTGAAGTGCTTCAAGATGTCCTAATGTGAAAGGCATTATCTCAAATGCAAGTATTATTATTATTAGCATTAGAATTACCACAGGGCAGGGGTAGGATGGCTGAAAGCCCACCCATTGATTGTTGAGCTGGGGACACAAAGCAAATCTATACTCATGGAGTGTCAGGTCAATAAATTTGAAGGACGCCACAGAGCTAGAGTGGGGAGAGATCGTGTAAGGATTTCTAGGTGAAAGTAAAGATCTTGAATTCTATCCTCTGAGGGACAGGGAGCCAGTGAAGCTGGGTGAAGATGGGGATGTTAGGCTCGCGGAGCCTGATACGGAGGCCTCGAACAGAACGTTGGTGTAGTCAAATCTGGATCTGATTGAACACGCGGATGAGGGTCTCAGTCCGAGGGGGGGTAGGTAGGGATGGAAGCAGGGCAATGTTACAGATGTGAGGGAAAGCTGAGCAGATAAGAACACAAATGTGGGGGATTGAAAGACAGCTGTGAATCAAATGTGGAATCCTGTAGCATATTGGTTAGAGCACTCGCCTCGCAAACAAGAGGACCCAGGTTTGATTCCCGGGTAGTGAAACCTTAGGCAAGTTTCCTTACTCCGCATGCCTCTGTTTACCTAGAAGTAAACAGTTGATAGTCGATTGGTGGATCACTTTCTTTGAATAATTCCTTCAAATAAATAAATAAATAATAGTTTGGTCACTTGATCTACAACTGTTTGTGGGACACTACTGTTCACAATTGGCTACCGTGTTTCGCTCACACAATATACAATCCACTTGAAGTGAAGTGCTTTGAAACATCTCAACAATGTGATAAGGCTCTCTATCAAATGCAAGAATTATTATTATTATATTATGATTAGCTGTATTCTTTGCAGCTTTGCTTGCAACTAAGGATTCAATATGGAATGTAGATTGACACACAGACAGACACACAGACAGACATTTCATCTTTATCTATACTCATCTGGGAGGACTCCTGTGGGAGGACTCATTTTGGCTGTACCGCTCTTTGAGTGGACAACTCATTTTGGCACGCTGTTGCATACCTTTCAACACTGAAGTGCAGCCGCGCTGTTCTTTGTTCTTCAGTTTCATTTAATGGATCTTCTCTCTTTTGTTTAGCATTTTTACTTATCCTTGAAAAGTTTGATTTCCACTTAGGCATCTTTATAATCTATACTAATAAACAACAACAATATTAAACTTGTAAAGCGCCTTTCATGTAAGGAGGATGTCCCAAGGCGCTGAACAGTCAGTGTTTCGGACGAATACAAATATACATGTATAATTTATAATCACTGGGACGTCCTCCCGATGTGAAAGGCACTTTAAAAATGTAATTTTGTTGTGGTTGCCACAACTTAGCTTCGTCTGTGTTCTTTATTTTGTTCCTGCCGCTGCTTGGCTATGTGCGTGTTCTGTAACGCAGGATGCCACAGCGCCACAGTCAGCCACCAGGTGTAACTGCAGTGCATGCGTACATACTTAGGTGCTCTGTAACACACGTGCCACTGAAACACATTTTAGGTCAGAACTCATGAACAATAGAAGATCCCCGAAAACAATTCCCATGTTACCCCCAGGTGCAAGACCTTTCCAATTAGGTATAAATCATGTCTCTATGTCAATTAGCTATTAAGATCCTTCTTGAAGTGCAGACAGACATTGCCATTTTATTAGTGTGTATACATATATAAAAGATAAGTCATGAGGCTCCGCAAGATGGAGAGTACATCCATCCATGCAGTTTGATGCTGTCAGTGCCTGAGGTGAGAAGGCACTGAGGGGAGAGAAGCAGGAGAGCCTCTGTCGTGTCAACATTCAACTGAAGGACTCGCCCAGGATTTGTACGTTATTACATGTTAATGTTGTGCCCCATAATGTGCTCAAAAAGTTTGTTCTATCTTTTTAACCTACCATGCATCCAGCAGCAGAATTAGCACACGTTCACTCCTTGCTGGGTTTATCTATCACCAGCCTTACAGTTCCACAAATCATGTGCACGCGTCATCTCACAGGAAGAGAAAAGAGTATTAATGCAGCCAGCCTGGTGGTCAGGTGACATTTTTCTAACTAGAAAACTTTGATTGTGGTGTATTAGCACTGAGTTTTTTTTCCCCTCCTTGAGTTGAGAGAAACTAAGGCATATATCAAGGCACTGTCTCTCTCTCCTACACACGGGCAAGCTGGACAGTCTGCACTAGCAACAAACTAGTAAGAATCTGCTGGTAAGCCGCCGAGTCAGAAGGTTGTGGGTTCAATCAGCTAATAGGGACTCAGGATTCATATGGTTTAAGCTGATGCTCCAATGTAGTGCTAGGGATGTGCTGCATTGTCGGAGGCGCTGTCCTTTGGGTGAAACGTTAAACCGATTTCCCAGCTGCCAGTCCAGGTGGACATTAAAGATCCTCCTACACTATTCAAAAAGGGAAGTGAGTTCCTCCCTGTGTCTTGGCCAACAATCCTCCAGAAAGAAGTTCGTCAGTCACTTCGTGGTTGTTTGTGGGACAGTTTATTGCTGCCTAAAGTTGCTGTGTCAAAGATATCTCAAAGCACTTCATGGAATATACTATAAAGTGGAGCGACTGTGTATTTTATGAGTCTACACAATATGTCAAGGGAGCCCGGGGGAAATTTCGCTGTATCCTCTCGAGCGGAATGTAAACATGACCCGGTTGCTTTTCAAGCATGGTGACAAGCTGGGCTATTGCTCTTCGCAGACAAATAAAGGTAGCCGTCATATTCAAGAACTGATGAAGTGCATCAAAGGTTATGGCAGGCTCCTAGAGCTATTGAGACAATGGGCGGACCAGCCCAAAGGAAGGATTTAAATGAAGAACTATCATTGGTAAACCAGAACGATACACCCATCTCGACAGAAGAGGGGCTGCAGGCCAAATGTATCCTGTAGAAGGGAAAGGCTGTAGGGTCGAATAGGGTCTCTGCTGACTCCTGTAAGAACCTGGAATTCTTAATGACCTCTTCTCTGTTTTTGAAAGTCATTCAATACAAAAACATTTAGAACGTGGATCACTGCACCCAGTGTCGTCAAAGCAGAATCAATTGGGACGCAAAAGTGAGAGATAGAGAGGCATTTGGGAAACAAGGGTATTATATACAATATAGGAACAGGACTAGGCCATTCAGCCCTCGAGCCTGCTCCACCATTCTATTAGATCATGGCTCATCAGTATCTCAACTCCAATTATTATGAATTAAGTATTGAAGGGTACAGAGCAGGGTAAAGGTAAGGAAATGCTTCACAAGATCTGCCATCATCTAAGAGTTGAAGTTAGTTTAATAGAGGTTGCGACTGATAAGATTATTTTTTTTCTATTTCTGTCATCATCAGATTCAACACTGTTGATGCCACAGGCTCTATACACTTCTCTCTTAATTCAAATATGTGTGGAGGGTGGAGGTGTGTATAAGTGACTATGATATCACAGGCATATGTAGGGGTGTGTGTGTATATAGCTGTGTAACAATAAAACATACTTATACACACACACATAAACTTAGATGATCTGATTTTAGTGTACTGATACAGTGCAACACCATTATAATGTGATAATCTGGCTCCAATGTCTCAGGCCTTGTGTTTTAACTAAGTGTCAGGAGTGCATCTTGTACATCTCTCTCTCACACAAACACACACTTACACCAACACACTCACACACAGAATTCAGGAGGTGACTCAGCAACAGACATCAGTGGCGACCTCAACATTAGCCTTTTTTAGTGGTTAGGAAGCTGGATCAGCACCGGATGCCAACCACAGGCCTTATAACAGGGCATAAAAGAGTATAACAATATGTCATGGGTATAGCAAGAGTATCATAGGATGTAACAGGGTATGCTCTGTAGAATTATATACAAAATGTGTCTCGTTTGATGGTCAGTGGCTTTCAGCTGCTGATTTATGAATTTTTGATACCCTACATTGCATTTGCAAAATTAAAAACAATTTTAAAAAAGAAAAGTACATTACATTATTATGTTTATTGTATACAATCTTTGAATACAATGGGTAGTAGTAAATGCAACACAGAGGTTTACCTCCACGCTAGCACATTTAAGGAAGGCTGGATAGATACCTCTAGATACCCTGTGGCATACATAGGAATCTAGCCAGTTAGCACGGAACGTATAACAGCAGCAACAACAAAGCTAGGTAAGTACATGAGGGAGAAAGGAATAGAAAGTTATGCTGATAGGCTTAGCTGAGGAAAGGCAGGAGGCTCATAAACGTCAGGAGGAGCATAAACGCCAGCATAGACGAGTTGTGCCGAATGTGTTGTATATTCTATGTCACAACAAAATTACATTTGTGTAGCGCATTTCACATCAGGATGACGTCCAATGGCGCTGGACAATCAGTGTTTGGGACTCGAGCTGGGGGTCAGGATAGCAGAGGCCAGGGGGTGAACGCGGAGGGTAATCAAAGGCACAGTCGAAGAGGAGCATCTTGAGACAGGTCTTGAAGGAAGCAAGGGAGGGGGCAAGGCGGAGTGACTGCGGGATGGAGTTCCAGAGGGTGGGGGCAGAGTGGCTGAAGGCCCGCTCGCCAATGGTGGGGCGGGCGAGGTGGAGGATGTGAAGCAGGCCGGAGCCCGCTGAATGTAGGGAACGGGCAGATTGGTACGGGGTTAGGAGGTCGCAGAGGTAGGGGGAGCAAGACCATGGAGGGCTTTGAAGGTGAGGACCAGGATCTTGAACTGTATCCTCCATGTAATGGGAAGCCAGAGGAGTCAGGCGAGGATGGGGGTGATAGGGTCATGTAGCCTGATGCAGAAGACACGGGCTGCAGAGTTCTGGATGAACTGCAGCCTACGGAGAAGGACCTGGGGAGGCCAACAAGCAAGGAGTTTGCATAGTCAAGCCTGGATGTTATGAATGCTTGTATGAGGGTTTCGGTGGCCTGCGGTGTGAGACAGTGGCGGAGCCGGGCGATGTTGTGGAGGTGGGGTAATGTCAGAGCGGGTCATGGCATGGATGTGGTGTAGAAAGGATAGTTGAGGGTCAAACAAGATGCCAAGGTTCCGGACTGGTTTAGTAAGTTGCAGTGCACAACCTTGGACAGGAGTGGAGGACAACTGAAGAATTATAGAATCCTAGAATTATACAGCACAGAAGGAGGCCAATCGGCCCATCGTGTCTGTGTCTGCTCTTTGAAAAGAGTTATCCAATTCAATCCCACTCCCCCACTCTCTCCTCATAGCCATGCAAAACTTGTTCTCCCCAAATAATTATCTACTTCTCTCTTAAAAGCTGTTATCGAATCGGCTTCCACCACCCTTTCAGGCAATGTATTCCAGATCTGAACAAATTGGTGTGTAAAAAAATTTCTCCTCACCGCCCCTCTGTTTCGTTTAACAACTATTCTAAATCGGTGCCCTTGGGTTACCGACCCACCCGCCAGTGGAAATAGTTTCTCCTTGTTCACCCTATCGAATCCCCTCATAATTTTGAAAACTTCTATTCAGTCTCCTCTTAACCTTCTCTGTTCCAAGGAGAATAATCCCAGCTTCTCTCGCCTCTCCTGATAACTGAAGTCCTTCATTCCTGATACCATCCTGGAAAATCTCCTTTGAACCCTCTCCAATGCCTCGACATCCTTCCTAAAGTGTGGGGCCCAGAACTGAACACTTACTCTCGCTGAGGCCCAACCAGTGTTTTATAAAGGTTTGTTATAACTTCCTGACTTTTGTATTCTCTGCCCCTATTTATAAAGCCTAGTGTCCCGTATGCTTTTTTAACAGCTTTATCTCCCTGTCCTGCCACCTTCAAAGATTTACTGATATGAACCCCCAGGTCTCTCTGTTTCTTCGCCCCCTTTAAGATTGTACCATCCTCTTATATTGCCTCTCCTCATTCTTCCTCCCAAAATACCATCACTTCACATTTCTCCACATTAAACTTCATCTGCCACGTGTTTGCCCATCTTACCAGTCTGTCTATGTCCATTTGCAGTCTGCTACTATCCTCCTCACTGTTTACTACTTCTCCTAGCTTAGTATCATCTGCAAACTTGGAAATTGTACTCCCTATACCCAAGTCTAGGTCATTTATATAGATCGAAAACAGCAGTGGTCCCAATACCGACCCCTGGGAGTCACATTTGCACACTTCCCTCCAGTCAGAAAAACAACTGTTCACAAATACTCTCTGCTTTCTGTCTCCCAGCCAGTTCTGTATCTATGCTGCCACTGTCCCTTTAATACCGTGGGCTTCTATTTTGCTTACAAGTCTCTTATGTGGCACTTTATCAAACGCCTTTTGAAAATCCATATAAACTACACCAAGTGCACTACCTTCATCCACCCTCTCCGTTACTTATTCACACAGAGGATACAGTTCAAGATCCAGGATCTCAGCTTCAAAGCCCTCCACAGTCTTGCTCCCCCCTATCTCTGCAACCTCCTAACCCCCCACCACCGTGCCCGCTTCCTCTGCTCAGCGGGCTCCGGCCTGCTTCATATCCTTCACCTCGCTCGCACCACTATTGACGGGCAGGCCTTCTGCCACTCTGCCCCCACCCTCTGTAACTCCATCCTGCAGTCCCTCCGCCTCACCCCCTCCCTTGCCTACTTCAAGACCCATCTCAGGACCCTCCTCTTCGACCACCCTGTTTCTCCCCCTGCCTTCTAACCTCCCCAATCCCGACCCCCAGCTCGGGTCTGAAACTCTGTTTGTCCAGCGTCTTGGGACGTCCTCCCAACGTGAAAAGCGCTATACAAATGTAATTTTGTTGTTTTTGATCAAAAATCTCTTATCAAGTTTGTGAGACAGGATTTGCCTTTAACAAACCTGTGTTGGCTGTCCTTTATTAACCCATATTTTTCTAGGTGAAAATTTATTTTGTCCCGTTTTATAGTCTCTAGAAGTTTCTCTACTACTGACATTAGGCTGACTGGCCTGTAGTTCCTGGGTTTATCCTTCAGCCACTTTTTGTACAGGGGAGTAACATTTGCAACCCTCCAGTCCTCTGGCACCACCCCGGTGTCCAAGGAGGATTGTAATTGTGGCAGAGACTCTGTTATTTCCACCCTTACTTCCCTCAGTAACCTAGGATGCATCCTGTCCGGACAGGGTGACTTATCTACCTTGAACACCAACAACCTTTTTAGTACCTCCTCTGTTTATTCTTATCTTATCCAATTTCTCTACCCTCTCCTCCAATTGGCTGCATCCTCTTCTTTTGTGAAGACAGATGCAAAGTACTCATTCAGTACGTCAGCCATGCCCTCTGCCTCCACAAGAAGATTTCCTCTTTGGTCCCACCCTACCTTTGACTTAACATTTATTCTTTATATGCTTATAAAATACCTTAGGGTTCCCTTTTGTTACCTGCTAATCTTTTCTCATACAATATCTTTGCCCCTCCTATTTCCTTTTTCAGTTCTCCTCTGTACTTTCTATATTCTATTTGATTATCTTCTGTATTTTGGACCTGACATTTATCATAAACCTCCTTTTTCTGTTTTATTTTATTCCCAATTTCCTTTTTCATCCAGGGAGGTTTGGATGCTCTACTTTTTCCTTTTGTGGGAATGTATTTGTTCTGTCCCCGAACTATTTTCTTCTTGAAGGCTTCCCATCGCTTGTTAGCTGTTTTACCTGCCAATCTTTCTTTCCAGTGCACCATGGCTCGGTCCCTTTTTAACTCACTGAAATTTGCCCACTTCCAGTTGAGTATCTTCACCTTTGATTGTTCCTTGTCCCTTTCCATAAGTACTCTAAATCTAATGAGTTGTGATCACTGTTGTCCAGATGCTCTCCTACTGGAACCTGTTCCACTTGCCCCACTTCATTCCCCAGAACTAGATCCAGCACTGCTTCCTTCCTGATTGGGTTGAAAACATACTGATCCAGAAAGTTATCCTGCACACTTTCAGGAATCCTTCCCCTTCCTTGCCCTTTACACTATTATTTTGCCAGTCTATGTTAGGATAATTGAAGTCCTCCATTATTACTACTCTATTGGTTTTGCATCTTTCTGAAATCTGCTTGCAGATTTGCTCGTTTATCACCTTCCCACTATTTGGTGGTCTGAAGTATACACCTAACAGAGTAACAGTTCCTTTTCTGCTCCTTAACTCTAACCAAATAGATTCTGTTTGGGGCCCTCTACCACATCGTCCCTTTCCAGGGCCGTAACTGTGTCTTTAATCAATATTGCCACCACCCCTTCCTTTTTTTCCTTCCCGATCCCTCCTGAATACATTAGTCAGGATTATTCAGCTCCCATTCCTGCCCTTGTTTGAGCCAGGTCTCCGTTATTGCCACTGCATCATAACCCCCTTTGGCAACTTGAGTTTGCAGCTCACCAATCTTATTGGTCATACTCAGTGCATTTACGCACATGCACTCCAAGACCGACTTAGTCTGTTTTTCATTTCTCCCCCGTCTAATCCCTCCTTTTTCTGGATTACTCCTTATTACATTGCTATTTATCACTCCCAGCCCTCTATGTAACTTGTTTGTCCTCTCTAATACTACATCCCGATTCCCTTCCACCCTCGAAATTAGTTTAAACCCTTCCCCACAACACTAGATAACCTCCCTGCGAGGACATTAGTCCCAGCCTTGTCAGTGTAACCCATCCCCCTTGTACAGGTCCCAAGCGCCCCAGAACTGAAGCCCTCCTTTCTGCACCATTTCTCCAGCCATGCATTCATGTGTTTGATCCTGCTGTTTTGATACTCACTTGCACTAGGCACTGGGAGTAATCCAGAGATCACCCCCTTTGAGGTCCTACTCTTTAGCTTTTTCCCAAGCTTCTGATACTCTCCCTGTAGGATCTCAGCCCTTTTTTCCTTAAGTCATGGATCCCAACATGGACCACGACTTCTGGATGTTCCCCTTCCCCCTGTAGAACGCCTTGCACCCATTCCATGATATCTTCAACCCTGGCACCAGGAAGGCAACATTCCATGCGAGAGTCATATCTTTAATAATAATAATAATCCTTTGGTTGCAGAAACACCTGTCTACTCCTTTCACCATTGTGTCCCGAATAACAATTGCTCTGTCAAGAAAGTTAGCTTTCATCCAAGACTTGAGGTCTGACAAACATTCCTTCAGGACAGCAGTGGTCTTGGGAGTCATGGGTGGAGCAGAGAGATAGAGTTGGGTGTCATCCGCATACATGAAGTTGACCCCATGTCTGCGGATGATGTCACCAAGAGGGCGCATATAGATATTGAAGAGGAGGGGACCAAGGACAGATCACCGAGGAACGCCGCAAGAGAGTGTGCGGGGGCTAGAGGAGAAACCATTTGTGCAGATGAAGTGGAGATGTTGTGAGAGGTAAGATCTGAACCATTCAAGGACAGAAGCATGAAGGTTGAGGTGAGAGGAGAGGCAGTGGAGGCGGATAGAGTGGTCTCCCCACTCTCGTGAAAGCTCTCCCCAAAGACGCAAACTGCTAACATAATAATAATAATAATAATAATAATCCTTGCATTTGATATAGCGCTTTTCACGTCGGGAGGACGTCCCAAAGCGCTTCACAGAATATACTGTAAAGTGAATTGACTGTATATTTGTGGGCGAACGCGGCTGCCAATTGCGCACAGCAATGTCCCACAAACAGTCGTAGATTGAAAATGACCAATTTATTATTGTTTGGGGTTTTGGAGGGATTATTATTAGGCGTGTGGAGTAAGGAAACTTGCCCAAGGTTTCGCCCTGCCTGGAACATAATTCCAAAGGTATTAGAAAGCGGACTAGATGGACCTTGGTATTTTATCGTCTAGCAATTCCTACGTTCCTATGGACGAGGAAACTGGTAACTAACCTGTATCTTGATGGGCCAGGTGAAGTTGCTGACATACACGAAGAATGTGATGTTCGGGTTGTTGCGGAAGTCAAACTTCTCGTTGGAGAAGCTGTCCTTATATTCTTTGATGTTGTTCTTCGAAATAATCGGAATCTCTTCTCCCGCCTGTGTGCCGGCTGTTTTCAGCACAGGAAACAATAACCAAAAATCCAATTAACTCACTGACAAAGCCCTTGTGAAGCTCAAAAGCCAGACCAGTTCTCAGCAACAACCAAAATAGCTGTTTATGGGACGTTGCTGTTTGTGCGCAAATTGTCTGCCATGTTCGCCCACAACAAACACAGTCACTTCATTTTCAGTGTATCCTGGGAAGCGCTTTGAGACATCCACCCAACTTGAAAGGCGCTGTGTCAAATGAAAGGATTATAGTAATATAGGAATACATAGGAGCATAAGAACAGGAGGAGGCCGTTCAACAACAACAAGATTCCATTTATAGAGCGCCTTTCACGTTGGGAGGACGTCCCAAGGCGCTGTACAGTTGGGTCAGGACCCGAGCAGGGGGGAAATGGTCAGGGTGAGGGGAGGGAAAGGAGGGAGCGAGGAGGGGGTAGAAAGTCGAGAGGAGAGCTGAAGGCACGGTCAAAGAGAAAGGTCTTGAGACAGGCCTTGAAGGAGGAAAGGGAGGAGGCGGCGAAGGCACTGGGGGATGGAGTTCCAGAGCCTGGGGGCTGAGAGGCTGAAGGCCCGGCCACCGATGGTAGGGTGGTCGGGGCGGGGGACATGGAGCAGACCGGAGCCAGAGGAACGGAGGGTATGGGCAGTTAGGTAGGGGGATAGTAGGTCGGAGAGGTAGGAGGGAGCGAGGCCGTGAATGGCCTTGTAGATGAGGATGAGTATCTTGAATTTGATCCTCTGGGGGATGGGGAGCCAGTGGAGGCGAGCGAGGGTGGGAGTGATGTGGTCCTGGTGCGGTACAGTACACGAGCTGCAGAATTCTGAATGACCTGCAGCTTGTGGAGGGAGGTGCCGGGAAGGCCGGCGAGGAGAGAGTTCCCATAGTCCAGCCTTGAAGTGATAAAGGCATGGACCAGAGTTTCAGCAGCGTGAGGGGTGAGGTAGTGCCGTAGTCTGGCGATGTTCTGGAGGTGATGGAAGGCAGTGCCAATTGTGGCGCGGATATGAGGGAGAAAGGACAGCTCAGGGTCGAACAGAACACTGAGATTCCTGACCGGCTTTGAGAGGTGGAGAGTGCAGCCTTGGATGCTGATGGTGTCAGCGCCTGAGGTGCGGAGGCGCTGACGTGAGCCAATCAGGAGGGCCTCGGTTTTGTGCACGTTGAGCTGAAGAAAGTTGTCTCTCGTCCAGGACTCGATGTCGGACAGGCAGACTGTCAGGACATCGGGGGTCGTGGAGTTGAGGGTAGAGGAGGAAAGGTAGAGTTGGGTGTCATCCGCATACATGTGGAAGTTAACCCCATGTCTGCGGATAATGTCACCAAGGGGGAGCATATAGAGGGTGAAGAGGAGGGGACAGAGGACAGAGCCCTGAGGGACACCGCACGAGACAGTGCGGGGGCTGGAGGAAAAGCCGTTCGTGGAAACAAAATGAAGACGGTGGGAGAGGAACGACCTAAACCACTCAAGGATTTTGAGGAGGTCCGGCCAGATTTGTCGGTGGACCGTTAGGCCAGGTTTGACGCAGGTGCGTTCAGCGGCCTGCACCTGGCTCTTCAGTGAGCGGAGGTGGGTGGTGAACCAGGGGGAGGAGCGAGAGTAGGAGACAGTACGGGAGGTGATGGGGGCAAGAGTATCGAGTGTGGAGGAGAGGGTGTTGTGGAGGAGGGTGAGAGCAGAAGAGGGGTCAGTGAGGGTTGATGGCCAGAGGGAGAGGAGTTCAGAGGACTCCAAGGCAGCGATTAGGGATTGTGGGGGTAACTTCTTCCAGCGACGGTAGAAGATGGTGGTGGGTCTGGTGGAGGTGGGGAGGGAATTGGAGGTGGTGAAGGAGATAAAGTGAGGATCGGAGACGGCCTTGTCGGTAATGGTGACATCCGAGACACTGAGGCCCCGGGTGATCACCAAATCGAGTGGGTGGCTGTGACTGTGAGTGGCGGAGTTGATGTGGAGGGAGAGATTGAGCGACGAGAGCAGGGAGGAGAAGTCCGAGGAGATGGAGCAGGAGGGTGAAGTGCAGGTTGAAGTCGCCCAGGATGATGAGGCGATCAGAGCAGAGGCAGAAAGATGTAAGTAGGGTGGAAATATCGGAGATGAAGGTGGGAGAGGTTTTAGGGGGCTGGTAGAGGAGGAGGATTTTGAGTGAGAGGAAGGAGGGGTGGGAGAGGGTGAGGTGCTCAAAAGAGGGAAAAGAGCCAGAGGAGTAGGGGGATAGGGCAAGTGGTGTCCCTGAGATAAGGGCTTATTTTTGGTCAACTGGGTTTCTTACAATTCGGAAACCCATCTCCATGCTTAAACTGGGAGTTCCATGCCACCTACACATGGAAATTTCTGTTCATTGGAAAGGAATGCACACTCTCTCCCTGGAGGGACGTCCTGCTTACCTAATCTCAGAGAGTATAGATGCAGCCTGGTGAGAACCAAGGACCCGAGAGTGTGCAATGGGAGTAATTACTGGAGTTTCAATGGCAAGATCTTGCCAGTTTTAACTTTTAACTGCTGCATATAAATGGAAACTATCAAATTCACTGTATATCTCTTCAGAAGCAAAAAGCACACTGCGTAAGTCTTACCTAAGAAGCTCGTGGACCAGGTGATGTTGAGGTTAAAGTTTTTCGATGCGTTAATAAACATGTCCAAGTCTCTATTTTGCTGAAATAAAGAAAGTTCATATATTTACCAGTGGCCTGAGATTCCAGGGAACAAACAGTTGACTGGCAAAGGGATGGTAAGAAGGAGGGGAATGGAGGAAGGGAGGGAGCAAAGTGAAGGGACTTTTCCACAAGTTTGCAGAGCACAATATGGCATTTGCATTTCCTGAGACAGGAATTTTCTGATAGAAATCTATTCCAGGAAGATCGCAGATAATTGCTCAGATTGTGATTAAATGCTGGGGAACTCCAACTCAGAGCAGCTCACTTCCCAAATACAATGGCGTGAATTCTCTAGTGAGTAAACTCTGATCAAGCGCAACTTTATAGGAGCAAAATAGTGGTGGGTAGGAGGGGAAATAATAATAATCCTTGCATTTGATATAGCGCCTTATCATGTCATTGAGCCGTCTCAAAGCGCTTCACAGAATATACTATAAAGTATAATGTGTGAGTGAAATGTGGCAGCCAATTGCGTAAAGAAGTGTACCACATAATTTGGGGATTTAGTGACCAAATTCTTATAAATAAAATACAACTAACATTGGAAGGAGCTGCCAATGTGATGACAGATTAAAGTTGGCACTCAAACTCAGACTTTGGGGGGGTAAAAAAGGGGTTAAGGAGGGGGAAAGGTGGCCAAAAACAGGGTCAAAGAAAAAGGTGTGAGAAAAGGGACTCCGGAGTGGAGTTCCAGAGAGCAGGAGCAGACAGGCTGAAAGTTTGTCTGCTGATGGTGGAGTGGGGGGGGAATTAAGATAGCAGGTGCATGCTGAGTGGAGGAAGCTGGGGTAGTAGTTCGAGGAGGTCACAGAGGTAGGTTGGGGCAAGACCACGAAGGGATTTAACGATTAGGACGAGGACTTTGACATTGTCCACTGAGGGATGGGGATCCAATGGGGGGCCGGGTGAAGATGGGCTGATAGGCTTGCAGAGTCTTATGTGGTAAAGGACAAAAGGCACAGAGCTCTGGATGATCTGCAGACCCAGAATTTGGAAGAGTGTTGAAAAGAGGGGGAAGGGGAAATGTCTTTACAGAGGACTGTTAGACTGTGTATTTCCTGATGACAAACTGCTAATGAGATGGAGACCATGAATTTATTTTAAGAGACCCAGATTGATGCTTAAATGAATATGAAATGATGCGGGGGAGTGAGCGGGAGAGCAAGATTAGACTAGGTAGCTCATGTTGGGGAGAAACATCCTCATGGATTTGATTGGCCAAATCAGTGGATTCTGTGATGTTCTGTGAGACTGTGAACTCTTCCCAATTGAGCTATTAATGCTATTATGATCTAATTAACTACTAACAGTTTACATTTATATAGTGCCCTTGTAAAACGGTGCATTTTACAGAGACATAGGAACAGGAGGAGGCCATTCAGCCCCTCAAGCCTGTTCCACCATTCTATTTGATCATGGCTGATCTGTACCTCAACTCCAATTACCTGCCCTTGCCCCATATCCATTGATATCTTGACTTACCAAAAACTATCCACCTCAGGCTTTAAAATTTGAATGGATTAGCATTCACAGTCTTTTGGGGTAACAGAGTTCCAAATTCCAGATCCAGATGGATGGGGGTTGGACTCCAAGCAAGGGGGAGGTGGTCGTAGGAATGAACAAAGAGGTAGGATTTGACGTGGAGCTTCAAGACAGATAGAGGGGGGGCGAGACAGAGTTGGATAGATATAGGGAATAAAGGGAGGAAGTTTCAGAGGTTTGGGAGTGTAGAAACTAAAAACTGCCACACTCCAGTCACATGCAATACTCACTTCCTCAGGGGTGGCTACAAAGTTGATGGCTGTATAGTAACGATCATCCTCCTGAGAGAAGCTGAAGGTGAACTGGTAGTCAATCAGCAGGGAATCTGCCAGGGGGAAGAAACCAAACATCTCAAGTGGAACTCAGTCTACAGTGACCAACAACAAACCTCCCGTCCAATACAATAACAATAAATTACATTTGTAAAGCGCCTTTTACATTGGGAGGACATCCCAGGTGCTGGACAGCCAGGAATTTACACCCGAGCTGGGGGTTGGCATCAGGAGGGTGAAGAGTAGGGAGGGTAGAGGTAGAAGGATGACTGAAGGCGTGGTCGAAGAGGAGGATCTTGAGAAGTGCCTTGAAGGAGGCAAGGGAGGGAGCAAAGTGAAGGGACTGTGGAATGGAGTTCCAAAAGGTGGAGTAAAGAGATTGAAGGTCCGACCGCCAATGGTGGGGAAGGCCAGGTGCGGGACATGGAGCAGGCTGGATTTTACAATACATTGCATTCCAACATTTCATGAAACATTTTAGTTCTTAGTGAACTGATGGAAGTTTCATCAGCAAACAAGCTCCAATTTAAGATTATTTTGTTTTGGCTCTCATTTTTGCTGACTGTACATGGAGCGCAATGTTGGCTTCCTGTGTTAAACATCCAGTCAGAACAAAACCACTGGTCCATCAAGCAGGCTCATCCAGAGTCCTAAAGACTTCCTTCACCACATACATAAATTTTACATTTATACAGCATCTAAGAGCGCCTACAACTAAAGTAAACCACTTTTCAGTGTCCCAGACTGCACTCCTATACTTACAGTAGCAGGTGCCTTTCAGGGGGTTGCCCTGGTATCGAGTCTCAACGTCACATCTGCAAAGCAACGTTTCTCAATTTAGTTTCTCACAGAAACACAAATCTCTTACGGGTGAAATTTAAGCACAGTTCATTTCTTACTCTTCAGTAACTGATGCCATAGTCACCCAATCTCTGCCTCTTTCTCACCCCCACCACACCCCCACACACACACACACACACATGCGCCTTCTCATACAAATTTCCCCCCCATGTCTGCAATGCAATTGTGCAACCTGTTCACCTAATTCTACGTGCTCAAGGCACTGAGTTATCAGCCTGAATATCTCTCTCAACAACTTGCATTTATATATATCGCCATTCGTATGAAGCAGCATCTCAAAGCACTTAACAGTGGCCTGATGCTGAGCCGGGGGTGAGGGAGGAGGTGACTTAAGCACGGTTGAAGAGGAAGGTCTTCAATAGTGATTTAAAAGAGGGGAAGGAGGGAACAAGGCCCTTGAAAGGATAGGGGGAAAGAATTTCAAAGTTTCAAAGCTTCGGGGTGTAGTGGCTGAAAGCATGGCCACCAATGATGGAGCGGAGGGGACGAGGGACAAGCAGGAGGCCAGAGTTAGGCAGCGAGGCAGTGGGGCAGGAAAGCAGGTCAGAAAGGTCGTGAGGTGCCAGGGTGTGAAGGGATTTATAGACAAGTGAGAGGATCCCATGGAGATCACACTCATAGTCTCTTTCTCAGAGGCATCGCTCTCCCGCTCTCTCTCTCATTGGAAAGCAGATTAAAGGGAAACTTGGGCTTTCCTGATGGCCTGGGGATGTTCATAAGAATTTTCTCTCCAGAATAAATGATTCTCTTGCCCTCAGATCAAGTGCACAATTAATCTGTGTTTCTGATTTATTCTGTTCTGACCTCTGGTGCAACACACCAATGCAGAACAGAACTTGAGCATTAAAGTGATTCGGCTTACAACTGCAACCAAACAGAAGCTCCCAAATGTTTATGCTGAGACACTCAACAAAAGGAAGATCCAAGTTTATTTGTTTCGTTGCAATGCAGACGGCAGCAGAAAAGTTCTTGCAATGATCACATGATGTGGGACTTAAAGGATGCGGGATGGTGTAGTGCCAGATGCAGAACGTTGCTCTACATTTCCTATTGTTTTGCTGTTGTACTTTTCGAAAGGGGAAGAGAATTTCTCCCGATATCCTGACCAGAAACACTCTCTCCTCCCCAACTATTTGACTGTTTGAGAGCCATTGCTATGCGCAAATCAGCTGTCACGATCGCCTACAAAATAGTCACTACATTTTATATTCACCCGTTCAGCCTACCCCATCTCTGCAACATTGTCCGCCTCCGCCACTACCTCTCCCCTCAAGCCACCGAGACCCTCATCCACTTCCAGGGTTGACTTTGCTAACTCCCTGCTCATCAGACTTTCCAACTCTTCCTACACAAGCTGCAGATTATTCAGAACTCTGCAACTAGTGTACTCTCCCACTCCAAGCTCTGCGAATCTATCTATCACTCATCATCCTCGCCGGCTCCACTGCTTCCCCATCGTCCAGAGGATTGAGTTTAAGTTACTCGTCCCTATTTTTAAGCACTCCACAGTCTTGGCCCACGCTACCTCTGGGACCTGCTAAAACCTTACCTACCTGTCCACTCCCCTCCGCTTGGCAGGCACTGACCGGTTCCATGTCCCCCGCTCTGTCCACCCCATTATCAGCGGTAGGGTCTTCAACCTTCCTGCCCCACCCTCCAGAGCCCCTATCTTGCCTCCTTCAGCACCTCCGGATGTCCTCCCAATATGAAAAGTGCTGCACAAATGCAATTTGTTGTTGTTGTTGTTAACCTCTACCCTGCAAACCACTGGCTGTAGACACAGGTGTGGACATGGAGTGAGGGCAGGATCAGGCTCGTCTTTACTGCCTCCCCCTCCTCTACCTTCCCTGATCTATTGCTCTGGATCAGGAGCTAATCTGACGTGGATATTGCATGCAGACTATGACAATAATAATCCTTACATGTGATATAGTGCCTTCTCAAGTCGTTGATACATCTCAAACCGCTTCACAGAATATACTGTAAAGTGAATTGACGGTATATTTTGTGTGCAAAATGCACTTCATTCTGCACAGGAAGAATACTCCTCGTCAAAATATATTACATGAATGAAATGAATTTACAATAACAATAATACATGCATTTTATAGCACCTTATGTCAAGACATCATAAAGCATTTCACAGAGAATTGCTGTGAAGTTTAGTGACTGTGTATAAAAATCCTTACATTTAATAGAGCCTAATGTCATCAAGATATCTCAAAGTGCTATGCAGGTTTTACTGTAACATGGTATGACTGTGTATTTTTTGAACGCGACAGCCAGCAAGGTCCCACAAACAGCCATGGTTAAGAGAGAACAATGTTGAGGGATATGGGGAAAAAAACAGGATGTGGAATTAGGGATAGATCTAGGATGGACATTAACACCAACTGAACCTTGTATAAAAACCCAAAGATGTGGATGGTATATTATGGTCTGATATTTTTTTCTGGGATTTCTGCGACACAACATTGGTATAAAAAGGAACAAAGTATTTCAGATGAGATATTTAACAGACTGAATGTTCGGGAGTGGTGGCGGTGTGGGGGGGTAAGATAGAGGTGGGGGAGAGTGTGGGGGGTAAGAGGTTAGGCAAGGAATGGGATTATGATAAATCCAATTGAATCTTGGTGACCCAGAGGAATTTCAATGAGCATGTGGAACTCTCAGTCTGGTTTGTTTACTCTTAAGCAAGGCAATGAGATTCTGCATGTTAGACACCTGGCTATTAAAATTTAAAAAAAACTTTGGTGGAGAGAAATGAAGAGATCCCTTTTATTGCCTCTTCTAAAATTAGTTCTAAACTTTTGAAAGCACTTGATAATACTAATGTCCCTTGCGGTTGATTAAAAAACACCTTATCACATCATTGAGATGCCTCAAAGCATTTCACAGAATATATTGTAAAGTGGGATTGGCATGAATTGTAAAGATTTAAAAATACCTTTAATCCATGTGGAAAACCTTGTATATTTCAGCACAGCGAGAGGCATGTGATGCAAAATATCTTTCTTTAAACATATAAAATGCTAAATATTTAAGTCGAACATGAGAACATAAGAACCTAAGAAATAGGAGCAGGAGTAGGCCGTTCGGCCCCTCGAGCCTGCCCCACCATTTAATAAGATCATGGCTGATCTTCTAACTTAATTCCATTTACCTGCCTTATCCCCATATCCCTTAATCCCTTTAGTTTTCAAAGATCTATTGATCTCAGTCTTGAATATGTTCAATAACTGAGAATCCACAGCCTTCTGGGGTAGAGAATTCCATAAATTCACTACTCTCTGAGTGAAGAAATGTTTCCTCAACTCAGTTCTAAAACGCTGTCCTTTTAGATTCTCCAACCAGGGGAAACAATCTCACAATATCTACCCTGTCAAGAACTTAAGAATCTTATAGGTTTCTATAAGATCATCTCTAAATCTTTTATATTCCAGAGAATATAGGCCTAGTTTACTCAACCTCCCCTCGTAGGTCAACCCTCTCATCCCAGAAACCAATCTAGTGAACGTACGTTGCACCCCCTCTAAGGCAAGTATATCCTTTCTTAGATAAGGAGACCAAAACTGCACACAATATTCTAGGTGCGGTCTCACCAAGGCCCTATACAATTGTAGAAAGACTTCTCTATTCTTGTACTCTAACCTCTTTGCAATAAATGCTAACATGCTATTAGCCTTTCTAATTGCTAGCTGTACCTGTATATTAACTTTTTGAATGCGTTAGGATGTTCATTAATCGAAAATGCTGGTGGCAAAGCAGAAATGAAATATACAGTAACATTTTTCTGCAGATATAATCCTCCACAATATCACTAAAAACCCGGGGTTCAACTTACAGCTGACACTTGTCCCCTTTAATTCCTTTGGTGGTACAGAAACACTTTCCCGTCTGGTCGTTACAGATGGACGCATGTCCGTTGCACTTGCAGGCTGCAGGAAAGGACCCAAATCATTGAATATCCAAATAATAATCCTCGCATTTGATATAGCGCCTTATCACGTAGTTGAAACAACTCAAAGCGCTTCACAGAATATATCGTAAAGTGGACGAGAGTTTTGTCTGCGTTGGATGTGAACACTTCATTTGAAGGTGTAGAATTAAATGGGAAACATTAAAATCATTCAAACAAGATATCTTCAGCCCTAACCTTAACACCAAGGATACAGGAAGTGCTGGATATGTATTGAACAGAGTGCAGAGTTAATTAACAAGGATGGTTTCGGGCCAGGGGACTTCAGATGAATTCCCTGAACCTGGGGAAGTTAAAGGGAGATTTGAGGGTCAAATGCAGGAAAAGGGGAAATTATGTCATGACCTAGACTTCTGCCATTTTTCTATTAGCACAGGAACCAATCCTATCTGATAAGTAAGGATATTGAGGGCTCATGGTGAGATGGTGGTAAAATATAATTAAAGAGGTGTCATTGACTTAATGGTGGAGCACCCACAATGGGCAGAAAGGCCATCTCCTGTTCCTTTGAAAGCTTTTACCGAAAGAGAGCTTGTGCCATGACGGCACCTACCTTGGCAGGTTCCTCCGTTGGTAGGGTCTCCATAGTAGCCAGCCACACAGGTTTCACAGCGAGTCCCCATGGTCAGGTCTTCGCAATTCTCACAGATGCTTTCATTGATACAGTGGCTGTGACCATTGCACTGACAAGCTGGAAGACAAGAAAGTACTCCTAATGATAATCCTTCCATTTGATACAGCGCCTTTCACAGGACCTCTCAAAGCAGGATATACTGTATTCAGGAGTGACTATGTTTTGTGAACGAATGTGGCAGCAATTGACGCAAAACAATGTCCTAGAAACAGCCTTGAAGTGGACAACCAATTTTTATAGCTCCTTATGCCAAAATATCTCAAGGCACTTCAAAGGTCATTTCTGTCCAGTACAGCAGCTGTTTTTAAAGCAAAATAAAAAAGTAAAGTAATTCCAGGGTCTAACATTCCCCTAAAACTTGTGTGCAAGTGTGATGAGTGGACAGATTCCGAGTCCATCCCTTGGGTTTGACTGCTTTAAGAAAAACGTGCTGGCTGAGGGCAAGAGCTGCTCATAATGATGATGACGGGGGTGGGGGGGGCTCAACTGCTAAGGTTGTATTTAAAGGTGGTACGTCCCCAGTCTGGGATGAGACACAGAGAATCTCAACATCCCGCAAGCAAGCGAAGAGGATTTGTGGGGTTTGCACTTTTTTTGTGTGAATAAAATGTTGATATTAATTTCAATGCGGTGATGGAGACTGGTTTGTTCGGTACCACAAGAACCGCGCTCACACCAAGTCATTATGTTACCGCAATTTTAACCTTCTACTGATTACAACAATATTGTGGAACCAGTTCATAATTCTACAGGGGTCAGTCTTCCATCTTCATCTCGCCCATGATTTCACAAGCATTGGTCTGGGTTAAACACGGACCAGATAAAGGGGGTACGGAGGGGAAGAAAGATAACGAGAAAGTATTTCCATAATACTAATAAAATTGCACTTTACAGTATATCCTGTGAAGTGCTTTGATAATGAAGTGCTCAACGATGTGATAATGACAATAATAATCCTTGCATTTGATATAGCTCCTTATCAAGTCATTGAGATGTCTCAAAATGCTTGTAAAGTGAATTGATTGTATATTTTGTGGGCGAAACGTGGCAGCCAATTGCACACAGCAGTGTCCCACAAACAGTCGTGGATTGAGGGACCTTTTTTTTAAGCGATTATTACCCCCGGAAAGCGATCTGCGCTAATCAACTAACAACCAGGTTCCTACTTCCTGCAAAGTAAACAGAGGCGTTGGGAGTAAGGAAACTTGCCTAAGGTTTTGCCCAGGAATCAAATCCCAGTCCTCTCTTTTGCTAAGAGAGTGCTCTAAACACTACAGTACAGGACTCCTGTTTCCCCTTCAAAAAGGGACTAAAATATTAAGTCTCTCACGTCAATAATTAATCTTTTTAAAGTTGTTTGCAAAAGGGAAAAAGAAACACAACCACTAAACTTGACAACTATTAAGATGCTGCAATGCGACAAGGAGCAATGCAAATGACAGCAACTGATGAACTGAGAGTAGCAACATGAGCCAGCTTGAACCAACCCATTGAGAGCACTTCTGAATGACGCACAGCACAGCAGAAAATTATTGCACACGCATTTTGCTCGGTGCACAATGCAACCTATTTATACAACGTTCCAAATCAAAAACTAATTCTAACAATAAACTTGCTTCAGTCTCAATGACAAACTTTGCACTTGTGGCGATGAGAAATCTAATGTAAAAGAAAGCGGTGGACAAGTCCATCAACTTCTGAAACATTCTGTGTATCAATCTTCAGAATTTCCTTCAACATACATGAATGATGGTACTTTCTGGATGTAAACTGAGTCTCTAAATTGTCGTCAGCTTGGGTCAGTTGGTAGCACTCTTGCCTCCGAGTCAGAAGGTTGTGGTTTCAAGCCCCACATCGGGACTTTCAACTCACCAATGAAGTGCTGCGGGAGCGCTGCATTGTTGGAGGTGCTGTCCTTCAGATGAGACATTAAACTGATGTCTGTGCCTGTTCAGGCAGACCTTAAGGATCCTGCGGCGCTATTAAAAAGAGAAGGGTATTTCCCTCTCGTGGTGTCCTAGCTGACAATCCCTCAAAATAAAATTGGTCATTCTTCTTCATGGCTGTTTATGGGACATTGCTGTAGGCAAATTGCTGCTTCCTTTGTCCACAAAACATACTTTACAGTGTGAACTTTACAGTATATCCTGTGAAGCTCTTTGGGACATCCTCTAGATTTGAATAGCTATACCAAATGTAACAACAACTTGCATTTCTATAGCCCCCTCGTGAATGACCAATTCTAACTGGGGACTTGTAGGCCAGGAGCTCCCATTTTTCAAGTAGCACCATGGGATTTAATACGCAATTGAACAGGCAGACAAGATGGGGTCTGTGTAACATCTCATTCGCAGGACAGCACTACTGACAATGCAGTTGCAAATGCACAGTGTATTGGAGTGTCAGCCAAGTCCTGACCTGGGCTTATCCTAATCACAAAACTGTGTTCAGAATGTCACAACGCTTTCTTTGTTTGCTCAGTTCTGGCACAACGTTTCCCTTGCAACTTACACAAGTGATTATAAGCAAATGGTAACTAGACTCCGGGGTGTTCATACCAACCTGGGCACTGGATAAATGACCAGTTGGATTTCAGTTCCTCTGGGCACATGGTGGAATTCAACATGGGCTCGGAGTACGTCTTCGTGGAGGAAATATTCACCGGTCCTCGATAAGCCCCTTCGATGCACTGTCCTTTCCCAGTGTTGCTGGGCTCGGTACACCATCCACACCCTGGTTGCTCCAAGCATAGATTGCACGTACGGTAACCGGAACAATTCTCAGCTAAGAGAGAGAGAAATTGTCAGCACAGCAGGAGGCCATTGGGTTGGTGCCACTGCTACATTTGTTTAAATCACTCACTCCGTTAATCCCAACATCACCAAATGCTTTTACTCCTCAGGTGTTAACCCCCCAAAACTTATATACTGTATATAATAATAATCCTTGCATTTGATATGCGCCATATCAAGTCATTGAGACATCTCAAAGTGCTTCACAGAATATCCTGTAAAGTCAATTGACTGTATACTTCGTGGGTGAAATGAGGCAGCCAATTGCCCATAGCAGTCAGTGTCCCACACACAGTCCTGGATTCAGTGACCAATTTATTATCAATTCTTTTTAAGGGATTATTAGCACCAGAAAAGCGATCTGCCAATCGATTCAGTTGCGCACAGCAACATGCCCACAAACAGCCGAGATTGGACCAATGGAAAAAAAGATGCTTATTCAGTACACTTGAAGGCTTACATTTCTCCAACCTCAATAGCTAATTGTGGGAGTTCATTCGAGCCCTAACAACTTTCCAAATTTAAGTTTCTTAAATGAATGTCAACAGCCTTTAATGATAACCCATTGACTTCACTGTTGATTAGTTAATGCAAAGAAATGCTTCCTGGTGGCTGTTCTAGACTTGCTCCTCTAATGATCTTGTGCTCCCGAGCCCCTCTCTGACTGCCTACAATCATCTCCCTTATCTCCTGGCACGGCGTCAAGCTCCGCCATTGTTAAGCGCTCAGTAACCCTCATGAAGGGCACTAAATAAATGTAAGTTAGGTTATTATTTCTGGTTAATAATTTCTAATCATTGTATTGGTATTAATAATTTAATACCAACCAGACACCAACAACAACAAATTACATGTGTATAGCACCTTTCATTTCGGGAGGGCTTCCCAAGGCGCTGAACAGTCAGTAATTTGGATCGACGCTAGGAGTTGGGATCAGGAGAGGTAGAGGGCAGGGAGCGTAGGGGTAGGTGGGTGGCCAAAGAGGAAGATCTTGAGATGTGTCATGAAGGAGGCAAGCAGGGGGGACACGAAGGGTCTGTGGGATGGAGTTCCAAAGGGTGGGAACAGAGAGGCTGAAAGTTGGATCACTGATGGTGGGGTGGGCAGGGAGACATGGAACAGGCTGGATCCTGCTGAGCGCCGACCGGCTAAAATGAGCATAGCCACTTTGCAAATATCGCAAACTGCATCCCAGTGTAAATTTATAACTGTACCCAACAATACCAGTGGAAAAAATCGATGCTGGTAACATTACAAGCTTTATTGAAAGCTACTTTTAAGATGCGTTATCTGCTTGAACAAACGTATTATTGTACATTTGACTAATTAGGTATCACCAGCGCTGATGCCCTTAACACCCAGAAACACAATTTCAATATTTCAGTATTTAATCTTTCTAACATTTGGCATTTTCCATTAGAAAATGCTATAATTAGCCACTTGCAATTACAATAAATTCCAGCGATCAGACTGATAAAATAGCGCGACTGTCTAATTAAGACCAGTCACTAACAGAGTTTCCTAAAATGTGACAAGCTGATTCAGGTTTAAAGGATGCGGGTAGACACTGGGAGGGCAGAAACAAGCACTCCTTTGTGTGTCTACCATACAATAAGGATATTTTTAACCCAAACTCAGGAACTAGGAAACAATTAAATGGAGCATTTTTAAGAGTGTCTTGATTACTCTAAAAGTACAGTCATTAACTGAAGGACGGCACCTCCAACAATGCAGTGCACCCCAGAACTGTACTGTCAGGCTAGGCTGTGTTCACACATGCTGAGGTGGGGCTAGATTGCAGTCCAAAATTACTATAGATCGGCTTTCATGTCAGCAGACATCCGAAAGCACTCAACAGCACAGCATGGGCAGTCGAGCAGAGGGTTGGGAGGGGAAAGATGGCTAAAAGCTGAGTTATAGAGGTAGAGACAGAACTTGAATGGGGGGAGAGAAGTTCCAGAGACTGGGACGGGGAGGGCAGAAAGGCTGAAAGCCCATCAACGCTCGAAAATGCTGAGCCAAGCTGATATCCGAGACACCTCTTGCTCTCGCTGCTGATGCAGTTTTCGATATTTGCAAAGGGGTTGGGAAGTGCTAATTTTAGCCGGTCGGACAGAGGACTGCTCAGTGCAAATGCACAAATTGGGGGGCGGGCGGGGTGGGGGTGGTCAAACGGCGGCAATGAGGGAGGTGGCTTCTCACTCTTAGGCCTTTCTTTCTATCATTTCAGTGGTCTTTGGCATTGTGACACTCCGCATGGAGCGGAGCACTACGAAGTGCTATAATGGACTACTCACGTGTAGTTAATGGACTACTCACGTGGACAGCTGCTCATGGTGTACCACTCCATGCACTGGCCGAACGGGAAGGAGGCCACGTAGGCCTTGGAATCCACACACTGCTTCATGTTGCTGCACCACATGCACTCGGTGCTGCTGCTGGTACACTCCCCACACGTCATTCTCTGGGCACACGGAGTGCGGCACTGCTTGGCACTGTGATTTGCTGCAAATTAGAGAGATTCCGCTTTAATCAACAACTCTGCTTCTCATTTTCTTTCCCGCTGCGGGCGGCCCCGTGCTTCACTAGGCATTGACTTTACCCATGAAGACATCATAGTGAATCCCATTCCTCCTTTTTTCTTGGAACTTTATCTAATTATTGTCTAAAAGAATTAGGAACTCCCATCAATAGTTTGTGGCAGACAATTTCCTTATTCTTAGCTTAATTCTTTTTGTGACTGTCTTAAATTTCTTATTGCTATAATAATATAGAATAATAAGCCTTATATTTGATATAGTGCCTGATCGCGACATTGAAACAACTCAAAGCACTTCACAGAAGATATTGTAAAGTGGATTGACTGTTTATATTATGGGTGAACCAGGGCAGCTAATTGTGCACAACAATTTCCCACAAACAGTTATGGGACCAATTTTTTTAATGACTCACTGACTATTCCCAGGGGATGGGTGGGATGGATACCTCAATCCATATTATTGCTCAAAGCTCAGCTACCGTGGCTTAAAATTCAAGAGGCTGTTGCAGACTGATTAACTTCTAACTTTTTCCTCTTTCGCTTGAGGCTAAAAGGCAGCGGTTACAGATCTGGATTTATTCTAATAATCCTTACATTTGATACAGTGCTTTTCATGTCAGGAAGATGTCTCAAAGCGCTTCACAGGATTTACTGCAAAAAGGGGTTACTGTGCATTTTTGGTGGGTGAAGACTCGTGTCATGTATGAACATCAACACACTAGTTGGGCCGAATAGCCTGTTCCCATACTGTACAGTCTATTTAAATCTATGTAAATGTGGCTGCCAATTTTCACAACATCCCACACGGACATTCAAAGTGTAAGAGAGGGTAATAATAATAATAATAATAATCCTTGCATTTGATATAGCGCTTTTCACGTCGGGAGGACGTCCCAAAGCGCTTCACAGAACACACTGTAAAGTGAATTGACTGTATATTTGTGGGCAAACGCGGCAGCCAATTGCGCACAGCAATGTCCCACAAACAGTCGTAGGTTGAAAATGACCAATTTATTATTGTTTTTGGTTTTGGAGGGATTATTATTAGGTGTGTGGAGTAAGGAAACTTGCCCAAGGTTTCGCCCTCTGCCTGGAATTGAACTCAGGTCTCTCGCTTGCAAAGCGAGTGCTCTAACCACTGAGCTACAGGACTCCACAGGGTAAGTAAGGAAATGCAATGTGTCCTAGCATGCATAGAGACAGACAGCCTGTACAGCACGGAAACAGGCCACTCAACCCAACCATCTGTACCAACGTTTATGTACAATACAAAATTACATTTGTATATCACGAGTCTCCACCCACACCTCCTGTACCCTTTTATTCCCCTCTCCATCATGTATACATATCCAGCTTCCTCTTAAATGTACCTATCTGTTTCAACAACTTTGGGAAGCAAGTTCCACATTGTCACTACCCATTGTGTTAAGTAGTTCCTCCTAAATTCTCTTTTAGATTCCCCCCAGTCACTATCTTATATCTGTGCCCCCTGGTTACAGATTCTTCAACAAGTGAGAACAGCCTATTTATGCTAACCTTACCAAACCCTTTTAGAATTTTTGCAAATTTGTGTCGAGAGAAATCTCAACACTGCTTTATCTTCATATCAAACCTTTCACAATTAGAACAGACTCAGAGAGCATCACGGAATTAAATTAGAATTATAGAAATGAAGTGGAAGTTTTGGAGACAAGACGATTAATTAGAATTTCAGGAGTGAATTTGGATGAGGAGGTAATGTAAGGTAAGCAACTGAGAGGCCTGGCTGTTCAGCTGGATGCGAAAAGATCACCTGGCACTATTTAAAAAGTAAAGGGAGTTTCTCCAGCCCTTGTGGTCAGCAATCCCCTAGAAAGGCCGCTTCCACTTGTTGCCAATTCCAAAACCAGAGGGTATAAATATACAATTCTTGCATAGTACAGGGTGTCCAGAAAGTCCTGTTACCCCCATGTTTATTTTCTATAGGGCATTGACCAACGACTGAAACATGTGGAAGAATGATGATAGTTGTATTTAGAAGCACTTCATTGTATTCAGCACAAGTGTTTAACTATATTTAGACGTCCAGAGGAGCGGTGTGAGTGAGAGGCATCATTTTCAGGCAGATAATGATCCGTCACCATGTTCAGTGCAACACCTTGTGTAACATGATGGAGTGAGGAGGGGAAATGCATCTCTAGACGCTTGTGTCAACTCCTCCATAGTCTCATATTCCAGTTTTGTAACAGAGGGTAAGATGGCTTTGTGGATACGCTGTAGATCTAATCTAAACTAAGGGAGTTTAGGAGGAACTTCTTCAAGTGGCAAGAAAGTGGAATTCACTACCAGAAACTGTGGTTGTAACAAATGGCACCAAAGTAGTTACGAAAATACTTAGATTTTTGGGGAAAAGTGAATTTGGGGTAGGGAAGAATATATAACAGTATCGTAATCCTTGATGTGGTGTTGTGCCCAAGACATTTCAATGCGCTTCACAGGATTTAACTGACGTGTAGTAATGTATCTATGTATCTTTTAGATGAACGCGACAGCACACAACATCCTGCAAAAGCCACGAAGCGAGTGACCGATTTTATGGGGGGGGGGGGGGGGGGCGATATTGTCAGGCAGTAGAGCACAAAACATTGATTTAAAATGACAGACACATTTCAAAAATGGACGGTGGAGGGGGAATGGAAACGAAAAAGAAGCAATCATCATCTTACAAAGCTGCTTAAGCAACACAAGTAGAGAGAAGTAATTTTCATTTATTTTGTGTCAGGGTGACCTGTAGATCTCAAGGACTTTTTAAGTATATATACTATTCGTTCTCATCTGTCATATGGCTCCTACAAACTGCATTGGCATTCATCCATCAGGTTAGTTTGACCCATTTCCCCATTGCCATTGCCAGTTTTGTTCTAGAGCCATGGCATGGTTCCGCATTTCGGAAAGCTAAACCATTGTGTCGTAAATATATGGATCAAGCTCCCTACGGAAACAGTGGAAGCAGAAATTGTTGCTTCTTTCAACAGATTAGATAGATTTCTGTAAGGAAATAATATGTCGAGAAACAATTATGTGGAGAGACTAGAGATGTCCGGATTATTCTCCTTAGAGTAGAGAAGGTTGAGGGGAGATTTGATAGAGGTGTTCAAAATGATGAGGCATTTTGATGGAGTAGATAGGAAGAAATTGTTTCCTCTGGCGGGTGGGTCGCTAACAGATTTAAGATAAAAATTGACAAAAGAACCAGAAGGGCGACAAGGAGATTTTCTTTCACCAAGAGAGTTGTTACAGTCTGGATGCACTGCCTGAAAGGGCGGTGGAAGCAGATTCAAAAATAGCTTTCAAAAGGGAATTGGATAGGTAACTTGAAAAGGAAACATTTGCAGGGTTATGGGGTAAGAGGGGCGAGGCAGTACGACTAGTTGATAGCTCTTTCAAACAGCCAGCACAGGCACGCTCGGCCGAATGGCCTCCTTCTGTGCTGTAAAATTCTATGATTCTCTGACACAATATATAGTTTGGGAAATGACATGTCAAGCAAATGCAATGATGGTGGAAGGCGAACTGGATGGATCTTGGTCTTCTTTCGCCTAGCAAATTCATATTTTCTTATGTGTCGACTTGAGATGTTTTTTGTATAAAATATTCTCACTGCTGCCAAGAAATCCATATTCACACAGAGGCGGGCATCAATAGTGAGGGGTCATTATTTATTACCACTCGGCCCTGCGAGTCAGTAACAGAGAGAGAAACCATAGAATGTAAGGTAATTAGAGAAAAAATTAAAGAGGAGGTTTAGTGGTGGGGGGAATAATCGGCTTCACTCTGAGTGTGTTTGGAATCTGGATTCGGCAATCATAAAGCACTGCTGAAGCAGAGGCCATCAATTATTTTAAAAGAGAACGAGATAGGATCTTGAATAGGAGGAATACTGAAAGGAAAGAAGGATATGGTTCGACGAGGTGGCTGGTCAGTACAAATTTGTTTTGCCCACAAAATGCTCCTCTTTATTTGTTGATTCCTCCAGTTTATTTATTAACCAACAAAAATGTGTTCACTCAATCCACGACTGTTTGTGGGACACTGCTGTGTGCAATTAGCTTCTGCTTTTTGCCCGCAAAATACAGTCAATTCACTTTACAAGATATTCTGTGAAACGCTTTAAAACGTCTCAACAACGTGATGAGGTGCTATGTCAAATGCAAGGATTACTTTTATTGTCCCATTTGTATGCCGCAGTACTTTAGGATTTCAGAAGCTCTGCTTGCCCCTTTTCTACACACACATACCCACTCAGTGGAATGCCTACAATGTAATGCTGGAGTGCCAGAATTAAATGCCTCCACTGAGACTCTGAAGATTTGCATTGCACTCAGCTCTCGAGCCTCACAAGGCACATTCATTAATTCACAGCCGAAAGCAGCCTGTCAAGCAGAGTGGGAAGGTGTATAATTTACAGTGTCTTTAACAAGGTGTCCACCTTCCACTGAAAATCCCAGAAAGTAATCAAGTATAAGGCACCAATCTGACTATTTTTAAAGCCGTTGCGATCATTTTCTGAACACAAGCCCACTCAAGAGCAGAAGCATGCAATTTCATTCCCTTTCAATGGTTCAAAATTGCTTTTTGACATTTCCAGCTCGCACGTGCTTCAATTTATTAACAAACTTTACTTTCCAAATGTCACCCAAATCTCCATTTTAATTTCACTTTTTCATCTGAACCTTTCATTCTCACGCTTAGAACTCTGGTTTGAAAACTCGTAAGCATAGTGATGGGTTTCCTCATGTGTCACGATACCTGGCTGATCAATTGTCACTTTCTTCCTCTCCCTCTTCCTCTTCTCCCCCAGAAACTCAGCATCAAGCCCCATCACTTTTAAACGCTCTGAGACACATATAAATGCAAGGTGTTGCTGATCCAAAACTTGTGTCCTCTCCCCCACCAGGCTCCGCACATTAGCACCATCTTTGTCAGGCTCCCGGTAACCTGTTGCATCAACTTTCCAATCCCTTCACCATTTGCCTCTCTCTACCTATGAGATCTCCTCCAGCCCTATTCTGCTGTCCCTGCACTGACTTTGGTCTAATGCTAAGTCAATTTCTCAATAGAGAGCACACTTGCTTCTAACATGTGCCCACTCTCTGGAACCCGGTCACAATATCCATTCAACCTGTGTGTTCTCTCTCTGCCGACAAAAAATCGCTTAAAAATTCCATCTCTGAATGTGGTCGCCTCACTGAAAACTCCTCTTTATTTATTTATCCACCCCAAACATATTTATTGACCCCACCCCCCAAAAAGATTTGGTCACTCAATCCACGACTGTTTGTGAGACACTGCTGTGCACAATTGGCTGCTGCGTTTCGCCCACAAAATACACTTTACGATATAGTATTATTATCCCAATCGTTTAAAAGCAACAGCAATAAGAAAATTACATTTGTAAAGTGCCTTTCATGTCGGGAGGACATCCCAAGGCGCTGGACAGAGTTTCGAACCCGAGCTGGGGGTTGGAATCGGGAGGGTGGAGGTTCATGGGGGGGAATCAGGGTGATCGAAAGCACGGTCGAAGAGGAGGGTCTTGAGATGGATCTTGAAGGACGGAAGGGAGGGGGCGAGTTGGAGGGACAGTGGGATGGAGTTCCAGAGGGTGGGGGCAGAGTGGCAGAAGGCTGCCTGCCAATGGTAAGGCAGGCGAGGCGGGGGACTTGAAGCAAGCTGGAGCCCGCTGAGCGGAGGGAGCAGGCAGGATGGTAGAGGTTTAGGAGGTCACAGAGGTGGTGGGGAGCAAGACCTTGGAGGGTTGTGAAGGTGAGGACCAGGATCTTGAACTGTATCCTCTGTGTCATGGGAAGCCAGTAGAGTCGGGCGAGAATGGGGTTGATAGGCAAACATGAGGGGCAAGCTCTTGCTCAAGACATTCATCCTATGTGACAGGAGCGGTACAAGTTGTTGTTTAGCTTACAAAGGCAACCAGGCGGTAATGCCCACAAGATTCCCGAAATAACTGAATGTTTGATGAGGTATAATTAGCTGAACGTACCTGGTCTTTCACACACACTTCCATTCACAGAGCTGATGCAAGTAGCTGCCTTCAGGCCAGTGTGGTTATGCTCTGCCAAGTAGCCACAGAAACCCGCATCGCTGGGCTCCTCTGCCAACCACTGCAGTGACGTGTTGGTGAAAGGCAACATGTCTTCCCAGCACCAATAGGAGACGTTGATCTTCCGTAATCCAACCCAAGGAGTTATAGGCTCTTTGTACTAAAATCCAATCAAATATTTGCATTATGATTAAAAAAAATTCTTGCATTTGATATACCTATAAAGTCAACATAATAATAATCCGTTGCATTTGATATAGCACGTTATGACGTTGTTGAGACATCTCAAAGAGCTTCAGAGAGCATACTGTAAAGTGAATTTCAGACCAAATGGGGCAGCCAATTGCGCAGTACAGTGCCCACAGTTGTGGATTAAATGACCAAATTATTATTTTTTATTTAGTTAGTTTTTTTTAAAGGATTATTACCAACAGAAAGTGATTCGCCAATCCTCTAACAATAGAGTCCCTACTTACTGTAAGGTAAATAGAGGGGCGGTGATTAACTAAACTTTCCTAAGGTTTCGCCCTGTCTGGGAATCGAACCTGGGTACTTTTGTTTGCGAGGTGACTGCTTTAACCAATACGCTACAGGACTCCACGTTATGTACAGTGACTATTGGGCTATTGCAACACTGGAGTGTCGACTTGCACATAGTTAGCTCAATCATGACATGGGCTTAAATCTACACCATTCTTACAAAGAGATCAAAATGCGACCAACTAAGCCATGCAGACAACCGAGTCAATTTTCCACAATGAATTTGGAAATACAGAAAGTTGAGAAAAGAAAAACATGAAATCTAAGTTACTTGCAAATTTAAACCAACTTAAAAGTTGAATTACATGGGTTTAAAAGTACCACACATCACCATTCCCCAAACAAGTGAGCAGATTGGTAGCAGACACAACAATAATAATTCTTGCATTTGATATAGCACCTTATCACATCATTAAAACAACTCAAAGCATTTCACAGTGAATTGCAAAGTGAATTGACTGTATATTTTGTAGGCAAAACATGGCAATTCTGAGGATCTGTGCATAAGCAATCTGCAGCAGGTTGCACTCACCAATAAGTACATAATCTGCAATTCTTTCAAGACAAACTCAACTTTCTTCTGGGTTGTGAGTGAAGCCAGTGCTGCATGCTGACCCCGACACATCAGTTTAGCGTTGTCGTAGTTCTCTTTTGTGGTGCTGATCGTCAGGCACGAGTTTCCCACCAGATGCCAGTTCTCACCGCAGATGGTTTCTGTGTTCCCCAGTTTAAAAATAAAGTAAAATACGAGATTTGGAAAAATCTCACATTTGATGTAGCATCTTTGTAATATTAATAATCTTGCATTTGATACAGTGCCTTATCATGTAGTTGAGACATTTTAAAGCATTTCACACGATATACAGTAAAGTGCAGTAACAGTGTACTTTGTGGGCGAAACGCGACAGCCAGTTTGTGCACATCAAGGTCTCACAAGCAGCCGCGGAACGAGTGATCAATTTTGTTTGGGGGATTGTTGGCCAGTACACAGAGAGAGTAACTCCCTTCCCTTTTCGAATAGTGCCATGGGATCTTTAATGTTTGCCTAAACAGACAGACGGGACCTCAGTTTACCGTCTCATCCGAAGGACACAATAGGAAATGGCATCCAAATTAAGACTGAATTGAAACATTTTCCATAATTCTGCATAATCTTAAATTTTAAGACAAAATGGTCAGACACTCTTTCACGTCCCCAAGGCACTTCACAGGATTTACTGTAGAGTGTAGTGACTGTGTATTGTGTAGGCAAACGTGGCAGCCAAATCACAATATCCTACAAACAACCATGAAGTGAATGATCAAATTACCTGGGGGCGCGAGGGGGAGGTTTGTTGGGCAGGACACCGGAAGAAACTCCCTTCTCTTTTCAAGTAGTGACATCCGGTCTTAACATTCCCCTCGGTTTAATGTCTCATCCGAAGGTCAGCCATGTAGCGCACTCTCCCCTCCCTCCCCAGCACTGCACTGGAGTGTTAGCCTGGACTATATATGTGTCCTTAACGTAGGTCCTGAACTCACAATCTTCTGACTCAGAGGTTAGAGTGCAAGCAACTGAGCCAGCTGACCTTATAACAATATTTCCAGCATCTGTAGTATTTTGCGTTTTGTTTGCAACAATATTATTTTGTCTTTGTTAAAAAAGTGTAACACAAATCTCAGATTGGAAATCCTACACTTATGTAAGTGAATATAAAACTCTACACAAAACTTTACTCAGGGAATAGCATTAAGCAGAGCAACATAAAATAGATGTTTTTAAGGAAAACTTGAAAGAGTAATTCCTACCAGGCAAGGGGATGCATTCCTGGTTTCTGGATTCCCACTGACAGTTCTGATCCATGGCACAGCTTTTACAGCTGGTCAGTTTATTGCAAACATATTCAGGTTTGTCCTTCGGACATATCTCGTACTCCAAAATTAGCCTCTGTGACAGAAACAAGCACTGAGCATGAGTGGAGATAATAATACATGCACATACACACATTAATAATCCTTGCATTTGATATCGTACCTTATCATGTAATTGATAAGCCTCAAAGCTCTTCACAGAATATACTGTAAAGTGAACTGATAGCATATTTTATAGTCGAAACATGGCAGCCAATTGTACACAGCAGTGTCCCACAAACAGTTGGGGATTGAGTGACCAAATTTTCATTTAGAATTTTTTTGAAGGGATTATTACCCCTGGAAAGTGATCGACCAATCGACTAAAAACCTGGTTCCTACTTACTGCTACCTAAATAGAGGCATGTGGAATAAGGAAACTTTTCACTATGCCTGAGAATCAAACCAAGATTCTCTCCCTTGTGAGGAGAATGAACTAACCACTGAGCTACAGGACTCCGAAGCTCCTTCTCCTTTGAAACTCTATGATGTTTTTCTCCGTTACTGAAGATCAAGGGATATCCTTCGTCAAGTGTTGCAGCGACACAACTATGACTTATTTCACTGAGATTTGAAATTAAGCTACAGTGCAACTTCAGCCACAATGTGAGATTCTCCTTGTAATGCAATTAAGAGTGGAATTCATAGAATAATAGATTCCTACCGCACAGAAAGGGGCAATTCGGCCCATTGTGCCTGTGCTGGTTCTTTGAAAGAGCTGCCCAATCAGTCCTACTCCCCCACTCTCTCCCCTTGGCCTGCAAAATTTTCCTTTTAAGTAAATATCTAATTTCCTTTTGAAAGTTATTATTTAATCTGCTTCCACCACCCTTTCAGGTAGTACATTCCAGATATAACTCGCTGTGTAAAAAAAAATGTTCTCCTCGTCTCTCCTATGTTTTTTTTCATCAATTATCTTAAATCTGGCAGGTGGGTTGGTATCCTATCCCAGTGGCAAGTTTCTGCTTATTTACTCTATCAAAACCCCTCATAATTTTGAACACCTCTATTAAATATTCCCTTAATCTTCTCTGCTCTAGGGAGAACAATCCCAGCATCTCTAATCTTGAAGCGGAATGGAAGTAATCCTGAGGCCTGACTGCTGTACTTACACTGTCATCTGTGCAGTTATTGCCCTTTGACATGCATTTGTTGCACCACTGACAGTCGTTGGTGTTGGCTGTGCAGCTGTAGCAGTCGGTGTACTGTTCACATTTCACAACGTCCACTTCTGTGGGAATATTAATTACAATAATCATTGCATTTGATATAGCGCCTTATTATGTCTTAAAGGCGTCTCAAAGTGTTTCACAGAATACACTGTAAATCGATTGTGACTGTATATTTTGTGGGCAAAACGCGGCAGCCAATTGCACACAGCAGTTTCCCACAAACAGTTGTAGACAAGGTGACCAACTTTTTTTTGAGGGATTATTACTCTGAAAAAAATATTCGCCAATCGACTTACTGCAAGGTAAACAAAGGCGTGTAGAATAAGGTAACTTGCCTAACGTCTCACCATGCCGGGGCTTCAAATCCAGATCCTCTCGCTTGCGAGGCGAGTATTCTAACTACTGTGTTACAGGACTCCACAAATGCAGTTGTGTTAACGCAGTTTGTCAATCTCCGAGGGCAGGATTTTCATAATAAAAAAAAACTATGTTCTGTTCAATTCTACAGAAATCCGTTCAGTAAAGGGGGGTACATTTAAAACAAATCTGAAGGGTTCCTTCAAAACAATTGAAGGGTGGATAAATTCGAAACACATCTGCGGAAACACTACTTCAGTGAGCGAGTAGTAAACTTATGGAACAGGCTCCTTAGGGAGACTGTGGAAGCAGAAAGTGCTGTTACTTTCAAGAACAAATTAGATAGAATTATTTTAGGAAATAATATCTCAGAATACACTATATAGTTTGGGACATGACTGCCAGGATGGTGGAAGGCGAACTGGATGGACCTTGGTTTGCTTTAGTAATTGTGATGTTCTTATGTTCAGCAACCAATAAGCATAGTTCTGTTTCAACTGCCTTCTCTCCAGTTCCTGCTCTCCATCCTTCACCCCCCTCCCCAGTAGAAAAACAAATGTCATATTCTTCACCTGTTACAAATCTAGACAGTTTCAGAAGCAGAATCGCTCTTTTATGCTACTTTACTGACCTTGAGCAATAGTCAAGGTGATTCTGGCTGCACAGTATATCTGGGGGTGGGTCAATGGGGAGGCCTCAGGCTGTACAAACTGCATTGGAGTCGAGTGCTTTGGACATTCCCTGGAGGACATGGTGTCAGGTGCAATGAGCTTTGAATCCCGTTGTCGAAGGGGATGGGGGGGGGGAGAGGCGAGAAGGAGCAGCAGTACCAGAGCTTCCGCAGTTACCAATTACATTCGCCTCACTTCTCTCAAGGACTGTTCAAAGTTTCCACTTTAGCAGCAACAGAATCGCAAAATGCAATGCGTAGTGAACATAAGAACATAAGAATTTGCTAGACAAAAGAAGACCAGGATCCATCCAGTTTGCCTTCCACCATTCTGGCAGTCGCATGCACATGTCATGTCCCAAACAATATACTGTATCCCAAAGATATTATTTCCTAAAAGAAATCTATCTAAATCTTAGTGACTGACCACAAACTTCTTCACTCAGGGTACGACACGGTACCAGATCCCATACTGTGTCAGGCTTACAGTCTCCTTTTCTCTGACCCTCCACTCACAACCAAACAACTAACTAAAAACAACCTGTGCTTGGCTTAAACGCAGTCACAAAATTCCCAATATTCTCCTATACTGTCTTAATTTGTGGGCGAAACGTGGCAGCCGATTTCTCAAAGCAATGTTCCACAAACAGAGTTGAGTGACTAAGTGATTTACTTATCTATTTGTTTACTTATTGATTTATTTTTTAAAGGGATTATTACCCCCAGAAAGCAATTTGACAATCGACTAACAACCGGGTTCCTACTGACTAGGTAAACAGTGTAGAGTAAGGAAACTTGCCTAAGGTTTCTCTCCATCTGGGAATCGAACCTAGGTCCTCTCACATGCAGGGCGAGTGCTCTAAGAGAAGGCGCTTATGCAAAGAATTATCATAATGAACCCATCCCCTATTGTTCTGTTGCCTTGCTGCATATGTATGTCCTGTCCCGGATATGCTCTCTCGGTCCCGCTATTGCATATTTCAAAAGCAAGTTCCCCTTTTGAACTGTTCCCACTCTTCAATGTCTGAAGGTTATTAGAATACTTGAATCTTTAATAACAGTATTTCTGATCGATTGCTTTTCAACATTCTCGCTCTTTAAATAGACCATTTAGCCGGGTTGTGGCACTTTGCTCTCTTACCAAGCACTGCAATTATATGCAATGTCCTCTCATCGATTCGGTGCTAATGTGCTGTGAGGGAGAAATCGGACTCTAAATCAAACCTCAAGCAAGAAAGAGCTGAGCCTGTTAATTTCTTCTCAGTGAAAGCAACAGGAGACTTTGAAATTAGCTGTCACTCATCAGGTTAGTTCTGCCCACGTGTGGACTCTGATTGAGGATCTTATTCCCCTTGTCCAATCGCTGCAACTAAGAACTAATCACAACAACAATATAGCGCTCCTCATGCCCACCTTGTCTTCGACCATGCCTTCGATCTCCCTGCTTCCCCACCTGCCCTCCACCCTCCCACACCCCGACCCTCAGCTCGGGTCCATAACTCTGTCTGTCCAGCACCTTGGGACGTCGTCCTGACGTGAAAGGCGCTACACAAATGTAATTTTGTTGTTGTTGTTGGTTGTTGTTGTTGGTAGCATCCCAGAGCACTCAACATTCCAGAGATGGAGCATGACTCCAAGCCTGGGGGAGATGATCGTAAGCACGGCCAAAGAGGAAATCACAGAAAGTTACAGCAAAAGAGAAGACAATTTGACCCAATAAGCCTACATCTGCTCTCTGAAAGTGTTGTCCATTCAATCCCACTCCCCTCCCTTTCATAGATACTGCTCAAACCCAAGATCTGGTCATTCTCTCTCTCAGTGGGCAGTGGTCTGCTTCATGTCCCCCACCCTACCTGATACACTATCGGGGTTTGGGCTTTCAGCTTGTCTACCCTTATTCTCTGGAACTCGATTCTGGAGAGCCTCCAACTCCCAATTCCCCTTTTAGAAGATAAATAATAATCCTTGCATTTGATATAGCACTTCATCACGCCGTTGTGACGTCTCAAAGCACTTCACAAAAGTGAATCGATTGACTATGTTGTGGGAGAAAATTTAATTAAATTAAAATTTTATGGAATCAGTCCTGATCACCAATTGTGTCAAGAAAATCTCACGAGTAAAAGTAATGTGATACAAATTTATAATTATACAGCACCTTTCACATCAGGCGGCTGGCCCAAAGTGCTTAACAATCTGGCTTTGGCACTTGAGTTGGGAGTGGGAGCTGAGAAAGACGACCAAAGGCCCAGTCCAAGAGGAAGTGGATCTCGAAGGAGGTGAACGAGGGAGCGAGTTGGAGGCACTCCAGAATCGAGTTCCAGAGAGTAGCAGACAAGCTGAAAGCCGAACTGCCGATAGTGTGGCAGGTAGGGTGGGGGACATGAAGCAGACCACTGCCCACTGAGAGAGGGAGTGACCAGGTCTTGGATTTGAGGAGGTTGCAGAGCAACCAGCAGGCACCTCTCTGTGATTCCCCCCTCCTAGCCATGGTCCTAATGTGCTACAACAGGAATATTTGAGCTGTAAATGTTTAGGGGAGGCAGCACCACAGAGGAAGGATAACCTGGGTGACCTTTTCACTAGGAAAACAGGGACAACCTAAAGGAAAGATGGCAAAGGGTTAAAAAAGGTGGGTCAACAATCTGCTTCAAAAATACAACAACTTGGATTCATGCCCTCCCTACCTGAAAGGCTCGAAATAAATGTGAATTTGTATTATAATTTGTATTGTTGTATAGTGCCTTTTGCATCAGGTAATGTCTCAAAATGTTACATAGACAATCACGGATACTAAGCAGGAAAGGTGGGGAGGGGAATGAAAGAAGTTCCACAGTCAAAGAAAGAGAATTTCAAGAGACTTTTAAACAATAAAATTACATAATACAGCACCTTTCCCGTCAGATGGACATCCCAAGGCACTGGAAAGTGGCTTGAAGACAGTGGAGAGGAAGCAGATGGAGCGATTTTGGGAGGGAGCTGCAGAGAGTAGTAGCATCGTAGCCTATACATTTTTATAGCTCCTTTTGCATTGTGAGGCCCTTATGAAGCACTGAATAATGCGACAGGGCACGTGAGCTAGGAGAGGGAGGCGAGAGGGTTTGGGAGGGGAAAGGTGACCAAAAGCATGGTCAAAGAGGTACATTTAAACAGTAAACACAGTGCATAGTAAACCTGATTGATTCATCAGACGAGATTCAATCTAGCCCACAAACCAAGAGCAGCCAAGGAAATTAAACAGGGAGAGGGGTTGGTGGGTGCAGTTCCACACATCCGACCTGAACGCCCTAATTAAGAGACTCACCTATCTTGCTGGGACACAGGATCTGATGTTTCTCCTGTTGCTGAAATTCTGAAGAAGCCGTCTGACACACGAAGGAGGTGACATTCCAGGAGCAGTGCATTACTGGGCTGGCATCAACGCACTCGCTCTGCTGAGTGAGCGCCTCACAAGTGGCTGGGGTGAAGGTCAGCACGTCGCTCAGCAGCAGGCTGTTGAAACCACCGAAGATGTACATCGTCCTACAACAGAGGGAAAGAGCAAACGAAACATTAAGAACTCCTGTAATCCTCCTGGCTACTTCGTCAGTCTGATGGCACTTTCACCTCTGGGTCAGAAGGTTGTGGACTCAAGGGGGATGGAGGAGGGAGCGCTACGATGTTGAAGATGTTCCAGATACAAATAGCCGTTCACTTCACGCTGACTGTTTGCAGGATGGTGCCGAACAGATTGGCTCCTGCATTCATCCACAATATACAACAACTACTTACATTTATATAACACCCCCAAACCCAGGGTTGCATCTCAGAGGTCTTGACAGTGGCAGAGCCTGATGCAGAGCCAGGAGGTTGGGGTGGGAGGGAGGAGGTGACCTTAGACAAAGATCTTCAGGCACAACCTAGAGATGGGGAAGGCGGGGGCAAGGCGGAGGGATTAAGGGAGAGTGTTCCAGAGTTTCAGAGCAAAGTGGCTGAAAGCGCGCCTGCTGATGGTGAAGTAGAGGGGACAAGGGACAAGTAGGAGGCCGGAGCCAGCCGAGCAAAAGCAACAGAATAATAGTCACTGAATAATTAAACAGGAGGCGTCCCTCAACAGAAAGATTGCACATTCTATTGCAGGTATAGGGAGGTTTCCATATGTACATGGCTATATAAATGTAAATTTTTAATAATAATCCTTGCATTTGATAATAGCGCCTTATCACGTCATTGAGACGTCTCAAAGTGCTTCACAGAATATTCTGTAAAGTGAATTGAGTGTATATTTTGTGGGTGAAACAAATTGTCAACGTCTATGGAACTTTCGGCCCAGTTTTGATACTCTTAAGCTCAGTGATCCAGTTATCTCTGGAATTTCCATGTGTAAGTGAATTCTCAGTTTGGTGATGGGTTTTTTCATGTGTCAAGACACTCGGCTGAACAAACAAACAAACAAAAAGTTAAATAAATAAATAATAATTTAAAAAAAGCTGTGATAGGCTTCCCTGTGCACAAAGACATCTCGCTGACCAAAAAGATACCCCGAATCTCTTACCCATTCACGAACACAGCCGAGTGACCAAACCGGTGAGGAAGATCAGGTGCAGGCAGCACATACCACTCGTCGCAAGCTGTAACCGAACAAAAGGCAATCAGTCAACCACACAATAATTTACGTCCTTCAATCGAGACATTAAATTGAGGTCCCGTCCCATCTTCCTCTCCAGGTGGACGTTTAGGATCCCATGGCAGAATTCGAAAAGAGCCTTAGAACATCCTCCCAATATGAAAGGCCCTGTACAAATGTAATTTGCTGTTGTTGAGAAGGGTTTCTCCCCATGTCCTGGCTAATAACTTTCAAATAAAACTGGTCACTCATGTCATGGCTCTTTGTGGGACACTGCTGTGCGCAAATTGGCTGCTGTGTTTGCCCACAAAACATACAGTCACTACAATTTACAGCATATCCTGTGGAGCTTGAAACGTCTCAATGATGTGATAAGGTGCTGCATCAATCCACTGAAGGCTGCTCCAGTGGCTGAACCTGCAAAGTACCCACCGGCTGCCACAAAACTCGGGACTTCTGAATCTGACTTCATTTATCTTACATCTAGCACTCAGCCCAATGTACTTGTAAAAAGAATCCTCACTCTGAATGCAGCAAAGTAACTGAGAGCCTGGGCTGAATAATGCACATAAGTGCAGTGTTCACTCTCTCAATTCAGTCTCTGCACATTCACTGCCCCTCGTGGTCAGTTTCGAGCATTCAGGAACACTACCCTGTGTGAGCGGCACTATGTAAATACACATTGTTGTATTTGTAGGTTGTACTGGTTCTGAATGGTCCACTGGAATAACACCACCCGCATCCTGACTCTCACATCCCATCATGGCCTCGCTTTTGCCTATCGGTCATCTCCAGCCTTAATCTCTCTCCTGTTCTCTTCTAAATGTGGTCCAGTGCTCGCCCCTCACTTCCGGTCGGAAACTTCAACAACAATAACTTGCACTTCTATAGCATTCCCCAAGCAGGGTAGGTAGTGTTCCAGAATGCTTAACTTCAGCCACAGTCGCCCCACTCGGCTCCCAAAATTCCCTCTCTCTCCCCCTTTTATTGCCTTCGAAACCCTCCTTTACCGACTGACTGTGCTGGAGCACAATCCCTTACTCTCCTCCCTGGCTGCTGTCTCTTTTAAGTGCTCCAAGATATTCATCCTACCCGAGAGACGTTGTGTAAGTTCAAGGAGTTGTACCGTCCCAATGCCAGCAGCGCAATCAATCACTCAATTTTCTGGTGACTACACTTTTTCATCAATTAAATTAGAAAAGCACTGATTGGAATTTAATGGCTCAAATGGAGTTAAACAGGTATTCCCAATGTTACAGTTAGCAGAAAGTACTTCGATAGTATTACCTCAAACATCAAATTAGCTGGATCCACTTCACTGCTCTAGTACTATTAGTGCTGTAAACTTGACAAGAAGAACATACAAATGCAGAGGATCAATCACCACCCGCCAAGTTACTAAATGCAATTTTGTGCTATCACTTAGTGTGCACAAAGCAAGACAAAACCCCGCCAGAGCTTGTTCTGGCAACAATGCTCTCCTCGGAGCCTCGTAAAGAGATTCCTGTCTGTGTTCCAGTTCACGTTCCCATTTCAATAACAAGCAAGAGTTATGCAAAGCTTTCTCGCACCGAGAGCTTTGAAAGGAACCATTCTGAAAAACCAAGGAAGACAAAGGCAAAGGCGGAAAGCAAGTTAACAGACGTACGAGCGGGTGGGAGGAGAGATGGAGTGAGAGATGGAATGATGCCCAGTTTGTGCTGCTAGAAGTCGAGAGATCGCTTCCAGCAGAAAAGCAAGTCAGAGCAGTCGGCTAAATTTAGATTGCCTCATTCTAACAGCATTGGGTTGGAGACTGAAAGTGGTTCTGCACACAATGTAACTGAATACACATGAAGAATTCAGCTATCGAGTGGTTACCTATCTTCAACGCAGATAACATTGCTTTAAATAGAATTAATGAGGGACAGCTCTTTTGTCAATGTTTCCCGACAAAGCTCTCGAGAAATCTTTATTCATTCAAACAATATTGAGCTGATGATAGTACTTTGCAGGATTTAGTGCAAAGTGCCAGTGCTTTGGATCCCACAACTCATCACACTGCGCTGCATCAACCAGCAGAAAGCAGCCCGAATGCTCCTTCCATCACCGTTTGTTAAAGGAGGAGAGGGAGAGAGGCAAGCAATCCAGGCACTTCACTGTGCACAAAATCAATGCCGCATCTGCCTTAAAAACAGTCACTATGCGACTATGATGACGGTGAAACGCTTTGAGGGGTTTCAATTTTGAAGATACTACATAAAAAATATAGTTTGTTCCTTCTTCCTGCTGAATGCATTCTGCACAGGAATGGAGCTGCTGCCCTCTGGCGGCATCTTTTTGCACTTAACCCCGTTGCTCAGGTCACAGCAAAGTCAGCACATTAATTAAACTATACCTCTCTGTTTAATTGAGCAGAAAGCATTGCTGATTGACTATTAGCCCTCCAGCATTCAGACACTTAAAACACAATTAAGGAACCTTTTTAACTAATTTATCAGCAATTACAAGGGAAAGGGAAGACGAGCAAAGAGGCTGATAAAAGACGTGAAACTCAAATTTCCTCCATCTTGCATTGCAGTAGAATGCTACAATCTGCCAGGCAAGGCAAAGCAAACACACAGTGTCAGGGTCATCAAGGGAACCTCAACACACCAGCTGACATGCACACACACGTTCTCTCTTCATTCCAAATGCATCGCTCTGTCTCTCACTTTCTACTCATCTTTCCCACGTCATTATCGTTTTATTGGCTGCTGCATTTTGCCCACAACAAGCACAGTCAATCCACTTTCTAATATATTCTGTGAAGTGCTTTGAGACGTCTCAATGACGTGATAAGGCACTGTATCAAATGCAAGGATTATTATTGTTAACTCCTGATAACTCGACTTAAGTCATCAAGCTGTCAATATCCCGGCAGCATTTATTTATGTAGTTATACATATGCCTAACTCACCACTTCTGATAAATCGTCACTGAGCCCTTTTCCTTGGAGTGACTAGCTTTCAGGGGTTTACTGTATACGCTCTTTGGAAAGGGAGGGATATTGGCTGCTGCGTTTTACCCACAAAAAATACCATCAATTCACTTTACATATGTTCTGTGTTTTGAGCATGTTAAAGCGCATTGAGAGCTCTCAACGACGTGATAAGGCACTATATCAAATGCAAGAATTTTTATTATAAGGTAAAGTAGCAGGTCCCTGGAGCTGAATAGTAAGAAAGTAGTGACAACAAAAAGCAAATAGGAGAATTTATAATAATAATAATCCTTGCCTTAGCAACCTTTCCCCACCCCCAGCTCAGGTGTAAGCCTTAGACGACAATTTAAATTTGTATTGTATTGCATTTGACATAGCGCCTAATCACGTCATCTAAACATTTCACAGGATTCAATGCAAAGTTCAGTAACTGTGTATTTTGGAGCCAAAAGTGGCAACAAATTGATAAACACCAATCTAAATAATGCATAACCATCTTACCAAGGTCATAAGCCATGAAGTCTGAAGAAAAGCACTTGGCTCCATGGCTCATTGACGTGTCGTTGTGGGTATTGCCGCCAAACACCATCATTGTCCCGCTCACGATGACGGCCGTGTGCAGGTAGCGAAAGAAGCCCCCGTCCTTCAGGATTTTCCTTGAAAGCAAAAGAAAGGGCATCAGTTTCTTCCTGTTCCAGTCAATAAAAGCAACTTGCATTTATATAGCACCCTTCACAGCGCAACGTCTCAAGAGCGCTAAACAGCAGCGGAGTCTGAAGTCAAGCCAGGGGAAGTAAGCACGGTCAAAGTGGGAGATCTTCAGTCGTGATCTAAAAGAGGGGATGGAGGGGGCCAGGCGAAGGGATTAGGAGAGTATTTCAAAACCTTGGGGCGTAGTAGCTGAAAGCACAAACCTACCTGAAAGCTGTGAATGCACTGTGTACTGTAAATATTTTACCGCACAGAAATAAGGATAATCCTTGCATTGCATTCACGGTCTGTCACATCTGGAGGCTGCCTCCGTAAATACCTCTTTTGACTGCTCTTTCGATCATCTTTCCCCTCCCCCACCCCCCTCAGCTTCCACCACCAACTCGGGTACTAACCGGGGATTGCTAGGCCCTTGGGAAATGCAAGGATTATTAAATAAAAGCAAACATCACAAATATGCCAAACAACTGTTCCACTAAATGTTTAGTGCGGGCACCAATATTAAATGAAATAAATAAGCTACTCACCACGTTTGAAAATCCACTTGATACTGGTACAAGTCGTCCGTGAGGCCGTACTTGTTAGCACTGAAAGCTTTGTATCCACCGTGTACGTAAATAGCTCTGGTCGTGGGGTCGTAAACACTGCTGTGGCCATACCCTCCTTGAACTAAGGCTCCTTTTGTTTGCAGGATATCCCACGTGTTTTTAACTGTTTGAAGCAGAAAGGGACCAGCGTTCAGTCCAGTGGTTATAACTAGACCCCAGGGAAGTTACTTTCATTTTTTATAATTTTTGTTCTTTTTGTTTCAAATGTTTTATTTCTTTTTATTTCCTCTGGCCCATTTGCAAAGTTCTGGATCACCCTGCAAGACAAAGCCCTAACGGGTAGGGTGGTCCTGGCGGGACAAGCTGCGGGAAATCTTGCAAGACAGCGAGTTTTAGCTGGTTAGACTCCAGGAGTTACCCCAACGCACACTCTGGGGTCCCCAAGCCATGGCTCTCACCAACCGGCGCCTAATATTTTCTGGAATTAGGTAATCAGGATGTGCCCCTCCAGGGAGAGAGCCCATTCCATTCCAACAATCCATCTCTGGGATTTCCGTGTGTAGGTGGGATCATGGAAATGTCAGTTTGGTTTGGATACTCTTAAGCATCGTGATAGGTTTCTGCAAGTGTCAGACACTCGGCTGACCAAAGATTTGCACCTGCACCACTCCAGTGTGGCTACCAGATGGTTCAAGGGAGAGAAGTTACAATGTTACACTTCCATTTATGTTCACCACCTTTATTTCCCCTGACAATACTCACCAAGGTTGTACTGCTGGATGTTGCTGATGTAGCCAAAGAGAGGACAGTGCCCAAAGATGACAAGCATGACACTGCCGCTTCTGAACTGCACAATGTGAGCTGAGTGGCCGACCACAGCGTACTGCTGCTTGGCTTTGGGAGTCACCTGCACCCAGGACTGATTGTGAACGTGGAGCACCCACAACTGCTTGGTGATGTTCCCAGATAAATCAATTTTGCCTCCGTACATGTAAATTTTATCCTGAAACATACCACAGTGTTAAGGTGGTCAGCTTGGCCACGGGCTATACAGGTCGAGGAGACATAATTACGAACACAATACACGACACACAGCATGACATGTGTCAACAAATCCCTCCCTCTCCCCAAAAATTATACATTGGTCACTCAATCCACGACTGTTTGTGGGACGCTGTTGTGCGCAATTGGCTGCCGCATTACACCCACAAAATATAGTTAATTCACTTTACAGCATCTGCTGTGATGCGCTTTGAGACGTCTCAATAACATGATTAGGCGCTATATCAAATGCAAGGATTATCAATGTAAAGGGGAATGGTCATGATTTGCACAAAGTAGGATGGGTTCTCTTTTCAACCACGCGTTTGGTCATTTTCCTCACCTCCGAGTCGGCTCTGTGAAAGGCTTCGAGATGTCCTCCTGACATGAAAGATGCTGTGTAAATGTCAAATTGTTGCTGTCGTAGGCAGTAATCTCAGCCAAAAGCAACAGTGCAAGTATCTGTCACATTCGGGGAACACAGAGGAACTTGGGAGATTTTTTTACTTCTGCATCAACAAGCAAGTCAGATTTACTTAATGCAATCTGGCTCAGAATGTGATGGTCCACTCTGCACTTGACCTTCCCCAAAGTCTCAGGCTGAAATGTTGCTGTGTGGTGCAATACTAAAACAGGAGCAAATCATAGGTGGAAAAAGACTTTAAACCGCTCTGCATTTCTAATGTTACATACAGAGGATAGGATTCCAACCATCTACTTTGAATAATAATACTTGCAGTTGATATAGCATCTTATCACACCATTGAAATGTCCCAAAGCGCTTCACTATGTAAAGTGAATTGTAAATTGTATATTTTGTGAGCGAAACACAGCAGCCAGTTGCACACAGCAATGTCCCATAAACAGTTCTGGATTGAGTGACCAACTTTCCTTTCTTTTCGGAGGCATTTTTACCCCCAGAAAGTGATTTGCCATTCGACTAACAGTTGGGTTTCTACTTACTGATAGATAAACAGAGGCGTGTGGAGTAAGGAAACTTGTCTAAGGTTTCACCCTGCCTGGGAATCGAACCTCGCTTGTGAGGTGAACGTGACAACTACTACCCTATGGGACTTGAAATGCCAAATGGTTGATTTCAGTGCTGTGACTGAAATTCTGTGAAATGATAGAGTACTGAACAAACTGGTTAGCACAAGGGAGGGAGCGAAATAAAGAGCACTGTGCAAAGTTTGCATGTGTCCTCTCTTAAAGCCGATGATTCCCAAAAAGAATATTACCTCGTGCAAAGCCACGGAGTGCCCGTACCGTCCCATCGGTGTGTTCACCAATTTCAATGGAAGCCACTTCAAACTCCTCAGGTCATATCTGTGTGCAGGTAACGTCAAGATAATTTAAACAGGAAAACACGGGAGATGCTAGAAATCAGCAACAACAAATTGCATCGGAAGGACGTTCCAAGGTGCTGGACAATCGAGGGTTCCCAGCGGAGCTGGGAGTTGGATTCGGGAGGGGTGGGGTCTAGGGGTTGGGGGGGAACCAACCGACCGAAGACATGGTCAAAGAGAAAGGACTTGAGATGGACTTTGAAGGAGGCGAGGTGAGGGAAGGACCTTGAAGGACATAGAGGGACTCCAGGATGGAGTTCCAGATACTCTGAAAGCTTGACTGCCAATGGTGGACCAAAATCAAAATTAACAATGGGTTAGAGAGAAGAGTAGTTCAACTTATTGACAAAGAGTCACAACCAAACAGTAAATCTCTCCTCTACCCACCTTTCAGATGTCAAGTTCAGCTGCTATGGATTCCTTAATTTTAAAAAAAAGTGAGTAAAATATGAAAAAGTCCTGTTACCTCCTGTTTTATTCTTACAATGAATTTTTACTTTCTGTTGCAGATGAGTCAAGTGTAACAATGTCTGATACCAGTAACTACATGGTCGAGATACCCGTATTGTGGTTAGTATATCCATGAATATCCAAGGACCCGAAAGACAATGGAAAATGTGTGCAGTGATTTTAACAAAATGGTAAACACTTGTACTAAATACAGTGAAGTGCTTCTAAATACAATTATCATCATTCATCCACATGTTTCAGTTGTTGGTTAGTGCATTGTAGAAAAAAAAGGGAGTAACAGGACTTTGTGAACACTAGTGTAGTTCATTCATGACTCACACTCCTGTGTGCACTCTCGCACAATATCAAGCAATATAAAATTCATTTGCAATAAGAGAACTGGGAAGAAAAAAACAATGGAAAGTCATTTCCATCCTTGCAAAGTAAATTTCACCTGAAGAACACAAACTTCCTCCTTGTATCTGCATGTTATGTTAAATTTAACATAACATGCGCCTTGGGACGTCCTCCCAATGTGAAAGGCCCTACATAAACGTAAACCTGCATTGCGTGTATTGAAATTATCCAGAACATCGCCAAAATGATCACTGAAATGCAAGTGCATGCAATTGCACTGAAACTCCAGCAGGTGGCACAAATTAACATTCACGCCCCAAGTCTGCAATGGGCAGTGGTGTGATTGGAGAGATGAAAGCAGTTTATTCATCTTTGATCGCAGAGGTAGAGACGAGGTCAATCAATAGAGATTGCAGCTTATTTTGCTGTATCTATTTGCACAATTTACTTAAAAGGTTCCCCGACAATGACTGAATGTCAACAAAACCGCAGCCATCAACTTTGGCTCCTGCCATCGACCAACTATTTCATCAACCAAGGAGACACTACACTACCTTAGTGTTATGTCTGACCCTCGGGCCTCTAAGCCTTTCATCCAGTCCTTGACGAAATCCCCTTTCACCCATCTCCGTAACATGGGTGGCTTCCATCTTTAGCTCACCCCCAACACAACCTAAACCCTGACTTGGTTTCTCTAACTCCAATCTCCTTGTTTTACCAGCTCAATCCTCCACGATCTGCAGATTCCCTGCTCTTTGGAACTCTCCCAATAGGTCTTGGCTTTGTCTCCTCTCTCCCTGCCTTCAAATCTCTCATTAAAAAAAGCATGATTCTCTGTTACTGTGCATTTAGTGAACACACCTGAGTTTTCCTCCGTGCTCGATGGAGCCCGGAGCACCTCTGTTGACACAGTTCTTTGCACTTGACAGGTATTCTCTATGTGCACATTTTTTTCAAGCAGCTTTCATGCAGTGTCTGATCCGTTCATTCCAAAGGCATTTTCGAAGGATGAACTTCCAAGGACCGTCCCAACTTAGTGTTGGTCATGTGGCGGGGTGGTAAAATTTGTTCGGCCGGAGTGAAAACAGCTCCCTAATTACTTGTCAAGGTGATGCAAATCTCACCCCACCCATCCCCAGCAGTGAACTTGCTGACTTCAAATGAAAATTGGTGTGAGACAAGGGACCACGTTGGTGAAGACCTCCACAAGACTGTCCACCTGTCAATTTTTTTTACTAATAAAATGCTTGTCATGATCTGAATCTGTGCAAATACTACCTTGGACTTGGGCTGGGACAGCACCATCACTGTGTGAGCAACGACCAAAAGAACAAGAGGCCCCCCCACCCTCCCCCCAACCCACCCACCCACACACAATGTGGACAATTTAACAAAGGCAGGTACACTCTCTCAAGGGTTAAGTCTGCAGCAGCGACTTACTATGTCTAAGCACGGATTTGTTGTACTTACGCCATAACCATCTGGTAGTCCGAGGAGTTGAACACGTAGCCTCCGATAACCCACATGATGTCATCACTGACCACAACCTTGTGGGAAGCCCGTGCCAGACCAGGCACCTTGTGCTCCTCCCGACCCCAGAAGGAGTGATTGCTCGGCACTGGGAACGAGCAGTCAGGACCTGAGGGAGTTTAGATTAACAGTATATGCTCTCAACAATGGTATGACTGTATGGAAAGCACAATGGAAAAACCTCAAATAAACACCGCAGAGGCTTACTTACAAGAAAAGTCATGCTGTCAGTGTCTAATACAGGGGCAAAAAGAACAACATTTGTTTTTGGTAATATTAAACCTTCACTAATAAACACCTGCAGAACGTATAACCTTCACTGAGAAAATACAGGGGTATCCAACAAACGTTTCTAAACAGACATGAAACAGAATCGGAAATACCATCACAGCAAGCGGCCATTGAACCCATTGTGTCTGTGCTGGTGCTTACTCCCCCACTGGAGCTCTCTATTCCCCTGCTCTTTCTTAATCATATTTGTCTAGTTTTCGCTCCACCACTGGAGCTCTCTGCTTTAATCCCATAATATTTGTGCAATCCAATGGACCTGACCGCTTTAATCCCAGTCCCCTCCTCCTTCCACATCATATCTGTGCTCCCACCCCGATGTTGTGCTCGCTCCCCGAATGGAGCTGTAGAGTCTAATCCCATTCCTCTGCTCACGGATATCCACCACTTTTAAATGCTTTATGGGCTCAACTACGACAGACATTTATGGTAAAGCATTTTACATATTAACTGCCCACTGTGTAAAACAAATTTTGCTTCTAGCATTCCCCGTTTTTTTGGTTAATCAATTTATGGCCTTGAGTTACTGAATGGAAATAATCTCTCTCTACTAAGCTGACCAGAAACATGCCTAGTTTAGGAGATCATTCTTAGATTCCCTCCCACTGGTCCCAGCAGAAACTTTCATGGTCACATTAACCTGGAGCAAATCAAGGAGTGGGTCCCTATTATGAATGAACACTGGATCAAAAGTTATCAAACTGCACTCACCCTGCCAGCCAGTGTTGCACCAGCAGCTCTGCGTGTCGTTCAGGTCACAATTCCCGCGTACAGGATACCCACACTCGTCTGTGCAGTAAGGGATGCTGCAGGATTCTCCTTTCCAGTGCTCATTGCACACACAGTACACGCTGCCTTTGACATGATCCACGTGGCACACGCCTTGCTCTGAGCAGTCGTTCGGACAGGCATTGATGCTGTTCACATCGTAAAAGAAGTCTCATCACTACTGGGGTCATTGGCGTTTTTCATGCACATCTTTCAAATGTCAGTCATTTTAACCTCTATAGTTGGGAGCGCTGCTTATCCGCAAATCTTGTGTCCGCTAATCTGCATTGGCGCCGAGAAGCAGAAGTTCGGCTGAAATGCTGGTGAGAATCTGATCATTCAGCATCATTTCAATGGAGTCCTTCAAAAGGTTACAGAGGATTCCAGCTCCCAATTGCAATACACTGTCATTGTCAGATTCCTACATAGGACTCAAAATGACTCAAGCTCACAGAGTCTCGGAAGATACTCCAATCAGTGCAGCGCTGCATTGTGAGAGATATCGTCCTTCGGATGAGACATTAAACCGAAGTTCTGCCTCTGCCTGTTCAGGTGGATGTTAAAATCCCACAGCACAATTTGAAAAACGAAGGGAATTTTCTCCTTGTGTTCTGACCAGTAATCCAGCTCATTCACCTCGAGCATGTTGGTGGGAATTATCTGTCACATTTGCTTATGTATTTTAAAAAATCATTGCATATAATTATCCTTGCATTTGATATTGCGCCTTATAGCATGAATGAAATGTCTCAAAGCACATCACAGAATACATTGTAAAGTGAATTGATTGTATTTTGTGGGTGAAACGCGGCAGCCAATTGCGCACAGCAGTGTCCCACAAACAGTTGTGGATTGAGTGACCGCATTTTAATTATTCTTTGGAGTGATTATTATCCTTGGAAAGCAATCCGCCAATTGACTAGCAACCGGATTCCTTCTTACTGCTAGGTAAACAGAGGTGTGTGTGGAGTAAGGAAACTTGCCTTTGGGACTCCACCAGAAGCACTTTGAGATGCACTACAAAAAAGCAAGTTCATTCATATAAAACAGCATCAGTACAACTGGAGATTTCTCTGCAAATTTTCTTTCTCTATGCATAGTATCATAAGTTCAAACCTTACAAAATGTACACACTCACTGCACTTTACAGTGAAGTCCTTTGAGATGTTCTCCTGATGTCAAATGCAATAATAATAATAATAATAATCCTTGCATTTGATATAGCGCTTTTCACGTTGGGAGGACGTCCCAAAGCGCTTTACAGAACACACTGTAAAGTGAATTGACTGTGTTTTTGTGGGCGAACGCGGCAGCCAATTGCGCACAGCAATGTCGCACAAACAGTCGTGGATTGTAAATGACCAATTTTTTTGGGGGGGGTTTTATAATAATTATTATAACCTGTATTTCTGATTCAACAAAGTAAGCTTCAGATAGCATTCACTAACAATAGACTTCTTGCACAGGCTCATGTTTCAGTATAAACCAGCCTGCCCCCCTGGACTTCACTCTAAATGAAAGCTATGTTACTAAAGGAAATCAAGACAATGGGAGTAATTTCAGGCTCTGTTTCACAACAGGATTCACTAAGAGAGACTCTAGGCATAGGCAATTCATTGGAATTCGCTCTAGATATAAGGGTATGCCTAGTGCAGGTAAGTGCAGTGACTATTTCTAAGGAAATGAGGCAATTGACACTAGAAATATCCGCAGAATGAACCTTGAGGGTAATAATTATCTGGCATTTGATAAGTGCATTCATCAGGTTGTCAAGTTACCTTAAAGCACTTCACAGGATTTTCCTGCAAAGTTTAGTGACTGTATTTTGTAGGCAAACACAGCAAGCAATTTGCACACAAAAACGTCCTGCAGACAGTCATAAAGGGAATAACCAATTTTATCTGGAGAATTGCTGGACAGGTTATTGGGAGAAAGAAACTTTTCTCTTTTCCGTAGTGTCACAGGATCTTTAACATCCACCTGAACAGGCAGACAGTGCCTCGGTTTTAACTTCTCATCTGAAAGACAGTACCTCCGACGATGCAGCGCTCCAAGGACACTCCTAGGGATCAGCGAAAAGCTCATAGTCCCTCTATGGGACTTTGCGGTCTCGCTCTATTACAAATAATTAAGACAGGAAACAAAAAACAACTTGCATTTATATAGCGGCCCTCATGAAGAGTAGCGTACCAGAGCACTTGACAGTGACGGAGCACGGCGCTGAGCTGGGGGGAGGTGGTCGAAGGCACAGTTGAAAAAAAAGGTCTTCAGTTGCAACCTGAAGATGCGGAAGGAGAGGGCAAGGCAGAGGGATAGAGGGAGAGTCTTCCAAAGTTTCGGGGCACAGTGGCTGAAAGTGTGGCCATCGATGATGGAATGCAGTTTAAGGAGGCCAACAGTAACTACAGGAATATTTGCAGTATGAGAGCGGATCAGTCAGTGAAAATCAAACACAGCAGTTCGTCATTAAAAGGTCAAGCTGTTTGTTATGAGAACAAGTACCAAATTCAACCACCCTCCTTAGTAACCGGTTCTAGCAATCTACTTGCTTTGTGTCAGCCCTAAATATGACCTTCACAGCCCTGCCCTACAGTGACAATTACCATTCCTGCCCTCCACTTCTTAAGCTGCCTTGAGGTTGCAGTCTATGTTACTGTGTGCCACTTGGCTGTCGCACTATAGCTACTTCTGCCCAGCTACACTGCATAGCCCTTCTGTATTCAACATACAATTGTGTAAAAAATAAGAGCTAATCATAATAATCCTTGAATTTGATATAGCAGCTTATCATGTTGTCACAGGATATTAATGTAAATTGGAGTGACTGTAATTTGTGGGAGAAACACGGCAGTCAGTTTGCGTACAGCAGTGTCCCACAAACAACCATGCAGAATGGGTGGCCAATTTTATTTGGGGGGATTTTTAGCCAGGAAATAAATGCACCTCTACAGCGTTCGCTTTAAATTCCATGATGACAATCAGAGTATCAACAACAACAGGATTCCATTTATAAAGCGCCTTTCACGTCAGGAGGACGTCCCAAGGCGCTGCACAGTTGGGTCATGACCCGAGCAGGGGGAAATGGTCAGGGTGAGGGGAGGGAGGGAGCGAGGAGGGGGAAATGGTCAGGGTGAGGGGGGGGGGGGGGGGGGGGAAATGGTCAGGGGGAGGGGAGGGAGGGAGCGAGGAGGGGGAAATGGTCAGGGTGAGGGGAGGGAAGGGAGGGAGCGAGGAGGGGGAAATGGTCAGGGTGAGGGGAGCGAAGGGAGGGAGCGAGGAGGGGGAAATGGTCAGGGTGAGGGAGCGAGGGAGGGAGCGAGGAGGGGGAAGAGAGTCGAGAGGGGAGCTGAAGGCTCGGTCAAAGAGAAAGGTTTTGAGACCGGCCTTGAAGGAGGAAAGGGAGGAGGCGGCGAAGGCACTGGGGATGGAGTTCCAGAGCCTCGGGGCTGAAGGCCCGACCACCGATGGTAGGGCGGTTGGGGCGGGGGACGTGGAGCAGACCAGAGCCAGAGGAACGGAGGGTACGGGCAGGTAGGTAGGGGGATAGTAGGTCGGAGAGGTAGGAGGGAGCGAGGCCGTGAATGGCCTTGTAGGTGAGGATGAGGATCGTCAGAGTATTGACATTTGTCCCATAAAAGCCTGGGTTGGTGGTGTATCAACCTCTGTGAGCCACCCACATGAATGGCCACTGTCTTCCTTGTTTCCCCCACACCATTTAATATCCCTCTTCCTCAAGCTTTTCAAATATACTCGCTTCTCTCTGCAGTTGTCTCGCTAGCTTAACTGTCCACAGACTCCAATTGATCCAAAACTCCAGATCCTCACCCTCACTATTACCTTAGTTCTCGCCTGGCTCCCAGCAGATTGATTTCAAGTTCCTTGCCTTCAGCTATCAATGCTTTCAAGCCCCAAACAACACCCCATTTTTCCGAACTCCTCTGAACCCACTCCTCTGCTTGCCTTAGTCAGGCCCATTTCCTGCCTTCCCTGCTTCACCGAGATTTTAGATTCTATGCCATTAACCTCTGAAACTCCCTCTCTCTAATCCTCTGTCTCGCCCCAACTCTGTCTTCAAATCCTTCTTTAAAACCTACTTCTTCGACTGCAACTATGGTCATCCACCTGTTTCCCACTTGCTCAGTGGCCAACCCCCAACAATGTAAAGCACTCCATGATATTGTCCTATGTGAAGGGCGCAAAACAAATCCAAGCTGCTGTTATGGCATTCTAAACCATTTCTGTCCTTCCTTCCGTCCCATCCATCAGATGAGATGTTAAGCCGAGGCCCTGTCTGCTCATTCAAATGAACATTAAAGATCCCATGACACTGTTCGAAAAGAGAAGGGAGTACTCCCCACGTCTTGGCCAACAATCCCTTCAACAAAATTGGTCATTCGCTTGGGGGCTGTTTGTAGGATGTTACTGTGTGCCACGTGGCTGTCGCACTTGACCACAAAACAACAGTTACCGGATTGAACACAATATCCTGTGAAATGTTTTGGAATCTCCACCCAATGTGGAAGGCACTGCACCAAATGCAAGGATTATTTATTAGTTCCAATGGGCTCCAATGAAGGGGCACAAATTAAAGTTAATTGCAAAAGGTATTATTGGGCAGATTAGGAAAAAAATCCTACAAGGTGTGTAGTCAGAAAATGGGAATTCTCTGCCATGAAAGCTTAATAATGAATGGATAATAAGCTGAGCTGTAACATTCTATGATTCTTTGAAAAACGTCAGACTGTATTATAATAGGTAATTAATAATAATCCTTGCATTTGATATAACACCTTATCATGCCAAAGCGTTCACAGAATATTTTGTGGGCAAAATGTGGCAACCAATTGCGCACAGCAGTGTCCCACAAACAGTCGTGGATTGAGTGAACAATTTTTTTAAAAAAAATTTGGAGTGACTATTACCCCCAGAAACCGATCTGCCAAGCGACTGACATCCTATTTATTGCTGAGGCATGTGGGGTAAGGAAATTTGCCTAAGGTTCCGCTTGCAAGGTGAGTGCTCTAACCACTACCCGATAGGACTCCACAAGGGCCTCCATTTTAGAGGTCTTCAGAAAATTAAAGAACAATGAGCTACACATTAATGTCAATAGCAACAATTCCTGCCAGCAGCGAGCAACATTTAAATTTTAATAGCAGGTGTCACACGGGGAGCGGCGGCAGGACAGCGCAGGGAGGAGACTGCGCCTACCTACCCAGGTACTTAAGCACGAGGCGGCAGGGAGTGCAACTCGGGGGGGGGGCGGAGCGGGGGAACCGCTGACGTCATAGTTTAGTTTTCAGGAGAAAAACAAACCTCTGCGCCCCCCCCCCGCCAGGGCTCACATCAGGGCCCACCATGGTCCTGTTGGGTTGGCTGCCCCAGCCCCAGCCTATGGGATAATGCCATCCACCTGACCGCTCGCTCCCGGTCCCCGCGTGCGCACTATGGCTGCCGCTTTGACCCGAGCCCCCTCCCCCCCCCCTCCTCTCTCCCACCAAACCCTCCCCCCTCTGCATCTCTCCCGCTCTGTCCTCCTCTCTCTTGGTCCCTCTCGCCTTCTATCCCCACTTGACCCTCCCACAACCTCCCTCTGTCCAGTCTGGGAATCCTCCGCCCGGCTCACCGTGGCATCGGCGTTGGCTGTCCAGCAGCAGCCACACCGACTGCCCCATTCCCCACCACACTCGCCAGCCAACCCGGACACAGACCCGGGGACCCAACCTCTCTTCCCTCATCCCCATTCCCCCCACCCCTGCCTCACAACCTGGACCCCCCTCCCACACACCCTTCTGTCGATTCAGAGAAGTGATTCCAAAATATTTCTAACCCCCTGCAGATTCCCACAGCAGTGCCACTGCAGAGATACAGATGGACTTTAAAGATGTTTCTAAACTTCCAAACTTGTTATATTTGCTGCCAACAATTCAAAGTCAAAGCCAAGATTGACTGGGGTAAGTTAGAAGGGGAAACCAATAGTTTGGGAGAGTGACAAGACATTAAAGATCCCATGACATATGGAGCAAAGATGGAGTTGAGGAACAGATCAGCCATGATCTGATAGCATGGCAGAACAGGCTCGAGGGGCTGAATGGCCAACTCCTGTTCCCCTGTTCCTTTGACATTATTCGAAAAGAGAAGTTTCTCCTGGTGTCTTCCTGATATGTTGATCACACACTTCATGGTGGTTTGAAAGACTGCTGCAAATCAGCTACTCTATTTGTCTAAAGGTGAATAGTCACTACACGTGACAGCAATATGTGAAGCAATCTGGGACATTACAGGTGCTATGTCAAGTACAAGAATTATTTGTTGTAAAAAATACATCAGCATAGAAATAAGACGCCTCCTTGTGGCTTAACCACCAAGCCACCACCACCTCCATGTTCTGAGCACCAGAGGCTCCTAAACGTTCCTGCAGTATTTATGGTTAGGGAGAGTGAGTGGAAAATCATCTTTGAACTGCGATCACATGGAAGAAACACAAATATACAGCCAATTCACTTTACAGTATATTATTATCACTATTACTTAGGTCAAGCCAAGGGACTTCAAGACAATTTTGAACCTCACTGTGTCTATGAGGCAGTATTTCTAGAACCTCCTTCAAATGGAGGGGCGAAGGGAGATAAGAGAGGTCCACTCAAAGCTGAGAAGGATCCAAGAACATGTTCCAAGTTCACCCTTCACACAAGTCTTGGAGTTATTAGTAATTATTGCAGTAGACACAAGTCCTTCTCAGGCAACAGAATATCAAAATCGAGTCCACCCTCTGTTGCAGTCTCTAGTCCAGTTCCTGAGCCTCGTGGGTCCAAAGGGACACTTTTAATGATAGACCATCATCGGCAGGACTTGGATGGACAGACTGGGGCAGGAATTCTCTCCACTCAGCTCTTGTTAACCCTACAAACCAAAGCCCTAACAGTTCCTAGCTGGACAAGCAATGAAGGTCAGTGCTTTGCCTTTGGGAGCGGGGGAGGGGCGGCAGAGGGAAATGGTAAATGAGACAAGTTAGTGCACAAAGCGGCACTCGTTGGTGAAAATACCACAAGGAAGGAGAACAATGGGGAATGATCGGTAGATGACACGCTTACCTCGTGCTGACCCGGTAGGAGATTAACAGCCGCTATAATCAGTTTTAAGATTAACTTGTAATCTACACTGGAGAGCTGGGAGGAGCAACTTTAGCTCTGCTTTCATTTCTACTGGAGAGAGGATGCTGTGCTGCATATTGAAGGACACACCAGCATCTTGGGACATCCTCCCAACACGAAAGACGCTATATAAATGCAATGTGTTGTTGTTGTTGTTGAAGAGAATGTTCTATTCTGTAGATTAATATCCTTGTTGGATTAAGAGTCAATCACTGCACTACTCACTGCCAACACAAACCACTGTGAGTACCCGGGAGTTAACCACAACTTGCATTTATATAGCAACTTTTACATGGATAGCATCTCGGAGTTAATGGCAAGCCTTACTGTTAAATACAACACCTTCACAGGATTTTACTGTAAAATGTATTAACTGTGTATTTTGAACACAGCAGCCAATTTGACTCAGCAATGTCTCACAAACAGCCATGAAGTGAGAAACCAATCCTATTTGGGGGATTGTTGGCCAGGACACCAGGAGAAACTCTCTTCTCTTTTGAATTGTGCCAAAGGATCTTTAATGTCCATCTGAACAAGAATACGGGTCCAAGGCTTAAACCTACAATTTTCAGATTGAGATATGAGAGTACACGGAAATTTTATACTGAAAAATTTCACTGACACAACACAAATCCCAATATTCCTCATCACTCATTACTAACCATTGGAAATAATCTAGTGCTGTTTACACTATTATAATCCATCATAATATCAAAGACCTCTCACCAGGTCACCCCGTGAACCCACAATCTTCCAACCCAAAGGCAAGAGTGCTACCAACTAAGACAGGCTTTGTTGCCACAACGAGTCACAATGAGTTTTGAATGTATTTTCTCCTTGAACAAATAGTCAAGCTATGGAGGAGTTAACTTGAAAGAGGTCTTTGATGTCAAACAGTGTTACAACAAGATAAACTAGTGAAAGATTACTTCCATTGGTCAAAATAAACAGCAAAGGCACACGGTTTAGATAATGCAATAATATAACTAATGTTAAAAATGTAAAAGAATTAAACAGGAAACTGGGAAGTATGGTTTAAATGTGAAATTTTCTGCCACAGACCATAGTTGAGTCCATAGATTATTTTGAAAAGCAAGTAGATAGATGCCTGAAGAGGAATATTAAAGTAGTATTGGGATTAAATTTAGGAGAAGAACAGGCCTACTTTTGTGCTTTTTTGTGACAACAATGTTCTATAAACAGCCATGAAATGAATTACTTATATTAAATGGGGGATTGATGCCAAAAACCCCAGGAGAAACTCCTTTCTCTTTTCAAACAGTGCCATGAGATCTTTAAAATGACCACCTGAACAGGTAGATAAGACCTCAGTTTGATGTCTCATCCTAAGGACAGCCCCTGTAACAATGCAACACTGTATTGGAATGGCAACGTAGACTATACAAGTTCCAAGTCCTGGTGTGGGGATTGAACCCACAACCTTTTTGATTCCGAGGGGAGAGTGCTACCAATTTCACCGGCTGACATGCCAAATGCCATTGAGCAGCCTTGCTTAATATACACAACACGGGACTTGGGGATGTGTGGGCGGGGGGGGAGGGGTGCGCTCACACAGGGATTTTCACCAGGGGCAAACATTCTTCAGTTTAACATCTCTTGTTCAACCTATTGACCCAGAGGAGAGAATGCTGCCAAGTATTAGCATTCAAAGTACTGTGAAACTGTACAGTGTTCGGTCTGGTATTGTTGAGTAGAGTGAGCCAAGTGACATTAATATCAGTGCCATCCAGCCTGGATTCAGACAGAATCAATATTACAACTTAGGACTTACTTGTACGTAATGTTAAATCCAGTCAGGTTATAGGCGGCGTCACTAAAAAAGTGCAGCAAGGCATAGCCTGATCGTGAAACCACTTCAGGCATCGTCTCGTTCCCGTTCTTTTCAGGCACAATTAAACCACTGGGGGAGAGAGAAAAAATACACACAGAAAATCAACCTTTTGGAAATTTCAATGCACACACCATGGCAGACAAGCCCCTGTAAAAGACGTTAGATTGTCACAGAATATTTATAGAGATACTTTGTAAACTAACAATTTCTGAATGCTAACTGGCTAACATGTAGGCAGGTACTTAAAAGCAAGGTGAAATGGCAAAATAATAATAATTTAGTCACTCAATCTACGACTGTTTGTCAGACACTGCTGTGAGCAATTTGCTGCTATGTTTCGCCCACAAAATAGTCAATTCAACTTCACAGTATCTCCTGTGAAACGCTTTGAAACGTCTCAATGCTGTGTTAAGGCACTGTATCAAATGCAAGGATTATTATATTATTATTATTTCGATTGCAAGCACTTACTTGCCCTGCTCTGTCACGCTGCTCTGGTGAGACCAGTTACTGGGAGGAGTGGTAACTGACACTCTGCCCCAGCCTGTGAATGGTCTGAGCCACACAACTGGGCAAGAATACTACTACAACAACAACAAACAGCATTTATATAGCACCTTTCACGTCACAACTGGCAACTGTGCTGATACATTATCAAATGGTTATAGAGGACGTGGCTTTAGCTCCAGAACCAATATTGTGTTCTTTTTTTTGTCAGCCCAGTGTGGCGATACATGCAAGCGATGTGGAAATTCCAGAGAAGTTTACACTCTCTACGTGCTTACCTAATTCCAGAAAGTATTAGGCACAGGTGCAGAACCATAATATCACATTTGGGGGCACCCACCACTATGTCCCACCAGTTGGCCCAGTGTTCACGACGACAGGTGCAACGCAGAAGGTCACCAAGCGTGTCCACCAGCACAATATCATCTGCAAGCAGGAGCACCACAATGCTGTCAGAGGCTTAGAACCAAGTCATTCCCCTGAGGTCTCTATACCTTAGCTCTGGGACGCAGTTCAGTGGGGAAGGTGCTATATATAAATGTAAGTAGTAGTTGTTGCAAAGCTATACCTAATACTTCCTGAAATTAGGTAAGCAGGATTCGCTCCTTCAGGGAAGGAGTGCACATCCCATTCCAATAATTATCTCAGGAATCTCCATGAATTGGTGCAGGAACTATCTTTGGCGTGGATACTCTTAAGCATGGTAATAAGTTTCTGCATGTGTCAGACACCTGGATGACCCACAAAATAATGGCTGGTTATGGAAGCCTACAAATATAATAATCCTTGCATCTTTCATATTGGGAGGATTACTCAAAGTACTTTGCAGGATTTGACACTTCTGATTTTGAATTATAGTCACTGTATTTTGAAAGCAAAAATGATGGTGTTTGAATCCAGGTAATAGTTTCCTGCAGTTAACAGAAAATGCCTTTGACAGAACATACCTGCCCTAGAATTCCTTTCCTGGATTGCTAATTTTTAGCCATCCTGACATCATCTTTCAATATTTATTAAATGAGAGAACATGACCAATGGTCCTTATTCTGGACCATTGGACCGAGTCCCATGGCATAGTTAGCACGCTCGCCTCGCAAGTGAGAGGACCCAGGTTTGTTTTCTGGGTAGGGTGAATCCTTACTCCACACGCCTCTGTTTACCTAGCAGTAAATAGGAATCCAATTGTTAGTCGATTCATGGATCGCTTTCTAGGGATAACAATATCTCAAAAATAAATTGGTCCTCAATCCACGATTGTTTGTGGGACATTACTGTGCACAATTGGTTTTACAATATATTCTGTGAAGCACTTTGAGACATCTCAATGACATGATAATTACGCTATATCAAATGCAAGGATTAGTATTACTATTATTCATACACGAGAATTCAAGCAACACATCTCCTCCCTCAAAAGTGTAAACTCAAGGATGGGAAACAGCTTCAGAACATTTAGCTCTGTGCAACTATTGACGATTTAGAGATATTCAGGGAAAACAACAGAAAATATGCACTGTCAGTCATATGTAGAGTTGGAATTAATTCTTATTCCAGTGTTTACCTTCACAAAATGAATACACATCCACAGGGGAGGAAGAAGCGGAATAGTTTTGACGGGTAGATTGAAACAGAACACAGTTTCTCTGAATCCAAGTCTTCATAATGTTTATAGTGTGGTCTGCAGAATCCCAAGAGGGATAGTTCACTCCAGTAAAATTAATACAACACCATTACGTCCCTGGCAATAAAGAGAAGGATTTCCAACACCAGAAGAATTATGACCCTGGTCACCAGGGTTAAACAATGGCTTGGAATCCACCTTCATTAACTAATTAACGGCTTCAGCTCCAGCCCCCGCACCATCACGTGTGGCGTCCATCAGGGCTCTGTCCTTGGTCCCCTCCTTTTCAACGTGTACATGCTCTCTCTTGGTGACATCATCCGTAGATGGGGTCAACTTCCACATGTATGCGGATGACATCCAACTCTACCTCTCCGACTCCATCTCGACTCCAAGACTACTGCTGTCTTCAGACTGCCTGTCGCACATCAAGTCTTGGATGAGAGCAAACTTCCTCCAGTTGAATGTCAACAAGACTGAAGCCCTTCTGCTTGGCTCCCATTAGTGCCTCCATACCTCGGGCGCTGACAGCTTCACCCTTCATGAATGCACTTTACACCTCACGGAGCCAATACCGAACCTCGGAGTCCTGTTCAACCCTCAACTGGCCTTCACCCCTCACATCTGTGCCATGATCCACTCTGCCTTTCCCCATCTCTGCAACGTTGTCCAGCTCCGCAACTGTCTCTCACCCCAGGCCGCCGAGACCCTCATTCATGCATTCATCACATCCAGACTCAACTACGCAAACTCCCTGCTTGTTAGCCTCCCCAATTCCTCCCTCAACAGGCTACATACAGATCATCTTGTGTCCTCTCCCGCACCAGGCTCCACAAACTCATTGCCCCCATCCTCGCCCAGCTTCATTGGCTCCCCATCACACAGAGGATACAGTTCAAGATTCTGGTCCTCACTTTCAAAGCCCTCCACAGCCTCACTCCTCCATACCTCTGTGACCTCCTAACCCCCTACCAATCTCTCCGCTCCCTCAGCTCAGCGGGATCCAGCCTGCTTTACGTCCCACCTTGCCCGGCCCACCATTGGCAGATGGGCCTTCAGTCTCTCTGCCCCCACCCTTTGGAACACGATCCCACAATCTCTCCACCTCGCGCCCTCCCTTGCTTCCTTCAAGACCCACCTCAAGACCCTCCTCTTCAACCGGGCCTTCAGTCACCCTCCTCCCCTATCTCCCCGCCCTCCACCTCTCCTGAACCCAAGCACCAGTTCTGGTGCAGATCCCTGACTGTCCAGCGCCTTGGGACTTCCTCCTGATGTAAAAGGTGTTATACAAATGTAATTTGTTGTTGTTGATTGGTTTGTAGAAAGGTAAGATGCTTGCAGGGAGTTCCTGGTATTTGCCATTCACCTAGTGAGGGCTCAAACGACGATTGTCGGATGTCAAATAACCAACTAGTGACTATCCTTCTTGAGGGGGAAGTAAGCAGCTGACCTGACTTCAAGGTAACTTTTCCCCATACTACATGCTTCAACTGCAGACAAACTGTGGAGAGATCCCCTTAAGGATCATGACAATTAATGAACAAACAGTATGAGGGATCCAGGAAGTGTAAAAGGACATTAGGTTAAGGACACAGCGTGTGGTTATTGTGGTAGGTTTGGAGTATATTGAGTTGAGACCCAAATAAACTAAGTACTCAACAGTACTTTGGAGCACTTATTACACAGACCATTGCAGTTCAGCTTCATAACCAAAACCACCTGAGACATTCACTCCACAGACATTCACAAACCATTCCAGTACACTGGCTGCTTTTGACACCGGAGCCATTTATCTGAACAATCACTTTAAACATAATCCTGAAGTAATTCAGCAACCCGAAGCAATAGCTTTCCAGAAAAAAAACTATTCATTATAATATATACAATTAGGTTAGCAAGAGCTGTGCACTCAGCAACATAACATGCAGCTATCTTGGTATGAATTGCAGAACTGGGATTTGTTAGCATTCCCAGAACAATAAACAGGGTTTAATTCTTCTGGTATTGGAAATCCTTCTAATAACTGTCAGTGCGACAGGCGTCTCAATCAAATATACCAAAAAAAAAGGACATCTTAAGCAACGAGTAGTGAAGTAAATTATCTTGCTTATGCATTTTACCACGGTCATAAAAATTGAGATGCATTGAAAACGTGCACTTATAGGGCATCTCGTTCCAAAATTTCTTTACAGATTCAGTTATACACAGTTACAGTGTGAATCCCATTTCAATGCACACACGTTAAAAATGGCCAACTTCCAGGTGATCAATGTCATTGCTGGCATCACCTCATCCTTTGAAATGATGACAATCCAGTCACTCAGAAGCCTTTTTGAGCAATAACCATAATCATAATAATAATTCTTGAGATTTGATATAGAGCCTGATCAAGTCTTTGAGACGTCTCACAACGCTTCACAGAATATATTGTAAAGTAAATTGACTGTACTTTGTGGGCGAAACACGGGCAGCCAATTGTGCACAGCAGAGTCCCATAAACATCCGTGAATTGAGTGACCACATTTTTTTTTGTTCTATTTTTTTGGAGGGATTATTATCCCTGGAAAGTAATCAACCAACTCCCCAGGTCCTACTTACTGCGAGTTAAACAGAGACGTGGAGTAAGGAAACTTGCCTAAGGTTTTACCCTGGCCAGGAATCGAACGTGGGTTTTTTCTTGCTTGTGAGGCAAGTGCTCTAACCTAAATAAATTAATCCGAAAGGCACCTGAACTAAATTTTAGGGGTCTCAAACTCCCCTACCTACTTGGTTTAACACTTGACAAAGTGCTAAGATTACACCATTGCAGAAGATATTTGGATATACTCAACTATCCAAAATTTATCGTTGCTCAATAAAGTAACTCACTGGCTGAAACAAGACAACTCCAATCATTCAACTTCGTCACTTGTTCTTTCATTAGCAGATCCCAGATCGAGCAACTAAATTCCACTTCATCACACGTATTGCACGAGTCAGTTTGGACATGCCATAAATCTTTACTGCCCTCATTAGCTCACCTTATTACACCAAAACCACTGGAGACAAAATAAAACCACTGCTAGATTATACAGTGAAAAGACAATTATAAAAACCTCAAGGCTGCAATGTTCACAACCCTCAATTGAAGCAATGAAACAAATTTCAATAAACTGGAGAATTAGAGGCTTCCTTATAAAATGCCAGGTCAATGTATTAAAAAAAGTTAAAGGACAAAGAACATTACCAAGGTGAACCAAAGAAATTTCACAAAGGGTTTATTCACCGCAAGGTGACCCCCCCACCCACCATATGCACCAAACTGTTTCTACAGTGCTTCCAGGATCATCATACGGCTGGTTTTTCAAGTCAATTACACACTGCACTAATGGTTTGTTAAACGATGTTGGGAATTGCAAACTAAAAAAAAGAGCTGCCGCTCTTTGTCCTTGAGATAAATAAGACAGGAATACTGGTATACGGAATAATACAATATTATACAAAATTTGTACAGTGCCTTTCACTTCGGGAGGACGTCCCGAGGTGCTGGACAGTCAGGGATTTGGACCTGAGCTGGGGGTCGGGATCGGGGAGGGCGGAAAAGGTAATAATCCTTTAATTTGATATAGCGCCATATCACGTCTTTGAGACATCTCAAAGCACTTCACAGAATGTACTGTAAAGTGAATTGATTGTATATTTTGTGGGGGAAACGCGGAGTAAGGAAATTTGCATTTCGCCCCGCCCAGGAATCGAAACCAGGTCCTCTCCTTGCAAGGTGAGTGCTCTAATCACTGCACTACAGGACTCCACAAGTGGAACTGGATATGAAACAAAAATCTTTTATGCAACAAGACATTAAGAGCAATCCATCTCATGTAGTGTCAGAATTTTATAGCAGAGAAGGAGCTCATTACACATACTTTCCATGCATGCTTTCTGAAAGGGCTATCTATCTAATTCCACTGCATTGCTCAGTCCCCATACTGTTGTGTATTTTTCAAATAATAATCCTTAGAATATCCTGTGCAGCGCTTTGGGACATCCTCCAAACATGAAAGGAGCTATTTCAAATCAGAGTTATTATCATGTCTAGACATCTTAAAAGCATTTCAGAGTTCTCTGTAAAGTGTAGTAACTGTGTACTACACAGTTTAAGTGCTCTGAGATGCTGGCCTGCGTGGAGGGCACTATATCAGTGCAAGTTGCTGTTGTTCTTGTGTATTCTACAGCCAATTTGTGGCAATTTAATGTGGCAGTCAATTCGTGCATAGCAATGTCCCACAAACATCCATGAAGTGAAAGTAGCTGAAGGCTTAGCCACAGTGGGTGGGGGATTTGTACCAGGACAGGCTGAGCCAAGCAGAAGAGTGGAGAAGTCGCAGAGACAGGGAGGTACTAGACATAAGGGCTTTATAGATGAGGGCAAGACCGTGGAAGTCAATCTGTTGGGAGCCAGGGATTCAGTGGAGCCTGGAATGAATGATGTGTGGAGTTTGGTATGGGCGAGGATGCAGGCAGCGGAGTTCTGAATCAGCCAGAGCTTATGGGACAAAGGTCCCATTCAGGCTCTATGAGGTGGAGTGGGCATCAATTAATATTAATGATAATTTAAAGCCTTATCACATCAAGATGTCTCAAAACGCTTCACGGGATATACTGTACAATGGATTGGCTGTGTATTTTGTGGGCAAAATTAATTTAAAACCATGCAATAGTTTAATAAGGGGAAACAATTTCAGATAAATGGAAACTTGATAAGTCCCTCAAACATATGATGAAACTGTAGGTGTCTGGTTTCTGGTTTGTACAACATTCTAATATGATGTTTTATTCTGTTCTTAGACTGAATCTCTACACTTAATGCAGAGACTTGAAAATTTGGGAGTGTTTCCGCTGGAGCATAGGTTAAGGAGAGATGAATGGGAGAGGTTTTCAAACTAATTTAACAGGATAAAATGAGAAACTGTTCATCAGGGAGCAAGTAATGAGGCCCTAAATTCAAGAATATCACAAGAGAAATGAAGATCATTAGAATGCCTTACCATAAATGATGATTGTAGATGAAACCATAACAGAATTTAATAGTGAATTGGATAAATAAAAGAAAATATTAAAGAGTGGGGGGTGGGCAGGAAACAGTGGGGATTTAGATTTGATGCCTCCTTTGGGGGAGCTGGTGCCAGCACTGAGAGAATAGGCTAAAATTCTAATAATAATCCTTGTATTTGATATAGCGCTTTACCATGTCGTCAAGGCCTCTCAAAGCGCTTACCAGAATATACTGTTAAGTGAATTGACTATTTTTTGTGGGCGAAACGCGCGACAGCCAATTGCACACAGCATTGTCCCACAAACAGACATGTATTGAGTGATCAAAAATATTTTTAAGGGATTATTACCCAGGAAAGCGATCAACCAATCGACTAACAACTGGGTTCCAGTCAGGAAACTTGTCCAATACGCCTCAGCATTCCACACTGTCCCCGACAATGTACCCAACTCAATGATTCTATAATGACTATAAAGTGCATCCCTATGTTTGATGTGCAACGCCAGTCACACACTGCTGTAACATTCTGAACAGTCATTACTGCAAGGGAAGAATATTACAGGATTTGGGAGCAAGCAGGAGATTGGGATTAGGTCAGGTGACTCATTTGAAGAAAAAAATACCAGTGCAATCTTGATGGTGTCAAACTTTTCGGTTAAAGGGTTTCATGATTCAAGGTGAATCAAGAAAAAGATTTACAAAATAACTGGGGAATTCAGGATTCAAAATCTAAAGTCAAATTAACCATGTAAGAAAGTGTCCTTACCTGAATGCTGCCAATAGTGGAGCATAAACTGAGTCCCCATCATACACATATAAATGGTCCCAGCTGCATTCTGTAGCAAAGTGATTGAATCGAAGCCTTAATATAGTGTTGGGCCTGAACAAATATAGAAAAGGAAATCAAGACAAGTCTTCAATGCTTCAAATAAAACCTGCTTACAACATGCATGTAAATGAGCTGCGTGATTGAATACAGAGACATACAGAAAGGCTCCTAGGTTAGGGAATCGTGAATGAGAAAGTAAAATCAGTCAAATAGCTGTTCAGACAACCTCCTGATGGTGTGTGTATGTGTGCACAGGATTGGATTCAGTGAAATGGCCCATCACTTGAGATGTGATAATACAGCATATATAACATCAAAACATCTCAAAAGCGCTTTATGGGAGACAGTAAAGCCTCACCACCGCTGTGAAACAAATGACCAAATTAACTGTAGGATTAGTGTTCATCAACAAAGAAAAATAAGAGCATTTATTTAAAATGAAAGGGGAAAAGAGAAAAGAACAAATAGTTTCAAACTTGGAGAGATTTACATAATAGCGCAACACGAAAACAGGCCATTCGGCTCAACCAGTCCATGCCAGTGTTTATATTCCACAAGTCTCCACTCACTCATTGTTCCCTCCAATACCCTTCTAATCCCTTCTCCCCTGTGCATATTTAGCTTCCTCTTACATGTTAAGAGCAGTGGTGACCAACCTATGGCCCGCGGGTCGGAAGTGTCCCGCCAAACATTCGCACTGTCTAGGTAAGTCCATGTTCAATCAATAGTGTGCTTCCATTTATTTATTTATTAATTTATAGAAAAATCATGAAATATTCAATCAAGAAAATGTATATTAGTGGCTGACCAAAAAGGTTGGCCAGTAGTGTGTTAGAGGAAGTCTATTTGAGGTTTTTTCTAAAAAGTCAACAACACCGATAAAGCACAGCCTGGAATACTTACTGTCCTTCAATAAGCCAGGTACATTTTGTTTTGTACTTGTAGTTACCAGGTCCATCAGTCAGATACCCAGAGGGACCCGACAATCTGTAAAGCACACAAAGAAAGAGGCAATCAATAAAAAGAATGAACTGGCTTTGCATTTTTAAATGAACTGGTGAAACAATACTACTAATAATAATCCTTACATTTGATATAGCACCTTATCACGTCGTTGAGACTTCTCAAAGCGCTTTGCATGTAGATTAAGGAAACTTGCCTAAGGTTCTGCCTCACCAGGGAAAATTGAACACTGCTCCTCTCGCTTGGGAGGCGAGCACGCTACCCACTACCCTATGAGACTTCACAAAACAACTGGGAAACAGTAGCCTAGAAACCTTTTGGACATCTTAAAAATAAAGCAAAGCCTTGGAATTGATAGTGAGGCTAGAATACTGAAACATCTTAAAGAGCTTCATCTTGTTGTCAAGTGTGACAACTCTATTTCCAAATGCAACAGTGAATTTGCATACCACAAGATCCCACCAGCAGCTATAAAATGAATGACCAGTTTATTTGGAGGATTGTTGACCATCTATCAATGGTAAGCAATGTGGTTTTACAACAACAAAATTACATTTGTATAACGCCTTTCACATCGGGAGGACGTCCCAAGGCGCTGGACAGACAGAGTTACGGACCTGAATTTGAAATGTCCTCCCAACACGTACAATCCGACATTACATTTGTAAAGCGCCTTTCATGTCAGGATGACAATCAGGGATTAGGACCTGAGCGGGGGGGGGGGGGGGGGGGCGGGGTTTGGGATCAGGGAGGATGGAGGTCAGAGAGGGTAGGAGGTTGGCTGAAGGCACAGTCGAAGAAGAGGGTCTTGAGGCGCACCTTGAAGGAGGTGAGTAAGTGAGGCAAAGGGAATGTGGGATGGAGTTCCCGAGGGTGGGGGCATAGGCTGAAGGCCCGACCGCGGGACATGGAGCAGGCCAGAGGCTGCTGAGTAGAGGGAGCAGACAGGGTTAGCAGCTCAGAGAGACAGGAGGGGGCAAGGCCATGGAGGGCCTTGAAGATGAAGACAAGAATTTTGAACTCGATCCTCTGAGGGATGGGGAGGCAGTGGAGCCGGGTAAGAGTTTGTGTGATGGGGTCACAGAGCCTGGAGCAGGAGAGGACACGAGCTGCAGAGTTCTTGTGATCTGTAGCTTGTGGAGGGAAGAGTTGGGAAGGCTGACAATGTAAGGTTCTATATACATTTAAACTGTTGTTATAGCGAGATAACATTTTCAGCTGCCTTACATATTCTGTCAATGAGAAATGATAAAAGTTAGGAAATAATGCTTGGCATTACTGCGCACAGGACATTTTACAGCTGTTGCTAACAACTCATTATCTCATACTTTGCAGAGCATTTGAGGGAGAGTATAGCACAGATTTACAAGGATGTTACCAAGGAAGAGAGATGCAGCCATCAAGAAAGACTGAACGAGTTGGAACTTTTCGCTCCAGAGATGATTGAGAGGGGACTGGAGCTGTTTAAGATGATGAAAGGATTTGATAGGATGGACTGTTTCCACTTGTAGAGACAATATAAAAAAGCACTTTATCAAACCAAAGTATTATAATTCTTGCATTTGATAAAGCTGCCTTTCAAGTAATTTCACAGGAAATATTTTGACATGTAGTGATTGTGCATTTTATATGTGAAAACTGCAGCCAATTCAGTACAGCAGTGTTCCACTACTTCCACTATGAAGTGAATGACCAATTTTATTTTGGTGTATTGCCAGCAAGGCCTTCGGAAGTAACTACCTTCTCTTTTCCAATAGTGCCATGGGATATTTAACATCCACCTGAACAGGCATAACTCACCTCCCACAATATAACATTATATTGGAGTGTCAGTCAAGATTACGAGAGATCAAAGTCTCAACATGCAGTTCCTGACACAGCCTTCTGAGGCAAGAGTGATATCAACTGAGCCAGGCTGACACACCTGTATCAAGCTATTGAGCAGCAGCAGGAAAGAAAGCAACAAGGACCTTTATATCTTTGCATTTGCTATAGCTTTCACATTGCAGAGACAACAACAAATTGCATTTATATCACGCCTTTCACATTGGAAGGCCGTCCCAAGGCACTGCAAGCAGATAAAAACAAAGATCTTGGGGTAGAGCAAAGGAGGTGATATTGAATTTGTGACCCATCTTGAGAACTGAGTACATTTCTTGATATTGTCTAAAAATAAGAACATCTTGGCATTGTAGTGGGTACAGCAAAGAGAATTAGCTTACTGATTCACAGCAGCAATCTGGGAAGTGAGTTAGGAGAAGTAACAAAAGCCAGAAATGTTCACACTGAAAAGGCTCAGGGAAGATCTTAGTAGAAATACCGAAGATCTAGTCGGGCACAAATAATTTAACAGGTGTGTTGAGAAGAATGAGGAGACTGACTTCAAGCTCAGAAAAGGAAGGACACAGTTCAGATTTAATTTACTTACACAGAGAGGGGTGAATACAATACAATTTTACATTTATATATTGCCTTTCACATTTGGAGAATGTCTCGAGGTGTTGGGACAGATAGACCAGGGCAGTGTTGTCAAACCCAAATTTGTACTGAGCCACGTGTACTGAACCACACACCAGTTGAAAATGTAACAACAGAGACCCACGTGTGAGTATCCAATTCCCACTACGAAGTCAATCAAAGAGATATGCAGCAAACAGCATTGTCGTAGTGGAATCACCACAACAAAGTCTTGTATATATGCATGTCGAACATGCTGGACTTTTCGAATATTCCACACTCAATTGCAGTGATGATTATGCAACAATTTGTTAATTTTCAAATGTAACTTTGTAAACTTGCCATTGACACTTGTACAGTTTTATATGCAAGCTGCTAGTATTTACCCAACTCACATTTACATTCAAAGAAAGTAGAGACTTCGTGAGTTATATTCATCTAAATACAGGGAAAACAGTTCCTGGGAATTGTGTGATAATATACAAATCTATGTCATTATATAACATTTGAGTATACTTGTTTGGTTTGATTATTCAGATGAGTATTATTTCAGATAATTATTTCAATTGAATATGCAAAAAGCCTGACTAGAGAAAGTTTAACTCATATATATAGCCTTAAATAGCCATGTACACACACATCTCTTTAAGCAAATTATCAGCAGGGATAATAATAATCCTTGCATTTGATATAACTCTTTTCACATCTTCTAGACGTCTCAAAGCACAGAATATACTGCAAAGTGAATTGATTTTATATTTGTGGGCAAAACATGGCAGTCAATTGCGCACAGCAGTGTCCACAAACAGCCATGGATTGAAGTGACTAATTTATTATTGTTTTTTTTCATCTGAGATACATGCTTTCTGCAACACCGTCCTTCAAGCCCTCTGCGTTGCCCCTTCCTTATCTTCGGATCGCACCTGAAGACCTTCCTCTTCGACCGTGCTTACGGAAGTCTGCCCCCAGCTCAGGATCGTGCTGTCACTATCAAGCGCTCTGGGTTACTACCCTGCATGAGGGGCGCTGTGTAAATGCAAGTTGTGCTGAAGCTGAGGTGGGCCACACCAAGACCCTTCGTGAACCATATGTGGTCCATTGCTCTTGGGTTTGTTATTGCAGGTCCACGATTTGCACCCAAGCTGGGAATGGAGGCCGGAAAAGATGGCCAAAACTGTGGTCAGAGGTCTTGTGACGGACCTTGAAGGAGACAAGGAAAAGGTGGAGACGAAGGGACTCCGAGATGGAGTTCCAGAGAGTGGGAGCAGATACGCTGAAAGCCCGACTGCAGAGGGTGGAGTGGGTGCTTGAAGCAAGTCAGTGCCCGCTGAAGGAAGGGAAAAGCCAGGCTGGTAAGGTTTGAGGAGGGTGCCGAAGTAGGGTGGGCAAGAACATGCAGAGATTTAGAGGTTAGGATGAGGATCTTTCACTGGGGGTTGGGGAATGAACGGATTCCTGGATAGTCTTCAGCTCTTGAAGGGAAGGGGTGGGTAGTTCAGCCAGCAGAGAGTTGATGTAATCGAGCCTGGACGTGATGAATGCATGGATTAGGTATGCCCAGGGAGGCGGTGGAGATAGAGACTGTAAGCAAATTCAACTGGAGGGAATTTAACAGCAATTTGACAAATAATTGAATTGGAAGCAGCGTTTTTTATTTAAAACTAGTTTGGGCCATAGTGATCCTTCATAGTCCTGAACATTACAGGTCTCAACTTCAAGCAAACAGGTATTGAGCAACAAGTCCCTAAAAAAGTGAAGTCCGTAACACTTTCTCTTTGCCACCATTCTAACAAAGAAGGTTTCAGAACATGCTCCGACTTTATAAATAGAACATTGTAATAAGAAAACTGATTAAAGTGAAATGGCCTCGCACTCCAGCATAGAAAGGCTGCTGTCTTACACCATAACTATTCCTCAGTCTATCAAGGAACAGTGAATCTTTTGTTGCTGTACAAAGCCCGGCTTTAAGAGAATCATTTCATGCCTCACCGTCAAGTCCAGATAAATAGCTCTTGTGCGGCAGTAACCAGAGTCTCTCACTTGACATTTTTCATGGAACTTTTATTAAGATCACATGCAAATCCAGCCTTTCTCCCCAGTCAGTTCTTTGGAGGCATTGGGAATAAAGTGCGAGACATAACCCTCCCCCTGCTCCAAAAGCAAGCCTACTTACTTGCAGTGACAGGTTCAGTTGTGAGCAGTCTTTCCCAGCACTCAGGGCTACTCAGAACAAATGCTTAGTGAGTATTCTTGATAAGTTTCATAGTAGACTTAGTACAGTAGTTAGTCCCAAGCACTTCAATATCTGTTTATATTAATAATAATCCTTGCATTTGATATAGAGAATTATCACATCGTTGAGATGTCTCTAAGTGATTCACAGCATATATTGTAAAAAGTGAATTAACTGTATTTTGTGGGTGAAACACAGCAGCCAATTGTGCACATCAGTATCGCATAAACATGGATTTAGTAACTGAATTATTATTATTTTTAGATTTTTGAAAAGCAGTTGTGGATTTACCACATTATTAATAATATGAATTATTATTATTAATAATGTGGGAATCCCACAACATCTTTTTTTTAAAGAAAGGTCAATCAGCAGAACGGGAACATTTCTCATCCCTGAATGCATAGCCCTGCTGTTCTCCTGGGGATCAGTCACAAAAACAAACCCAGTGAACCTAAAGGAGGTGTTCCATGCTGTTCAGTGCCAAAAAACCTCTTTGCAGCCTCCAACTATTTTCACTAGATATACATTTGCTAGATTTTAATTTTACCACAAATTGACTGCCGTGATCACCCACAAAACACAGTCACTACAGTTTATAGTATATCTGTGAAGCAATTTGAGACTTCCTCCTGATAGGAAAGATGTTATACCAAATGTAAGAATTTTCTATTCCTACCATCCAGGAATAAAAATTGGCTGATGTCTGACAGGCAATCTGTCAAAAACAGCTGTGGTCTTTGGATCAAAGAAGAGAAAGACAGAAAGTTTGGCGTAGTCTGCCTAAATGTGGATGTGCACCCATGTCCACAGGTGATATCAGTGGTGTAATGCGTGTGTGGGGGGAGGGGTGTAGCACACTGATAGTAAAAAAAGCAGGACTGAAAATAGAGCCATGTGAATGTCCAGGAATGGGAGGAGATGCCATTGTAAGAGACAAAATGAAGATCCCAGCTAGGTAAGCGTGAAAGACTATGGAGAAGATCGGAGTGCTCAATGGTGTCAAATACGGCAGGAGATCGAGGGGAACAAAGGAGCAAAGGAAACCCCGGTCACAGATGGAGAGAAAGTCATTGGTGACTTGGACAACAACAACTTGAATTTATATAGCGCCCTCCACGCCGGACGGCGTCTCAGAACGCTTTACAGTTTAGGATCCCAGGGCTGAGCCAGGGGGAGGGGGAGGAAGGTGACCGAAGGCGCAGTCGAAAAAAAAGGTCTTCAGCAGAGACCTGAAAATGGGAAGGGAGGGAGCGAGACGAAGGGAGTGAGGAAGGCAGTTCCAGAGCCTCAGGGCATAATGGCTGAAGGCACGGCCACCAAGGGTGGAGCAGAGGACTCGGGGGACGAGGAGGAGGCCAGACCCGGAGGAACGAAGGCAACGATGCGCCAGAGGTGGAAGAAAGCGGTGCTGGTGAGGGACCGGATGTGGAGGAGGAAGGATAATTGGGGGTCGAACCTGACGCCTAGGTTGCGTACGGGTTCAGAGAGTTTTAGGGGGAGGTCGGGTAGGTGGAGGAGATGAGAGCCGTGAGATTTTAGACGTTGACGGGAGCCAAAGAGTATGGATTCCATCTTGTCAAAGTTCAGCTGAAGGAAGTTTGCACTCATCCAGCCCCTGAGGTCTGACAGGCAGGCTGACAGAACATCAGGGGACTGAGGGTTGCAAAGAAAGGTGGAAAAATAGAGTTGGGTGTCATCTGCATACATGTGGAAATGTACCCCATGTCTGCGGATGACATCACCAAGAGGAGCATGTAGATCAGAACGAGGAGGGGGCCAAGGATGGATCCCTGGGGTACCCCGCAGATAACCGGGTGAGAGCGGGAGGAAAAGTCGTTTGTGAGATGTACTGCTGGTGGTTTGTGAGGTAGGACTTGAACCAGGCGAGTGCGGTCCCACTGAGGCGGATGACGGAGGAAAGGCGGTGGAGGAGGATGGCGTGATCGACTGGGTCAAACACGGCGGAGAGGTCCAGGAGGACAAGGAGGCAGAGGGAGCCCTGGTCACAGATAGAGAGGATGTCATTTGTGACTTTCACAAGCGCAGTCTCTGTACTGTGGGCAGGGGGGAAACCACACTGGAGGGGTTCGAAGAGGGAGTGGGAGGAGAGGTGTGCGCGAAGTTGGTTTGCAACAACACTTTCTAGAACTTTTGAGAGGAAGGGTAGGTTAGAGATAGGGCAGTAGTGGCTGAGGTTTGAGGGATCTAGGGAGAATTTTTTCAGGAGGGGGGTGATGACAGCAGTTTTAAGGGAGGCAGAGACTGATCCGGAGGGAGGGACTGGTTAATAATGTCAGCAGAGGGGGAGTTGGGTGACCAGTAAGTTGGTGGAGAGGGGGTCGAGGCAGCAGATGGTGGGTTTCATGGAGGTGATGGTGGGTGAGAGGGAGGAGGAAGAGATGGGGAGGAAGGAATATGGAATGGGCGTGGTGGTAAGAGCAGATGATGAGGAAGGTGAGGAGAACAGAGAGGGCATGGTGGAGGGTGACAAGAGGCAGGTGGATGAGGCTGCCTGGCGGATGTTAAGTATTTTAGATGAAAAGAAGTCCATGACCTCCTCGCACTTGGTATTTGATACGAAGATTGAGGAGACCTGAGGGGGGGCACGGAGGAGGTAGTGGGTGGTGGAAAAAAGGATTTTAGGGTTGTATTTAGCTCCAAGATGATGTTGGAGTAGAAGGCCGTTTTTGGGACCAGAACAGTCTTGGTGCTGTAGGTTGAAATCATATTAGAGGGGTTCAAAGGAGAGTGGTTGGAGAGAAGTTAGGAGGCAACAACACATTCTAACAGTTTGGAAGGAAAGGATATATTGGAGATGGGTTAATTACAAGAGAGCATGGAGAAGTCTAGTGAAGTTCTTGACAAAATTAATATATCTTGAACATGCACGAGAAAACATGCAGTGAGACGTTTAATGCCTCATCCAATATCTGCACCTCCAAAAGTGCCATACTACTCCAGTACTATATTGGAGCATCAGCTTAGACTATGAGTTTGAGTCCTAATGTGGAGCTTGAATTGACAAACGCCTGATGCAGAAGTGACCAATTTAGCCAGGCACCAAAGGATCACATACCTCTATTTTTTTGTTCTTCAAAAAAAAATGATGAACTTTGACTGTAAATGGCTACCATGCCATCTGAGGTGCATTATACGGCAGTACTGTCTTGGGGAATTTTAGCATCAAAACCATGATCTGAAATTATAATAATCCTTGCATTTGATACAGCGCTTTATCACGTCGTTGAGATATCTCAAAAGCGATTCACAAAATATACTGTAGAGTGAATTGACTGTAGATTTTGTGGGTGAAACACGGCAGCCAATTGTGCACAGCAGTGTCCCATAAACAGTCGTGGAGTGAGTGACCAAATTATTATTATTATTTTAAAGGGATTATTACCCACGGAAATCAATTAACAACTGAATTCCTATTAACTGCTAGGTAAACAGAAGGTGTAGAGTAAGAAAACTTGCCCACGATTTCGCCCCACCCATGAATCGAACCCGGGTCCTCGAGCTTGTGAGGCGAGTGCTCTAACCAATTTGCTACAGGACATGAGTTATAAAAAAAATTTGTTGACCTTGTGCTCTCAATTTTGAGCATTTGGCTTCTCTGTGGATTTCCTCAATCAGTTTTTTGTTACACGCTTCCTTTTTTTCATCCCTGAAGCCACACTGGCAGAAGAAACTGCTCCCCATCGATCGTCCAATTGCCTCTGGCTTAATCGTCACATCTCTGATCAGTTATGCCTTTTTAAATTGTGGCTTTCTCAGGGGGCAGATTTCTTTTTATAAACCATTTACAGACACTGTGTCTACAATTTTAGATTCCTCTCATCTTTTATGGCTTAAGGCTATTTATTTTCAGAGCGCAAAATATTTGAAAAAATTTAAACCTCAGATGTTGTATGGGCCTGAGGACTTGGACTGTGAGAGCGAAACAGGAGGGCAATGGTTACACAAGAACATAACAAATTGCTAGACAAAAGAAGAGAAAGATCCATTCAGTTCGCCTTCCACCATCCTGGCAGTCGCTTGTCATGTCGTGTCCCAAACTGTATATTATATCCTGGGATATTATTTTCCAACAGAAATCTATCTAATTTGTTTTTAAAACAAACAACACTTTCTGCTTCCACCGTCTCCCTAGGCAGCCTGTTCCATACGTTTAGTACTCGCTCACTGAAGTAGTGTTTCAGCAGATTTGATTCGAATTTAAGCCCCCCTTCGATTGCAGGCCACATCCTCTGGTTCGAATGTTCAGTACACGATAAAACAGCTCATCGCGGTCTGCATTATCTGTACCTTCAGAATCTTACAGACCATTGATCCAGATCTCTCCTTCTCCTTTCACCACCGTGAGCAGCTAATTTGTGCACATTTATGTCCCACAAAAAGGAGCAGTGAGTACTTTCAACATAGAATCCTTGAACTTTACCACAAAATATATCTGAACTCTGAACTCACAATCCAGGCTGACACTCCAGTGCAGCTCCGGGGGGAACGAGGCACTGTGGGAGGGAGCGTCCTTCACATGAGACGTTAAACTGAGGTCCTGTCAATGCCTGTCCAAGTGGATGTTAATGTTCCCCTGGCGCAATTCATAACGAGAAGAGAATTTCTCCCAGTGTCCTGGACAATAATCCCCCAGATAATAATTGGCCATTTACTTCATGTAGCAAATTGGATTCTTATAGCATATTGGTTTGATTTCCTGCCAGGGCGAAACGTTGGGCAAGTTTCCTTACTCCACAAGCCTCTGTCTACCTAGGAAGTAAGTAGGAGCCCGGTTGTTAGTCGATTGGCAGATCACTTTTCCGAAATAATAATCCCTTCAAAAAAATAACAATTTGGTCACTCAATCCAAGACTGTTTGTGGGACACTGCTCTACACAATTGGCTGCTGTGTTTCGTCGCCTAAATATACAGTTAATTCACTTTACAGTATATTTTGTGAAGCACTCTGAGACAACTCAAAAATGCAATAAGGCTCTGTATGAAATGCAAGGATTATTATTGTACTGTGCACAAATTGGCTGTCGCAACAAACAGTCACTTCATTCTTACAATAAATCCTGTGAAGTGCTTCGTGATAATAATAATAATAAGCCTTGCATTTAATAAAGCGCCTTATCATAACATTGAGAAAATAGCATTTCACAGAATATGTTGTGCAATGGAACGACTATATTTTGTGAGCAAGATGCCCTCCCGACATGAAGGGAAAAATTGCAAAGATTAATTTATTATTATCAATTAAGTCTGCCCTGTTTGTTTGATCCCATTCTACTTCCCCCACAGCCCTCAGCATTCCTCCTCTTCAAAAATCAAATTCCCTGATAAAGAACTCTGCTTCAGCTACAACTTGGAGCACAGAATACCACATTCCAACCACACTGTGTGTATTCCTGTCATTCCCAAGCAAAAGCAAAGAAACCACTTATAAAAGTTTTATGGGTTAGCTCTCAAACATGAAGCCACATGTGCAGCATGCAAAGCAGAATGTGAAAGAAAATCAACAAATATCGACAAACATTGACAAAGAAAATCGCTCCTGTGATAAACTGAATAATAATAATAATAATCATTGCATTTGATATTGCCCCATATCACATTGTTGAAACATCTCAAAACGCTTCATAAGATTTACTGCAAAAGTGACTATTTTTGTAGGCAAACATGGCAACCAATTTACAAACAGACCATACACAAACAAACACACACACACACAAACACAATTTGGAAAGAGTTTCTCCTGGAGTCCTACACAACAAATTCCAGATAAATTGGTCAGTCACCCCCTGTTTGTAGGACATAAATGTGCACAAATTGGCTGCTATGTTCACCTACAAATACAGTCAGTACATATTACAGAAAACTCTGATGCACTTTGAAACGTTTTGGCGTGACAAGATGCTATATCAAATGCAAGTATGAATAACTCAAACCCTTCAACAAGCCGGTTACACACTTAAGGTAATGATTGTGCATTTTGTACAAGAAAACTTATACAGCAAAACAACTAAGAGTAAATTTGTGCTCCCCTCCTGACCCCAGTCAAGCTTTCAGATGTCCACTTGAGCAAATTTAAAATGATTTTCTTTCATTTACTGCCCTCCAAGATGAAGATAGATACACCAAAATATGTTAAGTGGTTAGAATTATCAGAAAAAACACCCTTAAGCACTGAAGCAGCACAAAGCCGGGCAGTAAAAGACCATTTAAATCAAATCTATGCTTGTGACATTGCAAAGATGGAGCAATGGCACCAAATTGATTTGACTCACATTGGTCGCCAATGGTGATATGAATCATTTTTAAATTTCAGCTTCTCCGCTCAAACTCAATCAGAAATAAGCAAGACGTGGCTGTAAATACACCTTCAGAAAATCAATTCACACAATAATTGTACTGTATAGTAGCTATACTGTTTGAACTTGCAACAAAGTGCTCCAAATTTAGTTTGATAATAGCCTATCAACCAAATTGCTTTGATGCTGCAGTTCAATTTAACACTAAGCTACAATAATGTCCTTCAGTGTTCAACATTCCTATTTAACCAATCTGTTTTCTTTTTTTAAAAATCTAACAGCAAAAACACAGAAGAGCACAGCTTCAATGTGCAACCAACAATTTGGCTAATTGTGTGAAGCTCTGGCATTAGCCAGGCTCAGAGTCTCACCCCTGGGTCAGAAGGCCGTGGGTTCACACCACACAATAGGACATGAGCCCAGTCTAGGCTGGCCATTTCAGTATGGTCGGGGGGTGGGGGGAGACTGAATTATCAGAGGTTCAGCCTATCAAAAATATCTTTCAGTTGAAAAAGTAAAGAGTTTCCGTCAACCTGGTCTATGACATACACAAACAAAAAACCACTATGCTTGAGTCACCCCCCCCCCTCTTACCCAATTTCTTAGAATTTAGGCACGGTTAACAAGAAGTTTTTTTTTGGTCAGTGGGTGTCTGACACAAGCGGAAACCCATCACCATGTGCTTAAGAGTATCCAAACCAAACTAAGAATTCCATGCATTTATCATGGAAATTCCAGAGATAAATGGAATGCGTACTCTCTCCTGGTTCTTGGCAAGAGGCAAGACTTGAGGACCCCAGTGTGTATATTGGATTACCGCTGGACTCCAGCAAAAATCGTACAAGCAAATGTTTGCCTAGCTAGGGCCACTCCTGGCAGGGCTTTGGCTTTCAAGGTTATCAAGTGTGTCACCTTGGAGCTAACTCAACCCTAAATAGACCCTGTTTACCTCCCTCATCCCCTCAGGATAACCACTGGTTGTCCATGAAAAATAACTAACACAGGTTTTAGCCATCACAGATAGCAGGTACCAATAACTTTTTGCCAGCCATATGGGAACACAACAGTATCAGCATATGAGGTGGGAATTTCTTCAGCATATGCTTTGACTTCACTTCCACATTCGAGAGCCCTGATGCGGAAAAGCACGCATAATCCATATAAGAACCCTTGCATTTAAAACAGCGCCTCCACATAATTGCTGCCAAGTGTAGTACGGTAGGCAAATACTTGGGGATATTTTGTCCATTACGCACTGTGCTGTATATACCTGTAAAGTTCTTTAAGAAACATTGCCTGCCTCCACCACCACCACCCCTTGGGCCACCAAGACCCTCAACCACATTTGGCCAACGATCTGCTCGCTGGACTCTTCAACTCTTCCTTAAACAGGATGCAGACTATCCACAACTTTGCAGGCTGTGTCCTTGTCCACACCTGCCTCTGCAAGCCTCTCACTCCCATCCACTGCTCCATTGGCTCCCTATCCCCCAGCGGATTGAGTTCAAGATTCTCATTCTCACCTTTAAATCCATCCTTAGTCTCGACCCATGCTACATCTGTGACTTCTTTTAAACCTAACAGCCCAGCCACTTCCTTTGCTCAGTGAGCACAGGCCTGCTTTGTGTTTCCTTCTCAATCCAACCATCCACAGGCAAGCATCCAGCCATTCGGCCCCCACTCTTTGGAATTTCATCCCGGAATCCATCCAACTCATTCCCTCCCTTTATTCAAGGGGAGTTTCAGTTATCTTTCCCTTCCCCTTGGCTCCCAATCCCAGCTCGGTGCCCATCCAACAAAAAATTGCATTTATATAGCAACTTTCACGCAGAGAGCATCTCAAAGAGCTTAACAATGGCGGAGCTTGACACCGAGCTGGGGAAAACAGAGATGACCATAGGAAGAGGAACGACGAGGAAGGTCGACAAGGAAGCTCTTTAGATGCAACTGAAGCTGGCAAGGAGGGGGCAAGTTAGAGAGCTTAAGGTCTCTACGGTAGATTCCTGCTTCAAATCTACTGCAGTGAAATATAGCTTCAATGCGACGTTTTCCATGATAGCCATTCTGTCCCCATTGAAGTATGATTGTCAACAGTGGTTGAAACCACAGTCGATCATGGCAGAGTACTTTAAAACATCCTCCCATGGTGAAAGGCGCTGTATAAATGTTAATTGTATTGCACTGTAATATATTGTGATGTCATAGAAAAATATGCAAGTTCTTTTAAAGTTTTGAAAACATTAACAGATAAATTAACTCATTTGTCACATACATGATTGGCTTCAAATACAAGCACCTCAAAGCGATGCCACCCACCCATACATCAGAGAGATGATGATTTTGTAGGCTCATGAATAATAGATGCAAAGGAATCAGTGAACCTTTCTGGATGAATTTTGTGTTCATTAAAACAGAAGCACTTCCCTTGTTTCAGCCTCATGCGATTAGGCACAGCCCTTAGCTAACACAGTAAAGTTCATTCCTGCTTCAAATCTACCGCAGTGAAATATAGCTTCAATGCGATGTTTTCCATAATGCGTGATAGCCATTCTTTGCTCATCAAAGTGTGATTGTTAACAGTGCCAATGCAGAGGGAATCTGTGATGCTCCAACAATTGTTTGGGTCAATTGACTTTAGCTGCCAATTCCAACCGTAAGTGGTATGCATGGAACACTTAGTCTGATTTGGATACTGTTAAGCACGGCAATGGGTTTTCACATGAGTCAACAACAAGCTGACCAAAAAAAAATCCCCTGGTTAAATTGGTCCTTCATGTGATGGTGGTTTCTGTGTAGATGCTACAAAAACCTCTCTCTATGTGAGAAGAATTACATTTGCGCTTTGTGGTGTTCGATATAGTATGGCAATGGAAAAATGCAAGTGCGTTCTTTCTAATGGAGCAGGTTTTGTGGCAAAAATGGGTGTTTCCACCCACTTTGGTGTGACGATTGGGGGTGAGAAGACCAGCTCCTCACTCTCAGCACTTCCCCTTCGGGCAGCAGAAGTGTAAGCCCTTCTCTTTCTTCAATCCATTCTGTGGAATTTTAGGAATAAACTCACTTTGGTGAAACTAACACATCCTAGCAGAGGTCAACGAAATTGACACAATGATCAGAATTTTAACAACATGCTCTAAATTTATAAATTGTCTTTGATGTAGGACCAACAATTCAAAGCATTTGAAGCATATCAATGAGAATCAGCAAGGTGAGGGGAAATGTGAGAGGTTCAGTAAAGCCACAAACATGTTTTAAGGTTTTGAAGGCAGGGAGTGAAGGTGCAAGAAAAAGCGGTTTAGGAGGGAGTGCCAGAGAGTTAGGAGGGAGGGAGAAAGGGGAGTATGAATCTCAAATCTCTCTCAAATGCAAGGATTATTATTATATCAAACACAGCACTAGGATACAAAGCAGTAGCTGAAGTAAATAACCTTTTTCTAAGAGAGAGCAGAATCTTAAGAATGTAATGTAAGAATGTCATCCCATTGAGTTTACTATATCATTCTATTATCTCATAGAAGCTCTTTATCCTTCTAATCCCATTTACTTGCTATTCCTCCACATCCCTAGCAGTCTCCAACTGAAACCACTTCAATGATTTTGCATCAATGTGATCTTCTAGGGCAGTGCATTCCACATTCTCTTCAATTAATGTTTTATGTGCTCTTAATAAACCATAATATGTTCATTTGCTAATAAAAATTGAAAAAAAATTCAGTAGCTTTCCAAAATCACAATAAGCCTTGCATTTGATGAATATAAGCCTTGCCTTATCGTGTCATTAAGATGTCTCAAAGCTCTTCACAGTATATATAGTAAAGTGGATTGACTGTATTTTGTGGATGAAACACAGCGGCCAACTTAAAAAGAACAAGTCATTGAAACGTTCCAAACTGTAAAGTGGCTGTTTTGTTGACAATCACAGCAGCCAATTTACACACAGCAATGTCCCACAAACAGCCACTCAGTGAGTGACTTATTTGGGGGATTGTTGGCTAAGACACCGGGAGAAACTCCCTTCTCATTTACTACCTCACCCCTCAGGCCGCTGAAACTTTTGTTTATGCCTTCATCACCTCCAGGCTCGAAATTGCAAATGCTCTGCTTGTCGGCCTTCCCAACTCCTCCCTCCACAGGCTGCAGATAATCCAGAACTCTGCAGCCCGTGTCCTCTTCCGCACCAAACTCCGTGACCCCATCTCCCCCACTCTCCCCGACTCCATTGGCTCCCTATCCTTCAGAGGATCCAGTTCAAGATCCTGGTCCTCACTTACAAAGCCCTCCATGGATTCACCCCACCCTAACTCTCCGACCTCCTAACCCCCTACCAACCCTCCTGCTCCCTCAGCTCAGCCGGCTCTGGCCTACTCCACGTCCCCCAACCCACCCGCCCCACCATTGGTGGGAGAGCCTTCAGCCACTCTGCCTCCAACCTCTGGAATTCCATCCCTCAATCACTCCACCTCACCCCCTCCTTAGCCTCCTTCAAGTCCCGCCTCAAGACCCTCCTGTTCGACCATGCCATCGGCCACCCCCCTTCCCCTCTCCCCACCAACCCCTGCTTGGGTCTGAAATGCTGTACACTGTCCAGCGCCTTGGGACGTCCTCCCAACATGAAAGGTGCTACACAAATGTAATCTTGTTGTTGTTGAATAGTGCCATGGGATTGTTAATGTCCACCTCAACCAGCAGACAGGACCTCAATTTAATGTCTCAACCATTCATTCAAACAGTGGTCAGCCTGTATTTACTCAAACAGACCATTATGCATATCTGCTTTGTCGTTGTTAAGGGAATTTATTTTATAAAGTTGAAATGTGGACGGGACAAAATGAATGGCCAATTAATTGGTTTGGTTTTGGTGAATTTGAATGTGGAGGAATATTGTCCAGGACACAAAGGGGATATAGTCTAACAAATTAGAGAGAAGTTGGTTAGAAATGAACTCAGAAGACATTTCTGGACATATAGGGCTTTGTGAACATGGCATGCACTGGCCCAGTTGGCATTAGATGTAGAATCGCCTGATAAAAAACAGTTGAGAAGTAGGGGTAGAACCAGAACAAATTACAACCGTTCTGATGAAGGGTCGTGGACCCGAAACGTTGACTCATTTTTCTTTCTCCATAGATGCTGCCTCACCTGCTGAGTGTTCAACCTCGCGACTTCAACATCCACTTCACCCTCTCCTGCTCCACCTCCTCTCTCAACCTCTCTCTCCACATCCACCCTGCTACCCACACCCACGGTCACCCACTCGACCTGGTAATCACCCAGGGCCTCAGCGTCCCGGATGTCACCAGGCCATCTCTGACCACCATTTCATCTCCCTCAACTCCCATATCCCTCTCCCCACTGCTTCCAAACCTACCACCATCTTCTACCGTCCTAGAAGAAGATCTCCCCGTAATCCCTCTCCCCTGCCCTGGAGTCATCTGAACTTCTCCCCCTCTGGCCCACCTCTTGCAACAACCACTCACTGACTCAATCTTCTCCACAGCACCCTCTTCACCACACTCGACGTCCTTGCCCCCCTCACCTCCCTCACCGCCTCCTATTTCCGATCCTCACCCTGTTTCACCAGCCACCTCCGTTTGCTTAAGGGCCAGGTGAGGTCTGCCGAATGCAATTGGCTCAAATCCGGCCTAACGGTCCACCGCCACATCTGGCTGGACCTCATCAAGACCTACCACTCCTCTCTCACCTCAGCCAAATCGTCCTTCTATTCCAGGTTAATCCTGGAGGCAAAGGGCAACCCCAGACTCCTGCTCTCCACCACTAACCGGCTCCTCCACCCTCCCCAACAAGCCTCGCAGATACTTTCCTCTGACTCTCACTGCGAGAAAATGCTGGACTTCCTCGAGTCCAAAATTGAGGGAATCCGCTCAGCTGCCACTACCCTCCCAGTCCTGTAGCTCAGTGGTTAGAGCACTCGCTTTGCAAGTGAGACACCTGAGTTCAATTCCAGGCAGAGGGCGAAACCTTGGGCAAGTTTCCTTACTCCACACAGAGCCTAATAATAATCCCTCCAAAAAAAAACAATAATAAATTGGTCATTTTCAATCTACGACTGTTTGTTGGACATTGCTGTGCGCAATTGGCTGCCGCGTTCGCCCACAAATATACAGTCAATTCACTTTACAGTATATTCTGTGAAGCGCTTTGGGACGTCCTCCCGACGTGAAAAGCGCTATATCAAATGCAAGGATTATTATTATAACTTCCACTCCCTCCCTATCCCCACTCCACATAATTACCCATCCGACAATTATCCATCCCTCACTCCACACCTTTGAGCCTGTCACCCCCTCCTCTGTCTTCAACACGGTAATTTCCATGAAATCCACCAACTGCTCCCTGGACCCCATCCCCACCCCTCTCCTTTAAACCCCAGCTCCACCTCCTTGCCCCACTACTCGCCGACATCATTAACCTCTGTCTGTCATCTGGCACTGTTCCTTCCCCCCTCAAAACAACCACTATCACCCCCACCTTGAAGAAACCTTCCCTCAACCCATCACAGCTGTCTAACTACCGGCCCATCTCAAATCTCCCCATCCTATCCAAGGTCCTTGAGAGAGTCATTGCCTCCCAGCTTCACTCTTTCCTCTCCTCTCACTCTATGAACCCCTCCAATCGGGTTTCAGTGCTGCCCACAGCACGGAATCTGCTCTGGTCAAGGTCACAAATGACATCCTGACCACGTGTGACCAGGGCTCCCTCTGCCTCCTCGTCCTCTCGGCCGCCTTTGACACCGTGGACCACTCAATCCTCCTGCACCGCCTCTCCTCCCACCTCAACCCTTAAGGTTCTGTCCTTAGCTGGTTCAGATCCTACCTTTCACACCATATCCACTTCGTCGCGGCAAACGGTTTCTCCTCCACCCCCCGTACTGTCTCGTGCGGTGTTCCTCAGGGTTCTGTCCTCGGTCCCCTCCTCTTCACCCTCTACATGCTCCCCTCTTGGTGACATCATCCGCAGACATGGGGTAAATTTCCACATGTATGCGGATGACACCCAACTCTACCTCTCTGTCTCCACCCTCAACTCCAGGAATATTGGCGTCCTGACCAACTGCCTGTCTGACATCAAGTCCTGGACGAGGATCAACTTTCTCCAACTCAAAGTCAGCAAGGCCGAGGCCCTCTTGATTGGCTCGCGCCAGCATCTCCACACCTCAGGCGCTGGCAGCATCAGCCTCCGCGGCTGCACACTCAACCTGGGTATCCTGTTTGACCCTGAATTGTCCTTTCTCCCCCACATCCGCGCCACGACTGACATTGCCTACCACCACCTCCACAACACTGCCAGACTCCGCCACTGCCTCACCCCTCAGGCTGCCGAAACCCTCACCCACACATTCGTCACATCAAGGCTCGATTACGGGAACTCCTTCCTCATCGGCCTTCCCAACTCTTCCCTTCACAAGCTGCAGATCATCCAAAACTCTGCAGCTCGTGTGCTCTCAGGCACCAGGCTCCGTGACCCCGTCACTCCCACCCTCGCCCGACTCCACTGCTCCCCATCCCCCAGAGGATCGAGTTCAAGATTGTCGTCCTCACCGTTAAGGCCATCCATGGCCTTGCCCCCTCCTACCTCTCTGATAATAATAATAATAATAATAATCCTTGCATTTGATATAGCGCTTTTCACGTCGGGAGGACGTCCCAAAGCGCTTCACAGAACACACTGTAAAGTGATTTGACTGTATATTTGTGGGCGAACGCGGCAGCCAATTGCGCACAGCAATGTCCCACAAACAATCGTAGATTGAAAATGACCAATTTATTATTGTTTTGGGTTTGGAGGGATTATTATTAGGCTCTGTGTGGAGTAAGGAAACTTGCCCAAGGTTTCGCCCTCTGCCTGGAATTGAACTCAGGTCTCTCGCTTGCAAAGCGAGTGCTCTAACCACTGAGCTACAGGACTCCAGCAGACTGATCTGCTGACTCCCTACCAACATGCCCGCTCCCTCCTTTCATCGGGCTCCGGTCTGCTCCATGTCTCCCACCCGACCCGCCCTACCATCGGTGGCCGGGCTTTCAGCCTCTCTGTCCCCACACTCTGGAACTCCATCCCATGGTCCCTTCGCCTCGCTTCCTCCCTTGGCTCCTTCAAGGTCAGTCTCAAGACCCTTCTCTTCGATCGTGCCTTTGGTCTCCCTCCCACCTCTCTGCCTTCCCTCACCCGTACACCACCCCTCCCCCATGCTCGGGCCCCAACACCTGACTGTTCAGCGCTTTGGGACATCCTTCCAACGTGAAAGGTGCTCTATAAATGTAAGTTTGTTGTTGTTCCCAGCGACTTCTGCTTTTGTTTCAGATTTCTAGCATCTGCAGTATTTTGCATTTTGTTTTACATTATAACAGTAGTTTAGTTCCACAAAAATCGGAGACTGTTATACCCTGATTATACAGAACACCCGCATTATTATTGGAGTTGAGGTGCATATCAGCAATGATCTAATAGGATGGCGCAACAGGTTTGAGGGACTGAATGGCATACTCCTTTTCCTATATTCCTATGTTCCGTAGCACAGTGGTAGCAAGAGAACCCGGGTTCGATTCCCAGTAAATAGGAACCCTATTACCCCCAGTTTCCGGAAGTAATGATCCTTAAAAAAAATTGGTCACTCAATCTACAACTGTTTGCAGGACACTGCTGTGTTCAATTGGTTGCTGTGTTTTCGCACAAAATACATAGTCAATCCACTTTACAATATATTCTGTGAAGCGTTTGAGATATCTCAACGACATGATATGGCTCTGTATCAAATGCAAGGATTTATTTTATTATTATTGATAAAAGACCTGTGCTTCATCAAAGCATGTTTTAATGGGGTCCAACTAGACTCAGAAATTGATGAAGGATGAAGAAATAGGATTAAAAGATCATCTGCCGTGAATTGAATCAACAGAATGGACTCTTCTGTTCCTGCGTAACAGAGGGTTCCTTGCTCTTCTTTGAATTTATGCCAAGAGATCTGCAACGCATCGTACAATCAAACCAACGAGAGCGATTATACCCAGTAAACCCAGGTCAGTATGGGTTTAGCAGGTCACAGAAGTCGGGAGGAGCAAGCCTTTGAAAGCAAGGACGAGGATTTTGAACTCTATCCTCTGGAGGCCAATGGACCCAGGCGAGGGTGGGGTGATAGGGTCAAAGAGCATGGAGTGGGAGACGATATGAGCTGCAGAGTTCTGAATGATCTGTCACTTGTGGAAGGAAGAGTTGGGAAGTCCAACAAGCAGGGAAAGAAAGAAATGGAAGGGCAGAGAGGACAGATAGTATTGTAAACTACCACAAACAGATTGACAGTTGTGTGAACTCAACATAGAGCCTAGAAACCCTATCATGCATCAATTAACATTTCAACTCATACTTCGGGATTTACAGGCCAGATTACATTAGATATAAAAACTCAGCATCAAGCTAGCTTTTGGAAGAACCTGGAATGGCTTTATGAGAAGCAGAATCTCACTCATTTGGTCAAAAGTTGCAAGTTCCTTAAGGGAAATGGTTTAAATTTTTATACAATCTTTTGCAGAAGGATGCCTTCCAAGTGCTTTCTGCCATTTGCAGAATACTGCATGTACTGCACAGAGACGTAATGCACAACAGAGGAGCAGACACCCCTCTCCAGAGGAAAGGCAAAACAAAACTGCATGGCCTTGTTACAAGGTAGTTCACATGGCCAACTTACAGCTGATAGGATCCCAAAGACCGGGCAACAGTCTGTGGGGTATGATTTCACCCAAATTTTCACCCCACAAAATGCATAGTCAATTCACTTCACAATATATTCTGCAATTTGAGTTTGAAACTTCAATGACCTGATAAGGCGCGATATCAAATGCAAGCATTATTATAAGATGAGGGTAAATGTGAGAGGTTCAACAAAGCCAAACATTTTGTAAGATTTTGAAGGCAGGGAAAGAAGATGCAATAAAAGAAAAAAGGTTTTTGGGAGGGAGTGCCAGAGAATCGGGGGGAGAGGGGAAGAATCTCAAATCTCTTTCAAATACAGGGATGAATAGCATATCAAACACAAATATTCTTTATATTAGGCAAAAAGGAGATTAATCTGGATAGCCAGCACCAGGATACAAAGCAGCAGCTGAAGTAAACAGCCCTTTTCTAAGAGCAAGCAAAGTCTTAAGAAAAAAGGGAAAGGCCGCAAGACTGTTCAGCACCTTGGGACGTCCTTCCCACGTGAAAGGCACTTTGCAAATGTAATTTTGTATTGTATAGTCTCTAAGATGAGACGTAATTAAGAATACTTGCATTTGTTATTGCGCCTTTCACATCTCAAAGCACTACACAGGATACATGTCAAGTGTAGTCACTGTGTGTATTTATAGGCAAACATGGCAGCCAAGTTGACCACAGCAATCTCCCCAAAACACAGGCATGAAGTGAATGAGCAATTTTTTCTGGGGATTGTTGGCCAGGACGTAGGGAGAAAATCTCCCTCCTCTTTTCAGTTAGTGCCAAGAGATCTTTAACAATCACTCGACCAAGCAGACAGGACCTCAGTTTAATATCTAATCAGAAAAACAACAGCTACCACAACAGTTCTCCTGCAGCTGTATTAGTGTCAGCAGATATTGTGAGTTCCGAGGCCCAATCTGAGGCTTGAACCCAGAACTTTCTGATTCAGGCGAGAGGCGAGCCAGGCTGACACCATGCTGAGGTCTCGTCTGTTCAAGTAAAAGGATTTCATGGTGTAATTTCAAGGAGGGTGCATGTCACTAATCATAACACAAACAAAATTAATCCTAAACATAGACTAATCGGTCATTCAGTAAAATGTCACTTATTGGACAGTGTAGACAGTGTAGGAAATAATATCTCAGGATGCAGTATATAGTTTGGGACACGACACGTCATGCGACTGCATGACTGCATGGTGGAAAGTGAACCGGATGAACCTTGGTCTTCTTTTGCCTAGCAAATTCTTATGTTCTTATGGTTGTATGGTACTATAGGTTGTAGTTTGTTGCAGATTAACTGCTGTGTTAGTCAAGTCACAGCACTTCTGAGTAGTTGGATAACTTACAAGTGTAATTTTCAATACAGTGGCTGCAAATTTCGGCTCCAACTCCAGTAAAAGGTGCTGAAAGGATTTTAGATAATTCCAAAATCTAAACAATTCTCATCAAAATGAAGATGATATAATACAGTGATAATCTAAATGGCGAAACCCGAGGATCAGAGATTTTATATATCATCAAAGACCAAACAAGTCGTATGAACCTTTGACACATCAGTGGTGAAGCTACATTTAGAGTACTCATTATATTTACACTTAGTATTTCTACTATATTTAATAATAATCCTTACATTTGATAGAGCCTTATCACATCGAATGTGATATTCATTCGATGTGATAATGTCTCAATTCACCAGATACACTCATCTACAGCAGTATTATGGAGGTGAAGATTAATTAATGTATTTACGATTTATTTCCCTGATGTAGGTTCTGTCCCTCAATAAACAAAATGGGTGAGAAGGTATCACAAAATAATAGAAATGGCATGGTCTGAGGAAGCAGTAGATTTAGATCCAATCCCATTATCTTTTTCTATACTTAATTCTTAAATCCTAAACCAGGACCATTCTGAAAAAAATAACTTTCCTAGTAACCATTTATCCATTTACGAAAAACAACTATGTGTTGACCACAAGAACAATACACAGTATTGAATTTTGCGTGCATTTTCCGAGCTACTGACAACCACCACTGAAAGGAGCATTCAATATCAGAAAAGGGTCACAAACTAGAAATGTCACTCATTATGGTGTCAAACCACAATCACTGATAAGAGGTTAAAAAAAACTATATACTGTACAATCCAATGTGTACAAAGGATCTCTAATGATCGATAGATATACATGCAAGCATGTAACACAATCTACATAATGCAAACATTATCCTGCAATAAAGAGCTCTTTTCAAATGCAGTTTCTTATTATCAAGGGTTCTGTACAATAGCTGTCAGAAAGCTACATGGTACTATCTAGATTTGGGCAGTTTAGGAAGTCATTCTCCTGTTAGTTCTGGCGTATGGTCGATTTCATGACTTGGCACATTCTTTGTAGTGCAAACCATCACAAAAGAACAATAACAATACTCCCTCGTAACTATCAACTTGCCTGAGAGAAACATGTAGACAATCCATTCCAGCAACCAAATAAATCCACTGCTTTAAGCAGCAAAGCAAATTTTAGCTCTCTTTAAATTGGGGTGAAAATAATAATAATAATCCTTGCATTTGATATAGTGCCTTAAATGCCAGTAAGACATCTCAAAGCACTTCACAGAATATACTGTAAAGAAAAGTGCTGTAATCTCAGCTACACTATGTGTAAAATCCCATGGACACTATTCAAAAAGACATTAGCTAATCACTTCCGGGCTGACTAGAACCTAGTCTGGAGCCCTGTTATATCACAGTGACAGAGGACTATAAATCCAGTGGCTCAGTTCCCACATGTTAAAAAAGACAACATCTGCCAATGTCACTTCCTGTACGCAACATGCACAGCATGGAACTGACATCAGATGTGACCGAATCACCCAGAAATCAGCCATTTGTAGTGTGGGACCAGCCAGCAGACAGGAAGCAAGCAGCTGGCTATGTGCAGTGAATAGGATCTACATTTTATTAGCACCAGAAGCAAAATCCTCATCCTAACAAAGCACCTTATAATTGGGATCTGTTGCATTTGTCCACAAATACATAACTACTGAACATAATTTTGTAAGGATTGTTCATTACTTATTAAACATCTAAATGCTAGGAACTAAAATAGATAATTAAGCATAACAAGGCTATTCCACTTGGACCGATCAAACCACCATCTATGCAGCTGTACATTACATCCTCCATAAACAATGTTGTCAGTCACACTTTCTGCCAAGATAATCTATTGCACTATTCCTTCCACGTGACTGAAATCAAAAAGAAAGACGTATTCAACACAATGACGAAATAAGGGGAAGTCTACAGCTGGTGAAACTAGTTTGAGATGCTACTTTGAACTCACCTACACAGTTAAAAAATTCTGAAAATATTTTGTTCCTTTACAAAATACATAGTCATCATAACTTCACAGTATATCCTGTGAAGTACTTCGAGATTACCTCCCAAACTGAAAAGATGCCATATCCAATGTAAAGATTATTACATCTACTCAAAACTGGAAGCGAAAACCACAACCCAGTTATGAATAATACTCAAAAACAAATTACATTTATGTAGCGCCATTCACGTCAGAAGGACGACCCAAGGCGTGACTCATGTTTGATACATCTTTCACATCACGTGTCAAGAAACTTCCCAGGATATACAGTAAAGTGGAGGGCCTATCTTGTGGGTAAACTCGGCACTGCACTGGAGTGTCAGCATATGTTCCAAGTCCCAACGTGGGGCTTGAACCAACTCAGAGACAAGAATGCTACTAACTGAGACAGACTGACAAAATGAGTTCTTCAAACAAGGAATCCTTAACTACTGGAACCCTTTTGGCCCCTTCTACTTAGGAACACCTTCTGGCAAATGAAGGAAGGCTAATATAAACTGTAAGTCTCCGTTAGCGGCCTTCACACTTTGGAGGTTGAGGGAGAACTATAGAATATCATATGACAGCATTTGCTTTAAAAATATATCAACACTCTCTGATGACGCAGTCGATAAACTGTCACCTGAATCTCAGAGAGAGAGAGGAAAAATGACTCCTACCACCTCACCTTCGCTTCATGTTATGTTATATCAGGACCTCTGACAATTATCTTCAATTTGTGTCCTCTGGTTGGCGAACCACTCGCCAGAGGAAACAGTTCTTGCTTATTTCATAGAGTTAGTTCATCTTTATTTCATAGGTTAAATTCATAGTTAAAAATCCCGCACAGCACTTTGAAGCGCTTTGATGCCATGATAAGGAAAATCAAATGCAATTATTAGTATCCTCCTCCTCAAACTCAGCAACTTTCTCAGGAACGAGTGTGAAACCTTTGTCTTGCTGCTATCCCACGGAACATGCTTCCAGGAGCCATGGAAACAACCAGTCAACTTCATAAAGCCGCTGAAATGAAGCACTTTTCAACAGGATAGTATTTTCTTGGAGCACGTCAGCCAAGCGAGACTGCGACTGCATTCATGACCTGTCCTGACCGCTCCTGTAGGGGCCCTATACACATTCCTCAAGCGGTCCCCGCTTGTTCCCTTGGATTCCTTTGGACTTGATGCATAATCGACTCGCCTGGCAAGCTTTACAGGCGGGGATCGCTTCCCCATCTGTCTCAGTCCATGACCTAACCCTAACCTTACCAGCTTTCTCTCCCACCACCCCCCCCCCACACCGCCCTCCGAGTTCACTTTGCTGAATAAATTCCAAAAGATAAGGAAATCACCAGCAAAAATACCCCAAAGTAGCATCAAAACGAGCACAGAATGAACGAGAATATAAAAATAAATGAGACTTTGGAAATTAAAATCAAGCACATTCCATATAATGACCATTCAATATCTGGTCAACAATAAACAAGGTTCCACTTATTACTGTTCGGTAACAACCAGTGTACGGCCAAGAGCAAAAAGAACAGAGTATGGCAGCGTGCTGAAATCCTTCAACAATACACACTTCTACACACTTTGATTTTTTTTGCACTTTTATAAAAACTAAATTATTCAAAATAATTATTCAACTATTATTTTTCTTATATTATTGATAATAATCCTTGCATTTGATATAGAGCCTTACATTGTCATTGAGACGACTCAAAGCACTTTACAGAATATACTATAAAGGGTATTGACTGTATATTTTGTGGGCCAAACTCAGCAGCCATTTGCACAAAGCAGTGTCTCACAAACAGTCGTGGAATGAGTGACCTAATTGTTATTTATTTCTTTGAAAGGATTATAATCCCAAGAAAACAATCTGCCAAACATCTAACAACCAGGTTCCTACTTACTGCTAGGTAAACAGAGGAGTGTGGAGTTAGGAACCTTGCCTCAGGTTTTGCCCTGCCCAGGACTCAAACCCAGGTCCTCTCACTTGCAAAGCGAGTGCTCCATTGAAAGACAAACCACACTCATTCTGTTGATATTCTAGAAATCTGTTAGGCGTCTGTCCATTAGACCTACTCTACAATATGCTCACACACAATTCTTACAGTGGGAAACATGTTTTACTTTTATTTGGGCAGGTCAACTGTTTTGAGACTGACAATATCCAGTCTTGCACATTCATATCATCCCATTGTCCCCCTCTCCAAAAGCTCTCTATCCTGATCTGCCCCTGGTTTGGTGGACAAGCTTTTAGCCATTCTGTCCCCTCTATCTGGTAACATGTTGTTGAGCACTCCGAGGTAATAGATAATTATAATAATCCTTGCATTTGATATAGCACTTTTCACATCTTCTGGACATCTCAAAGCACTTTACAGAATATACGGTAAAGTGAATTGACTGTATATTTGTGAATAAAACGCAGCAGCCAATTGCACACAGCAATGTCCCACAAACAGTCGTGGATTGAAGTGACCAATTTTTTTTATTATTGTTTTCTTTTCTTGAGGGATTATTATCAAACATGTGGAGTAAGCAAACTTGCCCAAGGTTTCACCCCGGCGGGAATCGAACCCAGATCTCTCACTTGCGAGTCAAGTGCTCTAACCACTGAGCTACAGGACTCCACTGAGGACTTCACTGAGCTACTGGTAAGCTGCCCCGAGTGAAGGGCACTCTATAAATGCCAAGCAGTTGTTGTTGGTACTCAATCTCAAAGTCCTCGGCCTCGCACCCGCTCACCTGATCTTTAAAGTCCACCTTAAGACCTTTCTTTTGACCTTGCCCCTCTTTCCTCAGTTCCCCCCTACCCCCAGCTTGGGTACGTGAAGCATAAGGAGATGTCCTCCCAACATGAAATCCGCTGTATAAATGAATCATTTTTTAAAAATATGGAACACGATAGATATGAATTAACTTATAGCAGGGAGACTGAAAAATGGGAATCTGGGGGTAACAGCTATCAGCTTTAATGTTCACATTGTGATGTGAAACAATTCAACAAAACTAAGAAAACAGAAGTCTACTGAAGATTTGAAAGGCTCTGATCAGTTCCATATGTGGAACATTATGAGCAGCTGTGTTCACCACACCACAAAAATATACCCTAAGGAATAAACTTCTTTATACTCAGAGTTAAAAATATTTGGAATAAATTTACCAAGCAAAAAGCAACAGAGGCAAACACTTGGGGTTATTCAAAACAGTTTGATTCTGCTGTAGAAAAGCCACACTGCTTTTTCATTCCAAGTTCAATGAAAGAGCCCCTAAAAATTGTTAAAAAGCATCCCTTCGACTGTATTGGAGTAGTGTAGTGTTTAGCACGTGCGCCATACAGGCAAGGGAGCCGGGTTCAATTCCCGGGCAGTGCAAGCCCTTAAGACAAGTTTCTTACTCCACACACCTCGGTTTACCTTGCAATAAGCAGGAACCCTGTTGTTAGTTGATTGGCAGATCGCTTTCCGGGGGTAACAATCCCTCCAAAAATAATCAAAATTTGGTCCTTCAATCCACGACTACTCTGCACAATTGGCTGTCGCCTTTCGTCCACAAAATACAGTCAATCTACTTTACAATATATTCTGTGAAAAGTTTTGAGACGTCTCAACAATGTGATACGGCACTATATGCAAAGATTATTATTATTTCCCTGGCTATAATACTTTCACCTTGCTTCACTTTTAAACACAGTGAAGAAATTAAGAGAATTTTTCCACTGTGCTTCGAAAAAGTGTGTCTGGACACCTGATGCCTAAAACAGTTTCCACAGTGACAGCTTGAGTTAGTTTTAAGGCTACGCTGACACATTCACTTTATAGTGCATACCAGATGATGGACATCACAATAACAAATGTGTTTGTTCAAAGGTAACATTTCCACAGGCCATGATTCATTACTAAAACATCTGAGACGTAACAGAAATTACTGGGTAAAGAGAAACCCTTCTCAGCCTCAAGTTATTGTTCAACTCTCTAATTATTAACTATTAAAGATCAGCCCCCGTAGCAGCCAGGCAGCTTTTTGCTAAACAAATATTCAGAGTAACGCATTTATTTTGCTGACCAGCAGTTACAAGTTGAATGAATTTGCGAGAATAAGTATGATATCTGGAAGAAAAAAAACAATAAATTGGTGGGGAGGGGTGGTGAGAGAGAAAAAACAAAACAACAACTTGCCTTTACATTGTCCCCTTATCATAATCTTTGCATTTGATACAGCACCATATCTGATCATCGAGATGCCCCAAAGAGCTTCGCAGAATACACTGTGAAGTGCAGTGACTGTGTATTTTGTGGGTGAAACATGGCAGCCAATTGTGCACAGCAACGTCCCACAAACAGCCAAGGAGTGAGTGACCAATTGTATTTGGGGCAATGTTAGGCAGGGTATCTGGAGAGAGAAACTCCCTTCTCTTTTCAAAGAGGGCCATAGGATCTTTAACGTCCACCTAAAGAGGCCAAAGGGCCAACGGTTTAACATCTCATCCGAAGTACGGCATCTCCAATTATGCAGGGCTCCCCCCGAAGCTCCACCAGCCTAGACTATACAAGTTTAAAAATCAGACGTGGTAGATTCTGCTGTTACCCGAAGTGTTACCGATTATGCACTATATGTATATTCAAAATGATTGTCGACCCTTCCCCTGAGTTAGATTCCAAGCTTAACCAGACTAATGGCAGATGAGATGAGGAAATAATGCACAACTGTGATGGGGAGATGCCACTAAAGCTACAACCAGAAGAAAACTTCTTCTGTGCACTGTGTTCCAAATACAATCAGAAATACAACAAATCAACTGATACAACTTTCACAAAGTATGAATGACTCACAACATTAAAAAAGTTTAAACATTCTTCCATGTCCATTGAACTTTCCGCAAGACTTTTAATGTTACTGGAGACCCGGCACTTCCGAACCCATTGATAGTATTTTTTTAAAATCAGGGTTAATAGAATTCTGCACACGTGTAACTAAGTACGAACCTCATTCAGCTCAATTATAAAACGCAACCATTTAGAGAAGTAACAAGTTAGGTTTTCTGGTTTGCTATGGCCAAAAACAAACTACTTCCTTAGCTAATAGGATGGTTGTTAACATGAAGGGAGTCATGAGAAATATAGAATTTGAGCTTGAAAAGCAAAAATCCACAAACGTTTTTATATAAATGGAATTCATATTAAAAATTAAGTTTTTTTTAATAATTGGAATCCACTGTCTGAAAGGGCGGCGGAAGTAGATTCAATAATAACATTAAAGGTGAATTGGATATTTACTTTTTAAAAAAACATTGCAAGGCTATGGGGAAAGAACGAGAGAGTGGAACTAAATTTACAGCTTTTTCAAAGAAAAAAAGAACAGACACAGGCACAGAACTAATATTTGTTAGATCAGGGTATTAAGGGATATGGGGCAAGGGTACTGGACTTGAGGTACAGATCAGCCATGATCTTATAGAATGGCAGAACAGGCTTGACCGGCTGAATACTCCTGTTTCGATGCTGTAGGATTCCATGATTCCATGGTTCAAAACAATATCCATAACTTTTGAGTGAACAGATTTTTCATTCAGATCAGTTAATAATAATAATCCTTGCATTTGATATAGCGCTTTTCACGTCAGGAGGACGTCCCAAAGCGCTTCACAGAACACACTGTAAAGTGAATTGACTGTATATTTGTGGGCGAACGCGGCAGCCAATTGCGCACAGCAATGTCCCACAAACAGTCGTAGATTGAAAATGACCAATTTATTATTGTTTTTGGTTTTGGAGGGATTATTATTAGGCTCTGTGTGGAGTAAGGAAACTTGCTCAAGGTTTCGCCCTCTGCCTGGAATTGAACTCAGTTATACAATATCAACAATCCTTATAATCCTCACAAAGTTAAGATGTCTCAATGCAATTCTGAAATATTTGCTGTTAAGTATAGTGACGATCTATAGCAAAATGCAGCAGCCCATACTTGCACACAGCAAGGTCCCTCCAACAAGCATGATTAACCAATCTGATCCAGGATTGTTGGCTGTGAAACCAGGAGATACGCCCTTCTCTATTTTAATCGTGTTGTGGGATCTTAAACATCCACTTGAACAAGCAACAACAAAAAATTATAATAATGTTATATAATCCTTGCATTTGATATAGCGCCTTATCACATCGTTGAGACATCTCAAAACCCTTCACTGAATATACTGTAAAATAAATTGACTGTATATTTTGTGGGTGAAATGCAGCAGCCAATTGCACACAGCAGTCATGGATTGAGTGGCCAAACTATTATTATTTATACTTTTTTGACATAATATGTATAACATTTTATAGTTATATAATTATAATTATACTTATACGTCAACTTTCATGTCAGAAGGATGTACCAAGGCGCCAGATGGTTATGGGTTGCCAAGCTGGGAGTTGGAATCAAGAGGTTGGAGGGGAAGTGGGTGTGGGTGCAGGAGTGTGGTCAAAGGCACAGTCAAAGAGGAAGGACTTGAGACGGGCATTGAAGGAGGCAAGGGAGGAGTCGAGGTGGAGGGATGGAACCTCATTATAACACTCGAGTACTAAGTACACTGGAGTGCCAGTGGGGCTTGAACTTACAGCTTTCTGACTCAAAAGACAAGAATGCTACCAATACAGCCAAGAAGACTACTGCTATCAAGACTGAGATTAGTTACCTCATTTATGTGAAATAACTATTTACATCAAACAAGATTACCTCGAGTCTGGAAAAGCACAAGATCCTATTACTACAAAAGTGGCCAATTCATTAGAATTAAATGTTCCCTGGAATAGGAATAACATTTCTGTGTATATCTGAATGCTGGAAATTGCCTGTAAATGCCATTAGATATAGAAAATGTTCTACCGGACAGATTAGAAACGCTCTATTTACTTTCGTCCAAGAACCTCTCAACAACAACAACGTTGAAGAATCAAAGAATCACTACATTGGAGAAAGCCATTTAGGCCGCTGATCCCAAACTAGTGCTACTCAATCCACAACTGCTTCTGTATCACAGCTGTGCACAATTCGCTGCTGCATTCCACAGTCGTTTACAGTCACCCCACTGTACAATGTATTTTGTGAAGCACTTTGAGATGTCTCAATGATATGATAATGTAATCCATATCAAATGCAAGGATTACTATTTTTATTTAGCCAGTTAGACTCCAGCAGTAACCCCAATACACCCCAAGCTTTGCTTCTTGCCAAGTTTTGCTGAAATACTCAGGGTTCTGTCCTCGGTCCCCTCCTCTTCACCCTCTATATGCTCCCCCTGTGGTGACATCATCCGCAGACATGGGGTTAACTTCCACATGTATACGGATGACACCCAACTCTACCTTTTCTCTTCTACCCTCAACTCCACGACCACCGATGTCCTGACAGCTGCCTGTCCGACATTGAGTCCTGGACGAGAGACAACTTTCTTCAGCTCAACGTGCGCAAAACTGAGGCCCTCCTGATTGGCTCACGTCAGCGCCTCCGCATCTCAGGCGCTGACAGCATCAGCATCCAAGGCTGCACTCTCCACCTCTCAAAGCGGTCAGGAACCTCGGGGTTCTGTTCGACCCTGAGCTGTCCTTTCTCCCTCATATCCGCACCACAACTGGCACCGCCTTCCATACAGCGCCTCATCATGTCATTGAGACGTCTCAAAGCCCTTCAAGAATATACTGTAAAGTGAACTAACTGTATATTTTGTGGGTGAAACCCGGCAGCCAATTGTGAACAGCAGTGTTCCACAAACAGTCGTGGATTGGGTGACCAAATTATTATTTGAATCAAAGTATGTAAACTACTGGGCACGAGGCTTAATTTACTACACTTTCATGACTGGTACCAAAGACTAACATAAGCCTTCTAATGTTTAAACTGAAAATAATTAAACTATTAGTCGTCAAAATACTCAAACAATGTTAATAACTCACTCAGACCTTGTATTGGTTTATTATGGTGACCCATGTATGCAAGTAGGTAAATAATCTCCTATCAACTCATCTGTCACAGAAGCTGACGGTAAAAGTCATATATGAGATCCCTTCAGAGATGTCCCTTTTCAAGAATGAAAAGCTTGTACTTGTATGTCTGTACAAAGCTTCATTCACTTATGTCTCAATAGCCCTGGAATTAATACTTGGTAAAATCTGAATTCTTGCTGTCTCCTTACTTGTGATGAAAGCTTAAAGGTTTCAACTTCAAAAATATATATAAACAGAAATCGCAAGTCACAAATACTGTGCAAAAACAGAAGTTGTGTTCCCAGCGACTTGTTTTTGTACTGTTCTGTAGATTGCCTCCCAAAACTCAGATTACCCAAGACTTCAAAGCAAAGTGAAACAGCAGTTTTGTGCAAACTATACACCAACTTCCCGCCGCATTAGAAACAAATTTATGTAGCACCTTCCATAACGGGGAGGACATCTCAAAGCACCTCACACAGCTGACTTGTCACCTGAACTGGGGAGAATGAGAACGGCAGAGGTAGCCAAAGCACAAAGGTCAAAGAGATTTGAGGGTAAAGAGGAAGGGTTGAGCAAGGTGGAGGGACTCCACGATGGAGCTCCAGTGAACGGGAGCAGAGTTGCTGAAATCTTACCCATCAACGTTGAGTCGGAGTGGATAGGGGACGTGAAGCAGGTCTGAGCAGAGGTAGTGGCTGGGGCAATAAGATTCCAGGGCACAGATCTAGGATGGAGCTGTGCATTTTGTAGGTAGACACAGCAGCCAATTTTACCTGGGGGATTTTTGGCCAGAATAACCAGGAGAAACTCTCTTCTCCTTTTGAATGGTGTTATGGATTATTTAACGTCCACCTAAACTGACATACTAGTACCGTTTTAACGTCTTATCTTCCATTCTGTGAGGTGCTCTCTCCCCTCTGGGTTAGATGGTTGTGGCTCAAGCCCCACTTGAGGAATTACGCTCATAGTCCAAGCTGACCCTGGGGGAGCGCTGCATTGTCAGAGGCCAAAAATCTTCATCCCGCTGAGGGATGGAGAGCAGGAGAAGACAAGAGTGGATGGGAATGATGGGCTCGCAGAGCATGGTGCAAGAAAGAACACAGGCTGGAGAGCTCTGGATAGTTTGCAGCTTGTGTAAGAAGATGCTGGGGAATCCAGCAAGCAAGGTGTTAAGAGTAACCCAGCAGAGAAGGGTCTCAGCAGCCTGGAAAAAGGTCAAGAGGAAAAGTGGGAACATAGGCAATAATCAAAAAAACAAAGATCACAGACCCACTTGAATGCATAAAACCTGCATGAGTTTCTTTCCAAATTCTTTTAAGCTTTGACCATCTCTTTTTGTGGCTGAGTATCAAGAAATTATAAACAAAACGCAAAATAATACAGATGCTGGAAATCTGAAAGCAAAAACAGAAGTCGCTGGGAACACTCAGCAGCTCAGGCAGCATCTATGGAGAAAGCAAAGTGAATCAACATTTCGGGTGCATGACACTTCGTCAGAACTCAGTTTCCTTTCTCCATAGACACTGCCTGACCTGCTGAGTGTTCCCAGCGACTTCTGTTTTAGTTATCAAGAAATTGTGTTTTGTTAATTTGTTATCAAAAGTTGAACGTAGAAAGCAATGGTAACAGGTTGAATTTGGAGAAGGCAAAGGGGCCATACTAAATCTACATCTACTCTCATACTAAATCTACGTCTACTCTCATACTAAATCTACGTCTACTCTCATGCTAAATCTAAACCAGGATACTGAGCCCTTGAAGAAACATGGGATGACGATAAAGGATAAACAAATAATGCTTTTTGTAATAAGAAAATGAATATGCATCCCCGAATTTACAGAATTCTGGTTTATAAAAATATAAACAAAATATGCAGTCAATTCGCTTTACAGTATATTCTGTGAATCGCTTCAAAGACGTGATAAGGCGCTATATCAAATGCAAGGATTGTTATTAGTATTATTATAGTGTCAGACATACAAAATCAGTTTAAACACTAAGTGATTACCAGCTCTAAGACTTCCCCATTCTCTCCCGGAGTTTAATATCAGAGACAATGCCAATCTGACAAATACAAGTACAGTGCTGGAGGGAAGAACTACATTTAGAGGTGACACCTTTAAATCCAAAGTCACCTGTTCAGATAAATGTTAAAGATCCAACAGACTATTGGAAAAGTGGAGATTCTCCTACAGTCAACAAGACAAAATTGGTCATTCATGCCCCAGCTGCTTGCGGGACATTGCTGTGTACAAATTGGTTGGTGCATTTGCCCACAAAACCCACTATACTTCACAGTGAAATCCAGTGAAGGGCTTTGAGATGTCTCAAAATTAAAGGCAATGAACAAAATACAGGAATCAACAATTATCACAGACAAAGAAACTTGTATTGGAAGAATACACAGAGGAGCAAATAGCCCATCCAGCCTGCTTCCACCCAACCACCAAACCGGTTGTTTCCATTGGCCTGACTCAGTTGGTAGCACTCTTCCTGCTGAGACATATGGGCAAGCCCCACATCAGGGCTTCAAACTCACAACCTCGTCTGACACTCTAGTTAAAGGGGGAATGAAAAAGAGTGGGCAGTGGGCAGTCTCTTCAGAAGTGCTGTCTTTCGGATGAGAAATTAAACCAAGGTCTTGTCCGTGCCCTGTTAAAGATCACCTGAGATGCTTTCTGAAAAGAGAAGGGAGGTTCTCTCATCGACCTTTCTGGCCAAAAATCTCTCCCAGGTAAACACTGTCACTCACTCTGCAGTTGTTTGCGGGGATGTTGCTTTGCTCTTCTCTTTGACCGAGCCTTCAGCTCCCCTCTCGACTCTCTTCCCCCTCCTCGCTCCCTCCCTTCCCTCCCCTCACCCTGACCATTTCCCCCCTCCTCGCTCCTTCCCTCCCCTCACCCTGACCATTTCCCCCCTGCTCGGGTCATGACCCAACTGTGCAGCGCCTTGGGACGTCCTCCTGACGTGAAAGGCGCTTTATTAATGGAATCTTGTTGTTGTTGATGGACTGCCGTGTTCGCCCACAAAATACCTAGTCAGTCACTTTAAATTCTGATATTGTAATCAAAAGCTTTGAGACATACCCCCATGAAAGCTATAACATAAAACGCAAAATATCATTATCGACGCCGACCTTTTAAACCTCTTCCACACCCAACTGAGCCTGCCTCAGTCAGTCCAGCCCATTCCCTTCCCTCTGACAATGGGATGGGAGGAATGTAATAATCATAAATAATAATAATCCTTGTATTTGAAATAGCACCTTATCACATAGGAACATAGGAATTAGGAGCAGGAGTAGGCCATTCAGCCCCTCGAGCCTGCCCCGCCATTTAATAAGATCATGGCTGATCTTCTAACCTAACTCCATCTGCCCGCCTTATGCCCATATCCCTTAATCCCTCTATCCTTTAGAAATCAATCTCAGTCTTGACATCATCAAGATGTCTCCTCTTCGACTGTGCTTTCGATCTCCCCGTTTCCCCCTCTGCCCTCCACCCTCCACATCCCTCAGTTTGGGTCTGTAACTCTGTATGTTCAACGCCTTGGGACATCCTCCCAACATGAAAGGGGCTTTACAATTGTAATGTTGTTGTTGCTGTCTCAAAGTGCTTCACGGTAAATACTGTAAAGTGGATCAACTGAGTACGCGTGGGCGAAATGTGGCAGCCAGTTTGCACCCAGCAACGTTCCCACAAACAGGCACGGGGTGAGTGACCGATATTTTAATTCGGACGATTGTCGGCCAGGACACCGGGAGTGAGAAACTCCCTTCTATTTCCGAATTGTTAGCATGCACCCGAATGGGCCGCAGGCGGAGAGCTCGGATCACCGTCTCATGCAAAGGACGGCACCTTCTGATAATGCAGCACCAAACCCCCCCACCCCCAGCACTGCACCGGAGCACCCGCTTAGACAACCTGATCCGAGTCGTGCCGATGGGGCTGGAACCCACCACCTTCTCACCAGAGGCGAGAGTCCCACCACTTAGGCGGGTGGACACTCCACGGTTCAATGCCTCACCCGAAGGACGGCGCCTCCGACAGTGCAGCGCACCCCCAGCACCGCGCGGGAGGGTCAGCCCAGACTGTGTGAGACCAAACCACCCCCACACACCCACCCCACACACCCCCACACACACACACACACACCCCCACACACCCACACACACACCCCACACACACACACCCCACACACACACACCCACACACACCCCACACACACACACACACCCACACCCACCCACACCCCCACACACACACACCCACACACACACCCCACACACACACACCCCACACACACACCCCCCACACACACACACACCCCACCCACACCCCCCACACACACACCCCCCCACACACACACCACAACACCCCCCACACACACACACACACCCCCCACACCACACACACCCCCCCCACACACACACACACACACCCACACACACCCACACACACACACCCACCCACACACACACACCCCCACACCCTCCCGGATCAAATGTGCGAGTCGGGCTGAGAGCCAGAGAGGCTGTGCTGCTGCCCTGCCACAGGCCTGGGCTCTGCCGCCCCCCCTCCCCCCCTCCCGGCCGCCGGGGTTACTCACTTGAAGCGGCCCCCGCAGTGCTGGCACTGCTCGCCCACCCAGCCGGCCTGGCACACACACTGCCCGCTCTCGGTGTCGCAGGCGCCGTGCGCGCAGCCCCCGTCCCCGCACTCCTTGCCCTCGGCCCCGGGCGGCCCGCACCGCGGCAGCGCCGCCAGCAGCAGCAGCAGCAGCGGCGGGAGGAGGGCGCCGAGCGGCAGGAGCCTCCGACGGGGCGAGTAGCAGGACTTCGGGCCGCCATGACCCCGGCGACTCGGCTCTCGCTCCTCCGCCGCCATGTTCTCAACTCCACAGCCAACACACAAACCAACCCCACCGCGCGCCGCACCGACACACCAGGCACTGCGCCTGCGCCACACTCGGACACCCCCAGGCACTGCGCCTGCGCCACACTCAGACACCCCCCCCAGGCACTGCGCCTGCGCCACACTCAGACACCCCCCCCAGGCACTGCGCCTGCGCCACACTCAGACACCCCCCCAGGCACTGCGCCTGCGCCACACTCACTGACAGCTGGGCGCCAGCGGTCGCACTGCGCATGCGGGGCTTCAGAGTGACTCCCCTGACACTGACGTCACTTGGGCTGTTTTTGGCCATTGACCACTTGCAGAAACCCAACCCCAGTGTGAGCTCCATCCTAACCCGACACCGCCCGACACAGGGATCTCCCACACACAGACCGTCAGAATGGAATGCACTCTCTCCCTGGAGGGACACATCCTGTTTACCTAATCCTGGAAAATATTAGGTGCAGGTTGGCAAGAGCCATGGCCTGGGGACTGGTAACTGCTGGAGTCTAACCAACTAAACCACATCGCTTGCCATTGATATTGCAAGCTTTCCCACTGTCCAGCCAGGACCACCCCAACCATCAGCGCTTTGGTTTGCAGGGTTAACAGGAGCTGAGTCGGATGACTCTCTGCCCCCAGTGACTGGTCTGCCCTTCCAGGTCCTGCTGATGATCCAGGCTGGGCTGTGCTGTCATTAGCAGTGCCCTGGAGTACTCCCCAGCTCAAGAACCTGACTACCGAGACTGCTACAGAGGGCTGGCTCGATTCCGCCATTCTGACAAGCAAGTTAGCTTGGAGCAACTTCAGCTCCAAGGAGACCCCACTTACCTCTCCACCCCAAGGAGAATCACACTCACAGCATGACACTGACTGTCACGCTCATAACAACATCATCAAAATTACATTTGTAAAGCGCCTTTCTCATCGGGATGACGTCCCAAGGCGCTGGACAGACAGAGTTTCGGACCCGAGCTGGGGGTCGGTGTCGGGGAGGGCGGGGGAGTGGGGGAAGCAGGGAGATCGAAAGCACAGTTGAAGAGGAGGGCTGTGAGATGGGTCTTGAAGGAGGCAAGGGAGGGAGGGGGTGAGGCGGATGGACAGCGAGATGGAGTTCCAGGGTGTGGGGGCAGTGGCAGAAGGCCCACCCGCCAATAGTGGGGCGAGCGAGGCGGGGGACATGAAGCAGGCCAGAGCCCGCTGAGCGGAGGGAGTGAGCGGGATGGTAGGGGATTAGGAGGTCACAGAGGTAGGGTGAAGCAAGTCCACGGAGGGCTTCGAAGGTAAAGACCAGGATCTTGAACTGTATCCTCTGTGTGATGGGAAGCCAGTGGAGTCGGGCGAGGATGTGGGTGATTGGGTCATGGAACTTGGTGCGGGAGAGGACGTAGGCTGCAGAGTTCTGGATGATCTGCAGCCTATGGAAGGAGGAGTTGGGGAGGCCGACAAACAAGGGGTTTGCATAGTCAAGCCTCGATGTAATGAAAGTATACTGTGTTGTGAGACAGTGGCGGAGCTAGGCGATGTAGTGGAGATGGGGAAAGGCAGAGCGGGTCATGGAGCAGATGTGGGGTAGAAACAAGTTGAGGGTCAAACAAGATGCCAAGGTTCTGGATTGGCTTAGTGAGCTGGAATGTACATCCATGGAGGGTGATGCTGTCAGCGCCTGAGGTGAGGAGGCGCTGATGGGAGCCAATCAGGAGAGCCTCAGTCTTGTTGACGTTCAACTGAAGAAAATTAACTCTCATCCAGGACTTGATGTCTGACAGACATTCTGTCAGGACAGCAGTGGTCCTGGAGTCAAGGGTGGAGGAGAGAGATAGAATTGGGTGTCATCTGCATACATGTGGAAGTTGATCCCATGTCTGCGGATGATGTCACCAAGAGGGAGAATATAGATATTGAAGAGGAGGGGACCAAGGACAGAGCCCTGAAGAACCCCACGCGAGATGTTGCGGGGTCTAGAGGAGAAACTGTTTGTGGAGATGAAGTGGAGGCAATGTGAGAGGTACTATCTGAACCAGTCAAGGACAGAGCCATGAAGATTGAGGTGAGAGGAGAGGTGGTGGATGAGGATAGAGTGGTCGACAGTGTCGAAGGCAGCAGAGAAATCAAGGAGGACGAGGAGGCAGAGTCGCAGGTGGACAGAATGTCATTTTTCACTTTGACCAGGGCTGTTTCTGTGCTGTGGGTGGCACGGAAACCTGTTTGGAGGGGTTTGTGAAGGGAGTGGCGGGAGAAGAAGGAGCGAAGCTGGGAAGTAACGACTTCCGGTATGGGCCGGAGAGGGAGGGGGTGATGTGGAGGGGGTAGCAAATGGAATGGCAGAGGCAGCTGAATGGATACCCTCGGCTTTGGATTTGAGGAAGTCCAGAATCGCCTCGCATTTGGCATTTAAGGTAGAAAAGTTAGTTGAGGGTCAAACAAGGTTATTTAAAGTGCAGAAGAAGGCCATTCAGTGTATTGGGATTGTGAAGGGAGTGGCGGGAGAGGAAGGAGAGAAGCTGGGAAGACAAGTTAGACAAGCCCTCACATGAGTACTTCTATGTTTTACTCTATTTCTGTTTGATCATTTGTTTCACCAGTGGCCGTGGCCAGTTGGACCTTCGTAAGATGTGACCTTTTGAGGAATTCTGGTTTTCACTCTGTATTCCTCAACTTGCCACTTATATACAGGATGGTCTTCTTCTTTAATAAGTATAGTTAAACTCCAGCAGTTACCCCAGTGCACACTCTGAGGTCCCCAAGCCTTAGCGTTTGCCGACCTATACCTAATACTCTCTGGAATGAGGTAAACAGGATGTGTCCCTCCAGGGAGAGAGTGCGCATTCCATTCCAACAATCTCTCTCTGGGATTTCCAGGTGTAGGTGGGATACATGGAGTTCTCAGTTTAGTTTGGATACCATTAAGCATGGTGATGGGTTTCCACATGTGTCAGAGACCCAGCTGACCAAGGGTAAATCTCGACCCAGGTTGAATTTCTCCCTGCCTGAGTCCAGTAAACTCCAGGTAGTAATGTATAACTTGCCATCAGGAGGGATCTCTGAGCTTCTGTCACCTTCTTTCTGCCTCTGGATCTTGCTCTGCTCAAGAGCTGGACAGCTGGGGAATCCAAATGTACGAGATATGAGTTTTATTTATGATGTGCTCCTAAAGCAATAAAAAGAACAAAAAACATTGCAGATGGTGTATGACCAGAGCCTGGTTGAATTGACAATGAAGAAACACACAGATGGTACCTCACTTTAATGCTTCATCCAAAGTACGGCATCTCTGACAATCTAGTGCTCCCTTACCATCAGTCAGCCAGACTCCACTCACAAAAGCACTGTGTAGGCTTTAATGTGTGGTCCAACAGAGACTGAACATTCACAAATAATAATCCTTTAACAATAATAATCCTACAATAATAATCATAATCCTTAAACAATAATAATCTATGCTTTAAATAATAATTGTTAAACCGTTAGAATTCTTAAATAAATACCAGTGTCCTGGCCGATGAATCCCTCAAATAAAATTGGTATTGACCGTGCCTTCAGCTCCCCTCTCGACTCTCTAAACCCTCCTCGCTCCTTCCCTCCCCTCACCCTGACCATTTCCCCACTGCTCGGGTCCTGACCCAACTGTCCAGCGCCTTGGGACGTCCTCCCGACGTGAAAGGCGCTCTATAAATGAAATCTTGTTGTTGTGGTCGCTTACCCCATGGCTGTTTGTGGGACAATCTACTTGTGTGCAAACTGACTGCCGTGTTTTGCCCACAAACGTGAAGTTCTGAGATGTCTTGCTGAAATGATAAGGCACTAAATCAAATGCAAGAATCATTATTATTTTATTATTAATAATCCTTAATAATAATTATCCTTACCTGATATACTGCTATATTTGATATATAGCACCTTTCACATCGGAATGATTCAAAGCACTTCTCAGGATTTATTGAAAGTACAGTGATAATGTATTTTGTTGACAAATGCGGCTGCCAATTTCTGCACAGCAATGTTGTTGGACAGGACACTGGGAAAAACTCCCTTTTTTTAATTGTACCGCAGGATCTTTAACATCCACCTGAACTGGCACAACTGAGAGCTCGGTTTAAAGTCTAATTTGAAGGTCAGTACTGCTCACAACGAAGTGCTCCCCACCCTCTCCTTACTGCAGTTCCACGGTATAGCTGTCTGTGGGAACCTTGCTATGTTTTCCTTCAATAATAATAGTAATCCTTGCATTTGATACAGTACATACAACATCAAGTTATCTTTCAAAGACTTTCCACCTAAAATGCAGTTAGCCTCTGTATTTTGTGGATGAACTCAGCTTCCAATTTGCGCACAGCAATTTCCCACAAACATCCGTGAAGTAATTTTGTTTTCTCTTTCTCTGGGGGATTAATGGCCAAGGCAACCGTGAAGCAATTTCAGATGTTTCAACAAACTAAATGCTGTATTAAGTGCAACACGTATTATTGTTATTATTATTACTGGTATCAGTCAGCCAATCTGCCCCCGCTCTCTGGAACTCCATCCCAGAGTTCCTCTACCTCAGCCCTGACTCATGAAGCCTGCCTTAAACAACAACTTGCATTTACATTGCATCCTTCATGTGGGGCAGGGTCTAGGAGCACTTAACAGTGGTGGCGCCTGATGCCCAGCCAGAGGAGGGAGGAGATGACTGTAAGCACGGTTGAAGAGGAAGGTTATCAGTCTTGATCTAAAAGAGGGGAAGGAGGAAGCAAGGCAGAGGGGTTGGGGGAGAGTGTTCCAAAGCTTAAGATCACATTGAACATGTTTTTGGTCATCTTTCAACTCCTCCCTCGCCAGCTTTCAGTGCCAGTCAGCTGTGTGAAGCACTCCCGACGTGAAAGGTGCTGTATAAATATACAACAACTTGTGTTTAGATAGCACATTTTACACAGGGTAGCATTTCGGAATGCTTAAAAAACGTAAATGTTTTTGTCAGCTGTTATACATCCAAATTGTTTCCTCCTTGAACCTCTTTCGCTATATCTGCTTCACTCTTTGATTTTTTTCTTTTTTCATTTTTGTATCAAAACAGTCATTATTTTGATGTAAAACATGCCTGTGGTTTAACAGCGACCCCTGGTGGCCAACCGCGAACACTGGCAACAGTTTCAGTCAAGGTGACAAACAGTAATAATAATCCTATAATACTAAAAATACAGTCACTACACTTTCCAATATATCCTGTGAAGTACTTTGAGACATTTTCACCCACAAAATACACACTCAAGTCACTTTACAGTATACTCTGTAAAGCGCTTTGAGATGTATCGAAGATGTAATAAGGCACTATATCAAATGCAAGGATGATTATTATTATAAATTTGCAGGTGTGTTCACCTAGAGATACACAGTCTATGCTTTACAGTTTAGAGCATTAGACCCCCATTCTCATTGGGTCTCCTTGGAGCTGAATTGGCTCCAAGGTGATATGAGCGGCTCCGCTACTGTCTCACACCGCAGGCCGCTGAATACACGCTTTCATTACATCAACAACAACAACAAGATTCCATTTATGGAGCGCCTTTCACGTCGGGAGGACGTCCCAAGGCGCTGGACAGTTGGGTCAGGACCCGAGCAGGGGGGAAATGGTCAGGGTGAGGGGAGGGAAGGGAGGGTGCGAGGAGGGGGAAATGGTCAGGGTGAGGGGAGGGAAAGGAGGGAGCGAGGATGGTGGAGAGAGTCGAGAGGGGAGCTGAAGGCACGGTCAAAGAGAAAGGTCTTGAGACCGGCCTTGAAGGAGGAAAGGGAGGAGGCGGCGAAGGCACTGGGGGATGGAGTTCGAGAGCCTCGGGGCTGAGAGGCTGAAGGCCCGGCCACCGAAGGTAGGGCGGTTGGGGCGGGGGATGTGGAGCAGACCGGAGCCAGAGGAACGGAGGGTACAGGCAGGTAAGTAGGGAGATAGTAGGTCGGAGAGGTAGGAGGGAGCGAGGCCGTGAAGGTGTAGGTGAGGATGAGGATCTTGAATTCGATCCTCTGGGGGATGGTGAGCCAGTGGAGGCGAGCGAGGGTGGGAGTGATGTGGTCGCGGTGTCTGGTGCGGGACAGTACACGAGCTGCAGAGTTCTGAATGACCTGCAGTGTGGAGGGAGGTGCCGGGAAGGCCGGCGAGGAGAGAGTTCCCATAGTCCAGCCTTGAGGTGATAAAGGCGTGGACCAGAGCTTCAGCCGCGTGAGGGGTGAGGTAGTGCCATAGTCAAGCGATGTTTCGGAGGCTTGACAGCGAGACTTGACTATGCAAACTCCCTACTTGTCGGCCTCCCCAACTCCTCCCTCCATAGGCTGCAGATCATCCAGAACTTTGCAGCCCACGTCCTCTCCCACACCAGGCTCTGTGAACCTATCACCCACATCCTCGCCTGACTCCACTGGCTTCCCATCAACACAGAGGATACAGTTCAAGATCCTGGTCCTCACCTTCAAAGCCCTCCATGGTCTTGCTCCCCCCTACCTCTGCAAACTCCTGACCCCCTACCATCCTGCTCATTCTTTCCGTTCAGTGGGCTCCGGCCTGCTGCACATCCCCTGCCTCGCTCGCCCCACTATTGGTGGGCAGGCCTTCTGCCACTCTGCCCCCACCCTTTGGAACTCCATCCTGCAGCCCCTATGCCTCACCCCCTTGCTTGCCTCCTTCAAGACCCATCTCAAGACCCTCCTCTTCGACCGTGCTTTTGATCACCCTGCATCCCCCCTGCCCTCCACCCTCCCTGATCCCAACCCGGGTCCGAAACTCTGACTATCCAGCACCTTGGGACATCCTGCAGATGTGAAAGGCACTTTACAAATGTAATTTTATTGTTGTTGTTTGGCAATGGAATGTAGGAATCAAGTCCATCTTCTGTGGAGGTCTCAGTAGTCCATTTCCTGAGCCGGGCGGATCTGTAATATTCTAGGGTACTGCTGATGCCAGCTCAGCCGGCCTGGCTCATCAGCAGCACTTGGAAGGGCAGATCCCTGGCTCTAGGGGCAAGGACTTCCTACTCAGCTCCTGTTAACCCTGCGAGCCAAAGCCCTAATGGGTAGGATGGAAAATCCAGAACAGCAGAAAACTCATCACCTGGAGTATCCAAATCAAACTGAGAATTCCATGCATCCCACCGACACATGGAAATTCCCAAGTTATTTACTTGAATGGAATGTGGATTCTCTCCCTGGAGGGATGTATCCTTCTTACATAATCCCGGAAAGTATTAGGTAGGGGTTGGTAATAGCCAAGGCTTGGGGACCCCAGAGTGTGCGTTGTGGTAACTGCTGGAGTCTAATCAGCTAAAACCGTGTAGCTAGTCATTGATATCGTTGTCTGGCAATCCTTCCCACTGTTTGTCAAGCGAGGACCACCCTACCCACTTGGCCTTTGGCTTGTGTATTTTGTAGGAAAACGTGGCAACACATAGCAACATTCCACAAATAGCCATGAGGTGAATGTTCAGTTTTATTGGGGGGATTGTTGGCCAGGTCACCAGGAGAAACTCCCTTCTCTTTTTCAATATTACTACAAGATCTTTACATTAAAATACATTAAAATATACAGCACAGAAACAGGCCATTCAGCCCAACTGGTCTATGCTGGTGTTTATGCTCCACATGAGCCTCCTCCTGCCCTTCCTCAACTAAGCCTTCAAGCATAACCTTCTATTCCTTTCTCCCTCATGTACCTATCGAGCTTCCCTTTCAATACATCTATGCTATTTGCCTCAACAACTCCTTGTGGTAGCAAGTTCCACTTTCCCACTACTCTCTGTGTGAAGAAATTTCTTCGAACTTCCCTATTTGATCTATTTGTGACTATTTTATATTGATAGCCCCTGGTTTTGGTCTCCTCTACAAGTGAAAACATCTTCCCTACGTCTACTCTATCAAAACCTTTCATCATTTTAAAGACCTCTATCAGGTCATCCCTTACTCTCCTCTTTTCAAGAGAAAAGAGTCCAAGCTTGTTTAACCTTTCCTGATAGGTATAATTTCTCAGTTCTGGGATGATCCTTGTGAATCTCCTTTGCACCTTCTCCAGTGCCTCCACATCCCTTCTATAATGTGGGGACCAGAACTGCACACAGTGTTCTAGTGTGGTCTAACCAAGGTTCGATAGAAGTTTACCATAACTTCCCTGCTTTTCATTTCTATCCTATCCCTCTAGAAGTGAACCCCAATGCTTGGTTTACCTTTTTTATGGCCTTATTAACCTGCGTTGCTACTTTTAGTGAATTTATGTGTATCCCTGGATCCCTTTGCTCCTTTACCATTTAGGTTTTTATTTTCCAGGGTGTATGTGACTTCCTTATTCTTTCTACCAAAATGTACCACCTCACACTTTTCTATATTGAAATGCATTTGCCATTTAAATGCCCACTCAGCAAGTTTATTAATGTCTTGCTGTAATTTGTTGCAATCCTCCTCTGTATTAACTACTTCCCTCAATTTGGTGTCGTCTGCAAATTTTGAATTTGTGCTGCTGATTCCCAAGTCCAAATCATTAATGTATATTTTGAACAACAGTAGTCCCAATACCATTCCTTGTGGAACACCACTGCTCACCCTCTGCCAGTCTGAGTAGTTACCATTTACCCCTACTCTCTGTTTTTTGTTTTGCAGCCAGCTTGCTATCCATTCTGCTATTTTTCTCCTGATTCCACATACTCTGACCTTATTCATTAGTCTATTATGTGGTACCTTATCAAACACCTTCTGGAAATCTAAAAAATTACATCTACAGCATTCCCCTTGTCTACTCTTTCTGTTACCCCTTCAAAGAAATCAATGAGGTTAGTCAAGCATGACCTTCCTTGTTGAAATCCATGCTGACTATTCTTTATTACGTTCTCCATTTCTAGCTTTTTTTTATTACCTCCTTCAGTAAGGATTCCATTATGTTTACTACCACTGATGTTAAGCTGCTAGGTCTGTAGTTCCTTGGACTTGTTCTATCTCCCTTTTTAAATGTAAGTATAATATCAGCTATCCTCCAGTCCTCTGGCACTACTCCCTTTTCTAATGAGTTATTATATATATGTAATGGTCCCTCTGCTATCTCTTCCATCGATTCTTTTTATATATTATTATTATTAATATATTATTATTATCATCTCACTTTTTGAAAAAAGTTATTATATTTAATAAATAATAATAATAATATACGCAGATGCAATCCATCTGGACCAGAGAGGTTCTATCCTCTCTGAGTTTTGTTAGTTTTTCAATTATGTCTCCTCTTTGTATCTTAAATGTATTTATATTATTTTCGATCTCGTCTTCTACAGTCATGTCCACCTGATCCGTCTCCCTGGTGAATACTGAGGCAAAGTAATTACTTAATATTTCTGCCATTTCGCTGTCGCAGCCTGTAAGCTTATCTTGTCTATCCCTTAGTGGCCCTATTCCTATTTGGATTTTTCTTTTGTTATTTATATGTCTTAGAATATTTTACTATTTCTTTTTATATTCCTTGATAATTTAATTTCATAATTCCTCTTTGCCTTCCTAATTGTTTTTTTTACTATTTCCTGACCTCTTCGCTTTTTTTTTGTCATGCTCTCTCTTGTTGTTTACGTACTTAATATCAACTTGTACAGACAGACAATACTATAGACTCCTACAAAATGTACAGTCACAACACTTCCACAACACTATATCCCTATGAAGTGGTTTGAGATGTCTTCCCAACATGAAAGGTGCAAATGCGAGGATTATTATTATTATTATTCTGAACCATGCTAACTTTTATTCCTTGTTCCTATCATTACTGTGAGTGCATTAGCATTAAACAATACAGGTAGAAATTGGGGGATTGTTTGAACAGAAAGATCTCCTCCCAGACTCCTTCTCTTTTTATACAGACAGATGCAACAAGTAATGATTTCACTGGTCTCAGTTTAGCCAAAGAATGTCAAAGACTGCCAAAAACTCCCACAGCTGTTTAGATCACAGTTTCCAACACGTATTTGTTGATGTTACTGAACAGGAGTCAAGTGAGAGTGTGGAGGACAGGGGAAAACAAAATCCCATTTTTCCCCAGCTTAATAGGAATACAGTTAACATCTTTCTTTCTGTAGTTGCATTTGATAAAGCGCCTTTCACTTCGGGAGGACATCTTAGAGCACTTCACAGGATTTCACTGCAAAGAACTTGTGTATTTTGCAATATAGGCCAACGTGGCAGCCAATTTGTGCTCAGCAATGGCCCACAAACAGCCGTGAAGAGAATGAACAATTTTATCTGTCGGATTATCAGCCCTTTTCAACTAGCGCCAAAGGATCTTTAATATCCACCTGAACAGACACACAGATGGGACCTCTATCTTTCCCCTCCCCACTTCCCTTGGTTTCCAGTTCCAGCTCAGATGCCCAGCCGGCATTGTCAAGAAGCTTTGAGACATCTCCCGAAGTGAAAGGTGATATATAAATGTAAATTATATAGTACTCGAAGGGTGGCACATCCAACATTGTCACACTCTCTCTGCCCCCACCTCTCAGCACTGTCAGTTCTGTGAGCTCAAAGTCCCGACATGGGGCAAGCCTGGTAAATATAATCAACCTGACTCAATTGCTAGCACTCTTGCCTCTGAGTCAGAAGGTTGACAACCTCCATGTCAGGATCCAGTTTGCCTTTCCAGATGGACATTAAAGATTGCGTGGCACGATCCAAAGAGAGAAAGGAGTTTCTCCCAGTGTCATGCCTGACAATTCCCCAAATAAGTGGGCTACATAAAATTGGCTATTTGTGAGACACTGCTGTGCGCAACTGACTGCTATGATTATCTGCAAAATACACAGCCACTTTTCAGTAAATCCTTTGAAAAGCTTTAAGATGTTTCGATGACTTATTATTTTTAAGTTGTTATTGTAGTTTTGAAGCTCTGTTAGTTAAGTGTATCAATAGCTATGGAACAAGGGCGTGCAATTGGAGTTAAGGTACAGATCAGCCATGATCTTACAGAGTGATGGGGCATAAGGGGCTGAATGGCCTGCTCCTGTTTCTATTTTCCTAAAACTCTGCGATTAAATTGCTTTCCCTTATGTGTTTACCCTGTGCAGTACATAAGTGCGTTTTAATGTCAACACTTGCATACTGGGAATAGCAAACAGAAATGTTAGCATTCAAAACAACTTAGGTACAATCCTTCAAAAACCTAGGATATCTCACAATAATGCTAAGCTCCACAACACTTGTTACAGTATTTGAAAACAAGCCTTATGAGTGTCATACCGGAACTCACATGTCAGTTTACAACAAAAAGAATAACAACAACCTGCATTTATTTCGAACTCTCCCTCAATCCCCCTCCTTCCCCCCTTTTAGATCACAACTGAAGATCTTCCTTTTCGACCGTGATTACTGTCACTTCCTCCCTCCCCCAGCTCAGCGTCAGGCTCTGGCGTTAGAACTGTTAAGCGCTCCGAGACACTGCCCTGTATGAAGGGCGCTATATAACTGCAAGGTGATGTTGTTTATAATAATAATAATAGTGCATTTCAAAACAGGAGGATATCCCAAAGCACTTCACAGGATCTACTGTGTGTTTTGTGAGTGAACACAGCATTCCAGGTTACACACAGCAATGTCTCACTAACAGCCATGAAGTGAAACCACCGAGAGAAACTCCTTTATATTTTCAAATAATGTCAGGGGATCTTTAACATCCACCTGAACTTGCAGACGGGACCTCATTTAAAGTCTCATCCAAAGGACAGCACCTCCAATATTGCAACACCTTCCCCCAGTACTGCATTAGAGTTTGTAATTCCAAGTCCCTTAGGAGCAAGAGTGCTACGATTGAGCCAGGCTGACACAGTTGACTCCAAGTTTAAGTCTCCCTAGGGTAGGGAGGCAACTAATCAACAATACAACTTGCATTCATACAGCGCCTTTCAATTTGACAAAACACTTGGACAAACAATAAAACCTTGCATTTATACTGCGCCTTTCAATGTCTCAAAGCATTTGACAAACAATAACTAATTGCAATCATACAGTGCCTTTCAGTGTGTGTCAGCCTGGTAGAGTGGTAGAGCTCTCACCTCCGAGTCAGAAGGTTGTGGGTTCAAGTCCCACCTCATGACTTGGAATCATATGTTGCTGACAATGCAATGCAGTGCTGGGGGGTGTTATATTGTCGGAGGTGCCGTCCTTTGGATGAAATGCTAAACCAAAGTCCTCCTGCTTGTTTAGGTGGACGTTAAAGATCCCATGGGGTTATTCGTGAAGAGAAGGGAGTTTCTCTCTCCCGGTGTCCTGGCCAACAATCCCCCAAATAAAATCGGTCACTCCCTCCATGACTGTTTGTGGGACACTGCTGTGTGCAAACTGGCTGCTCAATTTCACCCATCTAGTCAATGCATTTTACATTGTATCCTGTGAAGTGCTTTGAGACTTGATGCGTACACAAGAGAGAGGTGAATAGAAGGGGTTGGGGCTTGTGTGCAGGAGAACCATTCAGTGGCAGACTAGTTGGGCCAAATGGCCTGCTTTGGTGTTGCCACAATCTAGCAATGAAAACATGAGGGCTCTCACCTCCTTCCTGCCTACAACTCCTTATCATATCTGTTGGAACCCCTCATGAGTACCCTGTAATCTTCATAACCTCATCTGTCAACTCCTGTAAGGTTTCCCGTCCCATTTTCCTAACGGGAGGGGGACCCGTAAATATCGGCGCCTAATGTCTACAGTGCCAGCTGCACATGCTTTGCATCACTGAGGCCGTTCATGATGGCCACTTGAGATATCTCTGCCAAATGCTTGAATGAATCTCTGGTTCCCTTAAATTTGGGTAATTTTGACGCCATTTCCTGGATCTGTTGCCCCATAATAAAAATAATAATCATTGCATTTGATATACCACTTTTCACGTCTTCTAGACATCTCAAAGCGCTTCACAGAATAGACTGTGAAGTGAATTGACCGTATATTTGTGGGCGAAATGAGGCAGCCAATTGTGCACAGCAGCGTCCCACAAACAGTCGTGGGTTGAAATGACTAATATATTATTGTTTTTTTTNGAGGGATTATTATCAGGCGTGTGGAGTAAGGAAACTTTCCCAAGGTTTCACCCTGCTGGGAATCGAACCCAGGTCTCTCGCTTGCAAAGCGAGTGCTCTAAGCACTGAGCTACAGGACTCCACAATATAGGGAACCACGAATTGGGATTTCAGGGCGAGCGTGGGTCTGGCTTGGGGATTCGGCAGTATTTGTGCTATGGTAGGAGGTACTGTTGCAAATTTGACCTGAATCATGGGGCATATCTCCCCTGGACCAGGGTCTGTGTGATTCTCTGCCGCTTCTCTATGTAGATTATCCGAAATCTATTTCTGCATCGTCCTTCTCTTCTCTCAACAGCAACAAATTACATTTGTATAGCGCCTTTCACAGGTGCTATACAATGTCTCATTATACACATGATCCCTCTGTTACACTTAACTTGCTTTTCCAATTTCGCTATCTATTGCTCACACTGAATATGTGATGCCGCATCACGCTGTTTATGTTGTGATAATATATTCGCTTACCTTAGCTGCCTGTGCTTTAAATGTAGCTTTTTAAATCTCCATTCTTCCTTGTCAAGTGTTTGCAATGCTGTTCGAGCTTCCTCTTCTCTACTTCTGGACTTTCTGCTGTCCACCTTAATTCTCTCACCTGCGACTGATAATATTCTACATTTCTCTCTTGAAGCTGCATTCGCTCAGTCCTTTTGTAACCTGTTTTAACATTGATTCTAACTCTCCTGTCTTATTTCAAGAGCTCTGTTTTTCTCCTCTGATGCCCAGGTTTATCTCCATTTAGAATACCCTTCGTATTTAACGGCCCCATTTTTTCTAAATCATATTCCTGTTTCATTTGCGAGGCCAGCAACCATATTGCCTTTTTATGCTTTACTTTTCAAGCAGCAAGCCTGTTCAGGTGCCAACATCTGTAGGATTATTTTTTCCTCATCAGAGGTGCTTTTAACCTCAAATCCAAGGTTGGAATGATCAGGAGCGCACCCTGGGAGGTTTGAAGAGACTGTCTCCTTGAAGTTGATTGCAGTTCTGTTACCAGACTGTTAGTCCACAGTTTAGTCCATAGCTCTCCTCATCTCCTCAACAGACATTGTCTTTTTATTATCTTTCATTATCTCCTGTTTACCTCGTGAATTTTTCCATATAACGAGTTGGTTTCAAATCCTCTTCAATTACAAAGAGTTGTTTTTCTACTTCCTAGCAGCTACCATTGTCACTCTCTTGCTCTTATGATTATAACATAATGGACTTCCTCCTTCTGGTTATCTTTCTCATTGTCTGGATAACAAACCAGGCCATCATGCTTTGTGAGCTAGTCTATGGTCAATGACCATTTACCATGGAGAGTATAATATTTGACACTTACACAAATTTGCTGTAGTTATAGTCACAAAATATAATAATACTATGTATGAGTGTTGGTGTGAAGATGACTATAATAATAGTAATCTTTGCATTTGATACAGCGCTTTTCACGTCTTCTAGACGTCTCAAAGTGCTTCACAGAATATGCTGTAAAGTGAATTGGTTTTATAATTTGTGGGCGAAACGCGGCAGCCAATTGCGCACAGCAGTGTCCCACAAACAGTCGTGGAATGAGTGACCAAATTATAATTTTTTTTTCTTGAGGGATTATGACCAGGTGTATGGAGCAAGGAAACTTGCCAGGCGAGTGCTCTAATCACTGAGCTACAGGACTCCAACTATAATCACAAGTTCTGACAAAGGGTCGTGGACCCAAAACGTTGACTCACTTTCCTTTCTCCATAGATGCTGCCTGACCTGCTGAGTGTTCCCAGCGACTTCTGTTTTTGTTTTCAGATTTCCAGCATCTGCAGTATTTTGTGTTTTGTTTTATAATCACAAGTGATTTCTGTTGAGTATTGGTGTGTGAAGTTGATCTAACCATAACTTGTGTTACTGTAAAATAAAAACAGAAATTGCTGGAAACAGGAATTCCCTGTCAGGCAGCATCAATGGAGCAGAAAGTGAGTAAACATTTTAGGTTGACGACTTTTTGTCAGAACTCTAACGAAAGAATGACAAGCTTAACCATCAGAACACCGACAAAAGGTCATTGAAGTGACTTATGTTTTTATTTCAGATTTCTAGCATTTGTAGTATTTTGCCTTGTGTTACAGTGATTCATGTTGACTGTAACTACTGGTTATAGTGACTGTCAGCACCTGAGGTGAGGAGGCGATGACTGGAGCCAATCAGGAGAGTCTCGGTCTTGTTGACATTCAACTGAAGAAAATAAGCTCTTATACAGGACTTGATGTCTGACGGATTGACTATAACTGTAGTATTGACTATAACTACAGGCTACAATGACTGGCAGTGATTGCTATTGATTATAACCATAGGTTATGGTGACTGTCAGTGATTACTATTGACAACAACAACAAAATTACATTTGTAAAGTGCCTTTCACGTCGGGAGGACGTCCGAAGGTGTTGGACCATGGAGGGCTTTAAAGGTGAGGACCAGGAGCTTGAACTGTATCCTCCGTGTGATGGGATGCCAGTGGAGTCAGGTGAGGATGGGGGTGATAGGGTCGCAGAGCCTAGTGCAGGAGAGGACACAGGCGCAGAGTTCTGGATGATCTGCAGGCTATGAATGGGGGGACAAGCAAGGAGTTTGCATAGTCAAGCCTGGATGTTATAAATGTGTGTATGAGGGTTTCAGCGCCTGTGGAGTGAGACAGCGGTAGAGACGGGGGATTTTGCAGAGGTGGTGGAAGACAAGAGCGCGTCATGGTGCAGATGTGGGGGTCAGAAAGGATAGTCAAACAAGACCCCAAGGTTCCGGACTGGCTTAGTAAGGTGGAATTTGCAACCATAGATGGTGATGCTGTCAGCACCTGAGATGAGGAGGAGATAACAGGAGCCAATCAGGAGAGTCTCGGTCTTGTTTGCATTCAACTGAAGAAAATGAGCTCTTATACAGAACTCGATGTCTGACGGATTGACTATAACTATAGGCTACAGTGACTGGTAGTGATTACTATTGACTATAGCCCAAAGGCTATAGTGACTGGCAGTGATTAGTGTTGAGTATAACCCACAGGTTATAGTGACCAGCAGTGATTGCTGTTGACCATAACTACATACGATAGTGAGTGGCAGTGATTACTGTTGACTATGTTGGGATTTCCGATCCCTAGAGTTCAAAATATGACCCGACAATCCAAGATGGTGCAATAATTCTTTTATTATAAGACAGTGAGCTTAATAGTGTGTAAAGAAGAGCATACTACCGGTTAATCCACATAGAACAAAAGTGGAAGAGAAATTTCTTGGCTGTTGTCACGTGCTTGCCCTGGTTTCGCTGGTGTAATTTCCTCGCTCCCCTCTTGCCAGCCGGGACTAACTGACTTCTCTCTCTCTCTTCACTAATTATACCCCTTTCTGGACTCTTGCCAGGTACCTTCTTCCCTCTCACAACTTGTCCTGCGCGTACTCATCCTAATCAATCACAGGCCTGGTGCCAGCCTGACCGGTGTTGATAAGGTGAGTCTCCATTGTCTTGTTTATAATGATGTTAATTCGGGACTGGCCTATTGGGAAGTCTATTTCTAATCTTCCTTGGCCTAGCACATGATGTTTTTCAGAGCCTTTTCTCTCCATTTCTAGTTGGTACCCAAGGTTACAATAACACTTAACGATGTGCATCTGGAGAGAGATAACAGGTACCGTGTTTCCAGCCTGTGCCACATTCCGTTAGCAAGAAAGCTAATTTGGTGGCCATTTTGACCTGTTAATACAATTGATTAAACATATCTTAAAAGAATGGATATAAAAATCTTGTTCTATTCTAAATGATTATAGGGAAATCCCTATATCCCAACAACTATAACCCATAGGCTATAGTGACTAGCAATGATTTCTGTTGACTGTAACTACAGGCTACAGTCACTGGCAGCGATTACTGTTGACGATAACTACAAGCTATAAGGACTGGCACTGATTACTGTTGTCTATAACTACATATTACAGTGACTGGCAGTGATTACTGTTGACTATAACCCATAGGCTACAATGACTGGCAGTGATTGCTGTTGACTATAACTACAGCTATAGTGACTGGCAGTGATTATCGTTGACTGTAACTTCAGCTATAGTGACTGTCAGTGATTACTGTTGACGATAACCCATAGGCTATAGTGACTGGCAGTGATTGCTGTTGACTATAACTATAGGCTATGGTGACTGGCAGTGATTACTGTTGACTATAACTACAGCTATAGTGACTGGCAGTGATTACCGTTGACTGTAACTACAGCTATAGTGACTGGCAGTGATTACTGTTGACTATAACTACAGCTATAGTGACTGGCAGTAATTGCTGTTGACTATAACTACAGCTATAGTGACTGGCAGTGATTACTGTTGACTGTAACTACAGCTATAGTGACTGGCAGTGATTACTGTTGACTATAACTACAGCTATAGTGACTGGCAGTAATTGCTGTTGACTATAACTACAGCTATAGTGACTGGCAGTGATTACTGTTGACTGCAACAACAGCTATAGTGACTGGCAGTGATTACTGTTGACTAACTACAGCTATAGTGACTGGCAGTAATTGCTGTTGACTATAACCCATAGGCTATAGTGACTGGCAGTGATTACTGTTGACTATAACCCATAGGCTATAGTGACTGGCAGTAATTACTGTTGTCTAGAACTATAGGCTATATTGACTGGCAGTGATTGTTGTTGACTATAACTATAGGCTATAGTGAGTGGCAGTGATTGCTGTTGACTATAACTATAGGCTATAGTGAGTGGCAGTGATTACTGTTGACTATAACTATAGCTATAGTGAGTGGCAGTGATTTCTGTTGACTATAACTACAGCTATAGTGAGTGGCAGTGATTACTGTTGACTATAACTATAGGCTGTAGTGAGTGGCAGTGATTGCTGTTGACTATAACTATAGGCTGTAGTGAGGGCAGTGATTACTAAGTTAAACGAATGTGTTGAAGCTGCAAACCTGGTCTCCAGCTCTTGTCGCGCAGAGTTGTGATGACGTGGAGGTGAATCACCCGCCGGTGCCGCTGCGCGAGGCGGCGCTCCGCGGTGTTGGGAGGTCGGGTCTGCACTGTGACGCGTCCCGAGTGACGTGTGGCATTGGGCTCGTGATTGGGTTACCAACGGGTTTTTCAGTCGCGAGCCGCGGGCGGTGCCTCCCCCCTCCCTCCCCCCTCCCTCAGCCGCTGTGTGTCTGTCTGTCTGTGTGTCGGTCGGTGTCGGTGACCGGAGCTGCTGTGGCTGTTCCCGGGGCCGAATGTTGTCGTCTCTCCACACAACGATGGCGGCGGCAGCGAGGAGGCCCCGACACCAAACCTTCAGCGCGGCGGTCAGGTCAGCGCCCGCCCGCCCCCCACCCACCAGCCCAACCCGCCCCCCCACTCACCAGCCCAACCCGCCCGCCCCCCACTCACCAGCCCAACCCGCCCGCCCCCAGCCCAGGCCCCCAGCCCAGGCCCCCAGCCCAGGCCCCAGCCCAACCCGCCCGCCCCCACCCACCCACAGCCCAGCCCGCCCGCTCCCAGCCCAGGCCCCAGCCCAACCCGCCCGCCCCCCAGCCCCAGCCCAACCCGCTCCCAGCCCAGGCCCCCAGCCCAACCCGCCCGCCCCCCACCCACCCACCAGCCCAGCCCGCCCCCAGCCCAACCCGCCCGCCCCCAGCCCAGCCCAACCCGCTCCCAGCCCAGGCCCCCAGCCCAACCCGCCCGCCCCACCCACCACCAGCCCAGCCCGCCCCCAGCCCAACCCGCCCGCCCGCCCCCCAGCCCCAGCCCAACCCGCCCGACCCCACCCCCAGCCCAACCCGCCCGACCCCACCCACCAGCCCAACCCGCCCGCCCGCCCAGGCCGGGCCCCCAGCCCAGCCCGCCCGCCCCCAGCCCCAGCCCCAGTGCCCCGGCCCTACTCGGCTCAGGTCCGACACAGGCCCCGTCTCCTCCTCCTCCTCCAGACCCCCGTCTCCTCCTCCTCCTCCAGACCCCCGTCTCCTCCTCCTCCAGACCCCCGTCTCCTCCTCCTCCTCCAGACCCCCGTCTCCTCCTCCTCCTCCAGACCCCCGTCTCCTCCTCCTCCTCCAGACCCCCGTCTCCTCCTCCAGACCCCCGTCTCCTCCAGACCCCCGTCTCCTCCTCCTCCTCCAGACCCCCGTCTCCTCCTCCTCCTCCAGACCCCAGTCTCCTCCAGACCCCCGTCTCCTCCAGACCCCCGTCTCCTCCTCCTCCTCCAGACCCCCGTCTCCTCCTCCTCCTCCAGACCCCCGTCTCCTCCTCCTCCTCCTCCAGACCCCCGTCTCCTCCTCCCCCTCCTCCAGACCCCCGTCTCCTCCTCCTCCTCCAGACCCCGTCTCCTCCTCCTCCTCCAGACCCCCGTCTCCTCCTCCTCCTCCAGACCCCCGTCTCCTCCTCCTCCTCCAGACCCCCGTCTCCTCCTCCTCCTCCAGACCCCCGTCTCCTCCTCCTCCTCCAGACCCCCGTCTCCTCCTCCTCCAGACCCCGTCTCCTCCTCCAGACCCCCGTCTCCTCCTCCTCCTCCAGACCCCCGTCTCCTCCTCCAGACCCCGTCTCCTCCTCCAGACCCCCGTCTCCTCCTCCAGACCCCCGTCTCCTCCTCCAGACCCCCGTCTCCTCCTCCAGACCCCCGTCTCCTCCTCCAGACCCCCGTCTCCTCCTCCAGACCCCCGTCTCCTCCTCCAGACCCCCGTCTCCTCCTCCAGACCCCCGTCTCCTCCTCCAGACCCCCGTCTCCTCCTCCAGACCCCCGTCTCCTCCTCCAGACCCCCGTCTCCTCCTCCAGACCCCCGTCTCCTCCTCCAGACCCCCGTCTCCTCCTCCAGACCCCCGTCTCCTCCTCCAGACCCCCGTCTCCTCCTCCAGACCCCCGTCTCCTCCTCCAGACGCCCGTCTCCTCCTCCAGACGCCCGTCTCCTCCTCCAGACGCCCGTCTCCTCCTCCAGACGCCCGTCTCCTCCTCCAGACGCCCGTCTCCTCCTCCAGACGCCCGTCTCCTCCTCCAGACGCCCGTCTCCTCCTCCAGACGCCCGTCTCCTCCTCCAGACCCCCGTCTCCTCCTCCAGACCCCGTCTCCTCCTCCAGACCCCCGTCTCCTCCTCCAGACCCCCGTCTCCTCCTCCAGACCCCCGTCTCCTCCTCCAGACCCCCGTCTCCTCCTCCAGACCCCCGTCTCCTCCTCCAGACCCCCGTCTCCTCCTCCAGACCCCCGTCTCCTCCTCCAGACCCCCGTCTCCTCCTCCAGACCCCCGTCTCCTCCTCCAGACCCCCGTCTCCTCCTCCAGACCCCCGTCTCCTCCTCCAGACCCCCGTCTCCTCCTCCAGACCCCCGTCTCCCCTCCAGACCCCCGTCTCCTCCTCCAGACCCCCGTCTCCTCCTCCAGACCCCGTCTCCTCCTCCAGACCCCCGTCTCCTCCTCCAGACCCCCGTCTCCTCCTCCAGACCCCGTCTCCCTCCTCCTCCAGACCCCCGTCTCCCTCCAGACCCCCTTCCTCCTCCAGACCCCCGTCTCCGCCTCCTCTTCCTCCTCCAGACCCCCGTCTCCTCCTCCTCCTCCAGACCCGTCTCCTCCTCCTCCTCCAGACCCCCGTCTCCTCCTCCTCTCCCTCCTCTCCTCCCAGACCCCGTCTCCTCCTCCTCCTCCAGACCCCCGTCTCCTCCTCCTCCTCCAGACCCCCGTCTCCTCCTCCTCCCCAGACCCCCGTCTCCTCCTCCTCCCTCCAGACCCCCGTCTCCTCCTCCTCCTCCAGACCCCCGTCTCCTCCTCCCTGACCCCCACTCCCTCCTCCTCCTCCAGACCCCCGTCTCCCCTCCTCCTCCTCCAGACCCCCGTCTCCTCCTCCTCCTCCTCCAGACCCCCGTCTCCTCCTCCTCTCCCTCCAGACCCCGTCTCCTCCCTCCTCCTCCTCCTCCAGACCCCCGCTCCTCCTCCTCCTCCTCCAGACCCCCGTCTCCTCCCCTCCTTCCAGACCCCCTCTCCGCCTCCCCTCTCAGACCCCCGTCCTCTCTCCTCCTCCAGACCCCCGTCTCCTCCTCTCCTCTCCAGACCCCCGTTCCTCCTCTCCTCCCAGACCCCGTCTCCTCCTCCTCCTCCAGACCCCCGTCTCCTCCTCCTCCAGACCCCCGTCTCCTCCTCCTCCTCCAGACCCCCGTCTCCTCCTCCTCCTCAGACCCCTCTCCTCCTCCCCTCCAGACCCCGTCTCCTCCTCCTCCCAGACCCCCGTCTCCTCCTCCTCCAGACCCCGTCTCCTCCTCCTCCTCCAGACCCCCGTCTCCTCCTCCTCCTCCTCCAGACCCCCGTCTCCTCCTCCCCTCTCCAGACCCCCTCCTCCTCCCCCCCTCCGACCCCCGTCCCCCTCCCCAGACCCCCCCCCCTCCTCCGACCCCCGTCCCCCCTCCCCAACCCGTCTCCTCCTCCAGCCCCGTCTCCTCTCCAGACCCCCTCTCCTCCTCCCCTCCCGTTCCTCCTCCTCCAACCCCCTCTCCCCTCCTCCAGACCCCCGTCTCCTCCTCCTAATCCTTTGGACCCCCGTCTCCTCCTCCTCCAGACCCCCGTCTCCTCCTCGTCTTCCTTCAGACCTCCGTCTCCTCCTCCTCTTCCTTCAGACCCCCGTCTCCTCCTCCTCACCCCGTCTCCTCCTCCTGCTCCTCCAGACCCCCGTCTCCTCCTCCTGCTCCTCCAGACCCCCGTCTCCTCCTCCTGCTCCTCCAGACCCCGTCTCCTCCTCCTGCTCCTCCAGACCCCCGTCTCCTCCTCCCCCTCCTCCAGACCCCCGTCTCTCCTCCAGACTCCCGTTTCCTCCTCCTCCTCCAGACCCCCGTCTCCTCCTCTTCCTTCAGACCCCCGTCTCCTCCTCTTCCTTCAGACCCCCGTCTCCTCCTCTTCCTTCAGACCCCATCTCTTCCTCCTCCAGACCCCGTCTCCTCCTCACCCCACATCTCCTCCTCCTCCTCCAGACCCCCGTCTCCTCCTCTTCCTCCAGACCCCCATCTCCTCCTCCTCCAGACCCCCATCTCCTCCTCCTCCAGACCCCCGTCTCCTCCTCTTCCTTCAGACCCCCGTCTCCTCCTCCTCTTCCTTCAGACCCCCGTCTCCGCCTCCTCACCCCCGTCTCCTCCTCCTGCTCCTCCAGACCCCCGTCTCTCCTCCTGCTCCCCAGACCCCCGTCTCCTCCTCCTGCTCCTCCAGACCCCCGTCTCCTCCTCCCCCTCCTCCAGACTCCCGTCTCCTCCTCCTCCTCCTCCAGACCCCCGTCTCCTCCTCCTCTTCCTCCGGACCCCCGTCTCCTCCTCCTCTTCCTCCGGACCCCCGTCTCCTCCTCCTCTTCCTCCGGACCCCCGTCTCCTCCTCCTCTTCCTCCGGACCCCCGTCTCCTCCTCTCTCTTCCTCCGGACCCCCGTCTCCTCCCTCCTCTTCCTCCGGACCCCCGTCTCCTCCTCCTCTTCCTCCAGACCCTCGTCTCCTCCTCCTCCTCCTCCTCCAGACCCCGTCTCCTCCTCCTCTTCCTCCAGACCCCCGTCTCCTCCTCCTCTTCCTCCAGACCCCCGTCTCCTCCTCCTCTTCCTCCAGATCCCCGTCTCCTCCTCCTCTTCCTCCAGACCCCTGTCTCTCCTCCTCCTCCTTCAGACCTCCGTCTCCTCCTCCTTCAGACCTCCGTCTCCTCCTCCTTCAGACCTCCGTCTCCTCCTCCTTCAGACCTCCGTCTCCTCCTCCTTCAGACCTCCGTCTCCTCCTCCTTCAGACCCCCGTCTCCTCCTCCTCCAGACTCCCGTTTCCTCCTCCTCCAGACCCCCGTCTCCTCCTCCTCCAGACCCCCGTCTCCTCCTCCTAATCCTTTGGACCCCCGTCTCCTCCTCCTCCAGACCCCCGTCTCCTCCTCGTCTTCCTTCAGACCTCCGTCTCCTCCTCCTCTTCCTTCAGACCCCCGTCTCCTCCTCCTCACCCCCGTCTCCTCCTCCTGCTCCTCCAGACCCCCGTCTCCTCCTCCTGCTCCTCCAGACCCCGTCTCCTCCTCCTGCTCCTCCAGACCCCCGTCTCCTCCTCCCCCTCCTCCAGACCCCGTCTCTCCTCCAGACTCCCGTTTCCTCCTCCTCCTCCAGACCCCCGTCTCTCCTCCTCCCAGACTCCCGTTTCCTCCTCCTCCTCCAGACCCCCGTCTCCTCCTCTTCCTTCAGACCCCCGTCTCCTCCTCTTCCTTCAGACCCCCGTCTCCTCCTCTTCCTTCAGACCCCCATCTCTTCCTCCTCCAGACCCCGTCTCCTCCTCACCCCACATCTCCTCCTCCTCCTCCAGACCCCCGTCTCCTCCTCTTCCTCCAGACCCCCATCTCCTCCTCCTCCAGACCCCCATCTCCTCCTCCTCCAGACCCCCGTCTCCTCCTCTTCCTTCAGACCCCCGTCTCCTCCTCCTCTTCCTTCAGACCCCCGTCTCCGCCTCCTCACCCCCGTCTCCTCCTCCTGCTCCTCCAGACCCCCGTCTCCTCCTCCTGCTCCTCCAGACCCCCGTCTCCTCCTCCTGCTCCTCCAGACCCCCGTCTCCTCCTCCCCCTCCTCCAGACTCCCGTCTCCTCCTCCTCCTCCTCCTCCGGACCCCCGTCTCCTCCTCCTCTTCCTCCGGACCCCCGTCTCCTCCTCCTCTTCCTCCGGACCCCCGTCTCCTCCTCCTCTTCCTCCGGACCCCCGTCTCCTCCTCCTCTTCCTCCAGACCCTCGTCTCCTCCTCCTCCTCCTCCTCCAGACCCCCGTCTCCTCCTCCTCTTCCTCCAGACCCCCGTCTCCTCCTCCTCTTCCTCCAGACCCCCGTCTCCTCCTCCTCTTCCTCCAGATCCCCGTCTCCTCCTCCTCTTCCTCCAGACCCCTGTCTCTCCTCCTCCTCCTTCAGACCTCCGTCTCCTCCTCCTTCAGACCTCCGTCTCCTCCTCCTTCAGACCTCCGTCTCCTCCTCCTTCAGACCTCCGTCTCCTCCTCCTTCAGACCTCCGTCTCCTCCTCCTTCAGACCTCCGTCTCCTCCTCCTTCAGACCTCCGTCTTCTCCTCCTCCAGACCCCCGTCTCCTCCTCCTTCAGACCCCCTTCTCCTCCTCCTTCTCCAGATCCCCGTCTCCTCCTCCTCCAGACCCCAGTCTCCTCCTCTGAACCTCTTGTCTACCTGGTCCCTGGCCCCCAGCTCTCCAGAGCTAGATTGATATCTATGGAGCAGTATTTTTCAGGAGTGTGTGTGTATGTATGTGGGAGGAAAATGGAACTGAATGGAATAATAATAATAATACTTGCATTTAATACAGTGGCTTATCACATCATTGGACATTTCAAAGCGCTTCGTAGAATATACTGTAAAGTGAATTGACTGAATATTTTGTGGGTGAAACGTGGCAGCCAATTGCACACAACAGTATCCCATACGCAGTCATGAAGTGCTTTAGGATGTCTTGCCCCTTGGTTCCCCATCTTCAGTTTGGGCCTGAAGATCTTCCTCTTCAACGATGCGTACGGTCACCCCCCCCCCCCCGCCCCACCAGTTTGGCTTTGTGCTCTGCCACTGTCAAGAGCTCTGGGCTGCTTTCGTGCATGAGAGGTGCTATATAAATGCAAGTTTTTGTCCTCCCGACGTGAAAGGTGCTATACAAATGTAATTTGTTGTTGTTGTTGAAGTGAGTGCGCTGAATGGGTTACTTCTATACTGTAATGGCTTCAATACACATAATGGATTGTTTGGCGTTTGGAGCAGTGGTTGATGCTATGGGTAATTACGGGAATGAGGGCAGAATTAATAATAATCCTTCCATTTGATATAGCGCCTTATTATGTCATTGAGACATTTCAAAACGCTTCACAAAATATATTATAAAGTGGATTGACTGTGTGTTTTGTGGGAGAATCAAAGTATTAGTGTTAGTGGGAGGAAAATCGGAATTTATTTCTGCCAAATATGAGAATGTGTATCTATTTTTTGTCTCCCTCCAGCTGTAACTTGTTCATTCACATCTCTTATTTAGGCTTGTATTATCAAATCAAATCAGCTGCCATATAGTATAGCCCTGCGTGCTGTAGTATGATGCTGCAACACCACCACCAACTGTAACAAAATGCCATTTGTAAAGCGCCTTTTACGTTGGGAAGACGTCCCAAGGCGCTGGACAGACAAAATTATGGACCCGAGCTTGGGGTTGGGGAGGGTGGAAGGCAGGGGAGGAAGCAGGGAGATCGAAAGCACAGTCAAAGAGGAGGGTCTTGAGATGGGTCTTGAAGGTGGCGAGGGAGGGGGCGAGGCAGAGGGACTGCGGGATGGAGTTCCAGAGGGTTTGTGGAATAGTGGCGGAAGGCTCGGCCGCCAATAGTGGGGCGAGCGAGGTGTGGGATGTGAAGCATGAGTGGAGGGAGCGAGCAGGATGATAGGGGCTTAGGAGGTTGGAGAGGTCGGGGGAGCAAGACCATGGAGGGCTTTGAAGGTGAGGACCCGGATCTTGAACTGTATCCTCTGTGTGATGGGAAGCCAGTGGAGTTGGGTGAGGATGGGGGTGATAGGGTCGCGGAGCCTAGTGCGGGAGAGGACGTGGGCTACAGCGTTCTGGATGATCTGCAGCCTATGGAAGGAGGAGTTGGGGAGGCCGACAAGCAGGGAGTTTGCATAGTTGAGCCTCGATGTAATGAAGGCTTGTATGAGTGTTTTGGCGGCCTGCAGTGTGAGACGGTGGCGGAGCCAGGCAATGTTGTGGAGGTGGGGGAAGCCAGAGTGGGTCATGCCGCAGATGTGAGGTAGAAAGGATAGTTGAGGGTCAAACAAGACCCCAAGGTTTCGGACTGGCTTAGCAAGTCTGGCCGAACCAGTGTCCGGGTCTGTCTGTTCAGGTGGATGTTAAAGATCCTGGGGCAATAAAGAGGAGGGAGATTATCCCAGTATTGACAATCCCCCAGATGAAATTGGTCATTCTCTTCATGGTTGATTGTGGAATATTGAAGTGTGCTAATTGGGTGCAGCATTTGTCCACAAAACATTATATAAATTTAGAATTTAGAAAACACTGATTGCTGTAATGGGCAGGTGACAGGGAGGGTGTTCCACCAGGATGAGATGAAATGGTCCTGAGGGTTGTTTTGATCTCTTAACTTGTGGTTGGCCTGAAGAATGTAACCTGCTGAAGCTTTGGCTTTTGTGGTTCATGTTTACAAACTCCCATGTCTTTCAGATATAGCCTGCCACCCAGAAACAGGCAGGTTTGTTCTTCCATGTGTACACATGTGATCAGAGACCAGTTTTAGTTTTAAAAAAAGGTTTAGATCCTGTAAAAAAAAAAAAAAAAAAAATTGTAGGCATGACCGAGGTCAGCCTGGCTCAGTTGTTAGCATTACCGTCTCTTAGTCAGAAGGTTGTGCGTTCAACCCCCGTATCGGCTTTGAAATCATAGTCTAGGCTGACGCTCCAGTGTAGCGCTGGTGGAGCGCTGCATTGTCAGAGGTACTTTAAACCAATCTCATCTGTTCAGGTGGACATTAAAAGTCCTGCGGCACTACTTGAAAAGAAATTAGATTCTCTCCAGTAGTCTCCTCGATAATAATTGATTGCTCACTTCATGACTGTTTGTGTGACATTGCTGTGCGCAAATTGGCTGCCGAATTTGTTCTGTGTCCTGTTGAAATGGCTGAACAACATGATCAAATGCAGTATTATATTTTTATTATAAAAGAAGCAGTAATGAGCTTTGTTTTTTTTTGTTGCTCGATAAATAGCTTTGTTGGGTCACTTTGGCATATATCACAAGCAAATAATGGGAAGTGTTTGTGACCAAAACATAAGAGCCAAGTTGAAGTGATTTTGTTTCAAGGTGTTCTCAGTGCCAAGAGGTATTGTAATGTAGCCTGTGTTTTCTAAAAATAACCTAAGGGTGAAGAATGCCTGCCTAATGGAAATGTGTTTTGTTCCAAGTGCTTTCTGTAAGCATAGAACAGACTTTTAATGCCAAACTGCCTTCTCAGTTACCAGGCTGCTCCACTGGTTTCTGTTGTGGCAACCAGCTGTGTGTCGCTATTTTCTTTAATGGGATTGCAGTGCCTGCTTTGGACTAGTCTGAGAGCTGCCTGACCCTGACAATGTACTGACTGGGACCACAACTACTGAAGTTTGGTGCTTCTGAATTGTCACCCATGCTGCCCCAAAGCTGCTTCTCCCAATAGCAGCAAATTAAATTTGTATACAACAACAACAACAACAACAAGATTCCATTTATTGAACGCCTTTCACGTTGGGAGGACGTCCCAAGCCGCTGTACAGTTGGGTCAGGACCCGAGCAGGGGGGAAATGGTCAGGGTGAGGGGAGGAGGGGGTAGAGAGTCGAGAGGGGAGCTGAAGGCTCGGTCAAAGAGAAAGGTCTTGAGACCGGCCTTGAAGGAGGAAAGGGAGGAGGCGGCGAAGGCACTGGGGATAGAGTTCCAGAGCCTCGGGGCTGAGAGGCTGAAGGCCCGACCACCGATGATAGGGCGGTTGGGGCGGGGGATGTGGAGCAGACCAGAGCCAGAGGAACGGAGGGTACGGGCAGGTAGGTAGGGGAATAGTAGGTCGGAGAGGTAGGAGGGAGCAAGGCCGTGAATGGCCTTGTAGGTGAGGGTGAGGATCTTGAATTCGATCCTTTCACGTCAGGAGGATGTCCCAAGGCGCTGGGGGTTGGGATGAGGAGGGGCGGAGGGCAAGGAGTGTAGGATTGGAGGATGACTGAAGGTGAGGTCAAAGATGAGGGTCTTGAGACGGGTCTCAAAGGAGGCAAGGGAGGGATTATTACCCCCGGAAAAACGATCTGTCAATCGACAAATAACCGGGTTCCTACTTACTACTAGGTAAACAGAGGCATGTGGAGTAAGGAAAGTTACCTAACATTTCATCCTGCCTGGGAATCGGACCCAGGTCCTCTTGAGAAGGGCGAGGCGAAGGGACTGTGGGATGGAGGGGGAGAAAGGTGGGGGAGAAAGCCTGAAGGTCCGACTGCTGATGGTGGGGTGGGCGGGTAGGGGACATGGAGCAGGCCAGAGCTCTATGGAGTTAGCAGATAACAGAGGTAGGGAGGAACAAAGCTGTAGGGGGCTTTGAAGGCAAGGTTGATGGTTTTGCACTCATACCTTCTCGGTGAGCCAGTGAAGCTGGGTAAGGATGCGGGTGATAGGTTCCCATGAAGATAACTAAATTCTGAGTGTGCTTGAGGCTCCTTCTTGGAGCAAAGATGGTTGAGGGGTGACCTGATCGAAGTCTTTAAAATGGGGGAGAAATTATTTCCACTGATTGGCGAGTCCATGACTGGTGGGCATTAATTTAAGTTAGTAAATGAACGAATGGGAAGGTTAGGAGAATGTTTGTTACACACCGAGTGGTTAGGATATGGAATGCCCTGTTGGGAGTGATGGTTGAAGATAATCCATATTAGCTTTCAAAGGGAAACCAGATAGGACTCTGAATTGTGAAATTGACAAAGATAAGTAAAAAAAAAAGTTGGTGTTTGGGATTTTTTTTTGGGGGGGAACCATGAATGTGGCATGCCAGAGATTTGTTAATCTGAAGCAATTTTATACCCGCACGGCCAGTCAATAACAACTTGCATTTATATAGTGTTTGTAACATGGTGTAGTGTCTCAGAGCGTTTAACAATGGCGGAGCTTAACACCAAGCTGGGGGCTAGGGGAAGTGATTGTAGGAACGGTCAAAGAGGAATGTCTTCAGGTTCGAACCGATGACAGAGGCAAGACAGAGGGATTCAAAACAATTTTGAGTTCCATAGTTTCGAGGTGTAGTGGCTGAAAGCACTGGTGGGGGTGGAGGTGGGGAAGAGATGTGCAGAAAGCCGGAGTCAGCTGAGACAAGATGCCGGGTAGAGGAATTGGATATAAGTTCCTTGATTTAACATTCAAATTATATCTGCTACAAATGGCGGGTGCCTCTTCATGAGTTCTTTTGATGGTTTCTTTGTAAAAAGACCTGAAGCTCCTGAAATCAATTAACAACAATCTGCTGTGCCTTCTTAATAACTCTGCATTCCGATGTGTATTCGTGTCGTTGGAAGTTCTCCCACCTGATTTTAATGGGACGTGTGAGGGATGCGAGTGATATTGGCGATGTCTGGAAACAGCTGTACCATCTTTCGTCTTTTAATTGCAAACGATGCTGGAGAATTTTAAGTTGTTCTGGGAACAAGGATGAATGAAGCGTGTGGTAACAGTTATTTTGAAACAAAAAGACATTAATACAACAAAGTTGTTCTTTTGGAAATTGATAGTAGAAGCCAGGACACTGGACTCATTGAAGAGCTTGGAGGACAGTATTCTGAAATAATGTGATCAGTTGTGGTGAAAAGCCTTCTTTAACCTAACTTTTGGTAATTTTTTACCTACTTGAGGGAGGGAAAGATTTGAGCGCGAGGAAAGAAGGATTGGACTGGTACAGCAGAGAAATCTTTGTTCGAGATGGACTGAGATTCCCTCTTCATCTAAATCAATAATCGGCCCATTGCAGACTCTCTTTGGGTTTTATATTGTGCTTTTAGCACACTAAATTGTTGTTTAGGGTGGGCTTCCTCCCGCAATGATCTATCTTCCTCGGTCACTCTCTCCACAAACCCCTCTCCAACACTCTCAATGTCACCCTTGCTCCCCTCGCTTCCTGAATCGTCTGCTACTCACGAAGGTCTACCAGCCACCTCCACTCCCTTAAGGCACAGGTGCGTGCTGCTGAACCAGGCTCAAATCTAACTTAATGGTCTATCAGATCTGTCTGGACCTTATCAAATCTTACTGCTCCATCCTCACCTCCGCTAAATCATCGTTCTACCAAAGACAACCCCGGATTCTGCTTCTCCATCACCAACCGGCTCCAATGGTGGAGCAGAGGATACAAGGGATAAGCAGGAGGCTAGTGCCAGGTGGTGAACTGTATGTAAATATGAGCTGATTGTAATATTGTTGGGAAGGGGCCGGGGATTGTAATTGTTAGCCTGGGCATGGAACTCTGCAAAGGTAACATTTAAGAAGAGGACTGCATCGTATTGGGGGGGGGGGGGGGGGGAGGGAACACAATTTGCTGAACAAAAATAGACATTCAAAGCTTTTTTCTGAATGATTCCTGATTTTTCTCCCTCTTATTCTGCCCTTGGTCCAAGGAACAGGGTGGGATAGTTGGCTGAGTTTCTTGGGTCTGGAATTCATATAAAACCCTGCCCATTTTCAATACCCCGTTTTAGAAACAGCTGTAAGCTAAATTGAAAGTGGCAGATTTATATGATGGCTGTTTTCTCCAACATCTATTTTGATGCTTCTCCCTGGAGGTGTGCTTGATTATAATTATAATTGAAGCCTCCCTTGCCTTCCCTGTTCCTGGTGCCAGCATATGCTCCAGTTGCTCGGCTCTTTGGTGTTGGCCCGGTTGTGATGTTTTGTGCCAAAAGTGCAGTATGATGCTGCTGGGCTAATGGACTGTACCACATATCCCATATTTTGTGGGTGAAATAACAACAAGATTACATTTGTACAGCGCCTTTCACGTCGGGAGGACGCCCCAAGGCGCTGTACAGAATACAGCATTTCAGAACTAAGCTGGGGTTGGGGGGGGGGAGGGGAGGGGAAGGGTTGTGGCTAGTGGCATGGTTGAAGAGGAAGGTCTTGAGGCGGGACTTGAAGGAGGCTAAGGAGGGGGCGAGGCGGAGTGACTGGGGGATGGAATTCCAGTGGTTGGGGGCAGAGTGGCTGAAGGCTCTCCCACCAACGGTGGGGCGGGTGGGTCGGGGGACATGGAGCAGCCTGGAGCCGGCTGAGCGAGGGAATGGGCGGGTTGGTAGGGGTTAGGAGGTTGCAGAGGTAGGGTGGGGCGAAGCCATGGAGGGCTTTGTATGTGAGGACTGGATCCTCTGAAGGATCGGGAGCCAGTGGAGTCGGGGGAGATGGGTTCACGGAGTTTGGTGCGGGAGAGGACACGGGCTGCAGAGTTCTGGATTATCTGCAGCCTGTGGAGGGAGGAGTTGGGAAGCCCAACAAGCAGGATGTTTGCATAGTCGAGCCTGGAGGTGATGAAGGCATGAACAAGAGTTTCAGCGGCCTGAGGGGTGAGGTAGTGGCAGAGTCGGGCGATGTTGCGGAGGTGAGGGAAGGCAGAGCGGGTCATGGCTTGAATGTGGGGGAGAAAAGACAGTTGAGGGTCGAACAAGACACCGAGGTTCCTGACTGGTTTGGTGAGTTGTAGTGTGCAACTATGGAGGTTGATGCTTTCAGAGCCTGAGGTGCTGAGGCGCTGGCGTGAGCCAATCAGGAGGGCCTCAGTCTTGTTCACATTCAACTAGGAAATTTGCCCTCATCCAGAACTTGATGTCCGACAGGCAGTCTATCCTGGAGTGGTCCTGGAGTTGAGGGTGGAGGCAGAAAGATAGAGTTGGATGTCATCTGCATACATGTGGCAGTTGACCCCATGTCTGCGGATGATGTCACGAAGGGGGAACATGTAGATATTAAAGAGGAGAGGGCCAAGGACAGAGCCCTGAGGGACGCCAGACAGTGCGGGGGCTGGAGGAGAAACCATTAGAGGCAACAAAGTGGAGACGGTGAGAGAGATAGGAATCGAACCAGGCAAGGGCAGGTCTACGAAGATTACGTAAAGAGGAGGGGTGGTGTATGAGGATGGACTGGTCAACAGTGTCGAATGCAGCAGAGAGGTCGAGGAGGACAAGGAGGCAGAGGGAGCCCTGATCACAGATGTTCAGAATGTCATTAGTGACCTTGACCAGGGCTGTTTCCGTGCTGTGGGCAGCGCGGAAGTCGGATTGGAGGGGTTCAAAGAGGGAATGGCGAGAAAGAAAGGAGCGGAGCTGGGATGCGACGACTTGTTCCAGGACCTTGGAGAGGAATGGGAGGTTAGAGATGGGGTGGTAGCTGGAGAGGAGGGATGGTCCAGGGAAGGTTTTTTCAGGATGGGAGTGATGACAGCCGGGTTTAGGAGGGTGGGAACTGAACCGGTGGACAGGGAGAGGTTGATGACCCTGGACAGGAGGGGGGCCCAGAAGATGGAGCTGGGAGACGAGGAGAGAGTTGGAGATGGGATCGAGGGAGCAGGTGGTGGGTTTGAGTTTGCGGACAGTTGTGGTGAAGGGAGGAGGGAGAGATAGCGTTGAATAAATATAAATCACAGGTACCATTTTGCATTTTTTAAAAATCCAATGTTATAACTCTTCCACCTGTGGGGAAGTGGATGAACAACCTCTAGCCTTGCCATCCTGCCCTACAAAACACAGTCACTGCATTTTACAGTATTTCCTGTGAAGCCCTTTGGGACATCCTCCTGATATGAAAGGCTCTTAATCAAATGTGAGGATCGTTATTATTGTGCTTCCTCTAACTGGCTGGCAAGAGATGCCAGCAATAGTTAAGTATAATTCTCCTTCAATTGTTTCTCCTCCCCACTCACTTGTCGAAGGTGCTGCTTTTACTTGAAGGAAGTGAATGGAGTGGGACTGCTTGCATTGCCACCATGCTGCTCTTAAAATTTAAAATGAGCTCCAGGTTTGCTTAGTTTCAAGTAACCGAAGAGAGGTGATGATCCTACCACTTCTTTCCATTAAGCAGATCTTGATTTTAGATTAGCAGGATTGTGATCAATGCTCTGGCTCTCACTCGCTCTCTGTGCGCAGATCTCTGCTTTTCTTGTCCAGCAGCAGTGCTAACCTGCAGTACAGATTGACCTGCCTGTTCGCAGTGCTTTGTGTTTATCAGACCAATGCTATGCACTGATTTGTGCAGTAAAGCTGAGGCTTAAGATTCAAAAGCTATTAAAATTCCTTTTCTATTACAAAGAGGCTTCACAAAAATTCAGGATAGAATAGTAATAATCTTTGCATTTGGTATAGTGTTGTTCACATTGGGAGGGCGTCTTAAAAAGCTTCACAGGACAGGAAGTAACTGTAAAGGGAGCAAAGGATTACTTGATGGCAATTATAAATGCAAATTATTGTTGTAAAGTGTACTATATTTGTAGGTGAATGCGGCAGCCCATTTACGCACAGCGGTGTTCCACAATCAGCCATGATGTGAATGACCAATATTATCTGGGGAATATTTTGCAGGACACTGGGAGAAACTTCCTTCTCTTTTTGAGTTGTGCTAATGGGAGCTTTAAACTTCACCTGAACAGGAAGTTGGAACCTTAGTTTAAATCTCATCTGAAGGATGGCACCTCAAGCACTGCACTGGAGTGTCAGCAAAGGCTATTTAGGTTCAAAGTCCCAACAGGGACTTGATCCCACAGCCTTCTGACTCAGAGGCAAGATTGTTACCGACTGAGCCAGGCTGACACATAAAATGAAAACTTTGCCCTCTGAAAATTCCTGGCTTGCATTTGTGAAAGTAGTGAAAGGGGTAAGAAAGCTGTAAAACAACTGCAACAATGAATCAATGTTCTGACTGACTTTAATGCTCTTGACCTTTTCTCTTCCTGACTTACAATCCAATTTACATTTAGCGCCTTTCACTTTGGGAGGACGTCTCAAAGTTTGATACTCCTGAGTATTGCTCCTGAGCTGGGGGTGGGAGCAAAGAGGGTGACGGACATATAACGTGGCATTCCACTGTACTTAGGTGATTAACTTAGACTCATTTGTTTTCATTAAGGATAGAAATTTAGGTTCAACATCAACGTTAAATTCTACATAATAAATCCATATCATGCCATGTACATGCAGATGTGTACATATTATATACTATATATTATTTAATTCCTGGTGTTTATGAAAATGTATCGCTAAATAATGGGAGTTTTTCCTGGTGTCTTGGCCAATGATCCTCCATCCACAAAAAATGGTCATTTATTTCATGGCTGCAAGACATTGTTATGGGCAAAAGTGGAGTCCCGTGGCATAGTGGTTGGAACACTTGCCTTGCAAGCGAGAGGACCTGGGTTCGAGTCCCAGCCAGAACAAAACCTGAGGCAAGTTTCCTTATTCCACACGTCTCTGTTTACCCAGCAGTAAGTAGGAAACAGGTTATTAATCAATTGGCGGATCACTTTCCGGGAGTAATAAAAATGTGGTTACTCCATCAATGACTGTTTGTGGAATACTGCTGTGTGCAATTTACTGCCGTATTTCACCCACACAGTCAATCCACTTTACATTGTAATCTGAAGCGCTTTGAAACATGTTAACGATGTGATAAGGTGCTATATCAAATGCAAGGATTATTATAATTGGCTGCCACATTTGCCTACAAATGCACAGTCACTACACTTTATATTCTGTGAAGCACTTTGAGAATTTTCAATGATGTGATAAAGCACTATATTAAATGCCTAGATTGTTGTTATGAGTGTTCAGCTGAAAATTGCAGCAAAGTAAATCTTATTTTGGTTTGGAGGAGAGTTTGATTTGATGGTTTACTGTGCTGATAAAGCTGTGTTGCGTGAAGAGTATTTATTAATAAACTGAATGTGAAATTGCTCTGAGCACCAGCAGGAAGCAGCTGATTAGAAATTTAGCACAGCTATTTTGCGTGTGGCCTTTTGAATCATTTTACGTTTCCTATCTCAATGCTTTATACATCTGTATTTGCGCCAAGAAGGAACTGTAGCCCAAGATCACAGAAAGTTAAATGAGATGTGTTTTGAAACTGCCCTGAGCATTCTGAGAAATTGTTTCTTTGCAAAACTATCCGAGGCTTGAAAATTCTCATGATCGTAGCTTTCAAGTCTTTTTGTTAATGTTTAAGCCCATGACGAATTTTGGAAAATCCTTAAAATCTGATTTAATTTGGGAACTGGATGTCACGGGTCTTATAAATAACTTATCAGGAGAAGTAGGGTTTTGTTGGAACTAAACTGGCTCAACAACAACTTTCATAACCTGAAGATGGGTGGGGGGCAAGGCGGAGGGATAGAGAAAGAGTGTTCCAGAGTTTGGGGCGTAGTGGAACGGAGGGCACGAGGGTCAAGCAGAAGGTTGGAGCCAGTTGAGCGGAGGCAGCAGGTAGTGGGTTGGGGATAAAGAATTTCAGAGAGGTAGGGAGGTGCCAGGGCATGAAGGGATTTAAAGACGAGTGTGTGGATCTTGAAATTAGTCTGTTCGGTTGATAGGAAGGTAGTGGAGCCTGGCTAGAACTGGTTGATGGGGTACGGAATTTAACAACAGCAATAATGCCAAATACATTTGTATAGCGTCTTTCAAGTCGGGAGGGCGTCCCAAGGTGCTGGACACTCAGGGATTTGGAACCGAAAGAAAAAACAAAAATGACTTGTTAAAAAGTAGACATCATTGTCTAAAAGAATGTTAAGAATCAAAGTCAACCATCATTGTAGGCCGTCAAAGTTACTCCGGATTGGCATCATGGTTGATGACGTGGAGACAGTTAAAGATCCTCCAAGCGCACTGAATGTCAACCAGATAACCTATGAGGAAACTCTGAGGCTTGGAGCGACAGCTGCTGGAGTCTGAGTTGGTGATCACTAATTCATACATCCAGCGCCTGGAATTCACCTTGATGAGCTTGCAGAGAGGGAAGCAGCTGCTGCTTAAACTCCGCACCTCCAATTGGTGGAACCTTTGCTCATTGGGAAGGGTCATGTGCCAAGCTACGGAAAGGAAGATGCTTTCATGCTGAGCTGTGTTGCCCACCAGGAAACTCACAAGACTCAAACCCGAGCTTGTCAGATGGCAAACGATCAATTAGTGACCATCCACCTGGGTGGGGGAGAGAAGCAGAGCTGAACTGGTTCCAATGTCACATGTTTGGCAATGGAGTCCTACAGCTTAGTGGTTAGAGCACTCACAAGCAAGAGGACCATTTGCTCACAGCAGTGTCTCACAGACAGCTGTGGATTGAGTGACTAATTTTTTTTTGCTTTATTTTTCGTTACTTGTACCGCTCTCCAAAAGTGATGGTGATTAACATATTCCATAAAACATCAGTGAATGTACACTTAGAAACCAGGATCTTTGTGTTTTGGGGACCTCTGGGCTATGCGAGAGAAAGGAGAGATAATCAATAGTATTCCTACGGCTAATGAAAATTGAATGACCTCTTTTGCCAAGCTATGCATTTTTTAGCTGACTAAACTCTAGCAGTTACCCCAGTGCACACACTGGGGTCCCCAAGCCTTGACTCTTGCCAACCTGTGCCTAATGCTTTCCGGAATTATGTAAGCAGGAAGCGTCCTCCCACCAGGGAGCGAGTGCTCATTCCATTTCAACAATCTATTTCTGAGATTTCCATGTGTAAGTGGGATGCATGAAAATCTCAGTTTGGTTTGGAGACTCTTAAGCATGGGAATGGGTTTCCACACATATCAGACACCCGGCTGACCAAAAAGAAAATCTGAATGGCAAGCTATGCAGGTTTAGCTGGTTAGAGATTTGAGTTCAAATTCAGCCTAAACTGAATGTTTTTGGTCAGCCATGTGTCTGACATGTGCAGAAACCCATCACCATGCTTAAGTGTGTTCAAACCAGACTGAGAATTACACATATGTATGCCATTTACACCTGGAAATTTCCCTGTGTCTGGAATGGGGAATGCACACTCCCCAAAAGGACGCACCCTGCTTACCTCATTCTGGAGAATGTTAAGCACAAGAGCCAAACCGTGCGTTGGTGATAACGACTGCTGCTGAAACCACAAAGCTTACCATTGAGAGCACTGTTGAATAAGCACTCCAGAGCTTGTCCAACAACAACTTATATAGCACCCATCACGCAGGATAGCTTCCAAGAGAGCTTTTGCGTGAGTGGCACTGTATAACTGCAACTTCTTGTTGTTCTTGAACCAGCTAAGACCACCTTAACCATTTAGGGCTTTGGCTTGTGGATTAACAGAAGTCGAGTAGGATCCCAAACTGATGGTTTATAACCGTATTGGCTGTAATGCTGCTATGAAGGAAGAACGTGGGCAGGTTCCAGAATAGGCATGTGCTCATAGCCATTCATTCAGAAATAATTGGCAATGTCTTTTAGGGAGGCCGGTGTGGGAAGTGGAAAAATTCATGCAGCTGCAGTGGGGCTGCTCTTGTCAGACTGAGACAGATGCACATTGTTTGGGCAGTGTAGAGTGCCTTTTATTCAGCATCAGACTGTGATGCCTCTGATCTGCCAGTGCCAGATACAGACACGAAATGCATATAATGGTGACGTGACGACCAGTTTCCCAGCACAAATGTATCTGATTAGCATGATTAGCACAATTAAAAAAACACATGCTTTATCTTAATTTCACTGAATAATACTGAATAATAATCCTTGCATTTGGTTTAGCATCTTATCAATTAAATGGCTGTGAATTTCCAACTCCCTGGGCCAGACGTCTGCAGAATAATAGCCTGCCTGTAAACAGTACTTTTTGTCCAAAGTAACATCTCAAAGCACTTTACAATACAAATTTACATTGACACAGCACTTTCCACACTGGGGAAGATGTCCAAGGAGCTTGATAGTCACGTGAGCTGAAGGTGTGAGCCATGGGTGTGTGAGATGGGGAAAGTTGATCAAAGGCGCTATAAAAGAGGAAGGTCTTGAGACGGACCTTGAAAGGTGGGAGGAAGGGAGTTGCAGGGACTTTTATCCGGAACTCTGTCCTGGAGAGAAAACCTTACATAGGTGGACAAATGAGGAGCCTAGGCAAGTTGGTGGGCAATTGGTGGGGGGGGGGCGGGGTGTAGGAGGAAAGTGATTGATGTTGCAGTTTAGAAAAGTTATGTCTGCCCCCATCCTCCATTACCCCTATTTTACTCTACACTTTTTTTGCCCCCTTCCCTACATCCTCAACATTAATTAAAAACAAAAGATCCTAGACATACACTATTGGTTATAGGAACAGGAGGAGGCCATTCAGCCCTTCAAGCCTGTTCTGCCATTTAATTAGATCATGGCTGATCTGTACCTCAACTAATCCTTTTAATTCCAATTTCCCGCTTTTTCCCCATATCTCTTAATACCCTGACCTACCAAAAATCTATCAACCTCACTCTTGAAGGTGTGGATGGATCCAGCATCCATGGCCTTTTGGGGGAGAGAATTTCAGATTCATTTCACTCTTAAATGGCCTGGTTCTAATTTTAAGACGATGCACCTTGTTTTGGATTCCCCCACCAGAGGAAATAGCTTCCCTGTGTCTACCCTATCAAATCCCTTTATCATCTTAAATACCTCAATCAAATCACCCCTCAACCTTCTAAACTCCAGGGAATACAATCCAAGTTTACACAGCCTTTCCTCAAAACTTAACCCTTTTAGGCCTGGTAACATTCTGGTGAACCTGGGCTGCAGCCCCTCCAGGATCAATATATCTTTCCTAACGTGTGGTTCCCAAAATTGAACGCAGTTTCCAGATGGGGTCTGACTAACCCTCTGTAGAGCTGAAGCATCATTTCTTCCTTGAGATAAAGGCCAACATACCATTCACCTTTTTAGTTACTTTTTGCACCTGGGAACTAGTTTTTAGTGATTTGTGGATTATGGACACCCAAATCTCTTTGCTGCTCCACAGTTCTTAATGTCTCCCCAATAAGAAAATATTCTGCTTCATCATTTTTTGGTCCATAGTGGATGACCTCATACTTCCCAACATTGAACTCCATTTGCTACAGCTTTACCCACTCACTTAATCTGTCCAAGTCCCTTGTAACTTCCTACTCCCATCTACACAACTTACTGAGCTGCTTAGCTGAAAATCTGGTCCATGACTTTGTCACCTCTCGGCTGGACTATTCAAACGCCCTCCTCGCCGGTCTCCCATCCACTACATCCGTAAAATCCAACTAATTCAAAACTCTGCCACCCGCATTCTCACCCACATGAAACTCCGCTCCCCGATCACTCCAGTCCTTGCCAGACTGCACTGGCTCCCTTTCCCAGAGAGGATCGATTTCAAGATCCTCACCCTCGTATTCAAGTCCTGCACTCCTCTGCACCCACTACCTCTCTGACCTCCTCTCTCCTCAGCACAGTACCTGTTGCCTTTGTTCCTCCGGGTCTGGCCTCCTCCTTGTCCCCTGAGTCCTCCGCTCCACTCTCGGCGGCCGTGCCTTCAGCCACTATGCCTCAAGGCTGTGGAATTGCCTTCCTCACTCCCTTTGTCTCGCTCCCTCCATTCCCATTTTCAGGTCTCTGGTGAAGACCTTTCTTTTCGACCGCGTCTTTGGTCACCTTCCTGCCCCTCCCCCTGGCTCGGTCCCGGGATCCTAAACTGTAAAGTGCTCTGAGACGCTGTCCGGCGTGGAGGGCGCTGTATAAATCCAAGTTGTTGTTGTTGTAGCTTAGTGTCATCTGTAAATTTGGATATGAAACTTACTAGTCCTTCATCCAAATCATTTGTATATATGGCGAATAGCTGGGGTCCCAGTACAGACCCCTGGGTGACACCACTTGTCATGTCCCGCCAATTAGAGAACGTTCCCTTTATTCCTACCCTCTGTTTCCTGCCTCCCAACCAATTACCAAACCACATCACAAGGTTTCCTCCGACTCCATGCGCTTCCATTTTCACTAATAATGTTTTGTGTGGAACCTTATTAAGTGCCTTCTGAAAGTCCAAATAAACGATATCCATAGACACTCTTATCCACCATTTTAGTGACCTCAAAAAATTCAACTAGATTAGTCAGATGTGACCTACCCTTCACATACCCATACTGGTTAACAGGATCTGAAACAGTTTACTCTGAATGTTAGGTTGCCTGTCCCTTTGTTTGCGATCCCTCCAGCAGAGGGAAAAGTCGTTCTGTATCTAGATCATTGAGGCTTTTCATTTTTGCTTCTGCATGATTTCAAATGCATGTAAAATTAAATTGGAGGAACAAATCATTCACTGCCTTAGAAATAAAGTATCAAAGACGTATGTTATATTTGTCTACAAACGGCTTCACGCCCTGGCACCTCCCTACCTATCTGACCTGCTTTTCTCCCCACTCCGCTACCTGCTGCCTTCGTTCAGCTATCTCTGGCCTCTTGCTTGTCCCTCATCAGCCACTATGCCCAGAAGCTTTGGAACTCTCCCCAATCCCTCTGCCTCGTCTCCTCCTTTCTCTCTTAAATCACAACTGAAAACCTTCCTCTTCCACTGTGCTTATGGTCACCTCCCCCCACACCCCCACTGTCAAGTGCTCTGAGACACTGCTCTGTGTGAAGGACCCTATATAAATGCAAGTTGTTTTTGTAGACTAGAAATCTGATTTGCGGTCACCTCGGTAAAACAACCACCTCACAATTTTGGGCACATTTTCCCGGTCTCTTCCATTGTCAATGTTAAAAGATAGGCTGTCTTCTTCAGTAAACTGGGTACCTCACTATTCTGGACAACTGTCATTGATTGTTGCCACTACAATGTCCTCCTCCGGTACAAACACCCCCCGCCGCTACTAACCTGTACACAGTGAGCTAATCCTCGGACTTCTTGCGTTGGTTCCTTGGCGCTGCTACTGTGGGCGGAGTGGGCTCTTGTCAGGCATGCGCGGGGAGTGTTGCAATCGTGGAAGGTGCGCGAGCAGAAAATCAACTTCAGTAGGTTGTGGGTTTATTATGTACTGACGGATGTGCAGCATGGTATTGTTGAAGGTGCTGTCCTTTGAATAAGACATTCGCCCACAAAATACACAGTCACTTCACTTTACAATATATTCTGTAATGCTCTTGAGACGTCTCAACGACTTGATAAGGTGCAAGAATTATTATTATTATTAGTGAATCAAGATCCCTTTGTCTTGCCTATTCAGGTGGAAGTTAAATATCCCATTTGTAAAGAGAAGGGAAGTGGTTTGAAACATACCCCTGACGTAATAAAGCCGTATATAATAATAATCCTTGCATTTGATATAACGCTATTCTCGTCTTCTAGCTGTCTCAAAGAGCTTCACGGAATATATTGTAAAGTAAATTGACTATATTTGTGGACGAAACGCGGCAGTGAATTGCGCACAGCAGTGTTCCATAAACAGTCGTGGATTGAAGTGACTAAATTATTATTGTGTAATATACAATTATATCAAATTTATATCAAATGCATGGAGTATTGTTATGATTATAGTTTGCAGTATGTTGAAAAAAAGTACTCTCCAGGCTTTAATTAGAACCTGAACACTATTCGATATGAATGAAATGAAAAAGCTCAGCCAGGGTACTCTGATGGCACAGTCAGGAATGGCACAGCCTTTGATACTGATGGGCAACGAATTCCAACAGAGGAGCAGATGTTGAAATCACATGATGTGTGGACTGAATCTCAGCTTAATCCAAAGAGGGAGAAAAGTGATGATGAAATGGTGGAAAATATGAGTTGCTGCAGCCACTGTGCCATTTGCTTCCAGGCAAAACACATTGATTGTTTAATGACAGAAAGTCAATCGATTTTTCTTTCTTTCCCCTCTTTGTGGTGATGAATTAAACCCATTTGAGTGTATGACAGTTTAAATGGGATTGAAAAAAAGTAAACCCAGAACAATAGTTTAGGATACAAAAAGATAGTAGAACAGGAGGACTCCGGTTTAGAGTTGCAATGGGCAATTACAGGACTGACTGACACCAGGAATTGTTTCTGTAACCCAGGGTAATTAAAGATAGTTGGCCAAGGTGGTTGAGGCCAGACATTGGATTTCATTTAAAAAAAAGGTTTGATGCCATGGTGGCATAATGAGGTTGGGTGTTCTGGATGGATGAGATCAAATGGGCTGAAGGGTCAATCTTATGGGTAGAGGCAGGAAGTTGTTATAAACAAAAGACAGGTACTGTATGTTTGCAAGTAAGGGATGGGGGAAGAAGAAGATTGGGAAAAATTTCTCCAATATCTTATTAATATCAAAAAATAAAATAGTGATAGTTCTTGCATTTGATACAGCACCTTATCACATTGCCTCAAAGCATTATGCTATAGAGTAGTGTCCCTGTGTGTATAGTAGCTATTTTTCTTATCTTGCCCAAATGGCCATCCCTCCTTGTGCAATTCTAATCGCTGAGTGTTGTGGGCTGTTTTGACTGGAACTGAGGTTGGAAACACGAAGCCGAGCTTGATGCTATCCTTGGCACAGTGGATTCACAAAGTGAGCGAGCTGTTTGAGCAAATTTAAGACAGTTACTCAGTTTATTTTCTGTAATCCACAAGTGACCGCTATGTACACTTTATATCTAATCAATTACTCTGTGTTCATATGATCCTTGGCTTCATGAGCTTCGTACCCTATTGCTCCTGAGCAGGCTTTGAATACTGATACAGTAATACAGGCCAACCTGTGTTAGCCCAGTCACCAGGTTACAAAATCTCAGCGGACCCATTATAAGACATGTGCAGAAAAATGTATAACTTCTGAGTTTTCAGGCTGCCACTGATGACATGTCCTGCGTATTACACACACTCAGTTCTGCTGTTACCGTGTTACCTTTATGAAATGACATGAACATCATTTCCTGTGCTTTTTTGTAAGGTCAGCTGATGGCCTGACTTGTGCAGAAACCCATCACCCTGATTATGAGTATCCAAATCAGACTGAATTGCACATATGCTGGGTGCTTATCGATTAAAACTTTTCATGTCCCCCACTCTATCTGCTCCACCGTCAGCAGGCAGGCTTTTAGCTATTTTGTTTTCATCCTCTGGAATTCCATCCTTGAATCCCTCCTACTCGCTCCCTCCCCTCTTTCAAGGCCCGTCTCAAAATGCACTTCTTTCATCACACTGTCGGTCATCTTACCCCCCACCCTCCATCACCAGATTCTCATCCCCAGCTCAGGTGCTCAACCAGCACTGTGAATGCGCTTTTGGACGTCCTTTTGACATGAAAGGCACTGTATAAATGTAAATTCTATGAAAGTAAATTGTATTTATTGTAACTATGCATTCAAAACAATGCACAGGTTTCGGTTCTGATTATTTGATTGGAAGAAAAATCTGATATCTGGCTTTGCTTTTGTGAAATCTTGTGGATTGGCACAGCTTCAGTGAAATAAAGCCTGGACGTCTGTCTGCACTGGTCTGGTTCCAAAGCATTGCTGCTGATCTGCCAGATACATTTTGGTCTTCAAATCTCTTTCATCAGCTTCTCCCTCCTGCAGTTAACCCCTGTTAACTGTAAAAGCACAGAGATCAGCCTGAATCAATTGGCAGCAATCTCACCTCTGACCCATTTTGGGACTTTGGATTCACATTTGCTGACACTCCCAACACATTTCTGGGGTTTGCTGTATTTTGGAGGTGCAGTCCTTCGGATAAAACATTAAACTGAGGTCCTGTCTGTCTCAGCCATTCTTAGCTTGGCTCAGTTGGTGTCGCTCTCACGTGTGGGTCAACATGTTGTGGAATAATCCTTGCATTTGATATGGCTTCTTTCACATCAGGGTGGTGCCTGAAAGTGCTTCACAATATCCACTGTAAGTGTAGTGACTGTTTATTTTTGGAGACAAACGCAACAACCAATTTTACACAAACCATTGTCCCTCAAGCAGCCATGAAATGAATGGCCAGCTTTAGCTTGGGAATTGTCCAAATCAAGACTTGAGGACAAACTCCTCTTTTTTGACGAGTGCTGTAGGATAATGTCCACCTTAACAGGCAAAGGCGGGACCTCACTTTAATGTCTTATCCGGAGGATGGCACTTCCAAAAATCCATCATGATTCTAGCACTGTATTTGAGTGTCATCTTAGACCAGTGGGAGACCAGCGGTTCTCAAACAATTTTTTTTGATGGCCAGGTTGGGGCAGTGTAACTTTGTAATCTGTATTACTTTCCCCCTTCTCGAGCCAGCTGGCACGTGGGGAGAGAGAGAATGGCGCATGCCCAACGGGCACCCACCCGTCCTCGCAGACTTCCATGGGGGCTGTAGTCTGGCCGCCACCTCTGCAGAAGCGGGCCCGACGAACGCTCAAACTACAAGAACCAGCATTCGCTGTGCTGCGCTACACGCACACATACAGATGTTTCCTCCCTCCTTCCCCCCCCACCCTCCCTGGGCCAGGTGCGCTGGTGTGACCACACAAAGGTGGCCGCATGCGGCTACAGTGACTGAAATTTGAGAAACGCTGACCTAGCCTGTGTGTGTTTCATGTCCAGTACTCACAGCCTTCTGACTCGGAGGTGAGCGTGCCAACAACTGAGCCAAGCTGATACCCAGAGTGATGATACAAGTAGCAGTCCAACTAATAAAGGATGATGAGACAGGTGGTAGTGGCACAGAAGCAAATGGTTTGAAATGATTCCTTCTGTACTGACACTTTTTATATCTCTATACTATTTAATCAACCATTGTTCTTTTTTGCAGCTGCCACCGTCTTCGGCAGGTTCAAGCCATTGTGAATCGTAGCAACAAACCAAAATCTGATGGAATTCTCTGCATTCTAGGTACGTTACAAAGTTTAGCACTGATTTCTAGCGATTAGACTATTTGGGGCGGGGGAGAAACGTGAATCTTAAACTCACAGAACATGATAAACATGTTTAGCCCATGGTGCTTTGCTGGCTCTCTGAAAAAGCAATCAAAATAAGTCCCATTCTGCTGCCTTCCCCAGCCCCATACCTGGAGAATTTCAACTATTATACATTCCTGTGCTTTTTAAGTAAAGTGTTTATTTTACTCTTTTAGTAATTACCTATACCCTCTAATTACCAATTGTTAGGCCTGTATAATAGAGGTAAATGATCGGATGAACCTTAGTTCTACAGCCTCATTTTAATATTTCAGTAAGTGCACCGCAGTGACTCAGAGAGGAAGGAGTGGAGAACATTATGTTGCGTTGAGCTGAATAATCAGATGTGATTAAAGCAACCTGGGTTATTATCCACTGATGGGAAGTTGGCTGCTTCACATTAAGCGGTCGGGCTCTCTCAGAGCACTCCTCCCAAGCACTTAGATTCACATTAATGTGACTGAAATTGTTTTCAGTATCTTTGGCGGGAGGTGGAAATGGTGCTATAAAATTGCAAATGATGCTGCAGAACGCTATAACAATCATTAATGGAAGTGGTCACCCCACTGACTAACTTGATAAATTCATGAGTGGAAACTCAGTTGACTGCAGGAGCTGAATCGTATGGACTAGGATAGCAGAGGGTTGAAACACACCCCCACCCCACCAGTCAACTGAGTGTTTGATACATGTCGGAAGCCCATAACTGTACTGATGAGTATCCAAACCAGACAGAGTTCCATACCTGTATGCCTTCCACACATGGAAAATTCCTGCCTGGAAAGGAATTTGTGCTCTCTTAGAGGGACCCACCCTGTATTACCTAATCCCGAAGAGTATTAGGCACAGGTTGGAGAGCCAAGGTCTGGGGTCCTCTGACTGTGCATTGGACATATCTGCTGGAGGTTAATCCATTAAAACCACAGAGCTTGCCATTGAGTGTGCCTTCAGCCACTATGCCCCGAGGCTCTGGAACTGCCTTCCTCACTCCCTTCGTCTCGCTCCCTGCCTTCCCATTTTCAGGTCTCTGCTGAAGACCTTTCTTTTCGACTGCGCCTTTGGTCACCTTCCTCCCCCTCTCCCTGGCTCAGCCCCAGGATCCGTTACTGTAAAGCGCTCTGAGATGCCGTCTGGCGTGGAGGGTGCTATATAAATCCAAGTTGTTGTTGAGAGCACGGTCTGGCAAGCTCTCCTGTTGCTTTTCCAGCTTGGAAATCCCTACCTTTTAGGGCTTTGGCTTGCAGGGTTAACAGGAGTTGAGTTGAGTGAATCCCTGTCCCCATTGGGCCAATCTGCCCCTCGAAGCTGTGTGTGCTGTCATCAGTAGTGCCATAGAGTACTGGCTCATGAACTGGACTGGAGTCCGCTACAAAGAGTGGACATGCCAAGCACGTCAGCTTGGAGCCAGCATTTATTTTGTGTGTGTATGCTGTTAATTAAAGTTGCATTTTGTTTGAAGAAGTCATTTTTAAAAAGATTAAGGAGAGCAATATTTCAATTGCGATGATTATTACAGAATTGTTATTCTAAAATGGAATTTGGATGTTTGAAGAGGAATATTAAATTGTGCGGTGAACTTGAGGATCAGAAGAGATTGGCTCCTGTGGAGAAATAAGTGTTGGTTTGATGTTGGAACGATCCCTTGTGGAAATCTATAATTCTTCCCCAAAAGGCTGTGGATTGCAGGGTCAGTTGGAATTTTCAAGTCTGATGTTGATAGATATTTGTTATGTAAGGGTATCAAAGGGATACAGTGAAACTCTTACGTCTTATCTTTATAAATTGTATAAACACCAAAGTCGTACATTCACACGAGTCCCATTCAGTTTCCTATCAAAATTACTTCACAGTGCTTCTTTTTCTCACCTCCTAACTCGTAATACGGCTCCCCTACCTTCTATTATTTCTACACTTGAATCGTGGGAAATTACGTCCTTAAATGTTGACACACGCGCACTTAAATGTAGTCTTCATCTGTCGACTTGTGTGCAGAACAACTTCATTTCACACGATTCAATGTGATTCCAATGTTTGTTGGTAAGAGTGTGTGTGGTGACATGTGAAGACTCATTGAATCATGGCAAAATATAGTTTTAATGCACATTTTCTGGCTGCAATGACTAATTACCGTATGCACATTTACTGGGTGCATTAAATTACACATGCTCAGTGTAGATTATTGAATAAATCGGATTTTCGATGACTTCTACAGTTTGCCTGAAACTTGGACCTCGTGTAAATCATATTAAAAGTTTTGGTCCCGACTGATACAATTTTGTGAGTTTTACTGTATATAGTAAAGGCTGTAAATGAATGGTGGAAGAGGCTCGAGGGGCTGAATGGCCATCTCCTGTTCCTGTGTTCCGAGTATAGAATGATTCTGGGTTGAACTGCGAATTAGTGATGAGAAATTCCACCTCCTCTTGTCTTTCTGTAGCATTTCGGAACATGGTATACTTTGACAAATTGTTGCCTTCAGTATTATTTGGGGCCAGCTTTCTCTCTCTCATTCTTAAAAGGACTTCTTCAAAATTGCCAAATTTTTGGTGATCTGAAGTGTTAAGAAAATAGAAACCCAGACTCAAGGAGGAATTTGTACACTTTAATGTTCATTTTCTTTCTGCAGTTTTGACGTTCTTTTCTTTTGCAGGAATTGATAGTCGTTATAATGAGGGCTGTAGGGAACTGGCAAATTACCTGTTCTTTGATTTGTATAATATGACCAACATCGACTGTGACACTGCGGATTTGCCAGACGAAGTGTTGGATGGTAAATATACAAACCCAGCTTCCAGGCTCATTGAAGCATTATGTAGGGCCACACCTGGACACAAACAGTGCCCTTTTATCAGGCCAATGCTAATCAGTAACTTATTATTTGTCCTCCTTATGTCCAAGCTGGACTATTCGAACCCCTGCTCATTTTTTGGGGGGTGGGTGGTCAGCTGGATGTCTGACACATGTGGAAGAGTATCCAGACTAAACTGAGAATTCCATGCATCCCACCTACATGGAAATTCCAGAGATAGATTGTTGGAATGGCATGTGCGCTCTCTCCCTGGAGAGATGTATTCTGCTTACCTAATTCCAGAAAGTACTAGGTGCAGGTTGGCAAGAGCTAAGGCTTGGGGACCCCAGAGTGTGCATTGCAGTATTGCTGGAGTCTAACCAGCTAAAACCGGATAGGTTGCCATTAACAGACACTATCCTGCTCATCATACTCCCTAGCTCTTCCCTACATAAGCTGCAGACATTTCAGAACCTTGCAGCTCTCCCACAGCAGGCAATGTGAATCCCCCCACTATCCTCGCTCGACCCCACTGGCTCCCCATCCCCCCAGCAGATTGAGTTCAAGATCCTATTCCTTGCATTCAGATTTCTCCACGGCCTCTCTTCCCCCCTCTATTTCTGCGACCCTCCTCCCTGGCTGCTTCCTCAAGATGTAACTGGCTAATGTAATTTTTCTTCCTACATTTGTTTCAGATGTAATTCTCTTGATAAAATCGCAGAGTGTTCATCTGTACTGCAATCCTGTAAATTATAAGTACCTGCTGGCTTATGTAGCACACTGGAGGAATCTACACATGCACTGCTTGACCGAAAAGGAAGTAAGTTGCAAAATTTGTGAGGTAGCAGTATTTTTTGTTGGAGGAGAGGATCCTTTTAATTTCAAGCCTTAATTTTTTTTTAACTTTTCCTTATCCCAAAATTATGCGTATTTAAAGATGGTTAACCATATTCCCCATTCTGCCGGTTCCACCATCAGCAGTTATGCCTTCCGCCTCTCTGCCCTCATCCTTTGAAACTCCATCCCACAGTTCCTTCACCTCACCCCCTCCCTTGCCTTCTTCAACACCCGTCTCAAGACCCTCCTCTTCAACCGCGATTTCAGTCACCCTCCTACCACCACTCTCCCTGCCTTCCACCTCTCCTGAACCCAACCCCCAATTTGGGTGTAAACCCCTGACTGTCCAGAGTTGTGGAATGTCCTCCCGACATGAAATGTGCTATACAAATGCAATGTGTTGTTGTATCAAGAAGTCCTTGAACACTGTAATCATATCAGATTGGACTCTGTAATTAAAAAAAAGTTCAGAAATAGAGACACAAAGCAATCTACAAGCATGTCCTGTGTATACAACTTTACATTAAAAACAAAACACCTGGGTTCAATTCCAGGCAGGGTGAAACCTTGGGCAAGTGTCCTTACTCCACACGACTAACAATAATCCCTCCAAAACAATAATAAATTGGTCATTTTCAATCCACGACTGTTTGTGGGACATTGCTGTGCGCAATTGGCTGCCGCGTTTCGCCCACAAATACAGTCAATTCACTTTACAGCATATTCTGTGAAGCGCTTTGAGACGTCTAGAAGATGTGAAAAGCACTATATCAAATGCAAGGACTATTATTATTATTAAACCTCCTCACTTTATTGTGCCTACATGAAGGAGCTTAACAAAATTCATTTTTAAGAAAATACAGTTAACCCTACCCATAGACTCAAACCTGTGAAAATCATTATCTTGAATAGAGGAAGTTAGTTACAAGACTTAAAGCTTCATTTTGGTTTTGAATGACACCAACCAAGAGGCAAAATACCTGCAGCCAATAAACCCCCCAAAAGGCCATCATTCTTTACCAGCCAAATTTACAATACGTTCCACATTTACATAATGTCTTTCACAGCAGTAGATGCCTCAAGGTGTTTGAATTGTTTCTGTGCTGTAGCGTTCTTTGTAACTCCCTGTTGTTGAATCTGGTACATTACTCCGGGCATTTTGCAAGCAAATGCATTGTCGTGTCTCAAGAAGAAATAGTCACAGATCAGTCAATCTGGTTTTACATTATTTTTTGTACTGAGCAACATTAATACAAATGTAGCACTTTTCTCCACTTCACGTAATTGAATGCTTAAATCTTTCAATGTCTTCTCCCCCCCCACACCCCCCCACACCCCCACGCAAAAATCCATTTTGGGTGAATTGGGTTATAGTAGATTTGTATTGTATAGACAGTTCTGTTTAGACAGATCAACTGTAAATTGATCTGCCTATAGAACATTCTCCCTGCATGAGACTGAACATTTGGGCATGATCTGTGCTCTTATGCTGATAAATTAGACTACGTTAAGGTCAGTTAGTTAGGCTGATGGTATTTTACACTGTTGTCGCCTGTTGGGAGTTAAATTCATTTAAAAAAATCTTTCCTTTAGTATCAAGATGAAGAGGCTGCAGAGGAGTTCAAAATTGCCAGCTTTGTGAACATGGTACGAGACTGCAGTAGAATCCGCGTTCCATACAGCTCCCAAGGTAAATAGCACAGCAGATCTGAAGTGCCATGATTAACTTTGTACCTCCAACAGCTCAATGCTACTAGAATAGTGAACCGGTGCAATGGGATGAGAATAATTACCTGTAGTCATCTCCAGTGGAGGAGATGTTACCATAACAACAGCAAAAACAATTTACGCTTAATAATAATAATCTAATACTTCCATTTGATATAGCGCCTTATCACATCGTTGAGATGTCTTAAAGCGCTTCACAATGTAAAATGGATTGACTATATTTTGTGGGTGAAATGCGGCAGCCAATTGCGCACACAGTGTCCCACAAACAGTCCTGGATTGAGTGACCAAATTATTTTTTTGAAGGGGATATTACCCCGGAAAACGACTTGCCAATCGCCTAACAACCAGGTTCCTACTTAATACTAGGTAAACAGAGGCGACTGGAGTACGGAAACTTGCTCAACATTTTGCCCTGCGGGAATCTAACCCAGGTCTCTCGCTTACGAGGCAAGTGTTCTAACTACTGAGCTACAAGGCTCCACAAATGTGGGTAAAATGTTGCTGAGCAGATAATGTTTTCATGGATGAAGACCTTCCTTTAGGAGTTCACTGAAGTGGTCTGCAGCAATAAAATGTGTTTGTCTTAAACTTTTTTATTCCCTGAGACTTGCTGTTCGTTGCTCTCTGCATTGTTTTTAACTCAATGTTGCCACCTCTAGGTTGTTGACTTGATTTGAAGCTCCTGTGCTGCCTACAATACAAGAGATGGAATCCCAAAGCCTCCTTACTGCAGAGGATAATCATTAAATAACTTAGATAGCTTTGGACGCCCTTATACTCTCCAGAATTAGTATTCTTAAGCATGGTATATCGGAACATGAGTAGGCCATTTGGCCATCGAACCTGTCCCACCATGTTCCAAGATCATGGCCAATCCCTAACTCAATTCCTCCTCCCACTCTCTTTCCATAACCCTAGATACCCCTGTTTATCAAGGCTATATCTATTTGGCTTTTAGTCTCTTCAATTAAGTATGATGATGGGCTTCTGCAATTATCAGACACCCAGCTGAGCAAAACAAAATTGTCTTTGAATTCTAGAAATTAGCTAGTTATTGCAATATTGTTAGTTGGATGTACTGTCTATTTGGGGCTTCAGGAGGTTTAAAGTAAGAAAGTTATTTATTTGATATTCTCAAATGCGAAAAAACTTAGATGCCATAATTTAATAATAATTAATATTAATGGTTGCATTTTGATTTAACATTGTAAAACTGTCTCAGACTTCACAGGATTTTACTATTCAGTGTGGTGAATGCAGCAGCCAATTTGCTCATAACAGTATCCCACAGGCAGCCATGAGGTGAATAATCAGTGTTATCTTGGGGGATTATTGGCCAGAACACAGGAGGAACTCCCTTCTCCTTTCAAATAGTGCTATGGGAGCTTTGGGATTTCTCCTTATAACTGAAAAACTAATGCAATTGTCAGAAGATGGATTTTTTTTATTGTAATGTTTTCTATATATTTCAATGTTTATTTATAGAACTACATCCCAGAGTCCCCCAACTCCCTCCCTCCCCTCGTTTAAAGTCTGTCCCAAGACCTACCTCATTGACCACACTTTCAATCATTTTTGTCATAAGCTCTCACACCCAGCTCGGGTGTCCAGCCACCACCTTTTGACATCCTCCCAAGGCACTACATAAATGTAAATTTGTATTGTATAAATAGAAAGATTTAATTTAAAAAGAACGTTAAAAGAAATTGCAGAGTTAGGCATCTGATGGAGGAAATTAGGGTGGGTAGGGGAAGGCATCAATAAACAAATATATTCCCTGCACTGATTTTTATTTATAAAGGTCATTTTATAGAGATTATTAACTAGATTATTGTATCTGTGGTTTTAGCACAGATACAATAATCTAGTTTTTTTTCCCCAGTGGAAATTGGGGTTATATTATCCTTATTGTCCCATGTGCTGTTCAAAAAGAGAAGGGAATTTCTCACAGTGTCCTAGCCAACAATTTCCCCATAAAATTGGTCACTCATTTCATGGCTGTTTATGGGACGTTGCTGTGCACAAATTTTGTAAGTTCACCCACAAAACAATCACTGCACTTTACAGTAAATCCTGTGAAGAGCTTTGGGTCATCCTCCCAACATGAAAGGCGCTATACTAAATGTAAGGATTATTATTAGTTTTTATTATTCTATTATAACTTATTAATGTTATTATTATTTTTGTTTTATATGGCTTCAAATTACATATTGTTGACTTTTGTCTTTATTGTCGCTTTTAGGGCACGTTCAGAAGTTTGATATGTTTATCGTTGAGAAGTGGCCCATTATTCAAGCATTTGCTCTGGAAGGAATCGGAGGAGGGGGATTTTTCACAATGACACACGAGGTACATTCCAGTATTATCCATATGCTTGCAACAACACAACAACAACAAAATACATTTATAGAGCACCTTTCACATTGGGAGAACGTCCAGGGAAGAGTGGAGATCTTCCAAAAGGATGTCCTGTAGTGTAGTGGTTAGAGCACTCGCCTCGCAAACGAGAGGATTCTGGTTCAATTCACGGGTGGGGCGAAACCTTAGGCAAGTTTCCTTACTCCAAACGCCTCTTTTTACCCAGCAGTAAGTAGGAAACCGTGTGTTAGTCGATTGGTGGATAGCTTTCCGGGGGGCAATAATCCCTTGAACCAAAAAAATTATAATAATTTGTTCACTCAATCCATGACTGTTTGTGGGACTGTCAATTCACTTTATCTTTTCTTTTGTGAAGTGTTTTGCGACATCTTGATGACATAATAAGGCACTATATCAAATGTAAGGATTATTATTACAATAACGGCAAGTTGGAGGGACTCCAGGAAGGAATCCCAGAGATCATGGACAGAATGCCTTAAAGCGTGTCCACTCAAAGTGGGGCAGAGCGGACAGGGAACTTGAGTTGGGCCGCTATTATTTATTTATAGCCAGGTACAATTTATTTATAATATTTTTAAAAGGAATACCAAATGAATTGAAAGAATTTAATTAACTCACTAACTAAATGGAACCCACTGAATGGGAAGTATAGAATCCTACAACACAGAAGGAGGCCATTCGTCTCATCGTGCTTCTGCCAGGTCTTTGACAGAGCTACCAAATCGTCCCATTCCCCCCACTCTTTCCTCATGGCTCTGCAAATTTGTTGCGTCTTAACTGTTTTTTTAAAAAGCCAAGTAGGAGGCATGCTGGCTGCTTGACCTGCCAATGATGTGACCAATTTTGTGATCAGTGAAGTCACGATTGCCTTCATTCAGAATAGAAGTATGGTTTCCATTCTGTTCTTCAGCTATTCGATGCAAGCGAGGAATTGTGGCAAGCATACACCAGACTGGATCCAACCTCTCTGGAGACCTTGATCACTGAGGTAAAGCATCCATTCATTTCTTCCTATAATTGTTACACTCTTTCCATGACACTGCCTCGGGTCTCAATAGCAAGCCGAAATAGTGGGGTAATCCTGCCACTGTGTAAAACATTGGTGAGACCATACTTTAGAGTACTGTGTACAGTTCTACACGCTGCAGCACAAAAAGGATATTGGAGAAATCGAGAAGATACAGGGGAGGGCAACCAAAATGATTGAGGGAACGGAGGGACTGGACTATGAGGAGCGACTAAGTAAATTGGGCATGTTCACGCTGGAAAAAAGAAGATTGAGAGGCAACGTGATTGCTGTCTTTAAGATCCTAAAGGGGCAAGACTATATAGATCATGGCTTGTCCAGAATAGTAAAACCAGAGGACATGGCTTGCGATTGAAGGGGGGATAATTCAGAACAAATCTACGCAAACGCTATTTCATTGAGTGAATAGTGAATCTATGGAACAGAGAGACGGTTGAAGCAGAAAGTGTTAATTCTTTCAAACACAGATTAGATCATTTTCTTTAAGGAAATATCATTATGGGATATAGTACATAGATAGTTTGGGATGTGAATGTGACCGCCAGGAAGGTGGAAGGTGAACTAGATGGATCTTGATTTTTTTTCGTCTAGCATTTCTTATGTTCTTATGATTGGTTGGGATGAAGGTGGTCCCTCGGCCCATCTGGTCTCTTTCTTCCAGAACACCCATCCTACCTTCTTTCCATCAAAGCATTAAGCTTTCTTTTAAAGTGTTTGTCCAGCTCATTTGAGATGCAATTGAGTTGTTGACCTCGGTATAACGAACGCCATGGGGACTTGAGAAACGTTATATCCGTGCGTTCGCTATAAGAGGTTCACAGGAAATCTGTGATTGGCTGCCGAATACTCCTGCCAGTTCGACTTGATTACAGATTGTTATATCAGGGGCTACGCTGCTTCAATGATCACTGTGTCGGTGTAAGAATCAATTGGAAAAATCGGGGGTCAATATCAAATTTGTTATAACTGAAAGGATTGTAATAACCAGGGATTGTTATACCGAGGTTAGCCTGTCGTCGAGAAAGGAGCACGATAGTCCCAATAAGAGGAGAAGCCAAAGGCCTTAAACACGTTGGCTTATGTATTTGAGTACAGAAATACTTCTCGTAAGACATGCATACACGTGTGTGCCGCCAGAATATTGGAAGTATTACATGTTGTTATTTTAATATTTAATATTGTAAGATTTAATATGTTACTTTTTTGAAATATGCATGAACCTGGCACAAGCAAATACATTTTGCTGCAAATGAGTCTATTGTGTTCCTAATATTAATTGTAACATTTGTCCTTATTATTTAAACTTTCGTCAAACATCCAGGGCATTTACAAATGGGAGATCCCATTAAACTGCACATCATTGACTCATTGCAAAAAGCTACTGGCATGTAGAACATCCACATGCTTCCCCTCAAATATGGGGAAGAACCTGGATTTAAATTTCCTCGTCATACTTAGAAACCATAATTATAGTTTGGGTGCCAGCCTGGTTCAGTTGGTAGCACTCGCCTCTTGAGTCAGAAGTTTGTAGGTTCAAGCCCCACAATGGGTCTTGGAACTCATATAGTCTCGGCTGACACTGCATTACAGTGCTGGGGGATCACTACATTGTTAGAAGTGTGGTCCTTCAGATGAGACATTAACTGAGGTCTTGTCTGCCTTTTCACTTGGACGCTCAAATCCCATGGCACCATTTGAAAAGAGAAGGGAGTTTTCACTCTGTGTCCTAGACAACAATTCTCCAAATACATTTGGCCACATCTTGGCTGTATGTATGATGTGCACAAGTTGCTGCCACAGTTGTCTACAAAATACAAAGTGCCAACACTTTACAGTAAAATCCAGTGAAGTGTTTTGAGACCTCCCAACGTGAAAAGCGTTATACCAAATGTAAGGCTTATTATTTAATGTTTGATGTATTGTGCTCCTTTCTGTAACCTTTTAATTCGCTGTGTATTCCGTTCCAGGAATTGATGACATTCGATAGACAGTGGGCCTGCTTTTTTNCCAACTTTGACATCGAGGGTTCCTCCTCCATACTGGAGATTTCAGAGGCACAGGCTGGAGAGGTGAGAAACGGAATGAGAAATTACCGCTATTTTTTTNCAAATAAACGCAAACTCTTGCAAGACTTAAAACTATTAGCTTTCCAGGCCGGACTATCCAGAATGGGGATGTCCAGTTCACTTGCTGGCTTTTCGATGTTCCTGAGTTATAAGCAAGCAGGTTCATTTAACCCTGAAATGTCCCAAGTGCTATGCTGTCCCAAACTCAAAGTAACTGGAGAACCAAACCTTACGGTTTATTGCTGTGGGAAGTCTTGAGTCAACACAGTGATGATGAATCAGGATAGACACTTTGATAGTGAAGCTTTGTTTTAGTCTTAACCGTCTCCACTTGACTGGATGTTTCTCAAGATAACTCTCCAGTCTTGGCTTCAAGTTATAGTTTGTTGCTACACCCAAACCCAACTCATATATTTCATTACTGTTTCTCCCTCATTTTTCCCCATTGTCCCATCCCCTCTCTTCCCCCTCCCACCTTTTACAGCCCCTTGCCTCCTCATATGCCTCCTACAGCTGGAAGAGCAGATACATGGGCTGCAGACTTCTGCATGGCTTCCAACACCAATGCCCTTCCATGGATCAACTGACGGGAGGCATGCTGGTAAGGGGTTGACGTGCCAGTTATTAAACCCCTTGTTGGGCTTCTGGACTACTCTTGGCAGTATCCCACATACTCTGTCCATCTGAAAGCAAAGGCCGAGTTGACAGTACTGTGGAGTACAGAACCTGCATATTGCATGAGGGAGAAGTGGGCCTTGATGTCTATGTATGTTTTAAGTTATGAATTCAGTTATAGACTTAAGTTTTTTCTTTCTTTCGTCTTGATATTGTAATCATTTTGTATTTGATAAGCATGTGTCGTACCAGCAGCATTTAAGAGTGATCAATGCCTATTTAGTCGCTTACGTCCATCATACTTCTAACATTTGCAGGTTGTGTAAACGGTTCCATTCAGTTAGATAACTGGTGGAGTTAGTGTAAGCTGCATTACTGGGCTTTCATTGCCCATTTGAATGTGACCACTGCTGTACAATCTGCTGCATACCTCTCCAATTTAATCTCCCCCCTCCCCGCTTTCTAATACAGTTTAGCATAGAATGTTGCATCCCATTTCACCTGTGGCGATAGCCGAGAAACAAGCCATTCAGCTGATGAAATCCCATGGACACGGCCTCAACAAGGGGTTGTTTGTGGCACAGAATTCAACATTCCGGTCACCCTTTGTGCCACAAAATGTTTTCTAACCTCCGCATTTTAATTCTTTTTATCATTATTTTAATGTGGAGCCCTCTCTTTACTGACGTGCCGAATCATGGAAATGAGTTGAAGATTATTTTTTGTTTCAAATACAACAGCTAGGAAAGCATCTCAAAGCGTTTCACAAGTACATTGTGGGAACAACAGCTTGCATTTATACAGCACCTTGCACGTGGGTAGTTTCTCTGAACGCTTAATATTGGTGGAGCTTGATGCCAAGCTAGGGAGAGGAGAGATGATCATAAGCACGGTCGAAGAGGAAGGTCTTCAGATGTGATTTGAAAATAGGCAAAGGGGGGGTAATGCGGAAGGATTGAGGCAGAGAATTCCAGAGTTTATGGGCATAGTGGCTGAAGGCACAGTTGCTGATTGTGGACCATCAGCAAGGAAGTGTAGAAGGCTGGAGCCAGCTGACAAACCAGTTACTTATTTCAGCAAGCTTTGGGAAGAAGTCTACATTCACTCTTGGCTTTTCAGAGAGTTGGTAATGTAGAATTGTTGAATTCAGGCTTGAAGCCGATTTTCTGCCGTTCTTAAAAAGAAACGTGCAGAAAAATGGCTGCAAAAGTAAACCGAAATCTAGAACCAATTCAATTTCTACAACCCACCTCCCCCATAGGATCATGTGCTTCAAGTTTGTAAAAGCATTTCTAAACCATTGTATGACCATTATTCACATGAATGAATAATATAGCAAATATTCCAACTTTTGTTTGCACAGGATGTACAGTACTTTTTAGAGATCTATTTTCTTTTTTAGCCTTTCAGAAGTTACTTCAGCCACGGGTTAATAACCAGCCACATTTCGGACAAAAGGTATTCGTTACAGTGCAATTTGTATCCAGATTTCATTACTGTGCAAAGTGCTTACTATGTGATTGTACTTAGTCTCTGCACCCTTCCTTTGATGACTACAAATTGTAGCATTTCCGAAACAGAAGGATGCTGCCTCAAGAAGGGTTATAGCACAGAATTCCACATCCCATTCACTGTGTAAAGGAATATTTTCAAACATCCCCCTTTTTTGCCATTATTTTAACTTTGAGCTCTATCTTAATAAAAATATAATAATAATCTTTGCATTTGATATTTTGATTTGAGTTTGTGCATCCTACAGCTGGAAGGATCCCGAATGTCGGCAACTGAAAAGTCAGAATAAGCAAATGCCTCGACTGTTTGTGGGGCACTGCTGTGTGCAATTGGCTTCCATGTTTTGCCCACAAAATATACAGTCAATTCACTTTACGATATATTCTGTGAAGCGCTTTGAGACGTCTCAATGATGTGATAAGGCGCTATATCAAATGCAAGGATAATATTATAAAATACATAGTCACACCACTTTACAGAATGTCCTGTAAGCGCTTTGACAATGTGATAATGCGCTAAATTAAATGCAAGGATTATTATTCTCAAAGTCTTCAGAATATTCCAATTTGAAGATTTCTGTCAAATCTTCTCTGGGTATTTATTACTGCCAAGTTAAGCAAGAGGGTAAATGATAATGATCAGCATTATAGGGGTATGAAAGGAGACAGTAAATATTAATGCTCTTTATACTTGTTTTATAACACGCTATTCATAACTTTCTTTTCCTTTATTCAGCATCAGTAGGCAACCTTTCATTCTTTTTGGCTGTCACTCAACAAAGGAAAACCTGAACACATACAGTTTCACTTTCCCGTCTGAAGGTCACCTGGTTAGAAATGCGGGCAACCAAGGAGGCACTGCTAAGCACATGGTGGGTACCTCAAATCTCCCTTTCATTTTTGTTGAGTATGCAGTAGAACCCCATTATTCCATCCTTGACTCCCTCTCACCCACCCTCACCTCTTTCGAGGACCATCTCGAGGCCTACCTCTGTGCGCCTTCAGTCATCTTTCCCCTTCGAATCCCTCCTTTGGCTCCCAGGGCCAGCCCAGGTGCCAAGCCAGGAATATTAAGGCCCTTGGGACATCCTCCTGACATGAAAGGTGCTGTGTAAATGTAAATTTTATTATATAATAATGAATTTCATTATGATGTGGGTTTGGTTATAGCAGTGTACCCCACCAAAGTATCTAAATGCAAGTAGAAAGCCGTCCAACTTGCTTGAAAACACTTGTTTCATTAGGCCCCCATTGCTATCACTTCCTGCATGCTGGGCACGGGAAGTGATGTCAGCAACCTGATGACCTGGAAGTCAGCCTTTTCTTGGTGCTCAAAGAGCCAGAGATTTGAAACTCAAGCACTGCAACAACAACAGCAGCTTGCATTATGTAGCGCTCTTCACTCTATATAATATGGGGCGGGGAAGGGAGGTAGTATCTCAGAGCACTGTCAGGAAGCAATGAAAAGAGTCAGTTTGTGTATCTTTGTTAATGGTGCTGATTTCACCTTTAGTTACATGGGTAGCTTGGTGTAACTTGACCTGTGTTGGCTCAAGGAACTGATGAACCGGCTGCCAGGCCATCACCTCAGCTTTCTCCTTGTTGCTGCTCTACATGGCATAGATAACAGTGATCCTCATACAGGCAGCTTGGGCATGAATTGCCCTCTTGTACTGCTCCATACATTGTGTGTTGCCGCTCTAACCTGCTTCGTTGTTTGACTTTAACTCTGAATTTAAGCACTCTGAGACGCTACCCCTTATGAAGCGCGCTACATAAATAAATGCAAATCATTGTTGAATTGCATTGCTTTATTCTGAAGATATCTAAAGAGATCAGCTTTTTTGGGTTCATCTCTTTTGATTACAAGATCCTCTCACTCATCTATCATCCTTTCATGAATTGGTAAGTCCCTGCTTTTCTGAACTCTTTTCCTACTCCACTACCTGTTGCCTCTGCTTGGCTGGCTCTGGCCTCCTACTTGTCTCTTGTTTCCTCCGTTTCACCATTGTCAGCTGTGCTTTCAGCCACTAGGTCCCTCTCCCTCAAACCCTCCGCCTTGCCCCCTCTTTTAGATCACAAGTGAAGACCTTCCTCTTCATCCGTCACCTGCTCCCTCCCCCCGACTTGTCGGGCTCCAAGTTGGGCTCCGCCAATGCTTAGCCTTCCGGGACACTGCCCCGCGATAAGGGCACTTTATAAATGTAAGTTGTTATTTTGAAATAGACCCCAACATTTACTGACCTAAGTATCTAGAAAGCCGGCCAGCTTGCTTCATTAGGTCACCGCCAATGTTACTTCTTGCACGATGAGCACCTCCAACGTATAGGAAGTGATGTCAGATATCAGGAAGCAATGAAAAGAGTCAGTATGTGTTGTTTGATTCCAGGTGGTGCAATGCGTAGCTCCCAGGGGGGCTTTAGCCTGTTCAAGGACATACTTTTTTGGAACCTCTCATGTGCCTTGCATGGGTAAGTTAATACTTGATTAAAGTGAATTGTTTTTGTGTGAAGCCAACCAAATGTAAAATTAACTTGTTTTGTTCTACCTCTTTCCTTCAGGCAATGACAATGAGCAACCTAGAAACAAAGAGCTCACGTAAGTATAATTTTCCTATTGACTTAATGTTGTGAAGTGTTGAACTCCAGTGCTTTTTTCTCACACAGAAATATAAATAATGAAATGTATCTGATTTTAAAAGCCCTGTTTCTATTTTAAAGAAACGTAGAGCCTTTCTCCCGTTATCCTGGTTTATATTCAACTCCTCATCCACTCTCTCGGGGGAGCTCTGCATTACCGGAGCTGCCATGGTAGAGATTAAGATGCATGTTAAAGATATTGTGGCACTATTTGAAATGTGAAGGAAGTTTCTCCTGGTGTCCTGGCAAACTATCACTTAGATAAAATCCATTATTCACCTTGTGGCTATTTGTGGGATACTTTTTTGTGTGCAATTTGGCTGCCGTTTTGCCTATAAAGATACATTAACTACAATTAGCAGTAAATCAAATGATGTGCTTGGATGCATTAACAAGAGTTAAAGTACAATATTTTTCAGTCACTATTATTACTTTTGTCCTTTTCTCAGGGTGTTGCCTCAGATCTATGTGGCTGCAGTGGAAGCCGTGCTAGCCAGCATCCAATGCTACACAGAAACCTCCAGCGTAAAGAGAGTGAGTGACTTGTAGAACTCAGCTGTTGACAAGTCTGTAAATATTAATAATATATTAATGACGCGTCTCGACGATGTGATAAGGTGCTATATATAAGTGCAAGGATTATTATTTGCAGATAGATATTGTGGCACAAGCAGGTAAACATTTACTCAGCGTGTACTCTGTTATTTTGTACTTGTTGCGGGATATTGCAGAAGACGTGGACCCAAGCTGTAGTACTTCCCAAAGACCCTCCGACTCGCTCACTCTCTCAAAGCCTGCTTCAAGACTTGTCTCTTTGACATTTTCAGTTATTTTGCTCCCCACTCTCTTTGACTCCCATCACCCAGCTCGGCTGCCCAGCCGGCAATGTGAAGAATTCTGAGATGTCCTCCTGACATGAAAGGAGCTGTATAAATGTAAATCGTGTTGGGTTGATGAACAAACAAGTTCACTTTCTGCTTCTACAAGTCTTCTGCAATTTATTTGTTGATTTCCATAGCGTTCGAGTCACAAATTTAGGGACTGTTCAGATGGGACTTGACTTGAGGGGGACCCACCCATCCCCCAATTTCAAATCACCTTGTAGCCCTGTTTCATTAAAATTAGTCACTCACGGCTGTTCGTGGGACATTGCTGTGTGCATTTTGTCTGCTGTGATTTCCCACTGAATACTCACAGTCGCACCACTTTACAGTAAACTCTGTGAAACGCTTTGACGGGTCTCGACGATGTGATAAGGTGCTATATATAAGTGCAAGAATTATTATTGTTGTCCAGATTCATCCGAGTAATTCTGTAAATGATTGTGTTCTTTGTTGGTCTTTGCAGTCCGCAACTTAGCTTGCCATGTGTCTCTGTGACAATATTCTATTTGGTTCATTTCTGATTCTGTTCTGTCAAACACTTCAAGATTTTTTTCTATAATGTGAAGAGCATTGTATATATGCAAATCTATCCTGGGAGATGGAGTAAGGTCATTCTTATTTACTTATCCTGTTCTCAGGCCAAAGAAGTTGCTGAGGATGTGTTTCTCGCGACGTTAGATCGCTACAGTCTCACTCAGTTGAAAACTCTCCTAAGGTAATGAGCGTCACTTTGTGTCTGTGCTACAGAGGTTTTGTGCGAGTGACTAACACTCGACGATGATGAAGCAATTAACAGATTAAGCGTTCCACAGCCGCATGGTAATTCCTCTATACATTTCTCTATCCTTTCTCTCGTTTTCTCTCTCTCTCATTATCTTCATCATTCTCTCTCTCTTGTTCTCTTGTTGTCTCTCTCATTCTCCCTCAATCTCACTCTCAATCTCACTCTTTTGTTATCTACCTCTCTCATTCTCTCGTTATAACTCGCTTTCATTCGCACTCTCTTTCTCCCTCTTTATCATTCTTACTATCTCGGTCATATGAACATAGGAACAGGAGGAGGCTACTCAATCTCTTGAGCCTGTTCTACCATTCTATTAGATCATGGCTGATCTTTCCCCCTCTCACTCTGTTTTTTTCTCTCTCTCACCGTCTCATTTTTTCCTCTCCCTCATTCTTTCTCCCTCTCATTTTCTTCTCTCTCATTTTATGTATAATTTTTCCCACCCCACACACACCCAAAACCCCTGGATTTGATTCCAGTCTGTATCTCACTGCCTTATTTTATATCTAACACTACCCCACCCACCTCCAAAATCCCTTGTGTGTGCATTACTCTATATATGACCCCCCGAACCCCTGGATTAGATTAAATTCCGGCCTGCAACGCACATCTATATATAAATCTCATAGCATATTGGTTAGAGCACTTGCCTCGCAAGCAAGAGGACCCGGGTATGATTTCTTGGCAGGGTGAAACCTTGGGCAAGTTTTGTTACTCTACATGCCTCTGTTTACCTAGCTATAAGTAGGAACTCGGTTGTTAGTGGATTAGCGGATCGCTTTCCGGAAGTAATAATCCCTTCAAAAAATAATAATAATTTGGTCACTGTTTCTGGGTCACTGCTGTGCGCAATTGGCTGCCGCGTTTTGCCCATAAGATATACAGTGTATTCTGTGAAGTGCTTTGAGACATCTGAAAGACGTGGTAAGGCTCTGTATCAAATGCAAGGATTATTATTTATTATAATTTTTACATTGAAACTCCAAACATCCCTCTAAATCTTGTAATCCAGTGTTACTGGGATGGAAGACCAAATCCCAGATGCATCTGTTTAATTGTTAGCGGAGGTGAATTTCCTTCAACTGCCCTTAAAGAGCTAATTTAGTTTACTTTAATAAGAACTAAATTGTACTATCGGTCCTGGACAGGCTCCTCTAACATATAATGTCCCATTAAAAATGCCAGAACAACATATGTAGTCGTATTATTATAGAATCATAGAAATTTGCAGCGCAGAAGGAGGCCATTTGGCCCACCAAGTCTGCACAAGCTAATGTTATCCAAAGCCAGCCAGGGAAGGTTCATGTGCATTCACCTGTGTAACATTGAGTTTTAATAATCATAGAATCCTAGCATATTACAGCACAGAAGGAGGCCATTTGGCCTATCGTGCCTGTGCCGGCTCTTTGGAAGAGCTACCCAAACAGTCCCACTGCCCTGCTCTTTCTCCATATCCTTGCACGATTTTCCTTTTCAAGTACCTATCCAGTTTCCTTTTGAAAGTTGTTATTGAATCTGTTTCCACCACCCTTTCAGGCAATGTATTGCACACCACAATAACTCTCTGTATATAAAAAAAATTCTCATCTACCCTCTGGTTCTTTTGCCATTTATCTTGAATCTATGCCCCCTGGTTACTGACCCACCCTCCAGTAGAAACAGTTTCTTCCTATCTACTCCCATCAAAACCACTCATAATTTTGAACACCTCTATTAAATCTCTTAACCTTCTCTGCTCTAAGGAGAACAATACCAGCTTCTCTAGTCTCTCCACATCACTAAAGTCCCTTATCCTTGGTACCATTCCAGTAAATCTCCTCTGCACCCTCTCCCAAGGCCTTGATATCCTTCCTAAAACTTGGTGCCCAGAATTGGACACAATACTCCAGCTGAAACCTAACCATCTTGTTCGGCGGTCGGTCATATACAAATAAAACAACAGTGTCTATCTGCGCTTCAAGAAGGATCTCTGTAGCGCAGTGGTTAGAGCACTCACCTCGCAAGCAAGAGATCCGGGTTAGATTCTGAGCAGGGCGAAACCTTGGGCAAGTTTCCTTACTCCACACACCTGATAATAATCCCTCCAAAAAATACAATAATAAATTGGTCATTTTCAATCCACGACTGTTTGTGGGACACTGCTGTGCACAATTGGCTGCTGCGTTTTGCCCACAAATATACAGTCAATTCACTTTACAGTGTATTCTGTGAAGCGCTTTGAGACGTCTAGAAGACGTGAAAAGCGCTATATCAAATGCAAGGATTATTATTATCTCAATAACCGATTGACATGGGGACATGATTTATACCTCATCAAAAAGATCTTGCATCTTGGAGTGAAATAGCCATATTTGTTTTCGGGTATCTCCTATCGTTTATGAGTTATTTCAGTTTTGCGTTTTTCGCTGCAGTTACACCTGGTGGCTGCCATGTCAAAGTTGCGTTGTGGCATCCTGCATTGCAGAGCACGCACATAGCCAAGTTGCGGGAACAAAATAAAGAACACAGACGAAGCTAAGCTGCGGCAACTACAACAAAATTACATTTTTAAAGCGCCTTTCACGTCGGGAGGTCGTCCCAGTGATTATAAATTATACATTTATATTTATTGTAAAGATGCCTAAGGGAAAATCAAACCTTTCAAGGATAAGTAAAAATGCTAGACAAAAGGGAGAAGGCTCATTAAATGAAACTGAAGAATAAAGTCCTCCCACAGGAATCTTCCCAGATGAGTATAGATAAAGATTAAATGTGTGTCTGTCTGTGTGTCAATCTACATTCCATATTGGATTCTTTGATTGCAAACAAAGCTGCGACGGGTACAGCTATTTGATTATAAATGTTCAGCAGAACTTCCTTGTTTTTGTACTCTATGCCTCTATTTATAAAGCCAAAGGATCCCATATGTTTTTTGACAGCTCTATCAATCTGTCCTGCCACCTTCAAAGACCTGTGTATGTGAACTCCCAGGTCTCTCTGCTCCTGAACCGCCTTTAAACTGTACCCATTGAGTGTATATTGCCTCTCTTCATTCTTCCTTCCAAAATCACCTTACACTTCTCTGCATTAAACTTCATCGGCTACGTGTCTACCCACCTCACCAGTCTGCCTATGTCCTCCTGCAGTCTGTTACCATCCTCCTCACTGTTTACTACATTCCCAAGTTCTGTGTCATCTGCAAACTTTAAAATTTTGCTCTCTATACCCAAGTCCAAGTCATTTATGTATATCAAAAAGAGCAGCGAACCTAATACCAACCCCTGGTATAATGTTTTTTACCCCTGTTTTCATCCACAAAATACATACTTTACAGTATATCCTGTGAGATGTCTCAATGACGTGTTAAGGTGCTGTATCAAATACAAGGATTCTTATATTATTTTCAGTGCTGTAGGTTAAAGATTTTTTTTTCTGCCACTAAATGTTATCTTTGAGCATTCCTCAGTTCTTTATTTAACTCTGTGTATCAGTTTTGCATGTATCTATTCTGAACAGTGTCTTAAAGGATTTTGTATATTAAACTTGCTTTCTTTTAATCTGCAGATCAAAATTATCCTTCTTTATACAAGCTGTGAACAGCCAAGGAAGGTTAGCGTTCTTTCACTTGTTTTGTATAGTGTTTGAATAATATTAATTCTTTTTTCCCTCTATCTCGCATTGTGTTGTGAAGCGCTTTGGGACTTTCTCCCAGTGTGAAAGACGCAATGTCAAATGAGAGGATTTTTATAATATAACATTCCTACTCTCATTCTCAACCTGGTGATCGGTATCGGTAAGATTGGGTACTGGTTATTGTGAAGAATTACAATGGTAAGACATACTCTCAGCATGCTCCCACTTGCTGACGCATTATACTTGTGCTAGTGGAGTGCCTCTTGGGCATGAACTATACAGGAAAGGTTGAAAGCACTTGACTTTTCAATGTAATCACAATGACAAATCTGTTAGATTGGGAACTGAGATGATTTGTTTGGGTTTGTGCGTGAGTGTGTTTGTGTGTATGTGTGTATGTGTACAGGTATGGTTTGATAGTCAAACTTGTGTCAGATTATTTGATTATGAAAATTGATGCCAAGTTAAAGTCCTGCAGTCAAGAGCGTGGAGTGTTAGAGGTAACTGTGGGTCAGGCCTCCAACAGTGACCTGAATTATCAAATTCAAATGCCAAATACTTGCCAGTGAGATGCCTGAGGGAATAATTCAATGTTTTCTTTCCAATAGAATTGTGTCCTTGGAGAGCCATACAAGCAAGTTCCTCATAAAAACTGTAAGTTTCAGTATTAGGTGTTTCTCTCTCTTCCCCTTCCCTCCCAAAATGGTTTCAGGCTTTAAGACCATGAATGATCAAACCAGAAGGGAATGGCTTTTGATGTTGGTGTTGTCTGTAGCCCTGCACTTGTGACTATAATAATAATAAACTTTGCATCTGATATAGTGCTTTTCACGTCTTCTAAATGACTCAAAGTGCTTCACAGAATAGACGGTAAGGTAATTGACTGTATATTTGTGGGCCAAATGCGGCAGCCAATTGCGCACAGCAGTGTCCCACAAACAGTCGTGGTTTGAAGTGACCAATTTATTATTGTGTTATTTTCTTGAGGGATTATTATTAGGTGTGTGGAGTAAGGAAACTTGCCCAAGGTTTCACCCTGCCGAGAATCAAACCCAGGTCTCTCGCTTGCAAGCAAGTGTTGTAAGCAGTGAGCTTCAGGATTTTACTGAAAATAGGAAGCACCGGGGCTATAATTGGTGCAATTGTCCATAGAGCATTGTTCGATTGTCAGGCTATTGAACTTGAGGACACATGATACTGATACCATAGCTTATATTTTTGAGTGGCAGTTCATGACCCCCACCCCAAATCCACCCCACAAACACACATACATATGCACCACATACTCAGCAATAAATGTCACTGGCTAGCAATTAAGAACAGAAAGCCTAGCTAATATCTGTCTGTGTGCCTCCGTTATAGGCATCGATGTCTGTGTATGACATTCCCGATTTAACTGGAGGGAAAGGAACTTTGGGCTCCGTAGTGTTTTCTGAATCTTTTGTAGAATCCCAGCTGCTTCTGAAAGAAAACGGTAAGTGGTGATCTCCCATATCTTTGCCTCGCCACTTTCAAAACCAGTGCTCCCACCAGCATAGCCTTATATTTGAGTAATCACTTACAAGATTTGTCAAGGCAGAACAAGCGTACACACTAGCACAGCTGCAAAGGGCTATTTCAGAACAGACAATGGGAAGTATTTCTTTACCCAAACAGTAATTGATGACTGGAGTAGGGTTGCCAGAAAGAGGGTTTGAGGCCAGGAAGTTGGGGGCTCATTTAAGAAACATCTTGATGCTATAGGGCGGAGATGCAGGAAGGATGAGGCATCAGTAGCCTTCATCCGAACTTCTCTTGTGACATTGTGATATTCAAGGCAGAAAAAGCTTCAGACTTAGTTTCCAGTGAAGCTCACTACTTTTGGTGGAACGGTAGGAGTGGGAGCAGAGGGTGAAGCACCTGAGCCAGAAGTTGCCTGGGGACCTTATCAGAGCAGGAGCCCTGCTTCAGCCATGATCTAATAGAATGGCTGAACAGTCTTCAGGGGCTGAATGGCCTACTCGTGTTCCTAAGCTTGCCTTACTTACAAGGGTTGGTAAAATGTAAGTTGTATTTTAACCTGTAGCTGGGAATAGGGGAGGAGGCCATGGAGTTGATTCTATAATTGATTCCCATTTCCCTGCAACTATAAATATCCTTACTTCCCAAGTATCCATCTCCCTTTTAAATATCCCGGTTGCTTCTCTGCCTATGCAGCTTTTCAGGCCAATATATTCCTCATTATGAATAAATTCTACCAAATATTAGGTAATAGCCTACTTTTTGGCAATATTAGGTATCTCGGTCATCTTTCCCCTCTCCACCTTCTTGGTGCTCCAATCCGTCCCTCTACCCTGGTCAGGTGCCCAGTCAGCATTGAGAAATGCTTCGAGCTGTCCTCGTGAAGTGAAAGGAGAGGACAGGTCCTGCGATTGAAGGGGGGTGAATAAATAAATCTGTGGAAACACTACATCAGTGAGAGTGGTAAATCTATGGAACGTGCTTTCTTGGAAGTAGAACGTGTTGATTTGTTCAAATGCAAATTAGATAATTTCTTTTAGCAAATATTTTGCGATACAGCATATGAGTAGTTCAGGACATGATATGTGCATGCGACTGCCAGGATGCTGGAAGGTGAACTGGATGGACCTTGATTTTTTTTTTCATCTAGCATTTCCTATGTTCTATGTAAGTAAAGTGAGCTTTTTTTTAAAAAAAGAGACCAAATGGGTTGAGTAATAAATAGGTTATTTCTCTCTTTCCTCTATAGATGGCACTGTGTCTCCAGACAGCAGCTTCATTATCCTCACAGCCATTGTGCCTCGCTATGTCTCCTGGCTGGTAAGTACCAGTGTGTAGTGCTTCAGCAAAAGAGGCTGGGCTTTTTAGACCCTGGGATTTCAGATGAGACTCCGCTCTGCGCAAAGAACGCTATATAATTCCAATGTGTTGTTATTGTAGGAAATTCTCTGGTCAGAAGCAAGAAGGCTTTTAGGCTTTCCACCCTCTGGAACTCCATCCTGGAGCCCCTCGTCTCTTCCTCTTTGACCATGCTTTTGGTCATCTTCCCAGTACCTTCTTGACTCCAGCCCACAGCTCGGGTGTAAACCCTTGCAAATCCTCGCTGTCCAGCGTCTTGGGACGTCCTCCGACACGAAGGCGCTGTATGAATGTAATTTGTTGTTGCTGACAGAGGCAACAATATTACCAAGAGCTAGGCTGGCACTAATTTACTGTCAAGATCCAATGAGTGAGGAATTTTGGTGCCTTGAATATTTGCTCTGGATATAATAATAATAATCTTTGCATTTGATATAGCGCTTTTCACGTCTTCTAGAATAGACTGTTAAGTGAATTGACTATATTTGTTGGCGAAACCCGGCAGCCAAATGCGCACAGCAGTGTCCCACAAACAGTCGTGGATTGAAAATGACCAATTTTTTTTGGAGGGATTGGATATGTATCCATGAAGAGCCACCAGATTAGGCTCAGTTTGCAGGAAACAATTGGCACAAGAAGATATTCTCCTGGAGCTAACAATGTACTAAGTGTTGAGAATCCACTCCAGTTTAAAGTGATAAAACTTGTTTGGCTTAGAACTGACCTCAGAAAGCAGCTGCTAACACTACGGTCGTACAGCTAACTCCTGGCCCATTTTTAGGGCAAACCTGTAAAGAGTTCACATCTTATTTGTCTTGGAGTCCTGTAGGATAGTGGTAGAACACTCGCCTCACAAACGAAAGGATCCTTGTTCAATTCCCATGCAGGGCAAAACATGCCTCTGTTTACCTAGCAGTAAGTAAGAACCCAGTTGTGAGATAATTGGTGGGTCACTTTCCCAGGGGTAATAAACCTTCAAAAAAAATAATAATTTGGTCACTCAATCCACAACTGTTTGTGGGACAATGCTGTGCACAATTGGTTGCTGCGTTTCTCCCACAAAATATACAATCAATTCACTTTACAGTATATTCTGTGAAGTGCTTTGAGACGACTTGAAGACTTGATCAGGCGCTATATCAAATCAAGGATTATTATTGTCAAAGCGTTAATCCTGAGTCGATCAGTTCGATTTTCTAGCTTTTCAAGTGCAGAATACATTTAATGTAACATAACATAATGTCTCTGTATAAATTGCTCTTAAACTGGGAGCGTCTTAAAATCTTAAACACCTGTTTTTCATGAAAAGTAACTGCATTTACCGGGTGCGGTCACCACAATCTGAATCACGTGTTCTGGGGCTTAAAAGAGGATCCAAAAATGTGCTTTCTTGTGGTTAGTTCTTAAAAAATCCAGAAAGAACAACAATTTACATGTATACAGCCCCTTCATGTGATACAGTTTCGGAGCACTTAATAATGGTATAGTTTGATGCTGAGCCAGGGAGAGACGGCAGGTGACAGTAAGGATGGTCGAAGAGGATGTGAAAAGGGCAAAGAGGGGGCAAGTTGGAGGGATTGAGGCAGGGAGTTCCAGAGGGTAATAAATAACACCTTTCTGGCAGGGTAATGCTCGATGGAGTTGTCCACTCTGCATGTTGCTTGCTGGAGTTTTTTTATTATGTGAGCTGACATTTAATTTGCCAAAACTAACTTTCACCGTAGGAAATCCATCCATTTGGTAACCTGGAGGAACCTCCTGCTGGAAACGCATTGCAAGTCACTGAGTGTAGCTGTTTCAGGGGGCCAGAGTGATGCCTGGGATACCACTTTACAGGGAAATCCCTTCTGGAAAAGTCTATAAACATTCGGCAGTAAATCTAGTTGCTTTAACAATCAAGGAAAAGAGCCACATTTCAGGGGGTTGTTTGGGAATGAGCTGCATTAGTTGGTCTTGTCAGTCAGCCTCCCTAGCCTAGGGAATGGCAAAGAATGGAGGCTGCTTAGGTGTTACTAATAAGTGATTAATAATAGTCACTTGATTATTCCTATAGCCTGTGCCTTATTGTGAAGATTTCTTTCACGTAGTCTACTGGGCGAAGTTGTGTTGCTATCTTAGAAATTATCATTTTGCTTCCTAAGGTTGAGGATCTTGAAGTGAAACGTTCTGAAGAAGCACAACACACCATAAAGGTAATTTTTTTGATTTTTAGCCAAGAGCCACTGTAAAATTCCATTGATGATTTATGGCGCACATTGTTTTGGTCAGCCTCGTGTCTGACACCTGCGGAAACCTATCACTGTACTTAAGAGTAATCAAACTAGGCTGACAGTTCCACATATATCACCACCTATCCATGGAAATTTCCTCGTGTCTGGAATGGACACAGCACTCTCTTTCTGGAGGGATGCACCCTACTTACCTAATTTTAGAGAGTATATCCCCAATATATTTAAATACACCCAGTATTTAACCTAAAGTGGAATCTATAAAGGTTAAGAAAAAAGTACAGCATGGAAACCGGCCACTTGGTCCAACCAGTCCGTGCCAGTGTTTATACTCCACACAAGTCTTCACCCGCTCCTTACTGCTCCCATACCGTTCTATTCCCTCTCCCTCATATTAGGTCCCTCTTAAACGTATCTTTTCTAGTGATGAAAGGCCTAACTTATCCAGTCTGTCCTGATATCAATAACCTGCCAACCCTGGTATTATCCTCGTAAAGCTGCACGGTACTCTTTCCATCACTGCTGTATCCTTCCTGTAGTGTGGAGACCAGAATTGAATACAATACTCCAAATGTGATCCAACAAATATTTGTACAAATTCTACATCACCTCCTCACTTTTAGACTCTCTCTAGATATAAAGCCCCAAACCCCAATGGCCTTTTTTAATACGGCCTTATCAACATGTGTAGCTATTTTCAGAGATTTGAATCTATAAACAATGACCTTCCACATGTGCTTGTGTGACTTAAATTTTTATATGTCCTTAATACATCTGCTGGAATCTGACTATTTTTAGAGAATGTTATAGAGCTCTTTCTGTGTTTTCAGGATGACAACAATTTCCTTGGCACTTTGCTTGCCGGAGGGGACACAGCCTTTGTTCATTCTGGCAATTCAGTGTCCAGACCAGAAGAAGGTAACCATTTGCTTGTTTGCTCAGCTGCAGTTGAGCTGTTGTCTAAATTCTTGATCCTGTAGCGTATTGATTAGAGCACCCACCTCACAAGCGAGAGGCCCTGGCTTTGATTTCTGGGCAAGGTGAAACCTTAGGCAAGTTTTTTTACTCCACACGCCTCTGTTTACCTAGCAATAAGTAGGAACCTGGTTATTAGTTGATTAGCGGATCGCTTTCCGGGGTAATAATCCCTTCAAAAATAATAATAATTTGATCACTGAATCCCCGACTGCTTCTGGACACTGCCGTGCGCAATTGGCTGCCATGTTTCGCCCACAAAAGACCTCATTGCTTAAAAAGGGAAGGGAGATCCATAATTGACCTCAGTGTTTTGGGGTTAAGAACGCAAAGATCCAGCCAGGAATCCCATTCCTGATGTTCAATATTGAGTTCAAATAGCATTTTGCTGTGAGAAGTCTCACTGTCAGATCAACACTAGTAGAATAACATAGAATAACGCGTAGAATAACATCTCAGAGAGTCTTACAGGAGCATGGATGGACACCGAAAAGGAGAGAAGGGGGAAATAGGAGGCATAATAATAATCCTTGAAGTTGAGGCGCTTCACAGAATATATTTTAAAATGAATTGACTGTGTATTTTATGGGTGAAATGCAGCAGCCAATTGTGCACTGTCGTGTCCCACAAACAGTTGTGGATTGAGCGAACAAATTATTTATTTTTGGGGGTGCAGGGATTATTACCCATGGAAAGCAATCCGCCAATCGACTATAATCATCCGGGTTCTGATTAGCTGCTAGGTAAACAGGCATGTGGAGTAAGGAAACTTGCCTAAGGTTTCGACCATAAGCGCCATTAAAGAGAGATTTCAAGGCAGGATTTGAAGACGAATGGGGCCAGACAGAGGGGTTGAAGGAGAGAGTTCCAGAGGTCAGAATCGTAGAATCGGAAAGCTCAGCCACCAATGTGGCGCGGGGTGGGGCAGGAGGACGTGCAGCAAGTCTTGAGTTAGCTGTGCGGAGCGGGCATGTACAGGTCACCCACTAACTTTCATTGGTATAAATTCAGGCATGAAGGACAGGTGCTTCTTGGCAGACGGTCCAGATTGAGCTGCATAGTAGCAACGGTACTGCCTCGGGGAAGGAGGAGAAGCATGGGAAGGCAATGCACGGGAAGTTGATCTGTTGATGAATTATTGCCTATTTTAATTTCAGGTAAATTGTTCATCTTGTCCGAAGGAGTTCTCTTTGTTCATCCTCGTTACGGGAGCTTCACAGTTTCAAAGAATCATATGACTGCACTCAAATGTTATGACGGGGTAAGTGCTTTAGGTTCAATAGGAGTGGGTCAGTGTGCATCAGTCTGGCTCAGTGGAATCACTCTTACCTCTGAGAAAGAAGGTTGTGGGTTCAAGCCCACTTTGGGACCTGGAATCACAGAGTCTAAGCTGACACTCCAATGCAGTACATTGTCGGAGGTGCCATCCTTTGGATGAGACGCTAAACCTAGGCCCCACACCATCTATGCCTGTGCAGGTGGACAGTAAAGATAGGAAGTTTCTCTCTCCCGGTGTTCTGACCAACATTCCCCAAATAAAATTGGTCACTCACTCCATTACTGTTTGTAAGATGTTAACACAAAGTCAATCCACTTTACACTGTATCTTGTGAAGTGCTTTGAGACAGCTCGATGTGATAAGGCGCTATATGAAGTGCATGGATTATTATTACTATCATTGCAACTCTCCATTGATTGAGTCTTGCTCCTTTGGGGAAATATTTAGCTGAAAGGTACTATGTAACTGTCCTGTTTAATTCACTTCGCACACAATTGTGACTGAAAAGCATGTATAAATCTAACCCATTGGTCATTATACAAATAAAATTTGATCGTTCACTTCATGCCTGTTTGTGGGATGTTGCTGTACACAAATTGTCTGCCAAGTTCACCTGCAAAATAAACAGTCACTACACTTTACAGTGAATCCAGTGAAGCGCCTTGCGACGTGAGAATAAGTGTAATTTTGCATTATATTGTTTTTTAGTTTTAGAAGGCTTCCATAAACATTGATTTAGTTATTTAATTAAAGATGCGTACTGCTAACTTTATTACCAAATGGTTGATATTGAAACATTTTCCCTCTTGGAAACCATCCGCTTGGCATGAAAGTCTCCTCTCTTCACTAACACTTATTGTTAAGTGTTCGGCTGGAAAAACGAAAGTGACAATAAGCGGAATCTGCTTTGTTTGTTTTGGCGCACTCAATGAAAGATTAAATTGTTTAATATCAGTTTTTTTGTTTAATTTAATTCTTTAAATTGTTTAATGCTTGTCCCCCACATACAAAAAAAAATCTGCTGAGACAAAAGAAAAATCCTTGGCAACTGAGCCCAACTGTCATTGTGTAATTGTTCCTGTTCAGAATTGCTTTGAATATTTTTATTTCCTGCTATGCTCCGTGTCAGCAGCCATTAGTGCAATGTTGAATAAAGACTATTTTTGTCCCAGGCGATTCTTTTCACAATGTACTATGGTCTTGAGGGAACACGGACAGCTCTTAAATTCTGCCTGCGTTGACTCCCGTGGCCAAGTGCCTCACCTGCCTTGCGGCCTCTTTGCCCATCTTCATATCACGTCTGAAGACTAACAGTGCAATTAGTTTCTTTTTTATAAAAAAAATGCATCCAAGTTTTTTCTCCGACTTGAACCTGGATTCAAGTTTATGAACTCCCAGTTGACTTGTCTGGCCAACTTTGCACCAAATGGTGCCTTAACCAATTAGACCTTTGCACAGCTCAACATCCAGTTTTTCTATTGATCGCTTAACAAAAAAAAAGTGGTCACTCATTCCATGACTGTTGTGAGCAATTGGCTGCCGCGTTTCACCCACAAAATACAGTGAATTCACTTTGCAGTATATTCTGTGAAGAGTTTTGAGACCTCTCAACGACGTGATTAAGGCACTATATAAGGATTATTATTATTATTAAGGTGTATCCCTCTTCCTAAAATCTAAAGAATGTTCACAGCGCACAAAAACACCATTTGGCCCATCCTCTCCATGCTGGTGCTAACTCTGTTTAATCTAAACCCATTCCTCTGCGACCTTCAATGCTGTTATTCTGTGAAATGCTTATAAGAACATAGGAAATGCTAGACGAAAAAAGACCAAGGTCCATCTATTTCGCCTTCCACCTTCCTGGTGGTCACATGTACATATGTCCCAATCTGCCTATGTACTATATCCCATAATGTTATTTCCTAAAAGAAAACTATCTAATCTGTGTTTGAAAGAATCAACACTTACTGCTTCAACTGGTTCCCTAAAGAGCTCGTTTCACAGGTTCACTATTCGCTCACTGAAATAGTGTTTGCGTAGATTTGTTCTGAATGTCCCCCCCTTCAATTACAGGCCGTGGCCTCTGGTTTTATTATTCTGGACAAGTTGAAACAGCCTGTCATGATATATATTGTCTTGCTCCTTTAGAATCATAACAACAACAATCATGTTGCCTCTCAATCTTCTCTTTTCCGGTGTGTATATGCCCAATTTACTTAGGCATTCCTCATAATCCAGTCCTTCCATTCCCTCAATCATTTTGGTTGCCCTCCTCTGTATCCTCTCGATTTCTCCAATATCTTTTTTGTATTGCGGTGACCAGAACTTACACAGTACTCTAAGTATGGTCTCACCAATGATTTATACAGTGGCAGGATTACCCCATTATTTCGGCTTGTTATTGATCTTTTGATTCATCCCAACATCTGGTTAGCTTTACTCACTGCAACAGAGTATTGTTGAGAGAACTTCAATTTATTGTCAATCATGACCCCAGGCCCTTTCATTTTCTATACGTATTATTTTCCTTCAATTCACTGTTAAAATCTGACACTGCCTCGGCTTCATTGCTCATTTGTGGTAAAGCTTTCCGAACACTCAACACCCTCTGTGTAGCCCAGAATGAACGGAATAATGGAATATTGCAACGCTTGTGTTATTTTGGGATGGTACCAACAACAATGACTTGCATTTGTATAGTGCCCTTCATGCAGGAACACTACATGCGAAGGCAAGGCATGACAGAGTCTGGACAACATCTGGCCAATTGGTTGGCAGAGTGCATGGTTACCATTTCATTGCCAAGTGTCTCTGATAAGCATATGGTAGAAACCCATTCATAGAACCCTACAAATCGAATCACTGATTCAAGCTCCTCCACTGGAATGAACTCTCATCCATATACCTGTACTGTCTCCCCTTGGAGATTGGCTTTGAGCTGCAGTGCTATGTAAGTGCAAACTGTTGTTGATGTAAACTGTTGTTTGTAAGATTGAGTAAAGAAACAACAACAGATTTTATATAGCGACTTTCCCGGTGGGAGGATGTCCCAAGACTCTGAGAAACTTTGTGGGACAATGCTCTTTGCAAATTGGCTACTATTAACATGAATGAGACACTGTAACAAATTTAAGCCACACAATAACTGAAAAAAAATCTAGTTTCTTTCTCCCTGTATTCCTTCTCCCTGTACCGCAAGTTCTGAGCTCATATAAAATGGAAGCAGAGAAATAGTTAATGAAAAAATATTAACTTGTAAAAGCTATCGTTTGCATCTCAACAAACTCCAAACATCTGGCAGTGTGATGCTATAGCCTTGCAGGGCATCTATAAATGAGGTTCTCATTACTCCCAAGTGAAATGCCTACTAAGTAGAAAACAGATTTCGCCTTTTTTAAAAAAAATCTTTGTTCTATTGTGTATTTGCTTCACAGCCCATAAAGTTGGGGCCCCTCACAGTTTACCCGATCTTCCTTGGGAAATCCTCAAATAATCGTCAGTGCTGTTTCATGAGAAGCTCCTATATATATTTTTTTATATATATATATATATATTTTATATATATATTGTATTCCCTCAGTCCAACTAACAAAAGAGTTGAGACTGGCAAATGCAGGGGATAGAATTTTTTTCACACAGAGTGGTCAGGATATGGAATGCCCAGCTGGAATCCTTGTTTGAAGCAGAATCTGTATTAGCTTTCAAAAGTAGATTATAGCTATAATAATAATAATCCTTGCATTTGATATAGCTCTTTTCACGTCTTCTAGACATCTCAAAGGGGTTCACAGAATATACTAAAAAGTGAATTGACAATATATTTGTGGGCAAAACGCAGCAGCCAATTGCGCACAGCAGCGTCCCACAAACAGTCGTGGATTGAAGTGACCAAATTATTATTGTTTTTTTTCTTGAGGGGTTATTATTAGGCGTGTGGAGTAAAGAAACTTGCCCAAGGTTTCGCGCTGCCGAGAATCAAACCCAGGTCTCTCGATTGTGAGGCGAGTTCTCTAACCACTGAGCTACAGGACTCCTGATCGATATTTGAAATGGAGTATTTGGTATTTGGTGGGGGAGAGGGCGAGCGGAAGGCAGGTTATCGGGACTGAAAGGATTGCTCTTAAAAGATCTAGAGAAGACACTGGGCCAAATTACCTTCTTGATAATAATAATAATAATCGGGCTTCAAAATTAACAACAACAATAATAAGCCTTGCATTTGATGCACGTCTTCGAGGTGTCTCAAAACCTTCACAGAATATACTGTAAAGTGAATTGACTATATATTTTGTGAGTAAAACCCAGGAGCCAATTCACCCAGCAGTGACCCACAAACAGGATTAAGTGACCAGTAAAAAAGTAATTTTTTTTCTGTCCAATAATTTTTTCTGGCAATTGTTTGGAGGGAAGATTGTGAATATTGATTTAGTCGGGGATTTAAAACGATTGAGTCCCACGGTCTTAGTGTTAAGACCAAGGCTTTAACATTTAAAATTGCACAGAATTTTGGAAGATTCTTGAATTCAGTATAGATTTGGAAACCGATTTCCTACAGGTGTTAAAAAGATCTACTATAATAATACTGATGTGGCACCATGTTATCTCTAAATGGTTCATAGCTCCTTACAGTTTTCTGAAAAGTGTACCTATGTATTTTATAGGTTGCAAACAGCAGCCGATTTACACACAGCAATGTTCCACAACCTGAGGAAGATGGTTCCAAATTTTTCCGATATTCCACACAATCTTAAGGATAAGACTGGTGTATTTCACCCATGAAGGAGAGCAACCCTATGGTTGCGGTTAACAGATGGGATTATATTTAGACATTTTGTTGGTTACGTTTGTCATTCAATACTTTCATTGGGTCAAAACAGGCAACTGTTGCATTGCCCTGGCAATCATCCTGTTCCATAAACTGACTCAGGACACTTTGACCTCGATTCTTGTAGCCCATATGTTGTAACTAATGAGTTTTTTTTTGACAAACACAGGATTCACCAGGTGTTGTTGTCACACTTATTATTGAGTACAAAGAATCGCTCCTTCCACATCTGCCCATTCAGTTACACTCTGCAACAAACTGCCTGATCTTCACTCTCATGCCAAGATCCAAAATCTACAAATTGTTTTACTCCAAGGTAAGCAAAGTAGTTCCAGTCTGTTAGTGTGTCCGCTTGTCCTCATTGGCAACATAAGCAGAGTTGTAAAGTCGGCAAAAAATTTTTTAGTTGTGCCATTATTCCCCCCGATAGGGAGACAAACCTGCGCAAGAGCATAGAGAAATGAGCGCACAAGTGTGCAATTAGAGAGAATGCTTGTAGGTGGACGTTTAGAGAGATGTGTGCCCACCTCGTAATATACCAATAAATCTTTTCTGTTCTTTCATTGTTTTGTCATACCCTTGCTACCTCAAGACAAATTCAGCATTAGTGATTTCTTTTTCACCTAAAAATTGGTTCTGCTCTTCCATTCAGGTGCTGACTCTGTGGCAACAGATGGGAGATTCTGGGATTGCATTAAAAATGTGTCAGATTAATCATCTGACGGAGGAGCAGCAAAGGCTGTAAGTAGGTTGCTACGTCTTGATCAAGAATATGTAAATTCACACAGTCGCACCACTACAGTATATCCTGTGCAGCGCTTTGAGACATCTCCGCCATTTGGAAACCTGCTTCTAAATTACGACTAAATTTAAGAATCTTCCAAAAATCTGCCTAATCTTAAATTTTAAAGCCTTGGTCTTAAAGTTAAGACCGTGGGACTCCATAATAACACTAATAATAATCCTTGCATTTGGAAAAGCGCCTTATCAGGTCAGAAGGACGTCTCAAAGCGCTTCACAGGATTTACTGTGAAATGGAGTAACTATATTTGTCGCCAAATCCCAGCCCCCAGTGACTGGTCTGCCCCTCCAATTCCTGCTGATGAGCCAGACTGGCTGTACTGTCATCAGCAGTGCCTAGATATACTGCGGATTCACCTTGTTCAGGAACTAGACTAGAAACCGCCCTAGAGGGTGGGCTTGATTCCGACATTCCATTGCCAAGCATGTCATCTTGGAGCCAGTTCAGCCCCAAGGAAATCTTGCTTATCTTACCTGACTTATGTAATGATGGGCAATAATAAAGTTCAGGAATTCTCTCAATCCTACTGAAATAATATTCCTTTTTTTAAAATGTTTATATAAAGTGCCGCTAACATGACACTGCATTTCAGTGTAATCCTTGAATGTTGTGCTCTTCCCAATAGACACTTTGACCTGCAGAAGCTCTTTGAGGTCAGGTCTATACCAATGGATGAAGGTTCAAGCCTTCTGAAAGTCATCTGTGCTAACCTCCCGGAACTTGACGTGTAAGTTTTCCTTTTATTTCACCACATTTTTATCAAATTATTTATTGTGTTTTCAATATCTGGCCGTCCATCACTGCTACTTCTGTAGCTGCTAAGGAAAGGGAACTTGTAGAAAGCGGGCTTCAAAATTTACAATAAATTACATTTGTGTAGCGCCTTTCATGTCGGGAGGACATCCCAAGGCGCTGGGTTTCCACCTAAATTGGGGGTTGGAATCAAAAGAGGGAAAGGCAAGGGATTGGGAGGTTGACTGAAAGCACGGTCAAAGAGGAAGGTCTTGAGATGGGCCTTGAGAGGCAAGGGAGAGGTGAGGCAGAGGGGCTCCGGCATGGATTCCAGAGCGTGGGCAGAAAGACTGAAGGCCAGACCAATCAAAGGCAGCGAGAGCAGGGTGGGGATGTGGAGCAGGGGGAGCGGACATGTTGGTAACGTTTTAGTAGGTCACAGAGGTAGGGAGGGGCAAGACTATGAAGGGCTTTAAAAGAGAACAATAACAATAAATTACACTTGTATAGCGGCCTTCACGTCGGAGCGACGTCCCAGGGTGCTGGACAATTGGGTTTTGGACCTGAGCTGGAAATTGGGGTTAAGAGGGGTGGAAGGCAGCGGGGAGGGAGGGTGGCCAAAGGCACAGTCGAAGGGAAAGGTCTTTAAACAGGACTTCAAGGAGGCAAGAGAGGTGTGAGGTGGAGGGATTGAGTTCCAGAGAGTGGGGGGACAGAGAGGCTGAATGCCCGACCGCCATCGATGGGGCAGGAAGTGCGGGGAACCTGCAGCAGACAGCTGTCCGCCTAGCAGAGGGAGCAGACAGGCTGATATGGGGTTAGGAGGTTACAGAGGTTTGGGGGAGCAAGACCGTGGAGGGCTTTGAAGGTGAGAACGAGGATTTTGAACTGGATTCTCTGAGGGATGGGGAACCAGTGAAACCAGGTGAGGGGGTGATCGGCTCCTGGAGCTTGATGCGGGAGAGGATACGAGCTGCAGAGTTTTGAACAATCTGCAGCTTGTGGAGGGGAGAGTTGGGAAATCCAGGGAGCAGGACGTTAGTATAGGACATGATGAAAGCATTGATGAGGATCTCGGCGGCTTGAGGGGAGAGGCAGTGGCGGAGACGGGCAATGTTGTGGAGTTGGGGGGGGAAGGCAAAACAGGTCATGGCACGATGCATTTAAGAATTTGTAAAAATTCTGGGCGTTCTGAAATGCTACATACATAAATTAAATCGAGACCTAGAAATGGACTCTCTACCCGAATGTGTGGACCTAAATTCTCCTGTTTTTAAATGTCTTTCCCTCAGGTTTTTACAGCATTTCACTGTGAGCAGCGTGAGCAATGAGCCTGTGAGAAGAGCCGACCTGTTTACACTGCTCCAACGGCCAAAGTTCAGTCCATCCCTCAGCGAAGGGCAGAACAAGGTAATGAAAGGCATTTAATGCTGCTCGTGCACTGTGGCTCTGGGGACTCCAAACCTCTGCCTGTGAAACCTTGGGATGTCCTTTCCAACAGCAGCGTTCTGTGTCGCTATATAACAACAAAATTATATTTGTATGGCATCGTTCATATTGGAAGGACACCCCAGAACGCTGGACAGTTGAGGTTTGCACCTGAACTGGGGGTTTAACTTAAGTGGAGTGGAGGGCAGCAGGATGAAAAAAATATAAAATATATATAGATATATATATATCAATGCAGGTTATTGTTGCTGTTGTCATGCCAGTGTGATAAGGCTCTGTATCAAATGCCAGGAATATTGGTATTCGACCGTTCTACCCTCCTACACTGACTGTCCTCTGCCCTCCCTGATCCTAACCCCCCCCCCACCGCTTGGATCCTAATCCTGCTCCTTGGGGCACCCTCCCAACGTAAAAGGCGCTTTATAAATGTAATCTTCTATTGTATCCTGTCAAGCGTTTTGAGATGTCTCAACAACCCGATAAAGCTCTGTATCAAATGCAAGGTTTATGATCAGTATTATTTATCTAGTTCCCTTTTGAAAGCCAACATGGATTCTACCTCAACCACGAGTCCCAGCAGAGCATTCCATATCTAATTCTGTGTGAAAATTCCTCCCCTAACCTCATTTGCTGGTTTACTATCTTAAATTGTTGCTCTCTAGTCATTGACTCACCAACCAGTGGAAATAATTTCTGCCTATTGACTTTGATCAGGTCAATCCCCAACATTCTCTGTTCCAGCAGAAAAATTCCCAGTTCCTCCAGTCTCATAAGTCAAACCACTCGTAAATCTCTTCAGCATCCACTATATTGCCTTGATGTCCTTCTGAAAGACAAATGCAAAATTCCATCCGTTGTATTAGTATAATAATATATTATAAATATTATAATGTAGTATAATATAATGTGGGAGGATGTCCCAAAGTGTTTCAGAATATATAAAATACAGTAAATTTACTTTACAGTATATCCTGTAAAGTGCTTTGAGACGCCTCAATGACATGGTAAGGCACTGTATCAAATGCAAAGATTATTATTTATTGTTATAAGATATTGCCTGAAACGTGCTTTTTCTTCCATTTGCCAGCTGACCTGTTGTAGCTTCCCAGAACTATACTTTTTTTTATGACTTTGCATGTTTGTTTCAGATGGTAATCACAATAATCACTGGTCTACCTGGCAGCTACAAGGAAGAGCTTTGCAGCTTCATGGTTAACGTGAACAAAGAGCTTGGAAGGTTGGTACCAAACGTGTTGTTTTGTGAGGGCATTGAGTTTGTTGTGGAGACTACAGGTGCCAGTTTGGCTCATTTGGCGGCATTCTCGCCTCTAGGTATCAAGCCTGTGGGTTTTAGGCGCATGTCACAGCTTGAGCTCGCATCCAGACTGACTCTACACTACATCTTTTATGCATCTATGCTGGATGAAGCACCTTTAGGTAGGAGTTGGGATACAAATCTGCAATACAGGGAAACTGTATAATCCGTCATTTCTGAGCATCGACTAAGCTCTCCAAACAAATGACACAAGAACGTTTTATTGCTGATGACTGCACCCCTGTGATGCATTCCGAAGATCTTCAGCTAATGATGGATAAATTTGCAGCTTCCACTAGCAACTCCTATTATTATTCTTCTTCTATTAGTCAGAAGAAGACAGAAGTAATGTATCATCCAGCTCCTGGGAAGCCGTGTGTTAGACCGTCGATCACTACCAGTAAAACTGAATTGAATGCGGTCAAGGAATTTCACCTATCTTAGAAGTGTACTATCTGATGATGCAAAGATCAATAAGGAAGTAATGGCTCGCATGCAGAGAACAAGCGTGGTCTTTAGAAGACTGTCTAAGTGTGTTCGGTATCAAGGTACCCACTAAACTGAAGGTTTATAAGGTGGTTGTCCTTACCAACAACAACAACAAGATTACATTTGTTTAGTGCCTTTCACGTCGGGAGGACGTCCCAATCTCCTGTATGGATGTTAAACATGGATACTCTTTAGAACGCACATTCAACAGCTGGAAAGCTTTCACCAAGGGCACCTTCACACCTTACTTTGTATCAGGTGGCAGAACAATATCGCTAACAGTGAAGTTCTGGAATGTGCTGACAGCATTGAGGCTATGATCATCAATGCTTAGCTCTGTGGCGCTGGACAAATCGTTAGGATAGACAAGTTTTTAGGTTGCCGAAGCAAGTGCTTTATGGCAAACTGGTGGATGGCAGAAGAAAGCATGGTGGACAATACAAGGACACACTGAACTTATGCTCGAAGCAATGCAATGTGGTCGTTGACTTTTGGGAAACTCTGGCCTCCGACAGACAACAATGACGTGTTGAAGTGAGAGAAGCTCTGTAAGCGCTCTGAGACGCCGTCCGGCATGGAGGGCGCTATATAAATCCAAATTGTTGTTGGAGTGAAGGGCTTTGAGGAACAACACTGTGTCAGTGTTTCGGCAAGCCATGAGGGCCTTGGGATGTCCTCCCGACGGGAAAGATGTTTTATAACTCGTGGAGTGCTGTAGCTCAGTGGTTAGAGCACTCGACTTGCAAGCGAGAGACCTGAGTTCAATTCCAAGCAGAGGGCGAAACCTTGGGCAAGTTTCCTTACTCCACACACCTAATAATAATCCCTCCAAAACAAACAATAATAAATTGGTCATTTTCAAACCATGACTGTTTGTGGGACACTGCTGTGCACAATTGGCTGCCGTGTTTCGCCCACAAATATACAGTCAATTCACTTTACAGTCTATTCTGTGAAGCGCTTTGAGACATCAGTATTGTTTATTCACCTCATGACTGCTGGTGGGACATTGTGCTGTATTTAGTTGCAAAAAATAAGACTCTACATTCGCCTCCTCTCTTTCTGTCTTTGGGACATCCTCCCAACGTGAAACAACAACAACAAAAAAATTACATTTATAGGGCGCCTTTCACATTGGGAGGACGTCCCAAGGCGCTGAAAGGTGCAATATAAGTGTAAATTGTATTGCATTGTATTTAAGGCCAACTCAAATGCTGCCTCTTTGAACGTGCCGATGGCCTCTCCCTTCCCTTTACTTTTTTCACTTCCCCATGCTCAGTGTCCAACCCTATCCCTGTGAAGGACTCCCAAGGCGTTGGCCCACATCAGGGTGATCAACTGGCAGACCAATTGTAATGAAAACGGGCCGATTTAATTCTCCACCTCTAATTCATCTGGCCCACCCGCTCTCTCCATAACCCGTAAAGGTTGTTTCTGGAAGGGAAACACAAAAATATTGCTATGGGTTCTGCGGACATTTCTCAAATAGGGCATCCGGTTCTAACCCTGCTTTACGTGAAAGGCACTATGTAATCACAAGTTTTGTTGTTGATAGTAATTACTGTGAAGTGCTCTGAGAAGTTTCAGTGTTACTTTTCCATTTTTTTCTTGCATCTTAAAAGGTTCTCTTGATCCTTTCCCTATTTATCTGATAATATCTCTACATAATATTATTAACTTCTCAACTCTAGCAGAGCATTCCCTACTTCGTCACGTCTCTCGTTAGACCTGAACTCACTGGTAAAATCCTTGTGAATCTAAGTTGCACTTTTTCCCATTGTTTCAATACCCTTCCTGTAATGGGTTGCCCAAAATTGTGCACAGTTTTGCAACTCTGGTCTAACGTGGGTTTTCTATATACAGTAATGTTGCATCGAGACATTCAAAGCGTTTTGCAGGGTTTTACTGTGAGGCCTGGGCTTGAACCCACAACCTTCTGATTCTGAGGTGCCACCTGAGCCAGGCTGACACCAGTTGTGGCAAGTTCCATTCCAAGTTCAACCCTCATCACAGAAGCTGAGTTTTGAAAGCTTTTCAATGCGTTCAATGACCTTTGGTTTCACAGGTGGTCGGTATATCGGCAGGCACCAGATAAATGCAAGACCTTCAATGCCAGCCAGATTCAGCATTACCTCTCCAGTGTCCTGGAAGCACAGCGAAACCGAACGGTTCGGCAGAGTGCGTACCTGCGGAAAAAGAACAGGATAATTATCGTTACACCAGGGTAAGCGGTGACAATCGAGTGACATTCTAACACACTCTCAGCACTGCATTGCAGTGTCAGCTTAGACTATTTGATTCCAAGTCCCAACGTGGGTGGTTGAACCCACAGTCTTCTGACTCAGAGGCGAGAGTGCTACCACTGAGCCAGACTGACTATAATAATAATAATCCTTGCATTTGATATAGCGCTTTTCACGTCTTCTAGACGTCCCAAAGCGCTTCACAGAATATACTGTAAAGTGAATTGACTGTATATTTGTGGGCGAACGCGGGAGCCAATTGCGCACAGCAATTTCCCACAAACAGTCATGGATTGAAAAATAACCAATTTATTATTGTTTTGTTTTTTTGGAGGGATTATTATTACTGTGTGCCAACCTGGCTCAATCGGTAGCAATCCTAACTCAGAGTCAAAAGGATGTGGGTTCAGGCTCCACCTCGAGACTTGGAACTCATATAATCTAAGATAACACAGTAACATCCTTGGGATGAGTCATTAAACTGAGGCTCTGTCTCACAGTTTAATTGATGTTTTGCTGGGTCAAAAATTGTTCACCCATAAAGCAGTCAGTGCACTTCACACTATATCCTTTGGACCTTCTCTTGAGGTAAAAGGCTGGTATCGTAGCACCAAGCTCATTTCCATATCGCAACGTAATACAATTAGTGGACACGCATAGAGTCAGCATGTAACTACACATTCTATTGCTTATCCTTCATAACCACAGTTCTGATCATCTTTAGTGCCAGTGTGCAGGACTATTTTTTGTCAAATGTTTAAATTCACCTAAGTCTATAATTTTCACCCACAGTTTTGAAACAATTTCATCAAAGCTGTATGCTTTGAAAGTTCACCCCACTTTGACTTAATCTTTGATACTGGATTGTAAATTGCAAAAGACATTTGAAGGTGGATGTAGCACCAGTTCTTTTTAGAGGTATTTTTCTAAAAATGGCTTTAAGTGTGTAAATTGCCCAGCAGATAAGATTGAGTGTTGCTTTTAAAAGCTGTGTGATTGCACCACTCATGGGAACATTGGCACATCCCTTGAATGTGTCATCTCTGTGATCAGGGTGTGGCTCCAGTTCTTGTATCTTGTTTTCAGTTCACACTCCTCACTTTTCTCCTTCTGCCAGATACACGGATGTCATCGATGTTGTGCAGGCCATTCAGACCCACCCAGACCCTGAGGCTCAGACCACATTCGTCATAGGCGCCATCACTGTCTGCGTGGACCCACTGTGTTCATATATGCTCCATAGGTACTGTTTATATAAGTCAGCCCACAGCTGTGATGTGTCATTCAGTTACCGCAGGCTTCTTCAGGGAGGTGGGGGCAGAGAGAAACAGGAGGTAAGTGGGATCTCTTTGGGCCTGATGTGGCTCCAATGTGAAGTGCTTGACAACGGAATGTCAGAATCATGTCCACCCTCTGTGAAGGTCTCGATCATCCGGTTCCTCAGCCGGTGGGTTTGCAGTATTCTCGGGCACTGTTGATAACAGGTCAACTCAGCCCTGTTAAGGTAAAAAGGACAAGTCACAGGAAGCTCCCGAAGGGTTTCACAATCTTCTTGGTTTTAGCAGATTTGATCAGCATTACCTCAGCAAAACAAGTCATTGGTCTTGCCAACCTGTACTTGATACGTTCCGGAATTAGGTAAGCAGGGTGCATCCCTCCAGGGATTTTAGTACATTTTATATCTTAGAGGTTAGAGCACATGTCTTGCAAGTGAGAGGACCTGGGTTTGATTCCAGGGCAGAGCAAAACCTTAGACAAGTGTCCTTACTCCAAACACTTCTGTTTACCTGGATCAGTAAGTAGGTACCCGGTTGTTAGTCGATTGGCAGATGGGTTTTCTGTGGGAAATAATCCCTTAAAAAAATATAATAATTTGTTCACTCAATCCACAACTGTTTGTGGGACACTGTTGTGTGCAATTGGCTGGCGAGTTTCGCCCACAAAATATACAGTCTATTCACTTTACAGTATATTCTGTGAAGTGCTTTGAGAAGTCTCAAAGGCGTGATATCAAATGCAAGGATTATTATTATTATTTCAGCACCGGTGACCTAGAAAATAACTGTCTTCACCTCAGTGTGTGTTTGATGACATCAAAACTGACAGAAACACTGATACTATGTTGAGAAATATCTTAACCAGAAAATGCCATATCTTTGTGGCATTTATAGCTATACCTAATTAACACAAATCTACCTTTGATTATTCCCTTACCAGTTCAGGAATTTCTTTTCCCAGTTTCAAACAATTATTGCGTCTCACAACTGATCTCCAGAACATGCCCTCATTGATCAAACTCACAAGTGCAAACCAGGGCATTGGTGCAAGGCAAGTCCTTGTAAAAATGAAACCTTAGTTAGAAGGAGAGACTTTACTGCCCCTTGAAATCAATCCACTGGGAGCCGGGGGAGTCTGGCAAACATAGATATTTACAGCACAGAAAATGGCCATTTGGCCCATCATGTCCATGGTGGCTCCTTTGAGCAATCCTTTCAGTCTCATTTACCTGCTCTTTGACCCAACCCCTGTACCGTGAGAACTGGAGTGATAGGCAAATGGAGATTTGGTGCAGAAGAGGATCCGGGTAGTGGAGTTTTGATTTATATAGCAGCTTTCATGTCAGGAGAACGTCTCAGGGGACTTTATATAGATGGCTAGGCACCCAAGCTAGCGGAAGGGAGCTGAAGGGGGCGAGTGAGAGATGATCCAAAGTGCAGTCAAAGAGGTAAGTGTTTAGACAGGCTTTGAAATTGAGAAGGGAGGGGGTGAGAAGGGGGTTGAAGCAGGAATTTGCAAGACGCCAGAACGGAGTTTCAGAGAGCGACCTCCCCAATCTTGCTCGCTTTTTATCGCGGCTAATATTGCTTCTTTGTCTTTCTAGGTTCCTTTTCCCCAAATATTTGGATCAGTGCTCTCAAGGTATGTGTGACAGATGTGGGATGACTACAGCACTGATTTGATGTGGATTAATGCATGTAGCTTTAATATGTGTGTGCGAGTCAAATGCAAGGATTATTATCTCAGCATCATTATTATTGTGGCATGCATTTGTGCCAATTTCTAACTAGTTGCGTCCATTTTGGTCCAGAAAATTAAACAGATGAAACTGATGATTTTGGTCTCTTTAACACAGTTGGTTAACTCTTAACCAGAGGACTTTTCATTCCCCATTTACAATAGGAGTTCCTGACACAGAATGAAAAGTTCATTTGCAAAATGCACTTTAGCTCCAAACTATAGTGTGTCTTTCCCATTGTTGGGTCACATTCCTTTTGGTACGCCCAAGGCTGGCAGGTTACAATTGGATTAAACTGTCCTTCCAAACCGAAGTGCCTTTGAGGAGGCTTAAATCTGAAACCCTCCCAGAGTGTTTACCTGCTAAGCCACCAAGTTAATGCTTCGGTAATGGCTGCCTGATCCAGGAAACAGGATGAGACAGATGTAATATAATATTCAGCATTCCAGTTTTTTTTCTCCCCCTCTTTCTGTAGGCTTAGTGAACAATGTGGTTTTCACAAACTTGACAGCCGAGCCAAGGCACCCACTTCTGATCCAACTGCAGAAGCTGATTCGAACCGCTAACCCCAGCATGGCTTTTATTCTCGCAGAGAAGGGAGCAGTGACCAGGTACAAATATATATTTGTAAAGCACCTTTCACGTCGGGAGGACATCCCAAGGCCCTGGACAGTCCAGGGTTTGCACCCAAGCTGGGGTGCAGGGGTGAGGGGAGGGGAGGATGGTTGAAAATATGCTCGAAGACCAAGGTCTTGAGGTGGATCTTGAAAAAGGCAAGGGAGGCAGCGAGTTGAAGGGATCAACTAGTTCTGTTTGGATGTAGGTATGATACAATATCATCGACATTGATATAGCACCTTTCACATTGGGAAGAGTTCTGAAAAGCACCTAGTAGTTGGTTGGGGAATAGAGGTATGGTAAGAGGGTGGAGTATTGGGATTAGATCTGCAAAGATCCAACAAACTGGTGGGACAACAACACTTGTGCTTGTATTGCTCCCTCTGAAATGCTACCCACGCAGGGTAGCATCGCGGAGCGTTAGGAACGGGCTTGACGGGCTGAATGGCCTCCTCCTGTCCATATTTCCTATGGTTTTTTTTCCCCGTGCACTTTATAATAGGGTGGTGCGGCTTCAGAATTGAAACATAGTTGAAGACTTGCCACCGGCAGTTTACCTTGCTGAGTTCGGAAACCTGTGTGAAGGGCCAACACTCATAATTAAGCTTGCTAACCTCTGTAATAAAGTCCATTGATGGCTTGAATAAGCCCCCTCCTCCCTTTAAGAAAGTTGTGGAATCCAGGTTGAGCAAGTTTAATAATAATGAAGAGGCAATAACCCCTTCAAAAAATACATAATAATTTGGTCACTCAATTCATGACTGTTTGTGGGACACTGGTGCGCAATTGGCTGCCGTATTCTGCCCACAAAATACACAGTCGATTCACTTTACAGTATATTCTGTGAAGCGCTTTGAGACATCTCAATGTGATGAGGCGCTGTATCAAGTGCAAGAAATATTATGATTTGCAAATTCAAGTTGCTGTTTATGTGTAAAGCCTGTATTATACATGTTTATTTCATTATCAGTGAACCACCTGCTCTCCAGGTGCCCTCCTTTCTCCTTTCACAATATCTTTTTCCTTCCCCTTACTCCTCACCCCACACACTACAGAAATGCTGATGTGGAAATGGTTCTGTCTGAAAGCAGCTTCTCAGAGCCCCCCATGTTGAGATCCCGCTACTTGATGTTTCCTGGCTGGTACGTACCTTCCTTGTGTAAAGTCCAATTCATCATGGTAACTCATCACGCTATTGATGACTCATTGTGATTCTGGGCAAACAAACGGAAAGCCAAGTGTGTGTGTGCACATGTGTTTGTTATGTGCATTCCCCAAAAATTGTTTCATAATGTCTGTTTTAATCGTCTTTTTGAGCTTCTTAAGTTATGAACACCAACTGGTCTGGGATATATAACGCAGGGTATCTGGTTTAAGTATTCTTCAGAGTGTGTCAGTGGGTAATGAGGAGAAGCTCTGCCAGAGGATTATCTCAGGACAAGAAACAGTCTAGGATGAATTAATGAATATCGATTTTTAGCCACCCAAAATAAGAATTAATTTCCACCCGTACTGTAACAACCTGCATTTATATAAAACAGTTTTTACGTTGGAAGGATGCCTGAAAGAGCTTGACATTGCTAGCTGCGCACCAACCTAGGGCATGGGAGCTGAGAGCATGAGGGGAAAGATGACCGAAAGTACCTTCGATAGCACCCTTTTGTGTAGAGTAACATCTCGGAGCACTTTACAGGAACAACCACAACAACTTGCATTTAGACAGCGTTCTTCACATGGGGTGGCTGGCTTAACAGTGGCGTAATTTGACACCAAGCCAGGAGAGAGGGGAGGTCACCATTTGCAGGATCGAAGAGGAACATCTTCAGGTGGTATCTGAAGAAGATAGAGGAGGCAAGTTTGGACATTGAGCAAGGTAGGAGGATGAGGTAGAGATAGATGCATTCAAAGAGGTAGAATTTGAGGCAGGACTTAAAGATAGAAAGAACGAGGGTCAGACAGATTGGCAAAGGGAGAGAGTTTCATAGGTTAGGGGTGTTATAAAGGTAATTTTTATGAACAGTTTTGCACAAAGGTATCATCGGTGCTTACAGTTTAAATTAACTTTTACGTTAAGTTGAAAGAAAAATACTAGAAAATTATATTTACTAAGTGTGTTCTGTGCTTTCATGCCCCTTGTTCAGGTATGACGGCAAGTTCAGATCGGGGCCAGTTTACCCACAGATGATGTCAGTCTGCCTCAGGTTCAACCGTCCACTCGATAGATCGAGATTCACGACAAAATGCAAAGGTTTGTTCCAGCCTCTTGAAGTGGAAGTGACAGCTTTCAAGCTATCTCCTCCAGAGCTCAAGACTTTAGAACAACAACAACAACAACAAGATTCCATATATAAAGCGCCTTTCACGTCAGGAGGACGTCCCAAGGCGCTGCACAGTTGGGTCATGACCCGAGCAGGGGGGAAATGGTCAGGGTGAGGGGAGGGAAGGGAGGGAGCGAGGAGGGGGAAATGGTCAGGGTGAGGGGAGGGAAGGGAGGGAGAGAGGAGGGGGAAGAGAGTCGAGAGGGGAGCTGAAGGCTCGGTCAAAGAGAAAGGTTTTGAGACCGGCCTTGAAGGAGGAAAGGGAGGAAGCGGCGAAGGCACTGGGGGATGGAGTTCCAGAGCCTGGGGGCTGAGAGGCTGAAGGCCCGACCACCGATGGTAGGGCGGTTGGGGCGGGGGACGTGGAGCAGACCGGAGCCAGAGGAACGGAGGGTACGGGCAGGTAGGTAGGGGGATAGTAGGTCGGAGAGGTAGGAGGGAGCGAGGCCGTGAATGGCCTTGTAGGTGAGGATGAGGATCTTGAAATCAATCCTCTGGGGGATGGGGAGCCAGTGGAGGCGAGCGAGGGTGGGAGTGATGTGGTCCGGTGTCTGGTGCGGGACAGTACACGAGCTGCAGAGTTCTGAATGACCTGCAGCTTGTGGAGGGAGGTGGCGGGAAGGCCGGCGAGGAGAGAGTTCCCATAGTCCAGCCTTGAGGTGACAAAGGCGTGAACCAGGGTTTCAGCAGCGTGAGGGGTGAGGTAGTGCCGTAGTCTGGCGATGTTCCGGAGGTGATGGAAGGCGGTGCCAGTTGTGGTGCGGATGTGAGGGAGAAAGGACAGCTCAGGGTCGAACAAAACGCCGAGGTTCCTGACTGGCTTTGAGAGGTGGAGAGTGCAGCCTTGGATGCTGATGGTGTCAGCGCCTGAGGTGCGGAGGCGCTGACGTGAGCCAATCAGGAGGGCCTCGGTTTTTCGCACGTTGAGCTGAAGAAAGTTGTCTCTCGTCCAGGACTCGATGTCGGACAGGCAGCTGTCAGGACATCGGTGGTCGTGGAGTTGAGAGTAGAGGAGGAAAGGTAGAGTTGGGTGTCATCCGCATACATGTGGAAGTTAACTCCATGTCTGCGGATGATGTCACCACAGGGGGAGCATATAGAGGGTGAAGAGGAGGGGACCGAGGACAGAGCCCTGAGGGACACCACATGAGACAGTGCGGGGGGTGGAGGAGAAGCCATTCGTCGAGACAAAGTGAAGACGGTGAGAAAGGTACGACCTAAACCATTCAAGGACAGTGCCTTGAAGGTTGAGGTGGGAGGATAAGCGGTGGAGGAGGATAGCGTGGTCGACCGTATCGAATGCTGCCGATAGGTCGAGGAGGCAGAGGAGCCCTGGTCACAGATGGTCAGGATATCATTGGTGACCTTGACCAGGACAGTTTCTGTGCTATGGGCAGCACGGAAACCCAACTGAAGGGGTTCGAAAAGAGAATGGGTGGAAAGGAAAGAGCGGGTGGATGTTAAAGGGCGAGAATGGGTGGAGAGGAAAGAAGTACTGAATGAAATAAAAAGAAGCCACCTTTATCAAAAAAGAACGAAAACTAGCATTTTTATCAGCGCCCATTTCGAATAGTGCCTTGGGATTGTTATGCCCACTTGGACTTGGTTTAACTTCTGATCGGAAGCACAGCACCTCCCACAATGTAGCACACTCCCAGCACTGCACTGTATTGTACATATCTAATATGGAATATGCAATAGAACGAAATAAACCTACTTAAGCAGAGTTCTTCTAACTACAAGCTCTTCAGTTTTGTAAGGTGACATTGTGTGTCAGCTCAGCTCAGCTCAGTTAGTAGCAGCCTCATCTCAAGTCAGAAGGTTGGGTTTCAAACCCACATCAGGACTATGCACTGGTCTCGGCTGACATTCCAGTGTGATCCATTGTTGGAGGTGCCATTCTTTAGATGTGTTGTTGAACCATGGTCTTGCCTGTTCAGGTGGATGTTAAAGATCCCCTTGTATTTGAAAAATTTCTTCTGCGCCCTGGCCAACAATTCCCCAGATGAAATTGATCACTCACTTCATGGCTGTTTGTGGGATCGTCAGTTGCTCTGCGCAAACTGATCGCCACATTCGCCTACAAAATACACAAGTCACTACACTTTACAGTATATCCTGTGAAGTGTTTTGAGACATTTCAACAACTATAAGTTGTATCAAATGCAAGGATTATTATTGTGCGGCGATTGCTTCATCGCAACAAGTCTGAATCATCTAAGATAAGAATTCTGCTGTAATTGTAAAATGTCATTTTTTTAAACTCCAGAACCTTTCATCTGCTCCGGTTTTGTTTCAATTTCTGCTGCAGTTTTAATTTGAAGCTGTTTGTATTGTGTGAGCCTCACTGCAGATCATTGTGCATTGGAATGTGCAGTATGATATGGGCACCTACACACACCTTCCTCAACTCCTTCCACCCCTAGTTTGGGCTCCCAGTCAACTTTGTGAAGCACTTTGAGATGTGCTCGTGACATAAAAAGTGCTGTGTAAATGTAATCTTGCCATGTAAATGGCAAGTTTCCTTACTCCACACGCCTAATAATAATCCCTCCAAAAACCCCAAACAATAATAAATTGGTCATTTTCAATCTACGAATGTTTGAGGGACATTGCTGTGCGCAATTGGCTGCCGCGTTCGCCCACAAATATACAGTCAATTCACTTTACAGTATGTTCTGTGAAGCGCTTTGGGACGTCCTCCTGACGTAAAAAGCGCTATATCAAATGCAAGGATTATTATTATTATAATCTATGTATTGTCACTGTGATATCGGAAATACACTGACTCCACTTTATCTCTTTCTGTTACTACAGGTCTGAGGTCCACACTGAAGTCCATTCCTTTTCATGGAAATATTTATCATATTCAAGGACGAGTGAAGTTTCCAGGTACTTGATTTGGGGATTTAAGTCTACTTTTGTTACCATTGCTGGATTATAGGTGCATCACCTCTATGAGAAGTTATTTCTGTATGCTACGATCTGCTAGATTTTGAAACGATTGAATTTTGGAATACATCGAGCTGCACGCTTTTCTGGTTTAATCCCGCCTCTTGCTTAAGTAGCACAGTGACGTGACTTTCAGGCTTGACTACGTCAACGCTCTGCGTGCCAGACTCCCCAGCTTCCCCCCACAAGCTGTGGACTCACCAGAACTCTGTAGCCCCTGTCCTCTTCCACATCAGGTTCCTGGAGTTTATTACCTATCCTTGCTTGGCTTCACTGGCTCCCCATCCCCAATGGATCATGTTCAAGATCTTTGTTGTTGTGTTCAGGTGCAAGCTGTTGTTATTGTACTGCATAAAATGTAAATTGTGTTGACTTAATATAGTTTATGATAAAATAAATTGTGTGGCACTGACTTCCCACTGAACTAGCTCACACTGGCTTAACTCACACAGATCATTTGAACTGCAGTTCTTACCCCTTCCCTCCCTGCCCTCCACCCCTCCTGATCCCAACCCCCTGCTCAGGTCCAAATCCCTGTTTGTTCAGCGCCTTGGGACATCTTCCCAATGTGAAAGGTGCTGTGTAAATGTAATTTGTTGTTGGCGTTAAAAAGGAAACCGAGCTGGATCTTGGATTTTACCCATTTACCCAAGTGTCATTTTATAGGAGTACGCTATTGATATGGTGTGTTGTAGCAGTGTTTCATCTGTAAATCGGCAAATATGCAGGGAATGTAAACCCTTACACACTCTTTTTTGTAAGTTGTGTTGTGCAGCATTTGGCAGAGTTGAATCTGAATATCTAGAACTGACATCCTCTCTTCGCAGCCTAACACAATGGCATTGACAGGGTCAGAGGCATAGTGCCAACCTGCCCTCAAACAGGATAATACATTACACCAGGACCCAACAGAAGGAAGAGAAAAAAACAATGAGCTTGTTAAAATTTGAGCAGAGATTTATGAATTATAACCTTGATCGTGCTTTTTTTTAACCTCTTTCCTCCCACCCACCCTTTCCCCACACTCTTAACAGACTCCAGCTTAGTGACCTCTCACCCATTGCAGTAGAATTCAACTTACATTTATATTGCCCCTTTCATTTCGGGTGGACATGTTGAAAGCATGTCATTCAGGTGGGTCTTTAAAAGAGCCAGCACAGACATGATGGGCCAAATGGCCTTCCTCTGTGCTGAAAATTCTGAAAAGTTGCAGTCCTCTTCCACACTACGCTCTGTGAGCCAATCACCGTTATCCTTACCCTGCTTTACTAGCTCTCCATCCCCCAGATCAATCAAGTTTAAGACTTTTAAAGCCCTCCACGGTCTTGCTGCTCCCTACCTCCGTGACCTACTAAAACGCTACCAACCTGCCCACTTCCTTCGCTTGCCAGGTATTGGCCTGCTTCATGTCCTCCGCCCCGCCCGCTCCACCATCAGCGGTCAGGCCTTCAGCTTTGCTGGCTCCATCCTCTGGAACTCCATCCCGAATTGGCCTCTCCGCATTGCCACCTCCTTTGCCTCCTTCAAGGGTCATCTCAAAATCTTCCTCTTCAACTGTGCCTTCAATTATCCCGCCACCCCTCTTGACTCCAACTCCTAGCTCAGGTACAAATCCTTCACTGTCCAGCTCCTTGGGGCTGCAAGGACACACTGAAGTCGTGCTTCAAGCAATGCAATGTGGTCATTGATTTTTGGGAAACCCTGGCCTCCAACAGACTGCAATGATGTTCTCTTCCTATTTTCAGGTCTCGACTGAAGACCTTTCTTTTCGACCGCACATTTGGTCACCTTCCTCCCCCTCCCCCTGGCTCAGCCCCAGGATCCGTCACTGTGAAGCGCTCTGAGACTCCGTCCGGCGTGGAGGGCGCTATATAAATCCAAGTTGTTGTTGTTGATGATGTGTTGAAGTAAGAAAAGGAGTGAAGGGCTTTGAGGAACAACACTGTCAGTGTTTAAGCAACACATGAAAGCCCTGGGATGTCCTCCAACATGAAAGATGCTTTATGAATACAGTTTGCTGTTTTTGTTCATCTTTTCAGTAAAATATTACTTTGTAAATCATTGCCCTGAATTATTTTTTAAACTCCCTGTGTCCTGCAGACTCGGAAAAACTGTTTGAAATTTGCCACAACACCATGACCAACGCGATGTGTTTGGTGCCTTTGCAAGACGGCCCCTCTCCCCCTCCCTTACAGAGCGATGGCAAGATCCACATCAGCCAGCCTGAGTACTTTGTCACCTTCATCGGTTGCTCTCTGAAGGAGGAGGTTTTGATGGACTGGCTGCGACAGTGTACCAGACAGGTACAGGTTTACCATGGGCTCCACCTTCCCCTCCTCTCTCCATCTAATTTAATCAGTGTTTTCTCATTGTCCTTTGGAGTCCCATAAGTGTAGTGGTTAGTGCACTCGCCTCGCAAGGGAGAGGACCCGAGATGATTCCCGGGCAGGGTGAAATGATAGGCAAGATTCCTTATGCCACAAGCCTGTTTACCTAGCAGTAAGTAGGAACCTAGTTGTTTGTCGATTGGTGGATCGCTTTCCAGAGGTAATTATCCCTCCAAAATAATAATAATTTGCTCACTCAATCCAAGACTGTTTGTGGGACACTGCTGTGCGCAATTGGCTGCAGTGTTTTGTCCAAAAAATATACAGTCAATCCCTTTACAGCATATTCTGTGAAGTGCTTTGAGACATCTCAACAACGTTATAAGGCACTATATCAAATGCAAGGATTGTCATTATTATTGTTGTCATTCATCCCATACCAGTTAGGAAGAAACTGGTGTCCCTCATATTTTTGGTCAGCCAGGTGTCTGAGACATGCATGAGTTTAAGAGTATCCAAACCAGACTGAGTTTGGTGCTTGCGGTTTTCTCCATTCTCTTTTCAAATACTGTCATGGGATATTTAACTTCCAACTGAAAAGGTAGACGGGACCTCGGTTTAACGTCCCATCCAAAACATTGCTGTGTGTAAACTTGGTTGTCATGTTTGCCTACAAAACACAGTAAATCCTTTGCAGCATTTTGAAAGATTTCAATGGCATGTTAAGACATTTACATCAAATGCAAAAGATTGATATTAAGAATATAAGACTGTAATATTGTTACACATCCCGTCCTTGTTCTCGTGGAGCGAGATTTTACTAATTTATGTTTTATTGCCATCTTTACTGTGCAGAAACCTCAGAAGAAAGCTATGAAGATGCGTTCAACCCTCACAAAACAGGAAATCAAGAACATCCATGTAAGTAGAGTGACAGAACACTAGAGTACCGAGACAGGCTGTTTGACTGGTCTGGAGTTTTCTCCATAGGAACAGTAAGAGGCGGTTCAAATATCAAACCTGTTCCACCATTTTATTAGATTATGGCTGATTTTTTAATCCCATTTCCCCACTGTTTCTAATAACTCCTAATCCTTAAAAAATAATCCTACTTCTCCTGTATCTAACTCTGTGTCAGCCAGGTTCAGTTGGCAGCATGGGAATCAGAAGGGTAGGGTTGAAGCCCCATGTCAGGACTTTGAACTCGCACAGAATAAGGCCATTTGGCCCATCATGTCTGTTGAAACCCTCGAGCAATACTTTCAGTTCCATTTTCCTGCCCTTCCCAACTCTTTTTGAGGTATTTATCTAGTTCCCTTTTGAAAGCCAGTACATAGACCAGACTGACGTTCTGGGTGAAGTGCTTTGAGATGTCTCAACAACTTGATAAGACGTTCTATCCAATGCAATGATTATTATAGATAAAATCAGTCGTTCACTTCATGGCTGTTGTGGGACATTGCCCAAATTGGCTGCCAAATTCACCTACATAATAGTAAGTCGCCACACTTTGCAGTGAATCTTGTAAGATATCTTTGAGCAGCCTTCCCAATGTTCTCTGGTACTGTATTAAATGCAAAGATTATAATTATTATTATTTGAAAACTCTCAAACATAGTGATGGGTTTTCGTGTTTGTCAAGACACCAAAAAAAGTACCTAACTGGAAGCAGTTCCTTGGATGTGTACAGGTTTAAAGCATAATTAATATCCTTTTGATTCCAAAGCATTAAAACCTTTGCACTTTGGGGGGTCAGCTTGGTGTCTGACATGGGGAAACCCATAGCTGTGCTTCAAAGTAGCCAAACCAGATTGAAAGTTCCATGTATGCCACCTAAAAATGGAAATCCCTGTGTTCGGAACGGAAAGTGTATTCTCTCCCCATTTAAAAATAAATCAAAGATATTTCACAGTTGAAAATGTAAGTTTCTTGACCTTTCGTCTCGTCTTCAGATCAAACGCCATTTGGAGCTGACTCCACCCGGTTGGTTTTACAACGGGATCCAGTTCGTTAACTTCTTTGGTGAGAAAATGGACTATCATCCATGTATCCTTTCACGCTCTTTTGGGGTGGGGGACATTTTTAGTCAGTTTATCTATTTCTGTTTGGAAATCAGCTGAATACACATCAACATCTATTTTGTTACGTCCTGGGTTTCGGAGCCTCTGACCAGTTCAATTCTATCTGAACTTAATCTGTGTTTGTGCTGAGTCACTCTGGAGGCTGGATGGTAGGTCTTGAGACAGACCTGGAAAGAGGTTGGGAAGATAGCAAGTCAGAGGGACTATGGAATGAAGTTCAGACAGTGGAGGCAGATAGGCTGAAACCCCAAATCTAGGCTAGATAATCCATACGCCCAACAAGAGCAGAAATAGGAGATACACTCCTCGGAAGAGAAAATCAATAATAATAACTTGGATTTTTTGTTCACGTAAACTAAATGTCCCAAAGCACTTTACATAATGAAATGGAGGCGAGCACATCCAGTTCATGAAGCGTGTTATTACGGGGTTCTACTATATTTAGTAGAAGTTCAGGGTATTCTATCCACCAGTGAAGCTTTTACTGATTCTTGTAGGAAGGTTACACACATTTCACTTTCAATTACCTGTGAAGCATTAAAGGTTTGGACATCATGGGCATCGGTTGAAACACAGGGACTGTCATTAACGTAGGTCAATGCAAAGGCTGTTTGTTCCTTACATCTCTGACCTCCCAGTGATGGACAAGTTCATAGATGATTACATTGTGGAAACCAATAAAGAGATCGAGGGGTACAATGCAGAACTCGAACGTCAGGCTTGCTCTGACCTCTTTGAGCCATAGCTGAAGATTCACCTAAGCTGTCCTCGGCCTGACTGTCCACATCTGAATTTGGGACAGCCAGTTACAGATAATGAGTGCGTAGTCTGGAGCGGACATGGAACGGTATTATAACATAATACGTTCTTGCGTGGTAAGATCGGTCTCAATAATTTAAGTCGGGAGTTGTGGGGGGAAATTACATTGTTTTAGTGACTGAGACTTACAAGAAGCCAGCAACATTTCCTATTAAGCTCCAATACATAGCAGCCCCCTCCTCCCCCAGTTATAATGCGCACTGTGTTTTGGGTCAACAAAATTAGCTTCCGCGTTATAACTGGTCTGAAAAAATGGCCATCATCCTCGCTTCCAGGTCATGAGATCAGCTTTGATGTCACCTCCGGTACTGGCTGGCTGGCTTCCGGGGCCACACCACTCTTGGAACTCTGATTAAAGGGACTGGCTTTCGGTGCTCATGCTCAGAAAGCTGGTCAGTCCATGCCGGAAGCAGACATTGGCAAACTCGCACTCCAGCGAGGCACTTTATAACTGGGTCACCCTGCAGTTCCCAACTGTTGGTTTTGCTCACAACAGTAGTGAGCTGTCTGCAGTGGCAAAATGGTTACGTGGAACATGCCTTTTCTGTCTTTGGGGTCTGAACCCTTAACCATCCCAGTTCAAATTGACACAAATATGTGTCTAAATGTACAAACAAACCTCGTCACTTTATAAATCTCTCAGGTCTTCAAAGTGGACCTGCGGCCAATTGAATCAGATCAAAAAGTTAAAGTAATTCTGATTGCTGTTTTTAACCCAATGCATGTGACCTGACAGGAGCTGTAAACCAGCCAAGTGCTTCATCTCAACTATAGAGGCAAACCCACCACAACAATGTGCATTGAAAATGGACTGCTGCTTTGTAAGGCCAACACATTTCAGTGAAAGCTATTAATTCCATCAAACTGACGCCAATATAAATTAACTTTGCGCCCTTGCTGCAGCAAACTATAGCATTCTTTTACTGACCCCTGAGTTTACACGGTCGATTGTTTTGTGGTTAGGTGCAAAAATGTAGGTTTCCTCCTTTTTCACAGAAAAGCTTTAATACCACCAGATGAGATGTTTATAGCTGCTGATTCTAAACTCATAATTGTTGGGATTAGTATAATTATTTCAGATTTGTAACCTGTGGAGCCCTTGGCATAAAAATTATTTACTATGGATTCAATGTTAAGCTTGGGGAGAGAGTGTGGGAGGGAATCAGCATTCCAAAAGTGCGCAGTGTAGATCAGTCCACTTGTCATTTATCATGTTATACACATGAACTTTAGCAGTGAGTATTTCATGTCCGATGTTAACTGATAACCAAAGGTGGAATCCCGTCTTATTCTGGCTATGAAACCTTTAGTTCAGATAGTAAACATGTCTTCTCAATGTCCAGACATTTTAAATACATATATATACATACACACGTATAAACGTTTTAAAATACTTTAGAAGTATTTCTCCACCTTATTTTCTCCCCTTACACTCACTCTCTCTCTCTTCCACCTATTTCTCTCTTGTGTCGTTCTCTTATTCTGATTCCTCATGTTTTTGCTCATTTCGTTTCAAGTTTTTTTTTCACCCTCAATCTCTTTTTCTCTCTTCCCCCCCCACCACCGTGTTTTCTTCCCCACCATCATCGTGGTAACTTTTCTCGCTTCCCTAACTTTTTTATACTCACGGTCAATTGTTGGCCAGCTTGTGTCCAGTTGAAGCTTTTACTTGGGACTGGCTCAGGCTCGTCAAAACTTGCAAGCCCTGCGTAGGCAGATCTTTCCCACCGCTTTCCCTCGTGCACACAACATAGGAGCCAGAGAGGAAGTGGAGAACACGTGCGATTGTGCACAACACAGTATTCTAGATTCCATGCACTCGAGCATGAGAAACGGCCCAGAGTTAATGCAATCACTCACACATATACATAACACACACAAACCCAGACTTAACAGAAAAAAAAGATGCATCTTTACTGACTTAGCTGAAAGGTGAGTGAAGAGGGTGTGGGCTCATTTGGCTAGTTTCTAGTTCTCTATTTCAGACTGAGGTGCAGGTGTTTAAATCACCTTCGTGGTCATCAAGAAAATGGCTAGGGTGTTACAGGCTGGATGGGGAGGGAAATATCCCTCAACAAAATACTAATTTGGTCAATCAATTCACAACTGTTTGTGGGACATTGCTGTGCACATTTCGTCTACAAAATATACAGTCAATTCACTTTACAGTATATTTTGTGAATTATTTTGAGAAGTCTCGAAGACATGATAAGGCCCTATGTCAAATACAAGGATTATTATTAAATAGCATGTGTCAAATTGTTAATGATAGGTGGGAGACAGGTTTCCTCAATGAATGAGAGGAGATATTATTGTCAGTCACAGCTAAATGCTGCTTCTCGCCACCATTCCTGATCATACGCTCCCACAATTAGTACAAAAAGATACACTGGTAAATTTACATCTCAAGCTGAGTGGTGTGATGTGGTACACTGTAATGCTGAGTGTCGCACTGGATTGATTTAAACTGGGGTATACCTTTACAGTAAAGGTAAACAGTAGATGCCTTATGTTAAATTCTAGTATGGTGGGGTGGGGCAGGGGAAAAAATTAGCCTCAGTAAAGTCAGATGCTGCTAAATAGTTGGTTTGGTGGAATGATGCTGTTTGCAAATTAAGCTGAAATGTGTGTTCTGACTACTCATCAACACCAACTTACATTTATATAGCGCCCTTCACGCAGGATAGCGTCTCTGAGCTGTGTACTCGCCTACACAACACATGTCACTACACTTTATAGCAAAGCGCTTTGAGATATCCTCCCAATGTGAGAGGTGCTAATATCAAATGCAAGGACTATTATTACGACTTGTTTATTATTATTATTATTACTCCTAAAATCAACAAGGTCACTTTCAGAGAGTGGCATTCCCAGCCTCTATATGATGAGATGAGCATTCTAGCTGACTGGTTTACCTTACCTACGGTCTCAGTGCGGTCACTACAAATGTGAAGAACAAACTTTTGGGTGCACTTTGTATTTTTTTTACTTGACGACCTGCGCAAGCCGTCATCACAGTTTCCCTGGTATTGTTTGGGTTGTCGGAATTCGGACATGTTTTGTTTTTGTGGGGTAGTGGGGGGGCAAGAGTTATACATTACTTTTTTTTTTAAAAATGGTTTATCTAAATATTATTGCGGCTGAAGTCTCTGAAATTGCGTTGTATCGTCAAGGCACACCAACGCATTTCCCAGGTAGACCCGCAGCGAAACCCTGTAGAGGGTGTCTCTCATATTATTGTTTATTGGGTCGGCAACAATGGTTTTATTCAGTCAGGACTTGGCTGAGCCCTTCATCAGCCAAGCTTTTGATTCAAGCTCTGCAACAAGACAGAGCAAAGACTCATACACAGTCTTTGCATGCAGATCGGGGCAGCTGTCTCTTAACGGAAGACAAATAGTCCAATAAATATAGTGCAGGCTTGAAAAAATATTGTGGTGCCAACTCTGATGTAGCTTTATAGATAACTGTTGATATAATGCAGGGAGTAAAGGAGGGGAGGGGGAACAGAGCAGATTCGCTGACGTCTTAACTCAGCGAAGGAATATTTAAGCGCTTAAACCTCGCTCAGGAGTCCAAGAGCACATTAAGATAACACTCGATCAGATTACCTTTGCGAGCATCATCTGCAACAACAACAATAACTTGCACTTATATAGCGCCCTCCATACAGGGTAGCGTCTCACCTAGCTTGTTTCGCTGCAAAAAACAAGCATAACCTTGCAAAGGAGGACGCTTTGCATTCCATATGAATGTACTAAAGGAAAATGTGTTGTTTTATCCTGAATCAGACACCCACCCAGGTGTGCGTTTCTTGGGCTCTTGTGCCAGTTTGCTTTATGCATGTGCAGGCAGGTACCCATGACTTACAGTGTTGGGGGACATAAGACTAACCCTCCCCCCACACAGACAAATAGTAGGTGCGCTCAAGGGAAACGGCTGTCAGTGTTTGGTATCACTGCCATTTACTTTAGTTTATTCAGGTAAGGTTTAAAATGCCCAAAACTGACCTCCCCATCCGTTAGGATGAAGCAGTGTGTTATTCTCCTTCCATTTTGTTTTGACTTCATTTAAAATGCGAGGCATCTCTTATCAAGCCCACTTTGGTGATAATAGGCATCCCCCTCCCCTTCACGTTAGCTCACTTGGAGTTGTTTGGTTGAAGGAAACCCAAGGTTCTTGATTCATAAGGAAATCCATCACCATGCTTAAGAGTATTCAAAATAGACTGAGGGTTCCACCCATGTATGCCAGCTCTGTATGGATATTTCCCTGCATCTGGAATGGAATGTGCTCTCTCTCCCTGGAGGGACACACCCTGTTTACTTAATTCTAGGTACGCAGGTAGGCGAGAGCCAAGGCTTGGGGACCCCACATGTGTATGCTGTTCTTGGGGATAGTGGGTTAACTGCTGGAGTTTAACCAAATGAAGTGGTCAAAGTAGAAAGCTCACTCACCACGTATGTAGCATCTCAGATGCTTTAATGGTTAACTGATGCAAGCATGGTGATGAATTAAAATCTTCTCTTTTTTTGTCACTGAAATCCATGGGAGCTGTGTCTTTACGTAAAGGGGTGGTGGGGGGGGAGAAAAAACAAAGCAAGTTCCATGGGCTGTGTTTCGATTGAATTTGATGTGTCCAGAGAAAAATCTCCTAAATGCCAATTTTTAATAACTGATGACTGCCAGAAGTGGGCAGGAAAAAAATCCTTGAGCAATTTGCAAAGGACATTAAGCTCAGGCCAGCAAAGCTATAGTAAATGGCATGCGAGTAAATGGCAGCAAAGGCACACTTACCTGGCAAAGCTGTGTAGAAACACTTTCAAGCCTTCCCCTACAAATAGTCTTTGCAGCTCAGTTCTGTTAGCTTAGAATGCTCGCTTACCATTATAACCTTGCAGCGTAGGCACTAAGACAGCCAGGGAAACGAGGAGAAATGGTCTCCACGGGTCCCAAGGCAGGTAGGTTGATAATTGTGATGGGCGACATCCAACCTTTCAACTGAAACGTGCGCCCCCACCTGCGGGTGCCAATGTAATACAAGGACAGTGCCCGGAGCAGTAGAGAATAAATGAACTGTACTAGATTTTCCAGGCAGACAAATCTCATATTAAATATTCAGTGGTCAAGCTCGAGAGAGTAATGTTTTACGGCTCACTGTGGCTTTTTACTATTGTTGAGGTGCAAACTTATTTTTAAGTAACAAATTTACTATTCTGGAGTAACCAATTTATGTTATTGAGTTACCAATTGGGGATCTGTGTCTGGAAGAATGCTGGTTAGTTCAAGTTAGATTGCACGATTCCTGATTTGATACAAACTGCAGAAAAATATGTAGTTCAGTTCCACTCAGGGCACTGACCCACGAGCTGTCCACAGGTCGCCTTCACAAATTATAACCAATTGGTATTTGTTGACCATGGCTTGCAGTGTCGCCCATCATAAACTGTTAAGTAAGACTTAGTTAGTTAGTTAGTCAGTCAGTTAGTTAGTTAGCTAGCTAGCAACTTTGATAGTATGACAAATGGAGCTCTGTACTCTACTCCATTCACTTGTCAGTTTAACATCAGCGACTTCTGTGATTTATAGAGGCAGAAGGACCAGACCGTAAATACGTATTGTGGCACAACATGGTATTTGCGTAGTACGTTCATAAAATAGATTTACTGTGAAAATTGGTCCAGTGTGGCCATCCAATACGAATAGCCTTAACCCTTTCACCGCACTAGCCCTCTTCCAAATTAGAACAACAACAACGGGAGGGAGGGGGGAGCTGATAGCTCATCGTTATGAGTCCGGAGCTGTCAATCAGACATGTAGATTTTTTTAAAGAAAAATTTTGCAAGGCATTAAATCCTCGTCCATCAAACAATGTTTTATTGTTTGGGGAGGGGCCACATGAGATCACTGAGGAATCTTGTGTGCAAACGAAATGATATTTTGAAGTTAAAGCTATATATGATCAGAGGTCAAAGGTTACCGGCAAGGTCGGGTATAGCTGCTTTTTTTTCCTATAGTTCCGGTCAAAAGCCGGAGACCAGGAAGTATGCAATCGCCTTCAATCAGTACATGACGCCAATGGGAATGTATGCAGGACCAATTAATGCCTGACCAGATCCATCCTTGAACCCATTTGAGAGGTGAAGGAGTAATAATAATATCCTTGGATGTTATTTGGAGTGGTGGGAGGAGGGAGGAAATGGAGAGAAAAGAGGAGAGGAAATGTATTGAACAGATGTTTGGGAAACAAGATGGGAAATCATTTTTGTTTATTTTACAAAGCACAACGAGAACCAAAGTATACATAAAAAAGAAAAAATTCTGGTCTTATCTTTTGAATAGTGGTCCCACACTCTCATGTATATTTTAAGGAGGGTGGACTTCTCTTTGGTATCGCTGATCAACTGGCTTTGTCAAGGCTGGTGGGGTGCGAGCGTAAAGAATATTAAAACAAATGAGACCAAATGGTCTCGATTGCAGTTGAATGTGCTGAGGTTTCCCTGGAGCCAGCACTCCTGTTAAATGTCTGACCTCTGACCGTCTAAACATGACAACAAACTAGTATTTGAGGTGAAAGGGATTCGAGTATCAAACGTGTTGCAAACAAAAATATTCTTAAAAATTCCAAATGCCGAGCAGGTGTTTTGATGTTAAACTTTTAGCGGGCCTTAAACAAGCTTGTGCTTGCAATCTTCTTTATTGCGAGAATGTGTTTTACTAGTCACTGAAGTTATAGAAATGATGCATCTTTTTTATAATAAAAATGTATGCAGCTTAAATTAGCTCGCTCCCTTTTGCCCTCAGCCCAACTCGGGGCGGGTTTGAGAGCTCAATTTAAGTTGTCGATTTATGACATTTGCACACTGGGGAAAGAATTGCATTGGCATTCAAGAAACGAAAATGGGAACAAAAAAAGGGGAGTGATTTTAATACAATAAATTAAAAGTTGTTTCGACAACAAAAGACTTTACTGTGATTTGCTAACCTATGGTGTCATTTGAAACACCCGATTCTTTTAGCGAAACATAAGACTTTACCTCATAACGTAAATTGCAGCAATTTTTTTATTAGACTGTTGGTTACTTGCTGAGATTTTACAAGCAAACAAACAAAACAAATTCTTCATATAAGTGAAGAGTGAATTCAGGAATTTGTTGTTTAACTTGAAATGTGCCAAATTTGTCTTATTTTATACTAACTTTAACCACTTTACTGTTTTTTGTGGAAAGGGTGAAAATTCTCTTTAAATTAAAAAAAGTTACAATATATTTGCACAAAACTACTGTAACTTCAGTTAAACTGGTTCTGATGCGTGACTGAAGCTTTTTCCGCGTATCCTGTATTTATTACACTGCGAAAGATAATTAATCCAAGAAAGTGTATAGAATAATTTAGTTTTTTCCATTTATTTTTGTATTTGTTGACTCGTTTTTACCCGTAGTTGTGTATGATTATTTGCAATTTTTACACGTGTAATTTGCAGCGATTAAGCAAGTGTTCAATTAAAAGTTTATATGTTTCACCAAAAGTGCTTCTCTTCAATTCAAATAGTCTCTAAACATGCATCGCCCACATTAATATGCTGTGATTTTTTTTATTTTATAAAAAAGTTTTATGAATGTGCAGCCTGGTTCAGTCGGTAGCACTCTCGCCTTTGAATCAGCAGGTTGTGGGTTCAAGGCCCACATAGACTGACACTCGATTGCAGGAGAGGAGCGCTGCATTGTCGGAGGTGTCGTCCTTCGGATGAGACATTAAACCGAGCTCCGTCAGCCTGTCCAGGTGGCCATTAAAGATCCTGCAGTGCTATTCGAGAAGAGGAGGGAGATTTTCCAAGTGTCCTGGTCAACTATCCTCCAAGTAAATTTGGTGATTAACTTCATGGCTATTTGTGGGGCATTGCTCTGTGCAGATTGGCTGCAATATTTGCCCATAAAATACACTCAGTTACACCACATAATAATAATAATCTTCCTTGCATTTGATATAGCGCTTTTTCACGTCTTCTCGACGTCTCAAAGCGCTTCATAGAATAGACTGTATATTTGTGGGCGAAACGCGGCAGCCAATTGCGCACAGCAGTGTCCCACAACAGTCGTAGATTGAAAATGACCGATTTATTATTTTTTTTTGGAGGGATTATTATTAGGCATGTGGAGTAAGGAAACTTGCCCAAGATTTTGCCCGGCCTGGAATTGAACCCAGCTGTCTCGCTTGCAAGGCGAGTGCTCTAACCACTGAGCTACAGAATTCCACATCACAGTACATCCTGTGAATTACTTTGAGGCTTCTCAAAGCCCCTATCCCCATTGCCCCCACCCCTCCAGAATCTAACCAACTACAGCTGGGGTGTAAACTTTCAACTGTCCAGCGCTATTGGATGTTCTCGTGACGTGAAAGACACTATATATTTACAATTTGTTGTTGTCTCAAAGATGGGATAAGGTAGTGTAACAAATACAAAGATTATAATTATTGAAATGTCAAGAGTACAAAATAAGCTTGGGCCAATCTTAATGTGTTTCCAATTGGGTGTGAATCCATAGCAGATAAAATCTACACTATGCAAGCATACCTCACTGTATGCGTATGGAGTGACGGGCCAAGACTTTGTATCCCACAATTCACCGCAGCTGGTAAGTGCAGTAGCAGCATTGAGAGCTAGGAGGTGATTTGCATTAGATTTAGCATATATTTGGGACCAAGAAACCATTATGATCTAGCTGTTTATCCAATTTATAAAATGCAATTAGTGCAAAGAAAGGTAAGCATTTCTGGTAGGAAACCGAGGGGATTCGGGTGCATATACAACTTAGACAGGTGATTATACAATTTTTAAACATAAGACTTGTGCATGTTTAATGTATACTGTATAATGTTTAGTGAACGATAAACAGCTAATTAGTGAATATATTCAATACAAATTTACATTAATATAGCGCCTTTCACATCATGAGGATTTCTCGTGGCTTGGCACCTGAGCTGGAGGTTGGGAGCTGAGTAGGGGTTTGGGAGGGGAAAGATGACCGAAGGTGTGGTCAGAGGCAGGTTACGATCTGTAATGTAATGCCTGAAAGGGTGGTGGAAGCAGATTTAATAATAACTTTCAAAAGGGAATTGGACGTTTACTTGAAAAGAAAAAAATTACAAGGCTTTGGAGTAAGGGCGGGGAGAGTGGGATTGATTGGATAGCTCTTTCAAAGAGCTGGCGTAGGCATGATGGGCTGATGGCGTCCTTCTGTGCAATAAGATTCTATGACCAGCGGCAGGTCTTGAGACAGCCTTTGGCATGTATGGCACACCGCCCTTTGTGCTGCCTTTCCAGTACACTTGAAGAATGTGGGGCGATGAGGTACAACGCAGAATGTTCCCAGGATCCTGATCCAAACAATAAAGAGATGTTGATGGATGACAGAAAGAAAATTAAAGAGTTCGAAATGCTAACAAAATGGGTCATATTAAAGCTGGAGCCTGCTGCTCACAGATGTGGTTTGATTACTCAAGGTCGTCGCTGTGCTTGAGAGCTAAGCTTCACATCGATGCTTTTGGTAGAATACTGCATTTTGCAAGTCTGAAGTCCAGCAATGTCTAAGACAGGCAATTTATAGAATCACCTTTTCCATGAAGGATTATTCTTGGAATCTTTTCAAAAACCTAGCTAACACAGGCTAATGATTTCTAAACTAGTACAAACCAGTGAAGGGAGTTTCTATCGGTATGTGAGAGATGTTTTGAGATTTTGTTTTCATTGTTCAGCAAGTCAGTATCTAGAGGGCATCAACACAAGATAGTTCTCTCCCCTGCACTGTCTTAAGATTGGGGATCAGGTTTTTCACTCTGTCTCTTAACACTGGGATCAGCCTCACTGCTCTCCTCTGTCTCTCACACTGGGATCAGCCTCTCTCCTCTGTCTGTAACATTGGAGATCAGATCGTACCTCTCACACAGTCTCCACTTCATCTCCACAAATGACATCTCCTCTAGCTCCCGTACCATCTCATGCAGTGTACCTCAGGGCTCTGTCCTTGGTCCCCTCCTCTTCAATATCTACTTGGTGACATCATCTGCAGACATGGGGTCAACTTTCACATGTACGTGGATGACACCCATTTCTCAGCTCCACCCTTGACTCCAGGACCACTGCTGTCCTGACAGAATGTCCGTCAGATATCAAGTCCTGGGTGAGAGCGAACTTTCTTCAGTTGAATGTCAATAAAACCGAGGCTCTCCTGATTGGATCCCGTCAGCGCCTCCACACCTCAGGCGCTGACAGCATCACCGTCCATGGTTGCACACTCCATCTTACTAAGCCAGTCCGGAACCTTGGGGTTTGACCCTCAACTATTCTTTCTACCCCACATCCGTGCCATGACCTGCTCTGCCTTCCCCCACCTCCGCAACATCACCCGGCTCCGCCATTACCTCACCCCCTCAGGCCGCCAAAACCCTCATCCACGCATTCATCACATATAGGCTCGACCACACCAGCTCCTTGTTTGTCGGCCTTCCCAACTCTTCTCTCCACAAGCTGCAGATCATCCAGAACTCTGCATGAGTTGTCCTTTCCCACACCAGGATCTATGACCCTATCACCCCCACCTTCTCACGGCTCCAACGTCTCACCATTCCCCAGAGGATAGAGTTCAAAATCCTCATCCTCGCCTTCAAGGCCCTCCATGGCCTTGCTCCTTCCTACTCTCTGACCTCCTGACTCCATATCAACCTATCGCACCCTCCGCTCAGCAGGCTGTGGCCTGCTCCAAGTCCTCCGCCCAGCCTGCCCCACCATCAGCGGTCGGGCCTCCAGCCTTTCTGCCCCCATCCTATGGAATTCCATCTCGCTCCCTCCCTTGCCTACTTCAAGGTGCGTCTCAAAACCCTCCTCTTCGACCAAGCCTTTGATTGCCCTCCACCCTCCCTGATCCCGATCTGTAGCATGGGTCCAATTCCCTGACTATCTTGGGACGTCCTCCCAACATGAAATGCGCTATACAAATGTAATTTTGTATTGTATCACTGTTCACTAATTAACACTGGGGATCAGCCTCACTGCTCTCCTCTGTCTCTAACACTGGGGATCAGCCTCACTGCTCTCCTCTTCTCTAACACTGGGGATCAGCCTCACTGCTCTCCTCTGTCTCTAACACTGGGGATCAGCCTCACTGCTCTCCTCTGTCTCTAACACTGGGGATCAGCCTCACTGCTCTCCTCTGGCTCTAACACTTATCAGCCTTGTCACTCTCCTTTGCAACAGAAGTGTCTGCAGTATTCCAGTTGCAGCTGGACCTAACATTTGCTCTTACAAACTACACGATTAGGTGAATTAACAGGCATTTAAAAATCTAAAACAAAACTAATTACGTGGATATTTTGAACAGTGCCAGCGTAAGGTGCTCTTTACCTTGGCCAGGCCGCTGTTATTAGGGCTTTAAATGGAGCTCCAAACAGCTTCAACACAGTTTATGGAAGAAATGGTTATTCATGTGCTTGTTTACTTGTGCACCCAGGTCACCACACGTATCTGGTGCCAATAATGGCCACGTTCGGGCTGTTTTGTTCCAATGCAACTTATGATGACCTCCAGGAAAGGACAGAGTGGCATACTTCAGGCTGGTTACACTGCACTACTGGGCTTGTGCTGATTCAATGTGACATACAGTCAGTCCAGGCTGACTCTCCAGTGCAGTATTGGGGGAGTGCTGTATTGTCGGAGGTGCCGTCCTTTGGATGAGATGTTAAACCAAAGTCCTATTTGCCTGTTCAGGTAGATGTTGAAAATCCCATGGTATAATTCGAAAAGAAAAGAGTTGAAAGCAGTGTCCCACAAACAGTCATGGATTCAGTGAAAAAAACTTGAGGCTTTATTACCCCAGGAAAATGATCTGCAAATCAAATAACAGCCAGGTTCTACTTACTGCTAGGTAAACAGGCGTGGGGACCAAGGAAACTTCCGTAAGATTTCACCCCACCCGGGACTCAGGCCTGGGTCCTCTTGCTTGCAAGGCGAGTGCTCTAACCAATATACTACTCAGTCTGAGTACCACAAATCACAACCTGTTGCACTTAGCATCAGTTTTTCCACTGTATTTTTTATTATACATATGTGTGTGGGAATAAAATAAATTATTTCCAATTTCAGTCTTCCTGATCCGGTACGGGAATCCATGTCCGGATTCATCAAACAAGGGGAATGCTCAAAGGACATTGCAATATCTGAGAATTCCTAAGTAGTCAGCTCCTGGTGGAATGGATCCCGGAATATTTAGGAAATGAGGAGGGGAAGCAGAGAGAGGAAATGTTTCACAGCAATTAAGATAAGATTGGAAAATAACCAGCGCTGCTTTAGATTTGACTGAAAAACAAGTAAGAAACATAATCGCATGGGTTTGTAGCAAGAACATTGTGTTATTATTATAAATGTGTGGAGTCCTGCAGCGTATTGGTTAGTCACTCGCCTCGCAAGCAAGAGGACCTTGGTTCAATTTCCGGGCAGAGCGAAACCTTAGGCAAGATTCCTTGCTCCAAACGCAACCTCCTTGCTACCTCCATTTTGCCCACAAAATATAGTCAATTCACTTTGCAATATATTCTCTGGAGTGCTTTGAGACATCTAGAAGACGTGATAAGGCGCTATTATCAAATGCAAGGATTATTATTCTATTATTATTACCTAGCAGTAAGTAGGAACCCCGAATGGTTGATTGGTGGATTGCTTTCTGGGAGTGATAATCCCTCAAAAAAAAATGTTGGTCACTCAATCCACGACTGTTTGTGGGACACTGCTGTGCACAATTGGCTGCCACAAAATGATGGGACGATTCACTACAATATATTCTGTGAAGCACTTTGACAAGTGTCAACAACGTGATAAAGGCAATTATCAAATGCAAGGATTATTACTATACCATACAAAATTACATTTGTATAGTGCCTTTCACATCAGGAGGACGTCCCAAGGCGCTGGAGACAGTCACTGCAATTTACAATATATTCTATTAAGCGTTTTGAGACATCGATTATTATTATAATAAATATTAGTTGTTGACAAATTCTGCATACTCTAAAATACTAGGTTAATAGAGAAAATCTAGATTAAGGTTGAATTTCTACCAAGGAGATTCTTATGGATCAATAAACCAAGGTGATATATTGCATTTGCTTTGGGGAATATTAAATACTGTGTATTTAAATGCTGAGCCTGGGTATTTTAAATGCTGTTTAAATGTGGTTATAAACTTGGGGAGACTACATTTATTCACGTAAATGTTAAAACTGTTACTTATTAAATCAAAGCCATTTATTAAATTAGGAAGGATAAATTGTCTCGTCATTAAAAATCACATCACTGTTTTGAGTCATCAGTTACTTCTGTTCCTTTTTATTTTGTGTGTCAGCCTGGCTCAGTTGGTGGCACTCTCGCCTCTGAGTCAGAATATTGTGGGTTCATTCCTCATGTCGGGACTTTGAGCTCACATAATCTAGGGTGATGCTCCAGTGCATTGCTTGGGAGAGCGCTGCATTATCAGAGGTGCCATCCTTCAGATGAGACGCAAAACCGAGATCCCGTCTGCCTGTTCAGATGGACATTAAAGATCCCGAGGCAATAATCGAAAAGAGAAGGGAGTTTTTCTCTCCCGGTGTCCTGACTGACAATCCCCAATAAAATCAATCACTCGCTCCATGGCTGGTTTGTGGGACGTTACTGTGCACATAATTGGCTGCCGGGTTTCACCCACGAAACACATAGTCACTAGGGATAGGACAGGTAATTAGAGTTAGGTCTGAAGATCAGCCAATTGCGCACAGCAATGTCCCACAAACAGTCGTGGATTGAAAATGACCAATTTATTATTGTTTTGTTTTGGAGGGATTATTATTAGGCTCTGTGTGGAGTAAGGAAATTTGCCCAAGGTTTCGCCCTCTGCCTGGAATTGAACTCAGGTCTCTCGCTTGCAAAGCGAGTGCTCTAACCACTGAGCTTCAGGACTCCACGTCAACTCCAAAGATTATTATTATAAGTGTAGTGGCTGTATTTTGTAGGTGAATGCAGCAGCCAATTTATGCTCAGCAATAAGGCACTATATGCAAGGAATATTATTATTATAAACCTGTCACTGGCTATCTTATATTTATGTCCTCTAGTTACGGACTCACCAACGAACCAGCTCATCTCCCTTTCCTTCTCCACTGCTCTCTCCCTGTTTCTTCTAAGATCTGAAAGTTTACGATCATTCGAATTCCATTTGCATGACTTGGATTTCCTAGCTAGGAATGCCATTAAGAAATACTGAAAATGAGATCCTACAGTACACTATAAAGATAATGGTCTGAATGGTATTTGGGTTGGGTTGTAATCAGTGCTCCCTGCGGTTTAATGGTACTATCTTGGTTTGTGTAAACTACATACCATCCATAAAATACCTCAACAAACTCTTGTGAAAACCCTGTTTATTTCATGATATAGTCAACTTGGCAAACAAATGGTGAATTTGGAGTTTGCCCACAAAAAACAGTCGTTTTACTTTACAGCAAATCCCGTGAAGCACTTTGGTGTGCACTCCCGGTGATGGTGGGCAGGGCGGGGGTCGTGGATTGCTCTTAGATGAGCCGGAACAGACACAATGGCCCAAATGGTTCTGTGCTGTAAATTTTTGTGGGAGAATACTGGAGTTGTTAGCGAGCCTTGTAGATCATTGCTCATTGTTAACGTGAGAAATGTGAGCAGGCGATTGAACGACACATTAACTTCACGAAAGCCTTTCTTGTTGAAAGCTCTCCTTGGTATTTGTGTTGGTCAGCGCCTGGTTAATATGTTACCCTGAGGAATTGTCTGCCATCGATTGAGTAGCGACTTTAAGCCATTGGTCATCACCTGTTATTCACAGTAATTAATTTTGCCACACAGACTAATGTTTTACAGCAGGATCATTACAGAGGTAAGGGCAAAGCAACCCGGCAATCAGTGCAGTGTCTTTCTTCTTTCGTGCTTTCAGGCATGCTACCAAGCTGGAACCCATTCAAGCATCATTGGTTGAGTCAGACCGTGGTGATCTGGCTCAGTATCATTGAGCCAGATCATTTGCCCTCTCGCCTCTGGTTCAGAACGGTGTGGGTTCAAGCCCCCAAGTTGGACTTTGAGCTCATAGTCCAGCCTGATGTGGTGCTGGGACGGGGGGTGGGGGTGGAGGAGAGCGCTACATTGCCAGAAGCATGTCCTTCAGATAAGTGGTTAAACCAAGGTCCTCTCTGTGACTGTTCAGGTGAATGTTAAAAATCCCATGGCACTACTTCAAAAGCAAAGGGAGTTTCTCTCTCCTTCAGTCCTGGCCAACAATCCCTAAGATAAAATTGGACACTAACTTCACAGCTGTTTGCGAACTGTTGCTGTGCACAAATTGGCTGCCACATTTGCCTACAAAACACACAGTCACTGCACTTTACAGCAAGTTCCTCTGAAGCGCTTTGAGATATCCGCCTGACATTGAAAGGCACTGTATCAGATGCAAGATCAAAGATTATTATTTATTAGTAATAATAATCTTTCCACTTGATACAGTGCCTTTCATGTCGGGAGGATATCTCAAAGGATTTACTGTAAAGTGCAGTGACTATATTTTGTGGGTGTACAAACGCTTATCACACTTTGTAATATTAATACAAAGTATAATATGTGACTGTTATGGTCACAGACAACAGTCTCTACTATTAACAGTAATTACTGTAAAGCACATTTCGCCATTCTAACTACTGTATAAAATGGAAGGATTATTACAGGTGAACCTTAGGCAAGTTTCCTTACTCTATACGTCTCTGTTTATCTAGCAGTAAGTAGGAACAACAGCAACAACAACAGCTTGGATTTATATAGCGCCCTCCATGCTGGACGGCGTCTCAGAGCGCTTTACAGTAACGGATCCCGGGACTGAGCCAGAGGGAGGGGGAGGAAGGTGACCAAAGGCGCAGTCGAAAAGAAACATCTTCAGCAGAGACCTGAAAATGGGAAGGGAGGGAGCGAGACGAAGGGAGTGAGGAAGGCAGTTCCAGAGCCTCAGGGTATAGTAGCAACCGAGGGTGGAGTGGAGGACTCGGGGGACAAGGAGGAGGCCAGACCCGGCGGAACAAAGGAAACGGGTGCTGTTTTGAGGAGAGAGGAGGTCAGAGAAGTAGTGGGGTGCAGGGACAGTGCAGGGACTTTAATACGAGGGTGAGGATCTTCAAGTGGATCCTCTCTGGGATAGGCAGCCAGTGCAGTCTGGCAAGGACTGGGGTGATCGGGAAGCGGAGTTTTGTGCGGGTGAGAATGCGGGCGGCAAAGTTTTGAATGATTTGGATTTTATGGATGGTAGTGGATGGGAGACCGGCGAGGAGGGCTTTTGAATAGTCCAGCCGAGAGGTGACAAAAGCATGGACCAGAGTTTCAGCGGCTTTTGGGGAGAGGTATTGGCGGAGACGGGCGATGCGACGGAGGTGGAAAAAGGCGGTGCTGGTGAGGGACCGGATGTGGGGGAGGAAGGATAATTGGGGGTCGAACCTGATGCCTAGGTTGCGTATGGGTTCGGAGAGTTTTAGGGGGAGGTCGGGTAGGTGGAGGAGGTGAGAACCGTGAGATTTCAGACATTGACGAGAGCCAAAGAGTATGGCTTCCGTCTTGTCAACGTTCAGCTGAAGGAAGTTTGCGCTCATCCAGCCCCTGAGGTCTGACAGGCAGGCTGACAGAACATCAGGGGACTGGGGGTCGCAAAGTGAGGTGGGAAAATAGAGTTGGGTGTCATCTGCATACATGTGGAAATGACATCCCGAAGAGGGAGCATGTAGATCAGGAAGAGGAGGGGGCCAAGGATGGATCCTTGGGGTACCCCGCAAGTGACCGGGTGAGAGCGGGAGGAAAAGCCGTTTGTGCAGATGTACTGCTGGTGGTTTGTGAGGTAGGACTCGAACCAGGCGAGTGCGGTCCCACTGAGGTGGATGATGGAGGAAAGGCGGTGGAGGAGGAGGCGTGATCGACTGTGTGAAACGCGGTGGAGAGGTCCAGGAGGACAAGGAGGCAGAGGGAGCCCTGGTCACAGATGGAGAGGATGTCGTCTGTGACTTTCACAAGCGCAGTCTCTGTATTGTGGGCAGAGCGGAAACCAGATTGGAGGGGTTCGAAGAGGAGTGGGAGGAGAGGTGTGCGCGAAGTTGGATTGCAACAACGCGTTCTAGACGTTTTGAGAGGAAGGGCAGGTTAGAGATAGGGCGGTAATGGCTGAGGTTTGAGGGATCTAGGGAGGATTTTTTTCAGGAGGGGGGTGATGACAGCAGTTTTGAGGGAGGCAAGGACTGATCCGGAGGAGAGGGACTGGTTGATGATGTCAGCCAGTAGTGGGCAGAGGAGGGGGCATAGGAACCCGGTTGTTAGTCGATTGACTGATTATTTTCCGGGAGTAATAATCCCATCAAAATAAATAAATAATAATAATTGCTCTGTGCAATTGGCTGCTGCGTTTGATCCACAAAATACACAGTCAATTTGCTTTACAGTATATTCTGCGAAGCGCTTTGAGACATCTCAATGACATGATAAGGTGCTATATCAAATGCAAGGATTATTTATTATTATTACAGTAAACGCCTGATATCTCCAGTCATCATGCTGTCAATAACCCGGCTGCATTTATTTATGTATTTATACATATGCCTAACTCGCCACTCCGCATAACTTGTCATGAAAACCTTTTTCCTGGAGTGACTAGTTATCAGGAGTTTACTGTATTAGACTACATACAGTTCAAGAAAAAAAATAATAATAAATTGGTCACTTCAATCCACGACTGTTTGTGGGACACTGCCTTGTGTAATTGGCTATCGCCTTTCACCCACAAATAATAATAATAATAATAATAATCCTTGCATTTGATATAGCGCTTTTCACGTCGGGAGGACGTCCCAAAGCGCTTCACAGAGCACACTGTAAAGTGAATTGACTGTATATTTGTGGGCAAACTCGGCAGCCAATTGCGCACAGCAATGTCCCACAAACAGTCGTAGATTGAATATGACCAATTTATTATTGTTTTTGGTTTTGGAGGGATTATTATTAGGCTCTGTGTGGAGTAAGGAAACTTGCCCAAGGTTTCGCCCTCTGCCTGGAATTGAACTCAGGTCTCTCGCTTGCAAAGCGAGTGCTCTAACCAGTGAGCTACAGGACTCCAAATGTACAGTCACTTCACAGTATATCCTGTGAAGTGCTTTGAGCCATGATAAGACGCTATATCAAATGCAAGAAATATTATTATTATTAGTTAGCCAGGAGTAACGATGCCTTGTTTAGAGTCCCACACACTGTCTTCACACCCCTGCCCTATTGCAAATCCACTTTTTCCTTTGATGAGCAGCCAGGGCTGAGCAGAGTGCTCAGAGGCAGCAGGTCCCAGAGGGTTCATTAGAGGCACTTTGCTGCTTCATTAAACACAGAGCAGAGGGTGGTTAATCCCTAACTGGCTGCTAACATTAATGTTGTTTAATAGCTGGCAGGAGCTGGACAGTAGCAGTTGGGAGTGTTTGTTCTTTAGCCTGGTTGGTGGAAGACGTGAGCTGTGGGGTTATGGTCATTTTTCTACAGCCGCCCAGAGATCCCCCCACCCGCCTGCCTTGTGTTTAACTGGAAATCTTAATCCCAGAACATGGTGGTTGGAGCACTTGTCTTGCAAGCGAGAGAAACCGGGCTTGATTCCCGGCCCCGGCAAAACTTTAGGCAAGTTTCCTTACTCTACACATCTCACCTCCATCATTTCAAAAATGAAGCCCACCATCTGCTCCCTCGAATCCAGCCCCACCCCTCTCCTCACCAACCAGCTCCACCTCCTGGCTCCTCTCTTAACTGACATTATCAACCTCTCCTTATTCACTGGCACTTTTCCAACGCCCTTAAAAACAGTTGTTATTATGCCCATCCTCAAAAAACCTTACCTGGACCCATCCCTACTCTCCAGCTATCGCCCCATCTCCAACCTCACATTCCTCTTCAAGGCCCTGGAACGAGTCGTCATATCCCAGCTTCGCTCTTTATTCTCTCGCCATTCCCTCTCTGAACTTTTCCAATTGGGTTTCTGTGCTGTCCACAACACATCCCTGGTCAAAGTCACTAACAACACGCTGAACATCTGCGACGAGGGCTCCCACTGCCTCCTTGTCCTCCTTGACCTCTCTGCTGCCTTCGACATTATTGACCACTCTATCTTCCTACACCACCTCTCCTCTCAGCTCAATCTTCGCAGACCTGCCCTTGCCTGACTCAAATCCTACCTCTCCCACTGTATCCACTTTGTCGCCACTAACGGCTTCTCCTGTAGGCCCTGCACCGTCTCATCTGCTGTGTTCACTGACTGCCTGTCAGACATCAAATCCTGGATAAGAGCTAACTTCCTGCAGTTGAATGTCAACAAGATTGCTTTGCTCCCGTTAGCACTTCCATACCTTGGGTGCTGACAGCATCTCCCTCCACAAATGCACTCTATATCTCACAGAGCCAATACAGAACCACGGCGTCCTGTTCGACCTTCAACCGTCCTTCGTCCTTCATATCCCACATCCATGCCATGACTCACTCTGCCTTTCCCCACCTCATAACATCGCTCATCTCCACCACTGTCTCACACCACAGGCTACCAAAACCCTCATACACACATTCATAACATCCAGGCTTGACTATGCAAACTCACTGCTTGTTGGCCTCCCCAACTCCTCTCTCCATAGGCTGCAGATCATCCAGAACCCTGCAGCCCATGTCCTCTCCTACACCAGGCTCCGTGACCCTATCAACCCCATCCTCTCCTGACTCCATTGGCTTCTCATCACACAGAGGATACAGCTCAAGATCCTGGTTCTCGCCTTCAAAGCCCTTCATGATCTTGCTTCCCCCTATCTCTGCGACCTCCAAACTCCCTACCATCCTGCTCACTCTCTCCACTCAGCGGGCTCCAGCCTGCTTCATGTCCCCTGCCTCACCTGCCCCACCATTGGTGGGTGGGCCTTAAGCCACTTTGTCCCCACACTCTGGAACTCCATCCCGCAGTCCCTCCATCTCTCCCCTTCCCTTGCCTCCTTCAAGATCCGTATCAAGACTCTCTTCGACTGTGCCATGGGGACCCTCCTGCCACCCCTGCCCTCCACCCTCCCTGATCCTGACCCCCAGCTTGGGTCCGAAACACTGATTGTCCAGTGCCTTGGGACGTCCTCTTGACCTTAAAGGCGCTTTACAAATGTAATTTTGTTGTTGTTATCTCTGTTTACCTAGCAGTAAGTGGAAACCCAGTTGTTAGACGATTGGTGAATCGCTTTTCGGAGGTAATAATCCCTCCAAAAAATAAGATTAATAATTTGGTCACTGAATTCACATCTGTTTGTGGGACATTGCTGTGAGCAATTGACTGCTGGTTTTCGCCCACAAAAAATACAATTAATTTTACAGTGTATTCTGTAAAGCGCTTTCAGACCCCTCAACGACGCGAGAAAGCTCTACATCTAATGCAAGGATTATTATTATTATCAAATCTCACCTGTAGCTCCTATAAGAAAGTACAAGCTCCCTGCGCAAGAACAACAACAACAAAATTACATTTATATAGCGCCTTTCACGTTGGGAGGACGTCCCAAAGCAACACAAAGGAGGTTGGCTTCATTCACAACCCCAACCCAACTCCTCCTATTTCCCTCCTCCACACACGCACACACACACACTTTTTTTGTCTCTGAACTTCCCCAGACAATATGCCCAGGAATGAAACAACCTTGGAAACATCTGGCAGCAGAGTGGACGCCAAAGAGGGTAGGGGACACAATAACTCTGCCCACACTGGATTGTTTTATAATATTGCAGTTATATTATATATATAATTGTTATAGTTTGACTATAATGAACTTGAGGGATTTTAAGTTGGTGAATCCTGCTGTAGAGGTTCTTTAAATTCAGTGAGATGAGACCTTCTGCTCACTCGCACTGTGATGTCTGCTTATCCGCATGTCCATGCTGTGAGGTCCGGGGTTACCAGGTATGATTTTATCCTGTGAACCGGTATCGCGGAGATGGAGAGATTCGGTCCATGGGAATGAATGTGTGTTTCTCTCTCTCTCTTACTGTCTGTGTCTCTCTCTCTTACTGTCTGTGTCTCTCTCTCTTACTGTCTGTGTCTCTCGCTTACTGTCTGTCTCTCTCTCTCTTACTGTCTGTGTCTCTCTTACTGTCTGTGTCTCTCACTTACTGTCTGTGTCTCTCGCTTACTGTCTGTGTCTCGCTTACTGTCTGTCTCTCTCTTACTGTCTGTCTCTCTCTCTTACTGTCTGTGTGTATCTTACTGTCGTGTCTCTCTCTTACTGTCTATGTGTCTCTTTTACTGTTTATGTGTGTGTCTCTCTCTTAATTTTGTGTTTCTTACTATCTGTGTCTTTCTCTCTTACTGTCTGTGTCTCTCTCTTACTGTCTGTGTCTTTCTCTCTCTTACTGACTGTGTCTCTCTCTTACTGTCTGTGTCTCTCTTACTGTCTGTGTCTCTCTCTCTCTTACTGTCTGTGTGTCTCTTTTACTGTCTATGTGTGTGTCTCTCTCTTTTACTTTTGTGTCTCTTACTGTCTGTGACTTTCTCTCTTACTGTCTGTGTCTCTCTTACTGTCTGTGACTCTCTTACTGTCTGTGTCTCTCTTGTTGTCTGTGTCTCTTTTACTGTCTGTGTGTCTTTCTCTTACCATCTGTGTCTCTCTTACCATCTGTGTCTCTCTTACCATCTGTGTCTCTCTTACTATCTGTGTCTCTCTTACTGTCTGTGTGTGTGTCTCTTTCTTACTGTCTGTATCTCTCTCTTACTGTCTGTGACGCTCTCTTACTGTCTGTGTCTCTCTCTCTTACGGCCTGTGACTATTTCTCTTACTGTCTGTGTCTCTCTCTTACTGTTTGTGTCTCTCTTACTGTCTGTGACTATTTCTCTTACTGTCAGTGTCTCTCTTACAGTCTGTGACTCTTTCTCTTACTGTCTGTGTCTCTCTTACTGTCTGTGTCTCTCTTACTGTCTATGTGTGTGTCTCTCTCTTACTGTCTGTGTCTCTCTTACTGTCTGTGTCTCTCTTACTGTCTGTGTGTGTGTCTCTCTCTTATAGTCTGTGTCTCTCTTACTGTCTGTGACTCTCTTACTGTCTGTGTCTCTCTTACTGTCTGTGTCTGTGTCTCTCTCTTATAGTCTGTGTCTCTCTTACTGTCTGTGTCTCTCTTACTGTCTATGTCTCTCTTACTGTCTATGTGTGTGTCTCTCTCTCTTACTGTCTATGTGTGTGTCTCTCTCTTACTGTCTGTGTCTCTCTCTTACTGTCTATGTGTGTGTCTCTCTCTTACTGTTTGTGTCTCTCTTACTGTCTGTCTGTGTGTGTGTCTCTCTTACTGTCTCTGTGTGTGTGTGTCTCTCTCTTACTGTCTGTGTGTGTGTGTCTCTCTCTTACTGTCTGTGTCTATCTCTTACTGTCTATGTGTGTGTCTCTCTCTTACTGTCTGTGTCTCTCTCTTACTGTCTATGTGTGTGTCTCTCTCTTACTGTCTGTGTCTCTCTTACTGTCTGTGTCTCTCTTACTGTCTGTGTGTGTGTCTCTCTCTTATAGTCTGTGTCTCTCTTACTGTCTGTGACTCTCTTACTGTCTGTGTCTCTCTTACTGTCTGTGTCTGTGTCTCTCTCTTATAGTCTGTGTCTCTCTTACTGTCTGTGACTCTCTTACTGTCTGTGACTCTCTTACTGTCTGTGTCTCTCTTACTGTCTATGTCTCTCTTACTGTCTATGTGTGTGTCTCTCTCTCTTACTGTCTATGTGTGTGTCTCTCTCTTACTGTCTGTGTCTCTCTCTTACTGTCTATGTGTGTGTCTCTCTCTTACTGTTTGTGTCTCTCTTACTGTCTGTCTGTGTGTGTGTCTCTCTTACTGTCTCTGTGTGTGTGTGTCTCTCTCTTACTGTCTGTGTGTGTGTGTCTCTCTCTTACTGTCTGTGTCTATCTCTTACTGTCTATGTGTGTGTCTCTCTCTTACTGTCTGTGTCTCTCTCTTACTGTCTATGTGTGTGTCTCTCTCTTACTGTTTGTGTCTCTCTTACTGTTTGTGTGTGTCTCCCTCTTACTGTCTGTGTCTCTCTCTCTTGCTTCTCTTACTGTCTGTGTGGGTGCCTCCCTCTGTTACTGTCCGTGTCCGCGCGTGTGTGTGTGTGTCCCTTACTGTGTGTGTCTCTCTCTCTCTTACTGTGTGTGTGTGTGTCTCTTACTGTTTGTGTGCGTGTCTCTCTTACTGTCTGTCTCGCTCTTACTGAGTGTCTCTCTCTTACTGAGTGTCTCTCTCTTATAGTGTGTGTCTCTCTTACTGTGTGTGTGTCTGCTTCTCCTACTGTCTATGTGTGTGTGTGTCTCTTACTGTTTGTCTGTATGTGTTTCTCTTACTGTGTGTGTGTGTCTCTCTTACTGTCCGTATGTCTCTCTCTTACTGTTTGTCTATGTGTTTCTCTTACTGTCTGTGTATGTCTCTCTTACTGTTTGTCTATGTGTTTCTCTTACTGTCTGTGTATGTCTCTCTTACTGTTTGTCTGTGTGTTTCTCTCTCTTAGGGTTTGTCTGTGTGTGTCTCTCTCTTACTGTGTGTGTCTCTCGCTCTCTCACTTACTGTCTGTATGTGTTTCTCTCACACACAGTCACAGTGAGAAAGACACACAGACAGAAAGAGAGAGAGACACATACACACATATACTATTTTTATAATCACAATGGAGCTGGTTTCAGTGTGAAAGTTTGGGCTCTCTGCTGTAGTTATTACCAGGCAATATTTATCATATCAAACATGTTAAAAAAAACTTGCAAACATTCAGAGGTAATAAAGAGACTTGACTATTGAGTTTCACACGGAACATCCTGACATGAACTTTCACAATTATGTAGGGTTCTGACAGGGTGAATTGTAATACAACACGATTCAGTGCCTTTCATGTCGAGAGGATGTCTCAGCAATAGATCAGTAATGGAGTCCTATAATAATAATAATAATCCTTGCATTTGATATAGCGCTTTTCACATCTTCTAGACGTCTCAAAGCACTTCACAGAATATACTGTAAAGTGAATTAACTATATATTTGTGGGCAAAACTCGGTAGGCAATTGCGCACAGCAGTGCCCCACAAACAGTCGTGGATTGAGTGACCAAATCATTATTGTTATTATATGATATTGTTATTATATTACAAATTATTATAGTGTAGTAGTTAGAGCACTCACCTTGCAAGCAAGAGGACCCGAGTTCAATTCCCAGACAGGATAAAAACTTAGGCACGTTTCCTTACTCCACGTGCCTCTGTTTACCATCAATAACTAGGAACCTGCTTGTTAGTTGATTAGTGGATCACTTTCCGGGGGCATTAATCCCTCCAAAAATAATTGGTCACTCAATCCATGACTATTTGTGGGACGCTGCTGTGCGCAATTGGCTGCCGTACTTCGCCCACAAAATACGCAGTCAATTCACTTTACAGTGTATTCTGTGAAGCACTTTGACATGTTTCAATGACATGATAAGGCGCTATATCAAATGCAAGGATTGTTATTATTAGTAATAGATTATTTGGGTGTAAAAATAGAATTCCTGGATTAACGCCGGTGTAATTTAACACTGTGCTTTGTGATGCTAAGTGTGAAACTAAGCAGTGTCCCACAAACAGTCGTGGATTGAAAATTACCAATTTATTATTGCTTTGTTTTGGAGGGATTATCATTAGGCATATGGAGTAAGGAAACTTGCCCAAGGTTTCGCCCTCTGCCTGGAATTGAACTCAGGTTTCTCGCTTGCAAGACGAGTGCTCTAACCACTGAGCTACAGGACTCCTCAATGTCCCATTCACTAGCTCTAACACTGCAGAGATCACACTTAACTTCTTGCAACTGGTTTACAATAAGTCCAGTTGCATTCTTGCGCATGTAAGAGATACACACACAGACAGAAGGAGAGGGAGTTACACACACACATACACTCACACTCAGTAAGAGACAGACACACAGATAGTACATTGCTAACACCATGAGTAAATGGTGTCTATGGTAACCAATGGCATTTGCTTGGAGTCAACTCAATTTTCTTCACATCATAAGATCACAAAATCGGTTCGGACGAAGAAGACCCTTCAGCCCATCCAATCTCCTCTCTCCAGAACATCCACCTTACCATCCTCCCAGTGTCCTGGTCTCAACACCCCACTTCCTGGTAACACAGTTCCAGTCGTCAATTACCCTCTGAATAAAGAAAATCTTCCTCATGTCTGTCCTGAACTTACCTCTTTACATCTCTAAACCTGTGTCCTCTTGTTCTACTCTCTTCTTACATTGTAAAGTATTGATCTAGGTTTACTTTTTCAATCCCATTTAAAATGTTGTACATCTCTATAAGCTGCTCTCTGAGTCATCGCCTCTCAAGACTGAAGAGTCCTATCTTGTCTAGTCATTGGTCACAGCTCATTCCTCTAACACTGGGGTTCATCCTCATTGCTCTCTCTGTACCACCTCTAGGGTCTGGACAGCCTTATGTTGCAGTGACCAGAACTGTGTGTAGTAAATTCTGCTCCCCCCTCACTTCCTTTCCCCCGACTACAACAACAACTTGCATTTATACAGCATATAGGGTATAGAGTCTCGAAGCATTCCATACTGTGGGGCTAAACATCGAGCAAGGGATTATTGACAACCAGATGTCTGATAAATATAGAAACCCATCCCCATGCTTAATAGTTTCCAAGCCAAACTGAGAATTCCATGCATCCCACCTATACATGGAAATCCCAGAGATAGATTGTTGGAATGGAATGCGCACTCTCTCCCTGGAGGGACACAGCCTGTTTACCTAATTCCAGAAAGTATTAGGTGCAGGTTGGCAAGAGCCAAGGCTTGGGGACCGCAGAGTGTATGTTGGGGTAACTGCTGGAGTCTAACCAGCTAAAACCACATAGCTATTGATAGCACTGTCTGGCAAGCTTTCCCACTGCTTGTCCAGCTCGGACCATACTACCCATTAGGGCTTTGGTTTGCAGGGTTAACAGAAGCTGGGTGGGAGGATTCCCTGCCCCTAGTGACTGGTCTTCCCTTCCAAGTCCTTCCAATGAGCCAAGGCTGGCTGTGCTGTCATCAGCAGTGCCCTGGAATACTGTGGACCTGCCTGGCTCAGGAGCTAGACTAGAGACCACCACTGGAGGGTGGGCGTGATTCCCACATCCATTGCCAAACCACCCCAACATCCTCCCCCACAGGAGGATAGTCACTAGTTGGTCATTTGACATCAGACAAATGCGGGTTTAAAGAAAGAAAAAGACAGAAAAGGGAGTGAGACAAAATGATGGCGGGAGGGAATTCCAGAAGTGAAGAGCATAGGAACCAAAAAAAAAACTGCTGAGAGGAGAAAGAATAAGGAATTTGAAATGGATCATTAATGAGAAGAAGGTTGACTTTGGAACAAGATTTTTTCGAAATCACCAAAATTGTTATGAAAGGTATGGCCAAAATTAAATCAATAATCAGCAGAGCCACTCAGAGATTCACTCACCCATTCACTTCACAGTTAACACCAATGGTTTACTGAACACTATCCAGTGATAGCACTCTGGCGTCTGAGTCAGAGGGTTGTGGGTTCATATGGTTAGACATGGAGTCCCTTAGCTTAGTAGTTAGCCCACTCGCCTCACAAGTGAGAGGACCTGGGTTCAATTCCTGGGCAAGGAAAAATCTTAGGCAAGTTTTCTTACTCCACACGCCTCTGTTTACCTACCAGTAAGTTGGAAGCTGGTTTTAGGTCTATCGGTGGATCATTTACCCTCCAAAAAAAAATTATTGGTCACTGAATCCACGACTGTTTGTGGAAAACTGCAGTACGCACTTGGCTGCTGCATTTCACCCACAAAATATACAGTCAATTCACTTTACAGTATATTCTGTGAAGCACTTTGAGACATATTAATGACGTGATAAAGTTCTATATCAAATTCGTATATTATTCTTCATGCCCTGCGTCAGGACTTGGAATCATTTCACACTCCAATGCAGTGCTGGTGGATGCTACATTGCTGGAGTTGCCATCCTTCAGATGAGACGTTAAATCAAGGTCTCGTCTGCCTGTTCAGGTTGATGTTAAAGATCCCATGGCAGTAATCGTAAAGAGAAGGGAGATTCTCTCTCCTTGTGCCCTGGCTAACCAGCCCCCAAATAAAATTGGGTCGCTCACTCTCTGTTTGTTGGACACTGCTCTGTACTAAACTGGCTGCCGTGTTACGCTCACAAAATACAAAATCAATTCACTTTGTCCTGTGAAGCCTTATCTCTGATGCAAGGATTATTGGGGAGGAGCCAAGGGAGTGCGATAAATTATCAACCTGGTTCAGTGGCTATCGCCCTCAGAAGATCGATTGTCAGTTCAAGCCCCACGTAAGGACTTTGTACTCATATTGACATTCCAGTGCAGTGCTGAGGGGAGCACTGCATTATCGGAGATGCCGTCCTTCGGACGTGACGTTAAATCTAGGCCCCGTCTAAGTCTGTGCAGGTGGACAATAAAGATCTCAGGCACTGCTTGAAAAGAGAAGTAAGTTTCTCTCTCCCGATGTCCTGGCCAACATTCCCCCAAATAAAATTGGTCACTCACTCCATGTTTGTGGGATGTTGTTTGCAGGAACTCTTTCCCTGGAGAGGTGCACCCTGCTCACCTAACCCTGATAGCGTTTGATGCAGGTTGGCAAGAACCAAGACTTGGGGACACCAGAGTGAGCATTGTGGGGGAGGGCAGGGGAGTGGCAACTGCTGAGGTTTGACCAGCGAAAACCAGCAAATTTGAACTTTTTTGGAAACTGGTTCTTTTACGAACTGTGAATGTTCCATCGATTTGACATGTCTCAGGTCTGAGGAATGTGCTCCTCACTCTGCCCACACCTGGGAACGTGTTCTGAGGCTGACTGCGGTGTCCTGGCTGGCACAGTGTGATTACCTGGTTGGATTCCTGGGATCATTGATCAGCCGCTGATCGAGTCCTGTTAATGTGGAGCTTCTGTCAACTGAGTTACCTGGAGTTAGGCAGGTCACAACTCACCATGTTTGACCACAAGCCAAGACACACTGTTCTAACCTCGTGAGGATCAGTATTTGGAAATCTGGGTAATGATCTATCACAACTGTGGATAACAACAACAAATTCCATGTGTATAGTTCCCTTCTTGTCGGGAGGGCAACCCAAGGTACTGGACAGTCAAGGATTTGCACCCGAGCTGGGATCCTGTTAGAATTCTTTTCCCCCTCCTCGCTTCCTTCCCTCCTCGCTTCTTTCCCCTCTAACTTCCTTTCCCAACGTGCTGGATCATTTTGTGGTGGAAACAGGAAATGATGTCAGCAGAAACTTGATGAGTCTGAAGTTGGCCATTTTGGCTTAGAGGAAAATTGGGATTTTATGGCCCCCAAATCCCACGTTATAAGGAGGCTCCTGTGAAGTTTCCGGGAAGACGGACTTCGGTTTCGCCCACAAAATCCACAGGTAATTCACTTTATAATCTATGAAGCGCTTTAAGACATCTCAATGACATGATAAGAACATAAGAACCTAAGAAATAGGAGCAAGAGTAGGCTATTCGGCCCCTCGAGCCTGCCCCGTCATTTAATAAGATCATGGCTGATCTTCTAACCTAATTCCATTAACCTGCCCTATACCCATATCCCTTAATCCCTTTAGTTTTTTAAAAATCTATTGATCCCAATCTTGAATATGTTCAATAACTGAGAATCCACAGCCTTCTGGGCTAGAGAATTCTATAAATTCACTACTCTCTGAGTGAAGAAATGTTTTCTCAACTCAGTTCTAAAAGGCTGACCTTTAATCCTGAGACTATGATCCCTAGTTTTAGATTCCCCAACCAGGGGAGACAGTCTCACAATATCTACCCTGTCAAGACCTTAAGAATCTTATAGGTTTCTATGAAATCACCTCTAATTCTTCCATATTCCAGAGAATATAGGCGTATATTCTACTCAACCTCTTCTCGTAGGTCAACCCTCTCATCCCAGAAACCAATCTAGTGAACGTACATTGCACCCCCTCTAAGGCAAGTATATCCTTTCTTAAATAAGGAGACCCAAACTACACACAATATTCTAGGTGCGGTCTCACCAGGGCCCTATACAATTGCAGCAAGACTTCCCTACTCTTGTACTCTAACCCCTTTGCAATAAACGCTAACATCTTATTAGCCTTTCTAATTGCTTGCTGTACCTGTATACTAACTTCCATTCCTTGCAAAGGAAAATCACCAAAGAAATTAAAACCATTCTCGCTATCCCTTGACAGGGTGTGAGATTCCTTCCCGCAAGCGATTGATTTTAAATGCGGAAGCATTCTTTTGCAATTTCAAGTTCAACCTGAGTTCAACTTTGCTTTGGGGAGTGCCAACCAGTGCCTTGGCTGTGTGTGAAAGTTGGTTTAATTTTAATTGAGTCTGGCTGGCACTCTGTAACATGTGCTGAAATATCCAGATAAGGAAATTAGTCCTCATTAAAGCAAAGAGATTTATGGACCTGCTTTCAGATGGAACTGGATAGACGCCGGTCTATTGAACAATGCAGCGGCAATCGACATTGTGGTTCTGAAATTCCATCTTCTCTGAAACTTGTTGCTAGGTGGACAAGTGGCAGGTCTGCAACAGTGGGATGGAGGCATTAGAGGGGGGTAAGAGGGTGTTTGGGAAATCCCTTGATCCTTGAGAAAATTGTGATGCCATAATCTTTGAGATAGGTGAGGTAAAACAAAGGATTCATGACAGAAACTCTTTCTGCACCCACCCCCCTCCCTCCGTGCCATCACCCATTCCACCTTCCCCAACCTCCGTCACATCGCTCGGCTCCACCACTGCCTCTCCCCTCAGGCATCCAGGCTCAACCATACTTGAGCCTGTTTGTTGGTCTTCCCAACTCTTCCCTCTACAAGCTTTAGATTATTCAGAACTCTGCAGCTTGTGTTCTCTCCGCACCAGCCTCCATGACCCTGTCACACCATCCTTACCTGACTCCACTGGCTCCCCATCCCCCAGCGGATAGAGTTCAAAATCCTCAAATGGCTGCCGCATTCGCCCACAATGTGATGTGGTCAATTCACTTTACAGTCCAATCTGTGAAGCGCTTTAAGATGTTGAGAAGACGTGAAAAGTGCTATATCAAATGGAAGGATTATTATTATTATATAGCGCCTTATCACGTCATTGAGGCGTCTCAAAGCGCTTCACACAATATGCTGTAAAGTGAATTGACTGACAATTGCCAATTGCGCACAGCAGTGTCCCCACAAACAGTTGTGGATTGAGTGACCAAATTATTATTTAATTTTTTTAAAGGGATTATTAACTCTGGAAAACGATCTGCCAAAGGACAAACAAGCCGGTTTGTACATACTCCTAAGTAAACAGAGGCGTGTGGAGTAAGGAAACGTGCCTAAGTTTTCGTCCTGCCTAGGAATCAAATCCAAGTCCTCTCACTTGCGAGGCAAGTGCTCTCACCATTGTGTTACAGGACTCCAGATCTGAGTTATTATTGTGAATTATCATAAACAGTGCAAGGACTGACCTAAAGTTCTTCACGTACAGCTTGTGTTATTTTTATAATCCTTGCATTTTTCATATAGCGTCTTATCACGGGTTTGAGGCATCTCAAAACTCTTCACAGAATATATTGTAAAGTGAATTGACTGTATTTTGTGGGAGAAAACGTGGCAGTCAATTGCACACAGCAGTGTCCCACAAACAATGAGTGAGTCCCACTCAATCCACTTTTAGTCCCACAACAGAGCAGCAGACTACCCTTGGGTTACAGTGACAGCTCGTCATTTCAGACAGGATGAGCGCCATGAACACAGAAACCCGTCGCCATGCTTAAAGAGTCAGGTTTGCCTACAAAACGCACGGTCACTGCAGCCCCTTGGGACGTCCTCCTGACGTGAAAGGCGCTATATAAATGCAACTTGTTGTTGTTATTTATATTGAGGAGCACTCCCAACGTGAATAGCACCACATCAGATGTAAGGAATTTTTGTTTTGTTCAGCTGGGTGTCTGACACATGTAGAAACCCATCACCGTGCTTAAGAGAATCAAAACCAACTGAGAATTCCATGCATCCCACTTACATGTGGAAATTCCCAAATGTATTTATTGGAATACAATGCACAATCTCTCCCAGTTACCTAAATCTGGAGAATATTAGGGGCGGGTTGGCAAAATCCGAGGCTTGGGAACCCCAGAGTGTGCGTTGAGGTAACTGCTGGATTCTAACCAGCTAAAACTTCACACCACTTGTCCAGCGAGGACCACCTTTCCCATTAGGGCTTTGATGGGCAGGGATAACAGTATGCTACTGGGAAAAATCCCAGCCCCAGTGACTGGTCTGGCCTTCCCAGTCCAACTTATGAGTTAGGCTGTTCCATCATTGACTTTGTCTTTGAGTACAGCGGATGTGCTTGGCTCAGCAACCCACCACTACAGAGACCCACACGGAGGATTAGGTTGAGTTCTAATCTACCCTTGACAGGCTTGTCAGAGTTTTAATACAATACAATCCAAATTACATTTGTAAAGCACCTTTCACGTTGGGAGGACGTCCCAAAGCAGACATGTTTTAACATGTCCTCCTGTACATTGTTTGAAATGAGAAGGGAGATTCTCCTGCTGTCCTGGTTACCAATCAGATAAAAGTGGTCATTCACTTCACTACTGTTTGTGACGATCTTATTAGGCACTATACCAAATGAAAAGACTATTATGAGCAATAGTGTAGTACTGCAGAGGAACTAGCTATAACAATTTTTGGCTGGATTTAATATTTTTTCTAAATTCTGCTCAACCTTATCAACCTTAAATTTTAAGACAATGTGGCGTTGAGGCCAGGAGAACTCCAATTTCTGAAGCTTCCTGTTAGTAGACAGCTATATTTTTTCCCGCAATTAGGCGATGTGACAACATGAATCAGAGCAAATATAACAAGTTCAGATGTCTCCTGAGACTGACACAGGTGTTTTTAGAGAACTCAATGCTCTGATGCTTTTGCACATGATGCTGCAGTAAAAGGCACAGTAATGATTGCTCTCAAAGCCCAGGGTCAACAATTGTCAGTCGGCAGCATTCTAGATTAGATGGTTGCGAGTTCAATCCCTACATCAGAACATTGGTTAGTGCTGTCTCCTCTGGGTTTGAAGGTTGTGGTTTCAAGTCTCACATCAAGATCTTGAACTCACAACAACAACACTGTGGAGGCCTGTACTGTAGTGGTTAGAGCACTCCTCTCACAAGCGAGAGAACCTGAGTTCGATTCCTGGACAGGGTGAAACCTTAGGCAAGTGACCTTACTCCACACACCTCTGTTTACCTAGCAGTAAGTAGGAACCTGTTTGTTAGTCAATTAGTGGATCGCTTTCTGAGGGAAATAATTCATTAAAAATATGTGGTTACTCAATCCACGACTGTTTGTGGGATACTGCTGTGTGCTATTGGCTGCCGTGTACAGTCAATTCACTTTACAGTATATTCTGTGAAGTGCTTTGAGATGTCTCAACAACATGATAAGCCTATATCAAATGCAAGGATTATTATAATTATTAACAACAACAATTTGGATTTACACAGTGCCCTTCACACGGGTAGCATCTTGGAGCGCTTAACAGTGGCAAAGCTTGACACTGAGCTAGGGAGAGAGGGGAGGTGACTGTAGGCACGGTTAAAGAGGAAGGTCTTCAGGTATGATCTGAAGACTGAGGTGAGGCAGAGAGATTGAGGCAGAGAGTACCTGAGTTGGTTGACATGTCACCAGCCTGGCTAACATTCCAGGGCAGTGCTGGGTGGAGCACTGTATTGCCAGAGGTCTGTCCTTTCAATGAGACATTGAACTGAGGTCCCATTTGCCTGTTCCTCAGGTGGCTGTTAAAATTCCTTCACACTGTTGGAAAAGAGAAAAGGTTTTTCTCCTGGGGTCTTCACAACCAATCCTCCAGATAAATTGGCTCTTTAGCTCCTGGCTGCTGGTGGGATCTTGCTGGGTAAAGGTGACAGCTCCATTTGGTCAACAAATAAACAGTCACTGCACTTGACTACAAAGTAATAATCCTTTCATGATTTACCGCCTTATCACGTTGAAACATCTCAAACACTTCTGTAAAGTGCAGCAACTGTATATTTTGTAGGTGAACAAGGCAGTTAGTTCTGCACACAGCAATGTCACTCAGACAGCCATAGAGTGAGTGATCAATTTTATCTGGAGGATTGTCAGGAGAGGGAAACTCCTTTTTCATTCTGAATAGTGTCATAGGAGTTTTAATATCCACCTGAATAGGCACTGATGGGACCTCAGTTTAATGTCTCATCCAAATGACCACATCTCCGACAAAATGATTTGCAAGAGTACATGACATGATGCAGTGATCGCCGTTACAATTTCAATGCAGTGCTTAGAGATGTTTCGCTGTTACAGGCACCTTATATTTACATTGATATATAGCGTTGGGAGGACGTCCCAAAGTATTTGCGAGCCCTGGCTTGGCACCCGAGCTGGGGGTGAAAGTGTAAGTGGGTGTGTGTGAGGAGGGGATAGGTGACGGAGAGCTCCGTCTTCAGGCAATCCTTGAACGAGGGATGGGAGGGAGCGAGTTGGAGAGATTCTGCAATGGAATTCCAGAGATGTGAAATACAAGTGTTATTTTATTCATTATTAAGCATTGATATTAACCCTGCATTGGAAGATTCTCGCAGACAGAGTCTAATTTATGCCCAGTGTCCGTCTGGCTTTTGGGATCTTATTATTTTCACAGTAAAAAAACATTTGAACTCCTTGTGACATCTTGACCATCTGCGACCAGGGCTCCCTCTGCCTCCTCGTCCTCCTCGACCTATCAGCCGCATTTGATACGGTCGACCACGCTGTTCCTCCTCCACCGCTTGTCCTCTCACCTCAACTTCAAGGCCCAGTCCTTGAGTGGTTTAGGTCGTACCTCTCCCACCATCTTCATTTTGTTTCCACAAATGGCTTTCCCTCCAGCCCCCGCACTGTCTCGTGCGGTGTCCCTCAGGGCTCTGTCCTCGGTCCCCTCCTCTTCACCCTCTATATGCTCCCCCTTGGTGACATCATCCGCAGATATGGGGTTAACTTCCACTGTATGCGGCTGACACCCAACTCTATTTTTCCTCCTCTACCCTCAACTCCACGACCCCCGATGTCCTGACAGTCTGCCTGTCCGACATCGAGTCCTGGACGAGAGACAACTTTCTTCAGCTCAACGTGTGCAAAACCGAGGCCCTCCTGATTGGCTCATGTCAGCGCCTCCGCATCTCAGGCGCTGACAGCATCAGCATCCAAGGCTGCGCTCTCCACCTCTCAAAGCCGGTCAGGAACCTCGGCGTTCTGTTTGACCCTGAGCTGTCCTTTCTCCCTCATATCCGCGCCACAACTGGCACCGCCTTCCATCACCTCCGGAATATCGCCAGACTACGGCACTACCTCACCCCTCACTCTGCTGAAACTCTGGTCCACGCCTTTATCACCTCAAGGCTGGACTATGGGAACTCTCTCCTCCCCGGCCTTCCCGGCACCTCCCTCCACAACTGCAGGTCATTCAGAGCTCTGCAGCTCGTGTACTGTCCCGCACCAGACACCGCGACCACATCACTCCCACCCTCGCTCGCCTCCACTGGCTCCCCATCCTCAGTGCTGATAGCAGGGTTCTTCATTTCAATTAATTTACTGTGTAAATCTCTGTTTTTCTTTCAAACCATCTGTTTTTTATAGTCTGACCTTGGCAACATTGGAGGTGGTAGGTCTGTCTGGGAGGGAGCTTGTAGACATGGCAATCACAGTGTACAGCTTCATTGCTGTTATCTCATGATGGATGTAATGGATTAATGCACGGGGTTGAGTTTGGGTTTGCAGCTTGATACAGTCCACCGTGGAGTCTCTTCAACTCGCTCCCTCGCGTGTGGAGTAAGGAAACTTGCCTAAGGTTTCTCCCCACTTGGGAATCGAACCCGGATCCTCTTGCTTGCGAGTGCTCTAAAATTTATAACAGATAGACCTTTAAAGAAGACCTGAGTATTTCCAAAGGTTTGACATTTTTGAGTGCACAGCAATTGTTCCTATGACCATTAATTTTCACAATACTGTACAACTGTGCACAAATCCATAAATATCCTAACTTACAGAAGATATCCTCCTGATTTGAAAAATGCAATTTAAATATAGTTGTATTGCAATTTCCTTCCCCTTCCCCCCACTGTACCACCACTCCCCACCTACTGGCATCTTGGACCGAGAACAGTGATGTGGGCTGGGTGGGAGATTGGGGCGGGAGTCAACTCTATCCCCTATATGTTAGACATTGCTGGAGAACTGAAAGACAAGAAATTTTTGAACACAATGAGAGACTGTCTGTCAGCACAGGTAGATAGAGGGAGTACCATGTGTGGTCTCTTCACTAAAAGTTTCCATTCACTGTCAAAGCTGCTATCAACAAGTCTAACTGAAGGCTGAGAGCCATCTCAAGGGCATTTCACTATAAGACAAACAAGTGACTCTAGCCTTGTGCAGCAGATTACCAGCAGAAGGAGCTGATAGGTTCCCTCATTTTAAAGTAAAATATATATATAGAACTGAATAAGTATTTAAGGTTTCATTTGCCACATAACATTTCAAAGAGCCTCGTGGGGAATTGCTGTCAAGTGTAGTGACTGTGTATTGATAATAACAATGCTTGCATTTGATATAGCGCCTCATCACGTCATCGTGACATCTCAAAGCGCTTCATAGGATATACAGTATAAAGTGGATTGACTGTATTTGGTGGGTGAAATGCGGCAGCCAATTACACACCACAGTGTCCCACAAACAGTCGTGCGTTGAGTGACGACATTTTTTGCACGCTCGCCAATACGCTACAGGACTCCACAATTATGGAGACATTTGGGAGCTAATTACTGAACAGTGATTTTCAGTGTTGCCAGCCTGTCGCCGAATGAGTTAAGTCTGACTGTGAACCCATCGCCATTATTAATCCACCAAAGATTGTTGGACTTGTGGAATGCACAATGTCTTGCTAAGGCTAAACCAGTTTCGAACTTTTGCCGAATTCTGGACTGATATGTGATACGCTGTAAATAACTCCCCCATATTATCGTGTGGTTGATCAACTTTCACAGCCATTTCAATAGGTTACCTTGGTTACCATTCACTCTCTGAAACCACTAAAAAACCATACCTCATCCCTTCGTTACATACAACCCTGGCCTCCCAGCGAGAAATAGTTGTGAATAGCTGGAATGCCCAATTCGCCTACAAAAATATACAGTCAATTCACTTTACAGTACGTTCTATGAAGCACTTTGTACCAAATGCAAGGATTATTATTATTATTATTCTCTCAGACACCAAAATGTTACAGGCTCAGTGTGGTCAGTTTAATGGTGCAATAATTCCAATTTACAAAGCTGTGTTGTGAGCTTTGATATGGCAAACTGTGTGCAGTTTTAGTCATTAATCTTCAGCATTTACTCACACACAACCATGGCTCTTGCCAACTGACCTGCATCGGGACTTCAACTCACATAGTCTAAGCTGACACCAATGCAGTGCTGGGGGGTGTTGCATTGTCAGAGGTGCAGTCTTTCAGATGAGACATTAAACCGAGATTCAGTCTGATGTTCACGTGGACGTTAAAGATCCCATGGTACCATTCAAAAACGAAAAGGAAATTTCTCTCTCCCAGGGTCCTGGTCAACAATCCCCCAAATAAAATTGCTCATCTGTTTCATGGCGGTTTGTGGGTTACTGCTGTGTGCAACTGGCTGCTGCGTTTCACCCACAATTTACACAGTCAACCACTTTACAGTAAAAGTCCTGTGAAGGCTTTGAGACATCTTGACTGTGCAGTGTAGGTATTTTTGTGGGTGAAACATGGCAGCCGATTTACGCATGGCGACCACCCACAAAGAACCTAAACCGAGTGAACAATTTTATTTGTGTGGGGAGAGGTAGAGTGCGGAAATTGTTAATAATAATAATAATCCTTGCATTTGATATAGCGCTTTTCACGTCTTCTTGACGTCTCAAAGCGCTTCACAGAATAGACTGTAAAGTGAATTGACCGTATATTTGTGGGCAAATCCTGTTGACCAGGATACAAACACATGTTTTCTCTCATTTTAATAATCACAATCCTTGCATTTGGTATGGCGCCTTATCATGTCGGAAGGACGTCTCAAAGCACTTCACAGGATTTACTGTGAAAAGAAGTGACTGTGTATTCGTAGGCAAACACGGTGGACAGTTGCGCACAGCAGTGTCACACAAACAGTCACTCATGGAGTGAGTTTTTATCAATTTTACCAATTTTGTTTTGTATTTTTTCTTTGAAAAAAAAGAGCAATATCTTGGCAATATTTCCTACCTCAGTTTGTTGTATTTTGGGGGTTTGATTGTTTGTGTGTATGTGTGTGTGTGAGAGAGAGAGAGAGAGAGAGAGATTGAGAGTATGTGTTTGTGTTGTAAAGAGATGGAGGTTAGGACCCAGGGGTGTGGGTTTTGGGGGCTGGCACTCTGGCAGTATTTCAAGTCAGTTTCACTTTGCTTAGAAACTCTTTTGATGTGAGAGAGAGAGACAGAGAGACACGCTGGGATGTGCATGAGGGAGTGATGGAGCATCTCTCAAGTTGCAGTTAGAGTGGATACACTGCGATGGAGAGAGAGGGAGATTTGCAATTGCAGACAAGTGGTGAGAAAGAGAGGGAGAGAGATCTTAAAGATCTCTTAAAACTCGTGGTGAACCAAGAGTTGTGGTTTTAAGTCATATAAATGAATAGATGCAAACATATTAATGGGGGGGGGGGGGAATGGGGAAGTTTAATCTTATAGATATTTTAGAACAGTCTAGAATTTTGCAAATGATTTATTTGCAGAATGAAACTTGGGTGAAAGTATAATGCATGGTGGAAAGAAAAAGTGTGTGGGGAGTGGGGGGGGGGGGGGGGGGGGGGGAGGACTTTTTTCTCTCTCTTGTTTCTGTTTGTTTCCTCTTTCCTTTTTTCCCCTCTCTCTCTCTGTATCATTCTCTCACTGTTTCTTTCTCTCTCCTATTCATTTTACACAGTGCTGCCCTACCTCTTGCCTTTGAGATGTAGAGGAATTGTATCCAATTGTTTATCTCTATTTGAAATAATAATAATCCTTGCATTTGATATAGCGCTTTTTCACGTCGGGAGGCCGTCCCAAAGCGCTTCACAGAACACACTGTAAAGTGAATTGACTGTATATTTGTGGGCGAACGCGGCAGCCAATTGCGCACAGCAATGTCCCACAAACAGTCGTAGATTGAAAATGACCAATTTATTATTGTTTTTGGTTTTGGAGGGATTATTATTAGGCTCTGTGTGGAGTAAGGAAATTTGCCCAAGGTTTCGCCCTCTGCCTGGAATTGAACTCAGGTCTCTCACTTGCAAAGCGAGTGCTCTAACCACTGAGCTACAGGACTCCTCAATGTCCCATTCACTAACTGGAGCAAATTTGTTCCCCCCCCCCAAACAAAAAAAAAACCCCAATGTATTGCAAACTTCTCCCCCCAGTAGGATCACTGGGTGGCTGGAGGGAGAGACTGTAGCAAAAGAGGATGTGAAAGGATACACTCAGAGGAGAGAAAGAGTGTAACAGTATCAGTTTTAACACCTTGTCTTTGAGGAAACCACATGTTTAGGGGAAACTGGATTCATTGTATCTAATGGTGTTAAAGGTCTCACAGAGAAAGATAAGGGAGAAGGGGGAGAGAGAGAAAGAGAAAAGGGGGAGGAAGAGAGAGAGAGAGAGAGAAAGGGGAGGGAGGGAGAAAGGGAGAGAGAGAGAGAAAAAAGGGGGAGGAAGAGAGAGAAAGAGAGAAAAAGGGGAGGAAGGAAGAGATAGAGAGAGAGAAAGGGGAGGGAGGGGGAGAGAGAGAGAGAAAAGGGGAGAGAGAGAGAGAGAGAGAGAGAAAAGGGGGAGGAAGAGAGAGAGAAAATGGGGGGAGGGAGAGAAGGGGGGAGAAAGTGGGGGGGGTGGGGCAGTGTACATTTATTGCCATGTTGTGAGTGCAGAGTTTGGAAGGATTTACAGTAGTAAAGAGGAAGTTACTGTCTGAGTGTGATATCTTTCTCATTGAGGGCTGATGTGGTGTTAATGTGTGAAGCGCTCTGGGACGCTGCCCTGTGTGAGGGGCGCTATATAAATGCAACTTGTTAATGTGTGCTGGTGCTCGATGAGAGGTGTCTGGGGGCTCATTCAGGGGTCTGGGGTCCAGCGTCTTGGGACATCCTTCCGACTTGAAAGGTGCTATACAAATGTAATTTGTTGCTGTTGTTGTGCCAGGTGCCCTCTGTGACCTCAGTTTACTTGACCATAGCAGGGACGTTGAGACAGAATCAGGAATAAACTTCTTAATAGGCAACTACACAAATTATTTCCTTGAAAAGTAAAAATAATAATAATCCTTGCATTTGAAATAGTGATTTATCACATTGCTGAGACATCTCAAAGTGCTTCACAGGATATACTATATAAAGTGAATTGACTATATATTTTGTGGGCGAAACATGGCAGCCAATTGCGCACAGCAGTGTCCCACAAACAGTCATGGATGGAGTGACCAACATTTTTTTATTTATCGTTTGGAGGGATTATTACTCCTGGAAAGTAATCTGCCGATTGACTAACAACCAGGTTCCTACTTACTGCCTAAGGTTTCGCCCCCCACAGGAATCGAACCAGAATTGGAAAAAAAACTTCTTAAAAGGCAATAGACAAATTATTTCTTTGAAAATTAAATATACTGTAATAATGATCCTTACTTGTGGTATAGTGGGATGGACAGCGTAAAGTGCTTCACAGGATATACTGTAATGACTGTGTAATTTTTGCGCAAAACATGGCAGCTAATTTTTGCACAGCCCAGAGGCAATGTCCCCTGGATGAGACGTTACACTCAGTTTCTGTCTGTAGCTGTTCAGGTGGTCATTAAAGATCCTTTTCTTTAATGACTTCTTTTCGAAAAGAAAAAGGAGTTTCTCTCTCCAGGTGTCCTAGCTGACAATACCCCCAGATAAAACTGGTCACTCACTCCATGGGCTGTTTCTGGAACATTGCTATGTGCAAATAAGCTGTTGTGTTTGCCTACAAAATACACAGTCACTACACTTTACAGTATATCCAAAGAACCGCTTTGAGATATCTTCATGGTGTGATAAGACACTGTATCAAATGCAACAATTATTTTTATTACTATTAATAATATTACCCAAATCTATTCACAGTGATGGAGATTGGTGATTGCTGTGACTTGGTGTGGGTACAGTAGGTCAAAGTATAAGGGATGGGTGAGGCAGGGGGCGGGGTTTGGAGGCATTTGAGTCTCATTAAAATCAAATATAATTTTATTACAAGATGAAATTCCGCTTTCTTTTTTGATTCAGACACCCCAGCCCCAGCCATGTCTGCGAATGGATATTTCTATCAGGAAAGTGGTGAGTGGTTTCTGCTATGTTTCATGTTTTGCATAACTTAGATGCCTCAGACGTGCCTGGGAATTGTTTCCTTCTTCAGAACAGTGTGTCGCCTTGGCTCAGTGGGTAGCTCTCTCGTGTCATGGGTTCAATCCCCATATCGGGACTTTGAGTTCACAGTCCTTCTCCGGGTGTCCTGGTCAACAATCCCACAGACAAAACTGATCACTCAATCCACGACCGTTTGTGGGACACTGCTGTGCGCAATTGGCTGCCACATTTCACCCACAAAATAGTCAATTCACTTTACAGATATCTTTGAGACATCGCAACGATGTGATAAGGGGCTATATCAAATGCAAGGATTATTATTATTAGGACTGTTGACTTCAAAATGTTATGGAATGGTAAGCAGAAATTTGGGAAATAATCAAAGTCAATACTAATTGACTGTAAAGTCATGATGTGGCCGGGTATATTGGGGGAGATGGAGAGGAGGAGACCTTTCAGCCTGTCCAGCCCTATTCCTTCAGTTTATATTGCCGTTCGCCTGCAAGTACACAGTCACTGCACTTCACAGTGAAATCCCACAAAGTATTTTGAGACGTTTATTTTAGTGGTGATAGGCACATTCAAAGATGGGATTTGAGGTGAAATTTATACAGAATGAGCCTAGGAATTTGTCCGTTGGCGGAGAGTAGGTGCGCAAAAGTCTTTGGAATTCTTCAGAAGAGTTACCGCCAGAAAAAAACTAGTTACGCATAACTTAAGCTCTTTAAAGTATTTAATGGTCTGTTTTTATTGTGGGGCGTCCATAGCCTCTGGGTGGAATGTGACCTTTTATACTTTAATACTAATTTTGCTGGATTTCTATTGAGTGCAGATGAGTGTATAAACCAGGCATTGGGGACACGCTGACTGTTAACAACAGCAGCAGCAAATTATATTTCTATAGCGTCTTTCACGTCGGGAGGATGTCCCAAGGTGCTGGACAGTCAGGGATTTGAGCCCTGAGCAGGTGGTTGGATTAAAGAGTAGGGAGGGTAAGAGGGTGACTGAAGGCACAGTTGAAGAGGAAGATCTTGAGATGTACTTTCAAGGAGACAAGGGAGGGATAAGCTAGAGGGACTGTAGGATGTAGTTCCAAAGTTCTGGGAGCAGAGAGGTTGAAGGCCCGACCACCAATGGTGGGGCAGGCTGGGCCGGGTGGGTGGGTGATGTGGAGCAGGCCAAAGCCCGCTGAGCGGAGGGAGCAGACAGGTCTGTAATGGAGTGTTTGTATAAAGATAACAGATCTTTATTCCCCCCTCCCCAGGGAATCTGAGATCTGGGAATGAGGAAACCGCGGAGAGCCAAGAGAACGCCCGGGGTGAGATGCATGAGATGGTTAGCGATGATGACATCCGATTCTTTGTCAACATGAATGTCAAACTGGACACGAGCATTGATGGTATGTATGGTGCATGTTGACGTGTGTTGGTGAAGTCTGGGGGGATGGTGCTGAGTATACTCACCCACACTAAAATATACTCACACCAGTCCTCACCAGGCTCCACTGGCTCCCTATCATAGAATGGATCGATTTTGAGATCCTCTCACTCATCTACAAATCCCTTCATACCCTGGCACCTCCCTACCTCTCTGACCTACTTTCTACCCCACGCTGCGTCCGCTCAGCTAGCTCTGGCCTCCTGCTTGACCCTCATTTCCTCCGCTCCACCATCGGTGGCTGCAATTTCAGCCACTACGCCCCGAAGATTTGGAACTCTCCTGTCCAATCCCTCCACCTTTTAGATCACAACTAGAGACCTTCTTTCACTGTGTCAGACACTGTATGATGTTACATACAGTGTACCAGTTACTGTACAATTTATTTTGAACAGCCGAGTGTCTGACAAATGCAGAAAGGAATCGCCATGCTTAAGAGTATCCAAACCAAACAAGAGTTCCATGCATCCCACCTACATACAGTGTCAGTCACTGCTTGGTATATAGTGTGTAAGTCATTGCTAGATATCAGTTCAAACATATCGTTTTTATGTAAAGTTGATTCACTTTTCTTGTAAAAATTGAACTTAAAATGAGAGTTAAACACGCAGAACCATTTTGACCTGATCAGGATAATGTGGCTGTGTGTGCAGTGTGCACGCCTCTCGGGGGACGCTGGGTGCGTTGAGGAAGTTATCAAGTCTCTTTGGTTGAATTGTCTGGGCTATTGTTCATAGAATGGTCCGGTGATTTGTGTTTTTATTATAAGGGAAAGAACAGCTTGTTGGGTCGACGGATGGGGGGGAGGGGAGAGGGAGGCGGGGAAGGGTGAAATCTCTCTTGGCAACGGAGCCGATCGATTCCCCTGAGAGCTTGCTCAGTGAATGACTTCCCTGGTCAGAATGGGGACTGAACATTGCACAATGCAGGGCCATTTCCTCACATTGACTCGCGAGGCATTTCATGTCAATGCTGAGTCGCCGCCAAAACTTTGAAGTGAACGAGAGAGAGTTTCTCCTCTTCTTTTTTCCCCTTCCTCCACCCTCTTCCCTTCTTCTGTACTCCCCCGCTACCACTACCCCTCCCCTTCCCATCTAAAGGTACGGCACATTAACAAGGCTGATTGTGGTTGGGATGTGAGTGCAAAAATAAATAATAATAATAATCCTTGCATTTGATATGGCTCCTTATCATGTTGTTGAGATGTCTCAAAGCGCTTCACAGAATATACTGTAAAGTGAATTGACTGTCTGTTTTGTGGGTGAAATATAATTAAATACGATAAATAAATAATAATCTTTCCTTCTTTAGAAGACAGAAAGGAATTGCTGCCAAGTGTAGTGACTGTGTATTCTTTAGCCACCCGCAGCAGCCAATTTGCTCTCAGCAAATGTCCTACAAACGGATGAGATGAGCAACTATTTTTGTTTATCCAGGGGATGGTTGACCAGGACACCGGGGTAGGGAGACTCCTCTTTACAAGTAGTTTAATGGGATCTTTAAAGTCCACCTAAACAGGCAGAATGACCTCGGTTTTACGCCTTATCTGAAGGACGGCCTCTGTGTGCTCTGACACTACAGCATAATGCCCTCTCACCTCCAGCATTTGCTTAAGACTATTAGAAAAAGAGAAGGAAGTTTCTCTCTCCCATTGGCCAGGCTAACAAATCCCCCAGATGAAAAACCGGTCACTCAATTAATGGGTATTTGCGGGATGTGGCTGTGTGCAAATTAACTGCCAGTTTCACCCACAAATACAATTACTCTCCAATAAAATCCCACAAAGTGCTTTGAGAGATCATCCTGAAGTGATAAGGCAATGTGCCAAATGCAAGAATTTGCTTTTCAAAATCTGCTTTAAAAAAAAACTACGCTTTTCGACTATGCCTACTGGCAATTCTTTTCCCCCCCGTCACCCCCTCACCCGTGTTAAGTGCTCCCAAGACGTCACTCTGTGTGAAGGGTTCTGTGTGAACACAAGGTGTTGCTCTGAATTATTTCTGTGTTGGGACGGTCGAGATTTTAAGTCGTTTGGAATGACAGAGCTTCTCAGGTGAAATCCTGTCTTGGGAGCATTACTATTTTACTAGGGGTAAACTAGTTACACAGTAATGCTGTCAAGCATTTAGAAGCTATAATAGCTTAGCAACAGAGTGACGTAGTAACGCTTTTTATTTAGACCATTGGTCTACCTCGCCGCCTCCCCAAGTAGCTCTTGCTGTCCTAGCACTTTGCTCCACATGCTTTTTGCTGTTTGTTTCAATGAAAAAAAATCTCCCTCATTTCCTCCTCCTCCTATTTCTATTAGTGAGCGTGTAAACGCTGAGCAGGGTGCCCGACAAGGTACAGTGGAGCTCAGTTGTAATGGTTGGGAACCCAACCCAGCTCTCTCCTAAAACAAAACTTCTGGGTCACCCGGTCACTGCCGCTGTCCTTTCCTGTACTTGTATAAGGCATGCATTTTATTGCAATGAATGGTGTCCATGTGGAGTCCCCTGGGTTAGTGGTTAGCGCTCTTGCCTCGCAAATGAGAGGACCCAGGTTCGATTTTTGGGCAGGACGAAGCCTTAGACAAGTTTCCTTACACCACATGCCTCGGTTTAGGTCAGAACTCGGTTGTTAGTCGATTGGTGGATTGCTTTCCGGGGGTAATAATCCCTCAGAAAAAAATGTGGTCATTCAATCCACGACTGTTTGTGCGATGTAGCTGTGTGCAATTGGCTGCCGCATTTTGCTCACAAAATATAATAGTAACAACAAGATTACATTTGTATAGCGCCTTTTACGTCGGGAGGACGTCCCAAGGCGCTGGACAGAGTACAGCATTTCAGACCCAAATTATTATATATAATAATAATCCTTGCACTTGAAATAGCTCTTTATCACATGATTCAGACGTCTCAAAAGTGTGGAGTAAGGAAACTTGCCTCAGATCTCACCCTGCCTGGGAATCAAACCCGGGTCCTCTTGTTTCCGAGGTGATTGCTTTATCAACTACGCTATATGACTCCCAAGAAAATACACAGTGAATTCACTTTACATTGTATCCTGTGAAGCACTCTGAGAGGTCTAAACGACATAATAAGGCGCTACATTATTATTATATTATTATGGTGCAGCCGCATTATAACCAAATTTGCTCTGCAAAGAAGAGCATGATAATGGGGCCCCACTGTGGAAAGTCGGTACATGTATATGGCACACTGAAATGCTAGGTAAACAGAGGTGTGCGGAGTAAGGAGAATTGAATTGAACCCTGGTCCTCTCGCTTGTGATGTGAGCATGCACTACACTGCAGGACTCTGCATGGATGTGACACTCCATTTGAACTGCAGTGGCATTTTAACATCGCTTTCATATCTCTTCACTTCCAGGAGAAAACAACTCAGGATCTGTGCTTATACACACATCAAGAAAGGTAAGCGGCACATTGTAACTTTATTGTTTACCCCCACCCTCATCCCTTAAAACCCTTATTTCCCCTGTGTGCGTGCGCGCTCACTCACTCAATCAATCGAGCATGTTAACTGCTGTGCTCGATTCAAAAGGTGGTGGGTTTAAGCCCCACCTCGGAAACTTTGAGTTCACAGTCTGGACTGACGCTACAGTTCGGTGCTGGAGGATCTCCACATTATCTGAGGTGCTGTCCTTCGGATGAGACGTTGAACCCAGATCCCGTCTGTGCTTGTTCAGGTGGACTTCGTGGACTTCCTCCCAAGATTCCGCAGCGCCATTGGGAAAAAAATAAGGAAATTTATCTCTCCCGGTGTTCTGGCATTCACCTACAAAACAATCACTCCACTTTACAGTAAATCTCGTGAAGTACTTTGAGACACCCTCCTGGTGTGAAAGGTGCTATGACAAATGCGAGGATTATTATTACATTTTATTTCATTAACATTATTTTTTCTGTGTTTATTGAATTAGCATAACTTTATTATCTTATTATTATGTTACTTCAGTTTAAATCACTCCGTAGAGGGGTCTCAATGATGTTAGAAGGCACTATATCAGATGTTGCAGCGATGATGATAGGAATTATGTTAGTTTCTCCCATTTTACAGCATATTCTGTGAAGCTCTTTGAGACGTCTTGAACACGATAGGGCTCTGTATCAAAGATGCATTGCCACGTACTTATATTATTATATTTCCACATAGTTATCTTTATTATTATTATTAACCCTCTCTGCTCTGTTTGCCTGCTCACCTCTTCCCGTCCCCCCATTGTCCCACTCTTTCCCTGCAACCGGCTCTAACTCTCCCCCTTCCACACCAACCCCCACCTCTCTCTCTCATCCCTCCCCTCCCCCCACAGTACCTGAAGCTGAAGAACTTTGGGGAGGAAGTGCGAGCTCACCTGGACCTGGATGGATTCCTGATGGGGACGGGGGTGATGTTGGACACGGCAGCCCCCTCCCTGGACCAGGTCCTGAGTGAGATGCTCACCCAGACCACCACTGAGAGCTCGAAGCCTGGCTCCGACTGTGACCAGCTCCTGGCAGCTCTCTTCACCGACTCAGAGGCCGTGCAGGACGGCAATGGTATGGGCTCTGGCGGGGTGGGGGGTGGGGAAGGCAGGGGAGTGGGAGGAACCTAATTGTTAGTCGATTAGCAAATTGCTTTCCAAGAGTAATAATCCCTCCAAAACAAGCAAACAAACAAAAAATGTGAACACACAATCTACGACTGTTTGTGGGACACTGCTGTGCATAATTGGCTGCCATGTTTCACCCACAAAATACACGGTCAATCCACTTTACAGTATATCCTGTGAAGCGCTTTAAGACGTCTCAACAACATGATGAGGCCCTATGTCAAGTGCAAGGATTATTATTATTATTTGTTTCTTTGGGAGTTTTGGGGGGTTTTGTTCCTGATGCAGAAACCTATCGTGCTTAAGAGAATCGAATGCCTTAGCATGTCCTTCCAGCATGAGAGACGCTTCATAATTGTTAACAGATTGAGAGTTCCACATGTGTATGCCAGTGACACATGGATATTTCGCTCTTTCTGGAATGGATGTGCTCTCTCTCTCTCACGCGCAATCTCTTCCTGGTAGGGATGCACCTTGCTTATCTAATCCCAGAGAATCGTAGGCACAGGTTGGCAAGAGCCAAAGCTTTGGGATTCCAGAGTGTGTGTTGGGGTAACTCCTGGAGTCTAAAACCGCAGAGCTTGCCAATGATACTGCTGTCTGGCAAGCTTTCCCGCCACTTGTCCAGCTAGGACCACCCTATCCATTACGGCTTTGGCTTGCAGTGTTTTCAGGAGCTGAGTGCGATGACTCCCAGCCCCCAGTGACTGGTTTGCCCTTCCAAGTACTGCTGATGAGCCAGACTGTGCTGTGATGTTATCAGCAGTGGCCTGGAATACTGCCTGGCTCAGGATCTGGACTAGAGACTGCTACAGAGAGCTGGCTCAATTCCGGCACTCCATTGCCAGGCATGCCACCTTCGAGCCAATTCAGGAGGATTAACAGGAGCTGAGTGGGGAGAATTCCAACAACTTGCATTTATGCAGCACCTTTCATGTCGGGCGGCATCTTGGAATGCTGAACTGGCGTCCTGCTTGTCCCTCGTCCCCTCCACTCCACCATCAGTGGCTGTGCTTTGGAACTCTCTCCCACAATCCCTCCACCTTGCCCCCTCATTCCCCTATTTCAGATCATGACTGAAGGCCATCCTCTTCGATCGTGCTTATGGTCACCTTCCCCCGGCTCGGCATCAGGTTCCATCACCGTTCAGCGCTCCAAGATGCTATCATGTGTGAACAGCGCTATGTTATTGTTGTTAACCAATAATACAAGTGTGTTGTGTTGTCCCAGTGCACCTTCTGTCAGACACTATTCAAGGAGTCTCCGCTACACCTACAGGCATCCAGTACCAGCAGTCCTGGATCTGCCTTACGTGAGTTTCAATGTCTCTTTCCATAAGTTGGGAGTCCTGGAGTCCTGTAGCATATTGGTTAGAGCATTCGCCTCCAAGCGAGAGGACCTGGGTTCAATTCCCAGGCAGGAAGAAACATTAGACACATTTCCTTACTCCACACACCTAGCAGTAAGTAGAAACATGTTTGTTAGTTGATTTGCAGATCGCTTTCCCTCAAAAAATATATAACAATTTGGTCGCTCAAACCCCGACTGTTTGTGGGACACTGATGTGCTGCATTTTGCCCACAAAACACATAGTCAATTCACTTTACAGTATATTCTGTGAAGTGCTTTGAGATGTCGAAGATGTGATAAGGCACTATATCAAATGCAAGGATTATTATTATTATTTTGGTGCTTCAACATAGTGTTGCATTGTCGGAGATGCCGTTCTTTGTAAATATGTAATATCTCTGGCCACCGTGTTCACACTGAATTTAACAGCGTATTTTTTTGAGCACTCACTTACCATGTACAGCTTGCACTTATACAGCACCTCTCAACTAAGATGAACGTCTCAAAGCTCTTAAGAGATTTGATAGTGGTTCACTTGGTGGCTGTTTGAAGGATGTTGGTGTGAGCAGATTGGCTTCTGCATTCTCCCACAAAACGCATAGTCACTCCACTTTACAGTATATCCTGTGAAGCGCTTTAGGATGTCATCCTGACGTGAAAGGCGCTGAACCAAATGTAAGGGTTATTATGATTATTAAATCAAAGTACCCTCCAGACTTGACTATGCTAATTCCCTGTTCGCCAGACTTCCTGACTCTTCCCTCCACAATTCAGAACTAAGCTCCGTGAGCTGATCACCCCCATGCTTGCCCAGCTCCACTGGCTCCCCGTCCCCCAGAGGATCGAGTTCAAGATCCTCGGCATCATTTTCAAAGCACCTTACTGCCTCTGCGACCTGCTAAAATTTTACCAACATGTTCACTCTCTCCACTCGGCGGGCACTACCCTGCTCCATACTTCAGCCTTTCTACCCCATCCTCTGGAACTCCATCCCAGAGCCACTCCGCCTGATTCCCTCCCTTGCCTCCTTCAAGGTTTGTCTCAGAACCAGTCTGTTAGTCTGTGCCTTTGTCATCCTCCCACTCCCAACCCCACCCCCTTGCCCTTGACTCGGGTGCAAACTCTTGACTGTCCAGTGCCTTGGGACGTCCTCCCGATGTGAAAAGCGCTATATACATACAATTTGTTGTTGTTGTCTGTGCCTGTTCAGGTGGATGTTAAAGATCCCACAGTGCTATTTGAAAAGACAACAAAATTTCTCCTGGTGTTCTGCACAATTATCCCCAGATAAAATTGGTCAACAACGACAACAATATTATGTTTGTATAGCACCTTTCACAAAGTCATTCAATGGCTGTTTGTGGGACATTGCTGTGTGCAAATTGGCTGCTGTGTTTGCCTACAAAATACACAGTTACTACACTCGACGTGAAAAGTGCTATATCAAACGTAAGGATTATTTTCTGTTCTAGAGGGAAAGAGCCCCAGTTTCCCAATCTCCCCATAAATAAATCAAATTAAATTTGTCCTCATAAGTATAACCTTGTTCTCTGCAGTGGTCTACAAAGACAAACTCCATCCATGTGACAATTGTAACCGCAGATCTCATTTTTCACCCCCTCCCATTTATGCCACATTGGTTGTTTAACCAGCACTGTGAGGTTGGGTGCTGGGCATTGTATAAACGTAAGCCACTGTCCAGCCTGACACTCTAGTTCAGTGCTGGGGGGAGTTACATTATTTTTAAGATTTATTATACTCGGTGGTGGAGCTGAAATCCTAGTCTACAATTTTACGGCAACAATAACTTGCATTTATATAGCGCTTTTCATGTCAGGGGAATGTCCCAAGGTGTTGGACAGTCAAGGGATTGCACCTGAGCTGCGGGCTGGAGTTGAGGGGGGAGGGGTCGGGAGAGGGAAGATGACCAAAGGTGTGGTCGAACAGGAAGGTCTTGAGATGGTCCTTGAAGGAGGCATGGGAAGAGGCAAGGTGGAGGGGCTCCAGGATTGAGTTCCAGAGGGTGGGGGCAGAAAGGATAAAAGCCTGACTGCCAATGCTGGAGCGAGTAGAGCAAGGGACGTGGAGCAGGCCAGGATTTGGAGGGATTTGAAGTTGGACATGAGGATCTTGAATTCGATCGATCCATTGGAGATGATGATCATAACCCGGGTGAGAGGGGAGAGGTTCTCCTTGTTAAGGATCTTTTAACCTCAACATTAACTTGACACTTGGGGAGAATGGTCTTCCATTCAGATCAACCAACCTGGAGCCTCATTCCTTTTCATTCACCCAAGGTCACGCTAACTAGGTGACTATCCAAACCAAACCTCCCCTAGCTCTTTGATTCGCATATGGAGGCACTTACTTAGTAAATGTATTTTTTTTACATTTACAGAGATTTTTGGGAACAATGTAGGCATTGAGCACAAAGAGACATCTGTTTGGCATATTCTCTTTCTTTTTCTCACACACACACATACATATATACACACACACATACAATTTCTTCTCTCTGTTTCTAGACAACCCAAATCCTCACTTAATGTGGGTTTTTTTTCCCCCTCCCTTTTTTTTGTCAAAAGTATTTTGTTGATTTGTTTTCCCACAAGGAGAAATTGATGATAATAAAGGCATCCTTGCATTTGATAGAGCGCCTTATCCCGTGGTTGAAATATCTCAAAGACAAACAACCTTCCGTTTTTGAATAACGTCACAGGATCTTTAACTTCTGCTTGGTTTAACATCTCATCTGTAGGACGGCGCATCCGACAATGCAAACCCCCAAACCCCCGCCCCCCCCAGCACTGCACTGGAGCCTCAGCCTGGACTGCTCAAAATCCCCACGTGGGGCTTTGTGGGAAGCACTCTAACCTCTGTGTCAGCAGGTTGTGGGTTCAAGCCACACGTTGGGGACTTTGAGCTCACAGTGACATGAAAAGGCACTGTATCAAATTGTTATTTATCGACACCTTCTTTTAAAATAGATCTACAGTGGCAACGATTCGGAGAAGTCGCGTGTGTATAAGCCGCTTAGAAAGGCCTCAGAACTGGGGTGAGAACTGCTGTGAAGTGCGGTTTGTGATATTGATCCTAACTCCAGCCAAAACGGTAATTTTCATGGCTGAAGGTGTTACTGCTCTGAACGTCGCTCTCTCCTTCTCTCACTCTCCCTCTCCCTCTCACTCTCTCCCTTTCCACCTCTTTGCTTCCCCCCCCCACACACAGCTCAGAGATGGGGAAACCCACGTGAGAGCGTGAGAAATCGGGTGGGTTTGCAAAATTGTCTTTAGGTCGAGGGTGTTGGGAATGTGGTACTCTGTGTGGTTAAGGCAGCGTCCTTCAATTAATTTCAAAGGGGAATAAATGCTTGAAACAAGGTGGGGAGGGGGTATTATGAATGGGTGCAGCGAGGGTTGGGGAGGAGGGAGGTGACCAGAAATTGGAATTAGACTGGGTGGCTCAGAAAGTCAATAACCTCACTGGTTTTCTCGAATTTCCTTTTGTCTTTTTTCTGCGCTGTAGCGTTATCACAATGGAGAGACGGTTAGACAAACCGGGGGCTCTTCAGTATCGAGGCAAGGTGTCACAGAGAGGTGTACAATTCCCATTGAGAAAGTTAAACCCAGAACAATGCATTTGAATGCACCCGTAGAGCAGAACAAGAGCACGCAGGTTTAGAGTTGCGAAGGGGGCAATTTCAGGACAGACACAACAGCTTGCATTTATATAGCGCCCTTCATGCAGTGTAGTCCCAGAGCGCTTAACCAGGAAGTGTTTCCATAAAAGGTATTTAACAAGTGAAACAGCTGCCAGGAAAGGTGGTTGAGGCCAGGACACTGGGACACATTTAAGAAATGGCTTGATGCTGTGATGGGAGTGGGGAGGGAACAGGAGGTAGGGTGGATGTATTGGAAGGGTGAGATCAGAGGAGCGAGGGAGGGGTTGGGGTCATTGACTCTTCCTGGCTTTGTTGTTCACACATTTCTTTCTTCATCCCTCGTCCCCCCTCCCCCACTACGACCACCACCGCCGCAAGTGCAGAAGACGACAAAAACTTCGAGCGAGGTTGGGAGAACCTTCGCCACCATGTTTTCTGACATCAACTTCCGTCAAAAGCTTCTGGAAGCGAAGACGGAAGAGGAGTTTAAAGAGGCCCTGCTCCTGCAGAGACACCTGCTCACAGTCATCCACACGGAACCGGGCATCAAAGAAAAGAAGAGTCTCAAAGAGGAGGAGGAGAAAACTCCACAGGTAACAGAGCAGCGTCCTTTACTCCGGCGCTGGATTCAGTCCATGCCTAGTACAGGAACTCCAACCGGTCATTCGTCACTAAGTGGCGAGGTCACATATGATCAAAAAAAACAAGAGGCAGGAGCAATAGAACTGTGTCGTTATTCAATCAAATTGAAAACGTCCTGCGGAGTAGTGGTTAGTTTGCTCGCCTCGAAAATCCACTTTATAATATAAAGTGAAGCACTTTGAGACGTCTCAATGACGTGAAACAATGCTATATCAAATACAAGGACTATAATTATTATTGTTATAAACAAAGCCAGGTGCACAAAGTATTTCATGCATCTGGAAATAAAAAAAGATATAGACTTTAATGTTAAACTGCCGAAAGTATTGCTCTTGCGTGTTGTTTTTATTGAGCTAGCCAGCTAGAGACGATCGACCGATTGGAGACTCCTGGTCTAGAAGCCATCAGCTTGGCTCAGTTGGTCATGTTTTCACCCCTGAGTCAGAATGTTGTGGGTCCAAACCCCCACATCAGGACTTTGAATTCTCATCATCTAGGCTGACGCTGCAATACAGTGTTGTGTGAGAGGGGGTGTGGGCTGCATTGTCGAAGATGCTGACCTTCAGATGAGACGTGAAACCAAGGTCCCATCTGCCTGTTCAGGTGGATGTTAAACTGTTATGTTCCTACAGCAGCAAAGTCCCACAAACAGCCATGAAGTGAGCAAGCAATTTTATCCGGGGGATTTTCAGCCAGGATACCCGGAGACAGAAACTCCTTCCTTTTTTCAAATACGTAGCTCTGTTGGATATTTAACATCCACCTGAACAGGCAGATAGGATCTTGGTTTAACGTGTGATATAAAAGACGGCACCTCCGACAATACAGCATTTTTCTCCCTCACCCCCCAGCACAACATTGTAGTATCAGCTGGACTGTATGAGCTCAAAGCCCTGACGTGGGGTTTGAACCCACAAACTTCTGACTCTGAGGCGAGAACACTACCCAGTGGCCTTAGTTTGCGTGTTGGCTTAAAATGTTCCTCTTGCTTCTCCCTCTATCTGATCTGTGGACTCCAACCTCCACCCCGCAACCCACCACCGAGAACCCAGCTGCCCCTGCAGATCTGGGTGGTACTGTTTCCCATTCCCTTAACTCCAGGTTAAAGACAAGTCAAAGTGCTTTGCGCATCAGCAGTTAATATCAACTCATCAAAACTTCACCAAGTAAGCAATAACTTACCAATTGCATTGCTGGCATATGGTTGAACTGCAAAAATGCTGCTGACTGCCAGTGAGGATATTTCTTTTGCACCTTCAGTCATGCTGACTGTCATTTTCATACCAAATATTTGACTTTGACAGGTGCCCTCAGGCTGCTTCCCATGGTCCTAGCCTTAAGCCCTGTTTAGGTGGGGAGGGGTGGAGATTGTGAAATGGGAGGCAATGATAGGTGGGGAGTTTGACTGGAGCTGCGTAACTTTTGCACTGTAAGGCAGGTGTGCTAAGGCAGGGGGCAGGAAGCCCAGAGAGTGCTTGAAACCCCACTTATCCCCCCCCCCGCCCACTCCCCCGGTAGATAATCATGAGTTGGCCCTTAATATTGAAGTTCCCCCCTGCCCCCATGGTGAAAACATTCACTATTAATTTGGAAGCCAATCCAGCCTCCACATTAAGACTTGAATCTAAAGGTTTCCACAGTTTTGTGGGGAGGAATGGAGGGAGCAGTTTCCGATGGCAATATTAAATGAAGGATTCTGGACTAAAAATTGTCAATTTTCACCTTATTTTTGTGATTAAACTACTGGAATTCTTTGGAATAATTAAAGGTGAAATGGTTTATATGACCTTGTTAAATGATTCATATGACCTCGTAAAGTTTACATGGTCATCTGGACCTGGAAGGGAAATTAGCCTCCAAAAGACTTGGATTAAACGTCTGTTGTGTGGAAGAATTTTATGTTCTGGTTTTTATTCAAGAGAAAAATATCTTTTTTTTCTCCTCTCTTTTTCTCTCTCTGCCAATATTGTGTGCCAGCTTGGCTCAGGCAGTTGCACAGAAACATAAGAATAGGAGGAAGCCATTCAGTCCCTCAAGCCTATTCCTCCATTCTATTAGATCATGGCTGATCTATACCTGAACTCCATTTATCTGCCTTTGCTCCATATCCCTTTATGCACTGACCTAACAAAAATCTATTCACCTCAGTTTTGAAAATGTGAATGGATCCAGCACCCACAGCCTTTTGGAGAAAGTAGCAGTCTTCTCTCGAGTTAGGTTGGGGGTTCAAGCTCCTATATCAGAACTTTTCATGCAAAACACTTTAAACTAAATCCTGTGAATCGCTTTCATATGTCTTCCTGATGTGAAAGGCACTGTATCAAATATAAGTTTTTTTGAAAAATATATCTACGTGCATTTATTTATATCATATCGAAACGTCTTGAAGGGTTTCACAGGATACGAGTTCATGATATATTTGAGCTCACAGTCGAGGCCGCTCGACAGAAATTTACGGCCAGAGGAAGGCTGTTCGGTCCATCATTTCAGTGCCGGCTCTTTTAAGAGCAATCCTTTCACTTCCATTTACAACACTCCTCGGAGGTGCTGTCCTTTGGATGAGATATTAAACCTAGACATTGAACCAACTGTGCCTGTTCAGGTTGTGTCCTGTAGCGGAGTGGTTAGAGTACTCGCCTCGCAAATGAGAGGACCTGGATTTGATTCCTGGCAGGGTGAAATGTTGGGCGAGTTTCCTTATTCCACAGGCCTCTGTTTACCCAGCAGTAAGTAAGTTTCGCCCACAAAATATACAGTCAATTCACTTTACAGCATATTGTGTGAAGCGTTTTGAGACGTCTCAACAATGTGATAAGGCGCTATATCAAGTGCAAAGATTATTATTACATGAAAGATCCAGCAGCACTGCTTGAAAATCCCTGAGAAGCAGAGTTTTTCCTGGTTTCCTGGCCACTGATTTCTCCCCTTAATAAAAAGGCTCATTCACTTCACACTCAGGATGAGCTTACAGACAAGTTGACATCTCCGGCAGTCGATAAGGTTTTTTTATTTTAACTCGTCTCCGGTTGCGGTGGTTGTTCTGTTGTTAGCAACTGAGTTGCAGTCTTTATTCGGTGGACTCTGGCCTGCTCCATGTGTCCTGTCCTGCCCGCTCCATCATCGGTGGTCAGGCCTTCAACCTCTCTGCCCCACTCTCCGCCTCGACCCCTCCCTTTCCTCCTTCAATGCCCCTCTCAAAACCTTCGGTCACCCTCCTACCCCCAGCCTCCCTGCCATCCACACCTCCTGATGCCAACTCCTAGTTCGGGTGCGAATCCTGCCTGTCCAGGGCTTTGAGTCGTCATCCTGACGTGAAAGGTGATATACAAATGTAATTTGTTATTGTTGTTGTTGTTGTTCTCTAGCTTGTGGACTTTGTGCGTATTGGGCGGGGTATGGCGGACGACATGCTTCGCCGGCTCCCTTTGTACCTCTCTGATTACACGGATGGTGAGTGCTGTTTTTTTTTCCTGATTGGCAGGTTGTCTGACTCACGCGGAAACCCATCGCTGTGCTTGATAGTCTCCAAATCAGCCAGAGTTCTAGATACCTGTGTCGCCTACGCTTTGGAAATTGGACTGTGTCGTGCACACTCGCTCCCCCCCCCGGCGTGATCATGGTGTCCAGTGGTGTTGTGTGGAGTCCCGTAGGGTAGTGGTTAGCATGCTTCACTGCGAGGAGATGCTGGATTTCCTTGAATCCAAGATCAAGGGAATTTGCTCCGCGGTCACTTCTCCTCCAACATCCACCAACCCCCCACCCCCTCACTCCCACACTCCGACTGCTACCCATCCTCCCCTACTCACTTTTGTACCCGTTTCCCCACCCTCTGTCACCAAACTCATCCTATCCCTGAAACCAACCACCTGCTCCCTTGACCCCATCCCCACTCCACTCCTTATCTCCCAGCTCCACTTTCTTGCCCCACATATCACCGACATCGTCAACCTGTCCCTCTCCTCTGGCTCTGTCCCCATTCCCTTAAAAACTGCCACCATCACGCCCACCCTGAAAAAACCCTCCCTTGATGCGTCGCAGCTATCAAGCTACCGGCCCATCTCCAACCTCCCCTTTCTCTCCAAGGTCCTGGAAAGAGTTGTCGCCTCCCAACTGCGCTCTTTCCTTTCCACCCATTCACTTTTCGAACCCCTTCAGTCAGGTTTCCGTGCTGCCCATAGCACAGAAACTGCCCTGGTCAAGGTCACCAATGATATCCTGACCATCTGTGACCAGGGCTCCCTCTGCCTCCTCGTCCTCCTCGACCTATCGGCAGCATTCGATACGGTCGACCACGCTATCCTACTCCACCGCTTGTCCTCCCACCTCAACCTTCAAGGCACTGTCCTTGAGTGGTTTAGGTCGTACCTTTCTCACCGTCTTCACTTTGTCTCAACAAATGGCTTCTCCTCCACCCCCCGCACTGTCTCATGTGGTGTCCCTCAGGGCTCTGTCCTCGGTCCCCTCCTCTTCACCCTCTATATGCTCCCCCTCGGTGACATCATCCGCAGACATGGAGTTAACTTCCACATGTATGCGGATGACACCCAACTCTACCTTTCCTCCTCTACTCTCAACTCCACGACCACCGATGTCCTGACAGCTGCCTGTCCGACATCGAGTCCTGGACGAGAGACAACTTTCTTCAGCTCAACGTGCGAAAAACCGAGGCCCTCCTGATTGGCTCACGTCAGCGCCTCCGCACCTCAGGCGCTGACACCATCAGCATCCAAGGCTGCACTCTCCACCTCTCAAAGCCAGTCAGGAACCTCGGGGTTTTGTTCGACCCTGAGCTGTCCTTTCTCCCTCACATCCGCACCACAACTGGCACCGCCTTCCATCACCTCCGGAACATCGCCAGACTACGGCACTACCTCACCCCTCACGCTGCTGAAACCCTGGTCCACGCCTTTGTCACCTCAAGGCTGGACTATGGGAACTCTCTCCTCGCCGGCCTTCCCGCCACCTCCCTCCACAAGCTGCAGGTCATTCAGAACTCTGCAGCTCGTGTACTGTCCCGCACCAGGCTTCGGGACCACATCACTCCCACCCTCGCTCGCCTCCACTGGCTCCCCATCCCCCAGAGGATTGATTTCAAGATCCTCATCCTCACCTACAAGGCCATTCACGGCCTTGCTCCCTCCTACCTCTCAGACCTACTATCCCCCTACCTACCTGCCCGTACCCTCCGTTCCTCCGGCTCCGGTCTGCTCCACGTCCCCCGCCCCAATCGCCCTACCATCGGTGGTCGGGCCTTCAGCCTCTCAGCCCCCAGGCTCTGGAACTCCATCCCCCAGTGCCTTCGCCGCCTCCTCCCTCTCCTCCTTCAAGGCCGGTCTCAAAACCTTTCTCTTTGACCGAGCCTTCAGCTCCCCTCTCGACTCTCTTCCCCTGCTCGGGTCCTGACCCAACTGTGCAGCGCCTTGGGACGTCCTCCTGACGTGAAAGGCGCTTTATAAAGGGAATCTTGTTGTTGTTGTTGTTGTTGCTTGGCTTGCAAGCGATAGGAGCCGAGTTCGATTCCCGGGCTGGGCGAAACCTTAGGCAAGTTTCTTTACTCCACACGCCTCTACTTACTAGCAATAAGTAGGAACCTGGTTGTTGGACAATTAGCGGATCACTTTCCAGGGGAAATAATCCCTTCGAAAAAACAATTGGTTACTCAACCCATGACTGTTTATGGGACACTGCTGTGCACAATTATCTGCTGCATTTCGCCCACAAAATATACAGTCAATTCACTTTACAGTTTATTCTGTGAAGTGTTTTAAGACATCTCAATGACATGATAGGGCACTATATCAAATGCAAGGATTATTATTATTATGTGGTTTTAGAATAACAAGGGGAACTGACCTGCTTTATAGTGGATCACACCTCTCTTATCTACAAAATAGGAGGTGGGCGGAAGAGAAAAAGCCAATGATTACCTCCCTCCTTCTCCCTTACTGGGTGTACAACCCCACCACAGCGAAATGCACTAAGATGTGGCATACGTGAAGGACGTATATAAAAATCAGCTGGAAGCACTCTCTCCTTTGAGACGTCCTCCTGATGTGAAAGGCGCTGTATCAAATGTAAGGATTATAACTGTCTGATTGTAGGTATCATCGGGAGCAATAAAGCCATTCGCAAGATCATCACCACCATCCTGTTTCTCTACTGTATCTGTTTGCTACCGACAATAGCTTTTGGAACCTTAAATGATGAGAACACCAGAGGGGCGATCGGTAAGATATTAAACACTTGTCGTCTTCTTCTGACCCAAATTTTCACTTGTTAAGTTCTCACTTGAAATAGCCGAGCTCACACCGTCCAGCCTGACGCTCCAGTGGGAACGCTGCATTGTCTGAGGTGCCATCCTTCGTGAAACCGAGACCCTGTCTGTGCCTGTTCAGGTGGATGTAAAAGATCCTATCGTGCTATTTGAAAAGAGAAGAGAGCTTATCTTTCCAGGTGTCCTGGCCGACAATTCCTCAAATAAAACTGGTCATTCACTTCACGACTGTTTGTGGGATGTTGCTGTGAGCGAATTTGCTGCCACGTTCAAAATACAGTCACTACACTTTAAAATAAAATCCCGTGAAGCACTTGTCAGGTGTTTCAGTGTTAAAGATGCTACATCAAATGCAAGGATATTATTATAATAAACACTGGTTATTTTTCACCAAAACTCATGAGAATAAATAACAATAGCTCTGAATCCCACTAAATACATGAAATATGAACTTTCCAATAATAGTATGTTGTTAATAATAATCCTTGCATTTTTCACGTCTCAAAGAGCGTCACAGGGATTTTATGGGGTAGATGCAATACCTTCTCTTCTCTGTTTTTCTCTCTTTCTTGTTCTTTCTCTCTATCTCTCCCTCTCACTTTGTACTTCTGCCTTTCTCTTTCTTGCCCACTCACATTCTCTCTTGCTTGCCTACTTCTTCTCATTCGTTCCTGCTTTAAAATTAACAACTGAAGTTTACCTAGCAGTAAGTAGGTTGTTAATCAATTGGCAGATCATTTTCTGGGGATAACCATCCCTTCAAAAAAATAATAATTTGGTCATTCAATCCACGACTGTTTGTTGGACACTGCTGTGTGCAATTGGCTGCCACGTTTTGCCCCCAAAATATAGTCAATTCACTTTACAGTATATTCTGTGAAGCGCTTTGAGATGTCTCAACGACGTGATAAGGCCGTATATCAAATGCAAGAAATATTATTGTTACTACATTCCTGCTTTAAAGTTGACCACTAAAGCAAAGAGTCTTGCTCTGCCTCTCTTCCCTGGGAGTTGGCCACGGAGCGGATGACAATGGTTCTGTGTGAGGGGAATCAGCATTCCCCAGAGACAGTCCAAACCTCCGCAATTTCATTTCCAGATGTGCAGAAAACTATTCTTGCCCAATGTATTGGCGGCATCTGCTACGCGATCTTGGCCGGCCAGCCGATGGGTATAGTATTAACAACAGCACCGCTGGCTCTCTACATCCATGGTAAGTAGACTCCAAGCTGGCTACAAGTTAACATGTTTGGCAATGGAATATCAGAGTCTCTCAACCATCTGTGTTGGTCTCTCAAAGAGTACGCAAATTGGCTACCGGGTTCACCTAGAATACCCATTCACCACATTGGGAACCGCTGTGAGGTGTCATTCTGATGTGAAAGGCTCTATGTCGAGTCCAATTATTATTTTGTTATGAAGAGAGGGGAACAGGAGAGGGGAAGACTCGTATTAAGTATAAATACCGGCACAAATTGGTTGAGCTGAACTGCCTGTTTCATATGGTTCTGTGTAATTCTAAGAATGGTGACAGATCCAAGTCCGACCATACTGTGCTGCCCTTGAGACTCGTTTTGTTATGGGAACCCTCGACCATCGACCTTCCTCTTCTCCCCTCCCCAGTAATCCGAGACATCTGCGATGACTATGAGCTAAATTTCTACGCCTTCTACGCCTGCGTGGGCCTGTGGAACAGTTTCTTTTGCGTCATCTACGGTGTCGCTAATTTAAGTTTGCTGAAATCGTTTTTCAAAAGGTAAGCAGTCTTCATTGTCAAGCTGTCTAGTCGATTGGCAGATTGCTTTTCCAGGGGTGACAGTTCGCTCAAAATAAATAAATAAATGATAATAATTTGGTCACTCTATATACGACTGTTTGTAGGAAACTGCTGTGCGCAATTGGCTACTGCGTTTCACCCACAAAATATACTTTCAGTTCAGATCCGGATTTGAGTTCCAGTGCAGTGTTGGGGGTCAGCGTCACATTGTCAGAAACAGCGTCCTTCACATGAGATGTTGAACTGAGTTTCTGTGCCCTGTTTCAGGTGGATGCTAAAAATCCTGGGGCACTATTTGAAAAGAGAATGAAGTTTCTCCTGCTGTTATCCAGGCTGACAATCCCCTAGATTTAAAAATAAATAGTCATTCACTTCAAGGCTGTTTGTGAGATGTTGGTGTGCGCAAATTGGCTGCTGGGTTCGCTTACTCAATACACGTCATGTGTCTTATCATGTCGTCGTGATGTCTCAAAGCCCTTCACAAAATATATTTTGGGGGCAAAATACAGCAGCCAATTGTGCACAGTAGTGTCCTACGAACAGTCGTGGATTGAATGACCAATTTTTTTTGAGGGGATTATTACACCCAGAAAGCGATCTGCCAATCGACTAACAACCGGGTTCCTATTTACTGCTAGGTAAACAGAGGCGTGTGGAGTAGGGAAATTTGCCTAAGATTTTGCCCTACCCGAGACTCAAACCTAGGTCCTCTCGCTTGTGACCACTACGCTGCAGGACTCCACACATACAAGTTGTTGTTGTTTGAGTTCCAGTTGAATAATGAACTCTGTCTCTCTCACAGGTCGACGGATGAAATCCTGGCCGTATTCATATCCATTGCCTTTGTGGTGGACGCTTGTAAAGGCATGGCCACAAGTAAGTTTGTAAAGAGGCTCGAAGGGATTCTGCCATGGACCTTTATGAAGCTCCCTCGTCCTGCATCCCTACACACACTTCCGCCTTCCCCCACCTCCCCCTCTCTCCCCTGTCTCCATGCACCTCTTTTTCTTGTCTGTATATAACTTTTGGGGATATACGTTACTTGTGTGTGTGCATGTGTGTGTTTGTATGTGCACATGCATGTCTGTATATAATTTAGTTTGCATTGTGTGCAAGTGGTGTGTGTCTGTGCATGTGTATGTATATAATTTTCGTTTGCGTGTGTTTTCAGTTTTCGAGGAATTTTACCACGATGGTGACTTGGTGTCACTGAATAACTCCATCTCAGATTTCAACACAAGCTTCTTGCACAACAGCTCGACCCTCGACCCGCAGACTGTGAGATGTGGGCGAGAGACAGCTGTGCTCAGCCTGATGCTGATGCTGGGAACCCTGTGGCTTGGCTACACTCTGTATCAGTTCAGGAAAAGGTACTTGTCTCAAACTCCTTCTCCTTCCCTTCCCACCCTAACCCATGTTCCTTTTCCTTTCATGGAGTCCTGTAATGTATTGGTTAGAGCACTCACCTCGCAAGCGAGCGGACTTGGGTTTGACTACAGCAGGGTGAAACCTTAGGCAAGTTTCCTTACTCCATAAGTCTCTGTTTACCTATCAGTAAGTCGGAACCTGGTTGTTAGTCGATTGGCGGATATAAAAAAATTAATAACTATTTGGTCAGTCAATTGTGGGACACCACTGCGTGCAATTGGCTGCTGCTTTTTGCCCACAAAGCATACAGTCAATTCACTTTACGGTGTATCTGTGAAGAGCTTTGAGATGTCTGAACGACACGATATCAAATGCAAGGATTATTATACAATTATAACTCCACTCTTCCTCCCCTACCCCTCCCTGGGCAAGCAAGTTTAGTGGTGGTGACATTGGGGTATGGAGGAAAGGGCAGGTAAATGGGACTGAAAAGACTGCTCTTTAAAAGCATACACACGATGGGCCTTCTTCTGTGCTGTACACTGACCTGTCTGCTCCCTCCTCTCAGCGGGCTCCAGGACGCTACCTGGCATGAAGGGCGCTACAAGTTGTTGTTGCTCCATGTCCCCTGTCCTGCTCCCCCTACCATTGGCGGTTGTGCCTTCACCTTTCTGCCCTCACCCTGTGGAACTCCATCCCACAGTCCCTTAGCCTGCCCCCCCACTCTCTTGCCTCCTTTAAGGTCTGTGTCAAGACCTTCCTCTTCAAACGTGTCTTTGGTCACCCTCCAGCCCACACCCTCCCTGCCCCCCCACCTCTCCTGATCCTGACCCCCAGCTCGGGTCCAAATCCTTGACTATCCAGGGCCTTGGGATGACCTCCCAATGTGAAAGACACTCTACAAATCTAATTTGTTGTTCTTGTACATTTCTTGTTGACTTGTACTAAAAACCCTCATGATTTAAAGACCTTGATCAGGTCACTGCTCAACCTTTATATTCTTTGTAATGATTATATATTTTTTTCCACACGCATACAGCCCGTTTCTACATGCCAGGGCCCGGGAAACTCTGTCAGACTGTGCCTTACCCATATCTGTGGTGGTGCTCTCCTTTGTTGGAACCTACATATTTCGAGACATAAAAGGTAGGTTTTCCTCTCACTTTACCTGGTGAAACCAGCACTTCACTCTGTCTGGGTCACATCTTACCAGGAAGTACCAAATAATAAATAATAATCCTTGCAGGAGTCCAGTAGCATAGCACGCTCACATCACAAGCAAATGGCTCCAGGTTCGATTCCCGGGCAGGGTGAAACCTTAGTCAAGTTTACTTACTCCACACTTGGTCCCTCAATCCACGACTGTTTGCAGGACTCTGCTGTGTGCAATGGGCTGCCGCGTTTCACCTGCAAAATACGGTCAATTCACTTTACAGTATATTCTGTGAAGCACTGTGAGTGTTGAAATCACAGTATAGGCTGGTGGGGGAAGAGGGGTTTGCAATGTTTGATGAGCTATCCTTCAGATGAGACATTAATACTGAGCTCCCCATCTGTGCCCTGTTTAAGTGGATTTTAAAGATCTTGTGGTGCTGAATGAAAAGGGAAGGGAGTTTCTCCCGGTATCCTGGCCAATAATCCCCAGAATTTTTGTGGCTGTTTGTAGGACATTGGCTGCCACATTACCCACAAGAAACACAGTCTACAATGTACATTGTACAATGAAAGGATTATTATTATTACAGTGAATCCTGTGAAGCGCTTTGAGACATCAACCGATTGAAAGGCAAATGTAAGATTATTATTAATATGAAAGGTGCTGTATAAATATAAGCTGTTGTTGAGTTGTATAGGAGTCATGTGGAGTAGTGGTTAGAGCACTCGCCTCGTAAGCAAGAGGACCCAGGTTTGATTCCCGGTGGGACGAAACCTTAGGCAAGTTTCCTTACTCGACACACCTCTGTTTACCCAGCAGTAAGTAGGAACCCGGTTGTTAGTTGATTGGCAAATCTCTTTCCGGGGCTAATAATACCTTCAATAAATAAATAAGTAATTCGGTCACTCAACCCATGGTCTCAATCCATTCGGTCACTCAGTTGTATTGTGCGCAGTTCTCTTCCACGTTTCACCCAAAAAATATACAGTCAATCCATTTTACAGTATATCCTGTGAAGCACTTTGATTTGATAAGGCGCTATATCAAATGCAAGGATTGTTATAATTGTTGTTGTATGTGTTTGGAGTATTGAAGGGATGGGTGGTTTTAAGCCTTGCTGCTACTTGTGTTTACTACCCTGTGTGTTTTGGCTGTTTTGTCTTCCAGTTGCCACCTTTAGTTATAATCCGTCCCAGAGCCTGTTTAACCTCGCCCCCTTTCACTTGCTCTCGGTGGGGGCGATATTTGGTGGGATGGGGCTCGGCTTCCTTCTCTCGCTGCTCTTCTACCTGGAACAAAACATTGTGATGTCGTTGACTAATGCGCCCCACCACAGGTAAAACCTTACAGAGGGATTGTTTTAAGTGCTCTGGAATGCTACCCTGCGCAAGGAGCACTATATAAATGCAAGTTATTGTTGTTTTATCGGCTGTCTACCACACATGGAAATCCTTTGCCTTGTTTAAGACTATCCAAACCAGACTGAGAGAGTTCTGCATGTGCCCCACATAAAGGGCGCTAGTTGTTGTTGTTGCTGTATGTGGATACTACTACATATGGAAATTTCCCCATATCTGGAATGGAATGTACAGTCTCTCTTTCTCTCTCTCTCAGCCCCGGCGGGCCACACCCTGCTTCCCTAATTCCATAGGATACTAGGTGCAGGATGGCAAGAGCCAAGAGTATGTATTGAGGTAACAGCTGTAATCTAACCAGATAAAGCCACGTAGCTTGCCATTGAATCCCAGCACCTTGGGACGTCCTCCCGATATAAAAAGCACTATACCAATGTAATTAGTTGCTGTTGTTGTTGAAAGCATTGTCTGGCAAGCTTTCCCACTGCTTGTCCAGCTAGGACCACCATTAGGTCTTTTGTTGCCAGACATGTCATCTCAGAGCCAGTTCAGCTCCAAGGAGACGGGACTGTGTGAAATGCTTTGAGATGTGAATCCAATGCAAGGTTTGCTATTCATTCCACTTGGTCTGAGCGAGTGTTGTTTTGGCAGGTTAGTGAAGGGCACGGGCTATCACTGGGACATCTTCCTGGTGGGAATCATCAACATTGTGACCTCCATCTTTGGCTTACCCTGGGTGCACTCTGCCTTCCCACACTCCCCCCTGCATGTCCGGGCACTGGCCTACATGGAGATTAGAGTGGAGAACGGACATCTGTATGAGACGTGAGTTTAATGCTAGCAGCAAAGCAAATATGTGACTATTATACTGAAGGCATGTGTGTCTGCATATGTCTTATAGTGAGGACGCATGCGTGTGTGTGTGTGTGTGTGTCAGTGTTATACTGAAGCTGTGTTTGTGTGTGAATGTTATACTGAAGCCGTGTTTGTGTGTGAATGTTATACTGAGGCCGTGTTTGTGTGTGAGTGTTATGCTTAGGCTGTGTTTGTGTGTGAGTATTACACTGAGGTCGTGTGTGTGTGTGATATTATATTGCGGCCATGTGTGTGTGAGTATTTACTGAGGCCGTGTTTGTGTGTGTGAGTGTTATATTGAGGTCATGTGTGTGTTTCAGTGTCAGTGTTATACTGAAGCTGTGTGAGTGTTATAGTGAGGTTGTTAGTTCAGGGATTGGCAGTTGGGGGTTGAGCATTTAGCATTGTGGGTGAAGACGCCTTGGCTCACTGCTCTTTTCTCCCATCTCTCAGGATTGTGCGAGTGAGGGAGACCAGGGTGGCGACACTCGTAGCTCACATCATGGTGGGTGTCTCTCTGCTTCTCCTGCCCATCCCTCTCCAGTGGATCCCGAAACCAGTGCTGTACGGGCTCTTCCTCTATGTGTCTCTCACTTCCATCGATGGATGTCAGTTCTTTGAGAGACTGGCTCTCCTCCTCACAGAGCAGGTGAGGGAATGGGTGGGGGGGAAATTAAGCAGCAGAGTTGAAGAAATATGACCTCAAAGTCCAGGTTGATGCTCTAGTGCAGTGATAGGGGGAGGGAGCTCTGTATTGTTGAGGTGCCATCTTTCGGATTAGTTATTATAATAATAATTCTTGTATTTGATATAACGCCTTATCACATTGTTGAGATGTCTCAAAGTGCTTCACAAAATATTCTGTAAAGTGAATTGACTGTATATTTTGTGGCTGAAACGCAGCAGCCTATTGTGTTTTCACAGTATCTTATCTCTGGGTGAGAATTACACGCTCCTTCCAGGTGCACTCTGAAAGGAATGATCCTTCTCTTCTCTAATTACTATTAGAGTACATGCCCAGTCAGAGCGCTCTCACAAAATACCCCCAACACTTGGCTTTTAATAAAATGTTTCTTATTTATTCAAACCCATATACTTCAATATATATATTTCCGCATTCGACCCAAAAATAACAAACACAATTCTTATATAACACTTTGATAATATTATATTAATCTAACTTTAACAAAGACTGATATCCCATACTTTATAAGATATCTAACCACTGAGCCTCATCACTTGGACCACCAGGGGTAAACAAAGAGAGTAACTTTACCCCTCACATCTCTTCTAAGTTCCTGAGATTCAGAGCTTTTAGAATTAGTGATATTAAAGTCAAGTGTTGGTTAAAACTCCCCCCAAAACTCAACAACTGTCTTATAACTCCACTCTCTCTCTTTTATACCTCAAATGTGCCCCGTGTGACTTTTGTACCCAATCAATTCTCTGTACTTTGACCCACTCAACTCCTAATTGACGAAGAATGACCTCCTTCAATAAATCCTTCCTAACTTAGGAAACATAAAACTCATTAACTCAACTGTTGCTTCAACTATCGAAGACTGCCGACAGGACCATAAAATCATTAACTAACAAAAAAGCCATAAACCAAAAGCACTTAACCAACATTTTTTACACCTTAAAAGAGATAAACAGATTTAACAAAAAAGCCATAAACCGAAAGCACTTAACCAACATTTTTTACACCTTAAAAGAGATAAACAGATTGGTTTCTCAACCTAACAGATTCAACAGACTATCAGGCTCTGAACGCCTGTTACCCCTCTCCATGAACCCAAATATTCACCCTCTTATCCCTTTACTACCTCACAGCACACAGCAGTGTCCCATAAACAGTCATTATTATTGGATTTTTTTGAGGGATTATTATCCCCGGAAAACCGGGCTGCCAATTGACTAACAACCAGGTTCATTCTCACTGCTAGGTAAATAGAGGCGTGTGGAGTTACAGTATATTCTATTTCACCCTGCCGGGAATCGAACCCAGATCTCTCGCTTGCGAGACGAGCGCTCTAACCACTGAGCTGTAGGACTCCCAAGATCCTGCGGTGCTATTTAAAAAGAGAAAGGAGTTTCTCTCTCACTGTGTTCTGGCTGATAGTCCTCCAGATAACATTAATTACTCACAACGTGGCTATTTTGTAAATTGGTTGCCACATTCGCCTACAAATACACAGTCATTACCCTTCACAGTCAAACCCTGAGAAAGGCTTTGAGATGTCCTCCTGACAAGAAAGGAACTGTATCAGTTGAGTCCAACTCAGCATTTCCAGCTTCCTGAGGAGTCCTGTAGTGTAGTGGTTAGCGCACTCGCCTCGCAAGTGAGAGGCCCCGGGTTCGATTCACTTTACAGTATATTCTATGAACAACAACAAATTACATTTGCATTTACATTTACACATACGCCTTTCACATCGGAAGGACATCCCAAGGAGCTGGACAGTCAAGGATTTGGACCTCAGCTGGGGGTTGGGATCAGGAGGGGTGGAGGACAGGGAGTTAGGGGTAGGAAGGTGTCCAAAGGCATGGTCGAGGAGGAAGGTCTTGAGATGGGCCTTGAAGGAGGCAAAGGAGGGGGTAAGGCAAAGGGACTGTGGGATGGAGTTCCAAAGGGTGGGGGCAGAAAGGCTGAAGGCCCGACTGCCGATAGTGGGGTGGGACGGGTGAAGAGCTGTGAGACGTCTCAATGACATGATGAGATATTATATCAAATGCAAGGATTATTATCATTTATTCAAGGCATCTCAACAACATGGTGAGGCGCTGTGTCAAACAGGAGGATTATTATTTCTTAAATATAGAAGTGTGTGTGTGTGTGTGTGGGAGCGGAAATGCTGTACGCTGTCCAGCACCTTGGGACGTCCTCCCGACATGAAAGGCTCTACACAAATGTAATCTTCTTGTTGTTGTGGTGGTGGTGATTGGACCACAGGCTACAGATAATCCTGAACTCTGCAGCCCGTGTCCTCTCCCGCACCAAACTCCGTAACCCCATCACCCCCATTCTCGCCCGACTCCATTGGCTCCCTATCCTTCAGAGATCCAGTTCAAGATCCTGGTCCTCACATACAAAGCCCTCCATGGCTTCAGCCCACCCTACCTCCCCAACCTCCTAACCCCCTACCAATCCACCCGCTCCCTCCGCTCAGCCGGCTGTGGCGTGCTCCATGTCCCACAACCCACCTGCCTCACCATTGGCGGGAGAGCCTTCAGCCACTCTGCACCAACTTCTGGAATTCCATCCCCCAGTCACTCCGCCTCACCCCCTCCTTAGCCTCCTTCAAGTCCTGCCTCAAGACCCTCCTCTTCGACCATGCCATCGGCCAACCTTCTTCCCCTCCCTTCCCTTTCCCCCCCCCGACCCTAGCTCGGGTCTGCAATGCTGTACACTGTCCAGCGCCTTGGGTAGTCCTCCCGATGTGAAAGGCGCTATACAAATGTAATCTTGCTGTTATTGTAAATGGATAGCTTTCCACGGGTCTCTTGGGGAAACCTTGCCCTGACACCCTGTGTGTTTCTCTTGTGTTACAGACATCCTACCCTCCCACCCACTACCTACGGAGGGTTCCCCAGAGGCAGATCCACTACTTCACAGGCCTGCAGATCATCGAGCTGCTTATACTGTGTGGCTTTGGCATGGCTCCCCTGCCCTACATGAAGATGATATTCCCTCCCATCATGCTGGCAATGGTGCCCATCAGGTTAGTCCACCCCCTGCCCCAGGGCCACGCATTGACTGACTCAGCCGCAAGTCAATCACCACCGGTCTCAGCCTCATAGAATCAAACAATCTTACAGCACAGAAGGAGGCCATTCGGCCAGCCCATCGTTCCTGTGCTGGCTCTTATTCCATAGCCGTGTAGTTTTTTTCTTTCCAAGTACCTATCCAATTCCCTTTTGAAAGCTGCTATCGAATCTGCTTCCAACTGTGAGATCATATTTCTTCTACCCCCCCTCTCTTGTTCATTTCCCACCCTCACTGCTCCCCACTCCCATCCCCCCACACTTTCCTTCACCTGCTCTGTGAGGAGAAGGGCCAATCTCAACGAATGGCAGTCATTAATACTTTCGTCTCTGAAATGCCTTTCAGCCATTCTAACTCTCTCTCCACCCCACCCCGCAACCCCGCAAATCTCTGGAACTCCACCCTGGAGTCCCTCTGATTCTCTCTTTCTCTCTCTCTCTCTCTCTTCTCATTCAAGGCGTACCTCAAGACCTACCTCTTTGACTGTGTTTTCCATCACTGTCCCGCTCGGGTGCCCAACTGCTGTGTTTCACTCCCAAAATACAGTCAATCCGCTTTACAGTATATTCTGTGAAGCGCTTTTGAGACATCTCAATGACATGATATGGAACTGTATCAAATGCAAGCATTATTATTATATCAAATGCAAGTATTATTCTTGAATGATGAATCTTTATTTTTTCCCATCTCTGTGGAAACATAGGTGCTATTTACTTCCAAAGATAATTGAGGCCAAGTATCTAGATGCAATGGATTCTGAGCACTAGAGATGGTTGGAGACTGAGCGCTAGAGATGACTGGAGACTGAGTCGTGGAGAGATGACTGGAGACTGCTGAGAACCATGGTGGGTGGGTGTGGGGCAGGGTGGGGCAGGAGGAGTTGCTGTATGTCACTGCCCGAGCTACTGGGGCAGAAGTGTCAGAGAGCATCAAATTGACTGGACCAGAGGATTGCCCGAGCTTCACCCAACTTGCGAGATAACCAATGTCCTTCGTCTCATTCATCTATTTTATATATAATATATATGTGTGCGTGTATACTTCAGATATCCCTCTTGAAGGGACAGGTTATACGTCGGAGGGTATCCAATTGCTTTTATGTTAAAGCCTCCCTCTCAATCACTTTCCCACCTCTCGACATCACTTGACAAGACTTCACGTTATTTGGCATTCGGCCTTTGGGATGTTTCTGCTTATGATTTAGGCTGCTTCCAGCTCTGAGTTTGGCTTTCCGAACTTAGTCTTTGTCCCTCCCCGTTCTGTCACATGGCCTCTTCCCTGCGCCCTTCGCTCCATTAACGCATTTTGTTCTCTGCCTTCTGTTCTCCGCGATTGCTAATGTTTTTAAATTCCATGATTTGTGATCTTCAGAAAATGGAAATCTCAATTACCACGTGCACCACGGTCTGTGAATATCTTCATTAGGCGTCTGTGTGTGTGTATGTTTGTACACCTATATGGGAGTGTCTACATATACACTGAGGCTTTCTTGAGTACATCTGTCTGTCCGTCTGTACGCCCATAACTCTATAACTTGTATGTATCTACCTGCCTGCCTATATGTGTATACGCATCTGTGTATATATATCTCTGTGGGTACACGCATATTTGTGTGTGTACGTTTGTGTGTCCACACATGTATGTCTGTCTATCTGTATAAATCACAGAGCTGACTGGTTGAGGTTGGAGCTATTGAATGTAATTGAGCTGGGCTGGCGATGGAGAGCACAGGGACGTATCATATCTGAGACCTGAGGGGTTGAAGACATCGCACTTGGCATTATTCGTATTCCATTCCCCTCAAAACCTCCTGGTGTCTTGTCTCCTGACTTTCCGTTCCCCTCTCAGGCGCACGGACATTCCTGTTCGTTTGTCTGATATGTGGGAAGAGAATCGTGCTTAATTGCGCCATCTTCTTTGAAGCTCTGAAGCTCTAAACAGTATCGTTCCTGAGATTCAACCTAGTCTTAGCGTGTGAGACCATTTGGCCTCTGTATTTAAGGCGGCACGGAAGGGTGGGAAAAGTCTCAATACCGGACTTGATTTGGGAAACAGTTTCTTTCTTTTAACAAAAAATGTGTTAAAACTGACCACCAGGTTAACCCTGGAAAAGCATTTTTGTTCACGGTTCCGTGCATTCTGTTAAATTAATTTGGGCGATGGGTTAAGACTAGGCGGAATTTGGGGCTTCTGGTTCCAAAAGTTGTTTGGCGGTTTATCGTGGATTGAACGCCTTGATCAATGTATCATCGGCCTATTGTGTTTTTTTTAGTTTATTATTGTATTTTGTGTGGCATAGTAATCGACTTCCCTTTAAAGCGAATAACTAAATGCAAAGTGAAACATTCCTACCAGTAAATGGAAATTAAAACCAAAAGTTTTAAAAAAAAAGTTTTGGTTGTCTTTTCTCTCTCTCCCGCTTTTAATAATATTAATAATCCTTGCATCCTACAGTCCTGTAGCTCAGTCGTTAGAGCACTCGTTTTGCAAGTGAGAGACCTGAGTTCAATTCCAGGCAGAGGGCGAAACCTTGGGCAAGTTTCCTTACTCCACACAGAGCCTAATAATAATCCCTCCACAACCAAAAACAATAATAAATTGGTCATTTTCAATCTACGACTGTTTGTGGGACATTGCTGTGCGCAATTGGCTGCCGCGTTCGCCCACAAATATACAGTCAATTCACTTTACAGTGTGTTCTGTGAAGCGCTTTGGGACGTCCTCCCGACGTGAAAAGCGCTATATCAAATGCAACGATTATTATTATTATTTGATATAGCACCTTATCACATCGTTGAGACGTCTCAAAGCGCTTCACAGAATATACTGTAAAGTGAATTGACTGTATAATTTGTGGAGGAAATCCAGCAGCCAATTGCGCACAGCAGTGTCCCACAAATAGTCGTGGATTGCGGGACTCATTTTTTTAAAAGCATATTTAAATGTATTATTACCCCTGGAAAGCGATTTGCCAATCAACTAACAACCAGGTTCCTACTTCCTGCCAGTTAAACAGAGGGGTGTGGAGTAAGGAAACTTGCGTAAGGTTTGGCCCTGTCCGGGAATCGAACCCGGGTTCCTCTCACTTGTGAGAGGACCACTTCACTACTGGACTCACTTCCCCACCCCACACCCACTTGGGTTAATAGTATTTTGCTTAAATGGTACGAGGTGAGGTGTGGGGGAGTGGGGGGGGGAGTCAGGCAGAGGGCTATTTAGATGCATATTTCTTAAATAGGGAATAGGGTGGATTTTCTGTACTTGCCTCTTGGTGGCGCTGTCGACCCTCCAGCATATTGTGTTCGGCGGCACCACCTTCAGGCAGACGGTGGTACTGCTGCCATTGCTTCAATCAACAACAATAAAATTACATTTGTAATTTTCACGTCGGGACGACGTCCAAAGGCACTGATCAATCAACATCACAATAGCGATTGTTGCATTTAGTGTCCACATGATTGACTGTAAAGTGCAGGGGCTGTGTTTTGTGTGCAAATGTGATTTGCACTTAGAAATGTTCCACGAACACTGAATCACCGATTTTATTTGGGGGATTGTTGGCCAGGACACTGGAAAAGGGAAACTTCCCCCTTTCAAATAGTGCCGTGGGATCTTTAACATCCACCTGAACAGGTAGCCTGGACTTTGGTTGAACGTCTCATCTGAAGGACAATTCCTCTGACGGTATTGCTCCCCCAGCGCCGCACTGGAACATCAGTTTAGTTGATATAAATTCCAAGTTCTAATATGGGGCTGGAACCCGAAACCTTCCGACTCCGAGGCGAGAGTGCTACTGACTGAGACGGGTGTCTCTCCAAAGTGGTGGGGCGGAAGGGGAGGTGACTGTGGACATGGTCCAAGAGGTGGGATTTGAAGAGAGGGCGAGGCAGTGGGGTAGAGGCATGGAATTCCAGAGGTTTGGAGCGTAGCAGAACATAAGAACGTAAGAATTAGGAGCAGGAGTAGGCCATTCGGCCCCTCGAGCCTGCCCCACCATTCAATAAGATCATGGCTGATCTTCAGACCTTACTCTAATTACCTGCCCTATCCCCATATCCCCTAATCCCTCTGTTTTTTTAAAAAATCTATGTCTCAGCCTTGAAGATGTTCAAGCTTGGATGTTCAAGCTGAAAGCTTGGCCACCAATAATAATATGAGGACCATACAGCCAACTTGGGTTAATTAAAATAATAAATAATAATAATCCTTGCATTTGATATCATAGAATCATAGAATATTAAAGCAAAGAAGGAGGCCATTCGGCCCATTGTGCCTGTGCTGGCTCTTTGGAAGAGCTTTCCCAATCAGTCCCTCTCCTCTGCTCTTTCCTCATACCCCTGAAACTTTTTCCTTTTCAAGTACCTATCCAATTCCCAGCGCTTCCTTGAGATGTCTCAAAGTGCTTCACAGAATATACTGTAAAGTGTAGTGATTGTGTGCTTCATAATCAAGCATAGGACATGAGCAAGAGGCCAGATAGGAAAAGATAAGAGAGATAGGGAGGTGCTAGGCCATTGAGGGATTTACAGTTGATCTGTTGGGAACTGGAGAGAGCCAATGGAGCTTGACGAGGAATGGAGGCGATGGGTGTGTGGAGTTTCGAGTGGGTGAGAAAGCAGGATTGTATCTTGCAAATAACTTTCCCTTGACAAAATCTGTTCATTGACAGATATTAGGTTCCAAGATGTCATGTTGTCTTGCTCATTCTTGGCAAGACAACATGATATCAATCCTCTCACCTCGCAAGTGAGGACCCGGGTTTGATTCCCGTGCAGGGGAAAACCTTAGGTAAGTTTCTTTACTCCACATGTTTCCCGAGCAGTAAGTAGGAACCCAGTTGATAGTCAATTCACGGATAGATTTCCGGGGATAATAATCCTCTGCAAAAAAAATGTGGTCACTCAATCCACAACTGTTTGTGGGACACTGCTGTGTTGAATTAGCTGTGGCAATTCACAAAAAAATAGTCAGTCCACTTTACAATATATTTGGTGAAGCGATTTGAGAAGTCTCAACGATGTGATAGGGTTTTATATCAAATGCAAGGATTATTATGCAAGGATTGGCGTGGGTGAGAAAGCAGGATTGTATCCTGTGAAGAACTTTCCTTTGACAAAATCTGTTCATTGACAAATATTAGGTTCCAAGCTATCACATTGTGAGCTACAGTGTGAATCCTGTAGCTCAGTGGTTAGAGCACTTGCTTTGCAAGAGAGAGACTTGGGTTCAATTCCCGGCAGTGCAAAACCTTGGGCAAGTTTCCTTACTCCACACGCCTAATAATAATCCCTCAAAAAAATAATAATAAATTGGTCATTTCAATCTACGACTGTTTGTGGGACATTGCTATGCGCAATTGGCTGCTGCATTTCGCCCACAAATATACAGTCAATTCACTTTAGTCTATTCTGTGAAGCACTTTGAGATGTCTAGAAGATGTGAAAAACGCTTTATCAAATGCAAGAATTATTATTATCATTGTCCTGTCCCCCCTCTACCCCTTTTGTTGTGCATCATTAACACCTCTTTAACCCATCATCCCCTGTCCTCTACCCCATTTTCTCCTTTGTCTTCCTTGCCCTCCCTCCCAACATGCCCCAGTTCTGACCAAGGGTCGTGGACCTGAAACATTGACTCACTTTCCTTTCTCCATAGATGCTGCCTGACCTGCTGAGTGTTCCCAGAGACTTCTGTTTTTGTTTTTAGATTTCCAGCATCTGCAGTATTTTGTGTTTTGTAAGGATTATTATTATTAATGCTCATTGCAATTGGTAATGTCTCCTTTTCCAAACATATTTAATGTTTAATGAACTAGAAGTAGACTTTTGGTGATGAATAAATTACAGTGTGCTCTGTCATATTTCCTCTCCTTCAAATCACAGTTTCATTTATTTCTATCCCCCCACCCCACGATTTTTTTTAAAATTGACGTACTCCATAGTGATGGTTACAAGATATTTTGAGAATGCAAATCATGTCCTTCAGCTCAGCTCATTCAGTAGCACTATCACCTTTGAGTCAGAAGAACTTTGTGGGTTTACGCCACATGACAGGACTTTGCGGATGTTACTAGAGCATTGCTTGGCACAAATTAGCTGCCACTTTTGTCCACAGAATACACAACCACTGCACTTTGTGTGTCAGCCTGGCTTAATGGTAGCACTTCCGCTTCAGAGTCAGAAGATTGTGCGTTCAAACCCCAAGTCGGGACATGGAATCACAGAGTCTAAGCTGACACTCCAGTGCAGTGTTGTGGGTTCAATGCTTTGTTGTAGGTGCCATCCTTCGGATGAGATGTTAAACCGAGGTCCCGTCTGCCTGTTGAGGTGGACTTAAAAGATCTTGTGACACTATTCGAAAAGAGAAGAGAGTTTCTCCCTCACTGTGTTCTGGCCAACAATCCCAAAATAAAATTGGTCACTCACTCCATGGCTGTTTGTGGGACATTATTTTGTGCAAACTGGCTGCCACTTTGTGCCCACAAATACACAGTATATCCTGTGAACCTCTTTGAGACATCTTGTCGACGTGATAAGGTGCTGTATCAAATGCAAGGATTATTATTCATTATTATTATTAACAAAATCCTTTGAAGCGCTTTGAGATGTATTGGCGATGTGGTTAAGCTTCACGATTATTATTATCCTGACTGTGTCTGTGAAAGCTCTTTGATCCCACTTGGAGGGGCACTGTGAGCACTGCTGGGCTTGTTGTTGTTCTATTTATACAGAAGACGCTGCAGAAATAGTGGAAAAGAACTCAATGGAAGAGGACATACTTTCCCCAAATCCGAGTCCTTAATCTTAATCTGGAATAGCATTCTGTGTGCGTGTGTGGAAGAGAGAGAGGAGACACAAACAGGAGAAAAAGAGGGGAGAGAGAGACTGAGAGAGAGAGGTGAGAGCAAGGAGAGAGGGAGGAAAGAAAAAGAGGGGAGAGAGAGACTGACAGGAGAGAAAGAGGGGAGAGAAAAAGAGCCAGAGAGGGGAAAGAGAAAGGAGAGAGAGAAGGGAGAGAAGAAAAAGAAAGAGAGAGTGAGGAAGGAGAAAGGGAGAGAGGAAAAAGAAAGACAGAGAAAGACTAGAAATATGGGAACCAGAAAAATCATTTATTGAGTGCTAGATACATAATGAGCTTTGCGTTTGATATTGCCTTGCATTTAAGGCACCAAATTCAATGTCAAAATGAAAGGTCCTGTTCAGGTGGTTGTTGAAGATCCCATGACGTTATTTGAAAAAAAAGAAAGGAAGTTTCTCCAGTGTTTTGGTCAACAGACCACCAAAATAAAATTGGTCATTCACTTTATGGCTGTTTGCGGGACATTGTTATGGCACTTGTGCTGCCATGTTTTCCTACAAATCCACCGTCACCTTATTTCACAATAAATCCTGTAAAGCACTTTAAGACGTCCTCCTAACATGATAAGGTACTGTACCAAATGCAGGGATTGTTATTATAGGCAAACTAGGCAGCTGCCTTGGGCGGCCGAATGTAGTCTCAGCTCTGGCTGTTTGGGAAGTCGGGGATGGGTGGAGCAAAATTGCCCCGGGTTGGCTCAGGATTGGGCTAGGTCGCCGTCAATAATAATAATAATCCTTGCATTTGATATAGTGCTTTTCATGTCTTCTAGATGTCTCAAAGCATTTCACACAATAGACTGTAAAGTGAATTGACTGTATACTTGTGGGCGAAACATGGCAGCCAATTGCTCACAGCAGTGTCTCACAGACAGTCATGGATTGAAGTGACCAATTTTTTTTTTCTTGTGGGATTATTATCAGATGTGTGAAGTAAGGAAACTTGCCCAAGGTTTCGCCCTGCCGGGAATAGAACCCAGGTCTCTCGCTTGCAAGGTGAGTGCTCGAACCACTGAGCTACAGGACTCCATGATCAGACCTCAGGAAGCACCTGGATTAAAGTTGGGCAAATAAAAGGTGTGTCAGAGGTGTGGATTTGGTAACAAAGTGAGGAGTGGGTAAGGCAAGGTGCCAATGACACCACAACCAGGTTTGTGGGATTGTGTCAATAGGTGGTGGAAACTTGTTATATTGGGAGAGGGGGCATGTAAACATACTTATATAAAATAATAATCCTTAATTTTGATATAGCACCTTATCATGTCTTTGAGACATCTCAAAGTTCTTCACGGAATATACTGTAAAGTGAACTGCCTGTGTATTTTGTGGGCGAAACGTGGCAGCCAATTGAGCACCTCAGTGCCCCACAAACAGTAGGGGATTGAATGACCAAATTATTATTATTATATTTATTGAAGGGATTATTACCCTTGGAAAGTGATCCACCAATTGATCTAACAGAGGCGTGTGGAGTAAGGAAACTTGCCTAAGATTTTGCCCTGCCCAGGTCTTCGCTTGCGAAGTGAGTCCTCTAACCAAAAAGCTACAGGATTCCTCGAACAACCTTTGGACAGATTGGACCTCAGTTTACCATCTTGCTTGAAAATTGGCAACTTCGACAAAACAGTGCACCGTTGGAGAATTAGCCTAGACTATATGAGCTCAATGTCCTGACATTGTCCTGTCCGTTTAGTTTGCAATCTTCTGACTCAGAGTGCTACCGACCGAGCCAGGCTTGCACTTTACAGTACCTGTGTGAAATACAAGGACTGTTATTATTCTGCTAGTGAGAATTCTTTGTATGTTACTTTTCAGGTTACAGTGACAGTTTGTTGAAAGCAACGTCAATGGGAGAATGACTGTGAAGTACTCTTGGTGATGAGTTATGGCGAGCTGATTGCTTCTAAATCAGCTCTCACAAGACATACTCAACGTGAAATCTAACAGAACCTGTGTATTACACAGCCCCTTGCTGGTTCCAATCATCTGAACAACAATTTAGTGCAAGTTTCTGAAATGTTAACTGGAATAATTTCACCCACACTTTGGTTTTGAATAGAAATGTAACTAAGGATTGTGAGTAATAAACCTGGCTCAGTCGGTAGCACTCTCATGTCTGAGTCAGAAGGTTGGTGGGTTCAAACTCCCATGTGGGGACTTTGAGCTCACAGTTTAGGCTGATGCTTCAGTGCAGTGCTAGAGGGAGGGGGGTACAGTGCTGTATTATCAGACCTGTCATCTTTTGGATGAGATGTTGAATCGAGCTCCTGGTCTGTGCCCTGTAGAGATGGACATTAAAGATCCCACGGCGATATTGAAAAATAGAAGGTAGTTTCTCCCTTATAAACATTATTGGATTATCTTTGTCATTAAGTTCTTTTAATAAGTACCACAATTAAACTTGCATTTAATATTGGCTGCTGAGTTCATCCATAATATTCAGAGTCACATCACCTCACAGTGCATCCTGCGACCCATTCAGACATCTAAACAACGTGACAAGGTGCTTGTATCAACAAGGATTATTATAGTATATTATTGCATCATCAATACATATCAAAGTGCTTCACAGGATTTTACTGTAAAGTGCAGTGTGTGTATTTTGTGGGCGAATTTGGCAGACAATTTGCACACAGCAGTGTCCCACAAACAACTATAAAGTGAGTCACCGATTTTATCTGGGGTTTTTGTCGGCCAAGACACTAGGAGAGAGAAACTCTTCTCTTTTCCGATAGCACCGCGGGTTCTTTAACATTCACCTGAACAGGGAACAGATGGGGAGCTGGGTTTACTGTCTCATTCAAAGGACGGCACCTCTGACAATGCAACGCTCCCCCCGGCACTGAGCTGGAACATCAGCCTGGACTGTATGTGTGTTAAGTTCCCAATGTGGGAGGCTTGAACCTACAACCCTCTGACTCAGAAGTTGAGCCAGGCTGACACACAAATTATACATATATATATATATATGTGTGTGTGTGTATATTAAAACTCTTTTCTTACACAAAATAGAATCTTAGCTGGACTCAAACACAAATGATTTTTGTTCCTCTTTCTTTTTCTGGTCTGCAGCCCTGGTTTGTTTCAAACCTCATGAGGTGACTCTCAGACTGACTGTGTCGAGGTTCCCCCTATTGGTGTGTCTCAGATGGGGCTATAACCCCCTCCTCGCAGCTACAATGCGCTGTTAGCACTTCACAAGACATGTGTGTTAGTCCCCGAAGGGCTGGAGGGTCTATCAGCGCCAGGCTGGCTGACAAGCTGGATTTCTGCACACACTGTGCTGTGTGTTGTTAGATTTGGTCACAGATCCTGTGCGCACAGAGATGTGTAAATAATGCAGTTTATTTCGCTGGTTGGCAATGCGATGCGGTGTGTTTGGATCCCAGCTCAACTGCACATGCTGTCAGCAACCCCAGGACTCGCTGCTGCTTTGTGTGGTTTGTGTCTCCCTCAGTTGTCTGTCTCTCTCTCTCTCTCTCTCTCTCTGTCTCTGTCTCAGTGTCTCTGTGCGTGTCTCTAGTTATCTTATGTCTGTCTGTTTGTCTGTCTCAGTCTCGGTTTATGTGTGTGTGTGGTTGTCTATCTGTGTCTCCATCTGCCTCTCTCAGTGTGGTCTTTCTGTATCTCTAAGTCTCTGTCTCTCACTGTGTGTGTGTGTGTGTGGTCTCTGTATCTCTAAGTCTCTGTGTCTCTCACTGTGTGTGTGGTCTCTCTGTATCTCTAAGTCTCTGTCTCTCACTGTGTGTGTGTGTGTGGTCTCTCTGTATCTCTAAGTCTCTGTCTCTCACTGTGTGTGTGTGTGTGATCTTTATATCTCTTAAGTCTCTGTCTCTCACTGTGTGTGTGTGTGTATCTGTGTAGTCTCTATCTCTAAGTCTCTGTCTCTCACTGTGTGTGTGTGTGGTCTCTCTGTATCTCTAAGTCTCTGTGTCTCTCACTGTGTGTGTGTGTGTGATCTTCCTGTATCTCTCTGGCTGTCTGTGCGCAGAGCTTCAAATGAAGTGAAATGAACATGCAAGGGAGCAAGCGATCCCGCCCAACCTCCTAGACAACAGAACCGAGAGGATATCCATCCATTCCTGGTTCTCAGCATCTTCTCCCGAATAATCCCAGTACAGAGCAGCCCAGCCCAGTATACAGCAGCCCAATACAGAGTAGCCCAGTACAGAGCAGTACAGGCTAGCACAGAGCAGTACAGTATAGCTCAGTCCAGTACAGTACAGCACAGCCCAATACAGAGCAGTCCAGCCAAGTACAGTACAGCCCAGTACACAGCAGTCCAGTGCAGAACAGTTCAGCCCAGTACGGAGCAGTACAGTATAGCCCAGTACAGTCCAGCCCAATACAGAGCAGTCCAGTACAGAGCAGGCGAGAGAATGAGTGGATGGGAGAGTGAATGAGTGACTTGTGGTCTTGTTAAGTGAAACCTGACCTGTTGTGTTTGGACTTTGGGTTGGGTTGGAGGAGAGGGGGAAGTTTCTTTTCTCATCCGTCAGCTATGGTCCTACACTCCGACCTCATCATGTCCGGCTCCCGCTCTCTGGACGGCTGGGAGAGGTTACAACACCGCTCTCCACCCTTCCTCACCAGCAGCGCCAGGGTCTCATCTCACTCTCCAACCCCAATCTCAAACCCAACTCCTGGCCACGTTCTGGGCAACTCCAGCCTCACCAACTCAAGCGAGTGCGGGGAGGAGATCTTGTTGTATGGGGATGTGGAGAAGGTTGTGATTGGGTTGGTGCTGTCGGTCATTATCGTGTGGACAATCGCTGGTAACGGGCTGGTCATGGTGTCGGTGTGCAGCGTCAAGAAGCTACGGCAGCCCTCCAACTACCTGGTGGTGTCACTGGCGGCCGCTGATCTGTCGGTGGCGCTGGCCGTCATGCCCTTCGTCACCGTCACCGACCTGTTGGGTGGAGAGTGGCTGTTCGGAGAGGTCTTCTGCAACGTCTTCATCGCCATGGACGTCATGTGCTGCACGGCCTCCATCATGACCCTGTGCGTCATCAGCGTGGACAGGTGAGCAAAGAGCTTGACAGGTGCGGATATCAGGTCTGGCCCTCTGTCTCTCTTTGCACTTTTTCTCCATGTTTACATGAGGTGTCTCAATGACCTGATAAGGTGCTATATCAAGTGCAAGGATTATATGTCTGCTTCCTGCCTATGTGTAGATAGGTGATGCTGCTCAATGCACCAGTTGCAGATATGGGAACAGTGTGGATATCAGGTTGGGTACTCTCTTTTTCTCTGTGTTCATACGTCTCCTCCCTGTTTCTAAATGTGTGTGTGATCAGGTGAGGCTACTCAGTCCTCCAGTTGTGGATATGGGCATAGTGTGGATATGGGCACAGTGTGGATACGGGCACAGTGTGGATACGGGCACAGTGTGGATATGGGCACAGTGTGGATACGGGCACAGTGTGGATATGGGCACAGTGTCAATACGGGCACAGTGTGGATATGGGCACAGTGTGGATGTGGGGTCAGCTTGGAATGGGGACAGCGTGGAGTGAGGACAGGGTGAATGTGGGGACAGCGTGGATGTAGGGAGAGGGTGAATATGGGGATATGGAGACAGTGTGGATATGGGGATACTGTGGATATCAATGTGGTGATCCAAATCCAGCTCAGGTCCAAATCCCTGACTGTCCAGAGCCTTGGGATGTCCTCCCGACGTAAAAGGCACTACACAAATGTAATTTGTTGCTGCATGCAAATTCAAGAGGGAATTAGGGATCTGTTAGTTGAATAATTAAGTTGAGTGGAGACGAGCTATCCCCCTCATGCCTCTTAATTCAGAAATTATTTTTTAAAAAGAAAAATAATAATTTTTCTCCAGTCCTTTGTTTTATGATATTGAGTTTCTCTCTAATCTTGAAAGGGCAGAGCAGTCATTGGGGGCAGGGAATCCGCCCACTCAGTTCCTGTTAATCCTACAAGCCAATGCCTTGACGTCACCTCCCACTCGACTACTCAAACACCCTCTTCGCTGGTCTCCCCTGCTCCACTATTCACAAAATTCAACTAATTCAGAACTCCGCTGCCCGCATTCTCACCCGTAATAAGCTCCGTACCTCCATTACCTTGACAAACTCCATTGATTCCCGGTCAGAGAGCGGATTGATTTCAAGATCCTTACTCTAGTGTTTAAATCCCTCCACGCCCTTGAACCCCACTATCTCTCCAGCCTGCTCTCTCCTTACACTAGTACCCGCTGCCACTGCTTAACTGGCTCCAGCCTCCACTTTGTCCCCCCGGATCATCCGCCCCACTCAGCAACATGCTTTCAGCCATTATGCCCCAAACCCGTGGAAATCTCTCCCTCAATCCCTTTGCCTTGCCCTCTCTCCCCATTTTCAGGTCGCGCCTGAAGACCTTCCACTTCGATTGTGCCTATGGTCACCCTCCTCCCCATGGCTCGGCATTGGACTCTGCCACTGTTAAGCACTCCAAGACACCATCTATAGCACCACCGTAAAGGGTGCTATAGAAATAAAAGTTGTTGTACTTGTAGGGTTGTCCCAGCTGGACAAGCAGTAGGAAAGCTTGCCAGACAGCGATATCAATGGTAAGCCATGCGGTTTTAGCTGGTTAGACTCCAGGATACAATCATTCCCCAATACACACTCTGGAATCCCCAAGTCTTGCCAACCTGCACATAATACTTTGCGGAATTAGGTAATCAGGATATGTCCCTCCAGGAAGAGAGGAGCGCACATTCCGTTCCTACAATCTATCTCTGGGATTTCCATGTGTAGGTGGGATGCATGGGATTCTCAGTTTGGTTTGGATAGCCTGAAGCCTGGTGATTGGTTTCCGCATGTGCCAGAAACCTGGCTGACCAATGTTTTTTGTCTCGACAATGAATTATCTATCTTTCCTTACTCCCTTGCTCGCTCCCTCCCTCCTTCCTCTCTCCCCCCACCTTCTTTCCTCTCTCCCTCCCTCCCTTGCTTGCTCAGAGCAATGCTGTAAATTCTCTGATTGTAATCTCTATAAATTCAGATCTTGTCCATGGCAGCGGAGTAAGAGGAAGGGGGGAAGGGGGCTCAGCTCAGCAGTTTATTCCGAAGATGACTTTTCAAACCTCCCTCTAAGTCCTTTTGTGATTGCCTTTGGTTTATGTTCTCTGGTGAATTGATGTGAGCGAAGGGTTGCTGAGTGCAGTAATGAACCTCAGACCCAGGTTACAATGCCTTCTGCAGGACACACACTGAGCTTACCAGCCATGACAAAAAAGAAATGGTAGCCAGTGATGGCACATTGATTGGAATCAGTCTATGGCATGTTTCAGCATGTTTGTTAAGTGCCAGTCAGTAACACTTTTCCCTCAGGCAAGCTTAACAACAGCAACAAATTACTTTTATACAGCATACAAACACAGTAGTCGCTGGTTCCCCGATCTAGAGGAGACCAAACGTGGATTGGGTGACTACTTTGCTGAACATTTCCATTCAGTCCACCAAATGTAACCCTGAGCTTGCCGTTTTAATTCTCCTTCCCACTCCCACTGTGATCTCTCTATCCATGGCCTCCTACTCTGTTCGAACAATGCTCATTGTAAGCTCGAAGAACAGCACTTCATCCACGTCCTGGGCACCTTACAACCCTCTCGCTCAACATTGATTTCAACCACTTCAGACACTAACCACAGCTCCATCTTCTCTCAGCCTTGCCTCCCCCACTACCCCTCTTCTATAACAATTAAGGCATCCTCTGGTTATTAGACACATCTGTTCACTATATAATCTCCCTGTTGCTTTTGTCTTGCACTACAACAACAACAACTTGGATTTATATAGCGCCCTCCACGGCGGACAGCGCCTCAGAGCTCTTTACAGTAACGGATCCCGGGACCGAGCCAGGGGGAGGAGTGGGAAGGTGACCAAAGGCACGGTCGAAAAGAAAGATCTTCAGCAGAGACCTGAAAATGGGAAGGGAAGGAGCGAGACGAAAGGAGTGAGGAAGGCAGTTCCAGAGCCTTGGGGCATATTGGCTGAAGGCACGGCCACCGAGGGTGGAGTGGAGGACTCGGGACAAGGAGGAGGCCAGATCCGGAGGAACGAAGGCAACGGGTGCTGTTTTGAGGAGACAGGAGGTCAGAGAGGTAGTGGGGTGCAGAGAAGTGCAAGGACTTGAATACAAGGGTGAGGATCTTGAAATCGATCCTCTCTGGGATAGGCAGCCAGTGCAGTCTGGCAAGGACTGGGGTGATCGGGGAGCGGAGTTTCATGCCGGTGAGAATGCGAGCAGCAGAGTTCTGAATAAGTTGGATTTTATGGATGGTAGTGGACGGGAGACCGTCGAGGAAGGCGTTTGAATGGTCCAGCCGAGAGGTGACAAATGCGTGGACCAGAGTTTCAGCGGCTTTTGGGGAGAGATATTGGCAGAGACGGGCGATGCGTCGGAGGTGAAAGAAAGCGGTGCTGGTGAGGGACCGGATATGGGGGAGGAAGGATAATTGGGGGTCGAACCTGACGCCTTGGTTGCATACGGGTTCGGAGAGTTTTAAGGGGAGGTCGGGTAGGTGAAGGAGGTGAGAGCCGTGAGATTTTAGACGTTGACGAGAGCCGAAGAGTATGGCTTCCATCTTGTCAACGTTCAGCAGAAGGAAGTTTGCACTAATCCAGCCCCTGAGGTCTGACAGGCAGACTGACAGAACATCAGGGGACTGGGGGTTGCAAAGAGAGGTGGAAAAGTAGAGTTGGGTATCATCTGCATACATGTGGAAATGTACCACATGTCTGCGGATGACATCCCCAAGAGGAGCATGTAGATCAGAAAGAGGAGGGGGCCAAGGATGGATCCCTGGGGTACCCCGCAGATAACCGGGTGAGAGCGGGAGGAAAAGTCGTTTGTGAGATGTACTGCTGACGGTTTGTTAGGTAGGACTCGAACCAGGCGAGTGCGGTCCCACTGAGGTGGATGACAGAGGAAAGGCGGTGGAGGAGGATGGCGTGATCGACTGTGTTGCACACGGTGGAGAGGTCCAGGAGGACAAGGAGGCAGAGGGAGCCCTGGTCACAGATAGAGAGGATGTCGTTTGTGACTTTCACAAGCGCAGTCTCTGTACTGTGGGCAGGGGGGAAACTGGACTGGAGGGACTCAAAGAGGGAGTGGGGGGAGAGGTGTGCGCTAAGTTGGTTTGCAACAACACTTTCTAGAACTTTTGAGAGGAAGGGCAGGTTAGAGATAGGGTGGTAGTGGCTGAGGTTTGAGGGATCTAGGGAGGATTTTTTCAGGAGGAGGGTGATGACAGCAGTTTTGAGGGAGGCAGGGACTGATCCGGAGGCGAGGGACTGGTTGATAATGTCAGCCAGTAGTGGGCAGAGGAGGGGGAGCTGTGTGACCAGTGAGTTGGTGGGGAGGGGGTCGAGGCAGCAGATGGTGAGTTTCATGGAGGTGATGGTGGGTAAGAGGGAGGAGGGAGAGATGGTGAGGAAAGAGTGTAGAAAGGGGGTGGTGGTAGGAGCAGATGATGAGGAGGGTGAGGGGGCAGACAGGGCGTGGTGGAGGGTGACAAGGGGCAGGATGTTCAGTATTTTAGTTGAAAAGAAGTCCATGACCTCCTCGCACTTGGCATTTGATATGAAGATTGAGGAGGCCTGAGGGGGGCACGGAGTAGGTAGTGGGTGGTGGAAAAATGGATTTGGGGATTGTTTTTGGCCTCCAAGATGATGATGAAGTAGAAGCCGTTTTTGCTTGTGTCAAAAAACGGCGGTAGCTGTGGAGGTGCTCGAGCCACAGTTGGCGGTGAACTGTCAGGCCAGTTTTCCGCCATCTGCGCTCGAGCAGCCGGGTTTGGGTTTTTTGGCGGCGGAGATTGTTGTTGTACCAGGGGGATCGGGAGGGTTGGAGAGGGTCCTAGATTTTAGCGGAACGAGGGAGTTGAAAGTGGAGGAGAGGTGATCATGGAGCAACTGGACGGCTGCTTCAGGATCTCCGCGGGTGGAAGGCCAGACGGATAGGATGTTTGAAGATGAGAGGGCCTTTGTGAGGGTCTCAGGGGGTAGCCTTTTCCAAGGGCGTAGAGGATGGTTGAGGGCTTGGTGGAGGAGAGAGGGATGTGAGAGGAGAAGGAGATGAAAAAGTGGTCTGAGATGGCCTTGTCCACTATGCTGAGTTCGGAAATGTCAAGACCATGGGTGATGATGAGGCCAAGTGTATCACCACGGTTGTGGGTAGGTGAGTTTATATGGAGGATGAGGTTTAGGGAGGAGCGGAGGGCAGTGAAATCGGCAGAAGTGGTGCAGAGGGAGATTAGGTGGAGATCACCCATTATGAGTAGGAGCTTGGAGCAGAGGGACAGGGAAGAGAAGAGAGTAGAGATGTCTGTGTGGAAGGAGCCGGGGGGCTTAGTGGGTTGGTAAACAAGGAGAATTTTCAAAGGGAGAGAGGGGTGGAAAAGGGTGAGGTGCTCGAAGGAGGGGTAGCAACCAGAGGAATAGGGGATAAGACTAAGGGAGGCTTTGGAGATGAGGGCCACCCCGCCGCCATGTTGGTTTGGACGAGGGATGTAGTGGTAGGTGTAGCCTGGAGGGGAGGTTTCCACTAGGGGCCGGGGTCACTGGGGGAGAACCGGGTTTCTGTGCGCCCAAGAATATCAAGGTGCTCGTCCAGGATGAGGTCGTGGATGGTGAGGGCTTTATTTGAGAGGGAACGGATATTTTGGAGGGAAATGCGGGTGGGTTTGCTGGAAGGGGGGGAGGGAGGAGAGAGTGGTGCAGAGAGGATTTTAGGTTGTATAGGAGAGATGGGAGTGGAGAGTTGGGGGGTACGTATGAGGGAAGGGGGAGTTGGGTTTGCCTTAAGGAGGCGGTCTGAGCAGAGGGAGTAAGTGATGGGAGACGTGGGGTTGCTGCTCTGGGATAACCAGTGCCGGGAGCCATAATGGACCCGGTGGAGGATGCCCAGGATGGAGCAGAGGGAAGTGGTGATGGGGTCGAGGAAAGAGAGAAGGCGGGTGGGAGAGAAGGACAGAGGGGGAGTAGCGGATAGTGGGGGTTGGGAGGAGAGATATAGAGGGGGGTGGGAGGAGAGACATTCAGGGGGAGGCTCGGGTCGGGGCGGCAGCCAAAATGCACAAGCAGAGACCGAGAGCGAGCGATCAGCAGGATGGCATCAGCTCGCAGGCTTAGTCTCCCAGGCCATGGCCGAGTGGCGGTGGCAGCCACGCCATTGTTGTTGTTGTTCCTGTTTTTTTAATAATTTTTTTTATATAACTGTGACGTCACTTTGTGAAACGCGCCCGCCCCACCCCGTCACTTATCTCAGCTCCTACCTCCGCTCCCGACTGAGTGGCTCCTCACCTGGGCTGTGCTTTATATGCACGGCGAGGCCTCGGCTCCGCCCCGCGCTCGCCTACCTCAGAAGATATACTACAACCTTACACCTACTTTCCCCTCTGCACCTAATTCCCACTCTCACCCAATTCCTTCTCACTCTGGCCTCGCCTCATTCCAGACGTAGCTCACTCTGGGCCCTCTGCACTATCGACATCTTTAATCCCATCATCTTCTGTCCCCATCTAAAAAAATTTTCTTTGACTTTCTTTCCCCGCCCCTTTCTCTGCTTGTCCTTATAATCTGCTCCCTTCAAACATCCTCCAGTTCTGATGAAAGGTCATAGGCCTGAAACGTGAGCTAATTTCTCTCTCCATGGATGTTGCCTGACCTGCTGCGTGTTCCCAGCGACTTCTGTGTTCATTCCAGATTTCTAGCAACTGTAGTACTTGCCTTTTGTTTACTTCCATATAGTACCTTTCACATCGGGAGGATGTCCAAAGGCACGGGACACTTAAGGGCTGACACCCAAGCTGGGGGTTGGAATCAAGAGGGTGACCAAAGGCAAAGTCAAAGAGGAAAGTCCTGATTTGGGTCTTTAGGGAGACGAAGGAGTGAGGCAGAGGGATTTGGGAATGGTGTTAATGTGCTGTGGGTTCAAAGCCCTGTGATGAGGCTTTGAGCTCGCGGCCAGGGCTGACCCTCCAGTGCAGTGCTGGGGGAGCTTTGCAATCTCACAGGTGAGGTCCTTTGAGTTAAACGTGACACCGAGGTCTTGGCTGTGCCTGTTCAGGTGGATGTTACAAAGTCCATGGTGCTCTTCAAAAAGAACAGTGACTCAGGGAGTAACAGGAGAGGATCAGAAGAACTTAATAATGCTAAATAATCCTTACATTTGATATAGTGCCTTATCATGTCATTGAGATGTGTCAAAGCGCTTTACAGAATCTATTGCAAAGTGAATTGATTGTATATTTTGTGGGCAAAACATGGCAGCCAATTGCGCAAAGCAGCGTCCCATAAACAATCGTGGATTGAGTGACCTAAAAAAACACATTCTTTTTAAGGGTTTATTACCCCGGAAAGCAATCCGCCAATTGACTAACAACCAGGTTCCTACTTACTGCTGGGTAAACAGAGGTGTATGGAATAAGGAAACTTGCCTAACGTTTCGTCTGTCACTGTCATCTTGTTTAGATTAATGCTTTACCTCCTTAGTTGGGGTTATTAATGTAGATATTCTGTATGTGTTAAGATTTTGTTCAAAGTGGAATGCCTTTGCTTTAAGTCTATTTGTCGTCTAGGGACCGAAATATAATTTAAAGCGGAAAGGACAACCTTGGCCACACAAAGTCTGTGACCTGGGTGAGTTACTGAAACAAAAACACTGGAAGGGATCACGTGGGTCCTGGAGGGGGAACCCACTGATACATTGAAAGGGCAGGAGATTGAAAATGGAGGGAAAAAGTATCAATGTGATACATTGAAAGGGTAGGAGTTACGAGAATATTAAAGGAGGGGGTTCGCGGAGCTCGGGGTCACTTTCTCCTTGTGTGTCATCAAGGACGTATGTGCCTGACCTGAGAGCCTCGCTTCCAAGTCAAGATTGTTTTTTCTTAAGTAACTTTGGGTAAAGCTGCTGTGTCATAGTTTAGTGTCGAGGTATTTTCTGTTCCTTAATGTGGTGACAAAATTATCATGTTTGGGTAGTGTAAGTTAGGGTTTAAGGACAAATAAAACACCGTTGAGTTTTCTATACAGTGCTTCTCGAGTCCCTGTAAAAATCAAGTTGGGAGGGACGAAACACAAGCAGGTTATTGCTGAAGTCAGCTGGCTGGTAGTACGAACGACACTGATGAATGCATCCCTTTGTTGCTCAATAAGTCAGTGGGATTACCTGTCGTCGTGTGTAAATTCTCATTAGTGGAGTTTCACTCAGAGATGGAACTTGCACGATACAGACAAAGGCCACCGAGTACACTGAGCGCTTTGTCATAACACAGATATGCAATTAGGGGTGAGAACCGGCGCAAGCCCTTCCCGGGAATCGAACCCGGGCTCTCACCACTACGCTACAGGACTCCATGACTTCTCTCTGGGGGATGTCAGGGTGCTTGTGACAGGTGTGAGAGCAGAGTTGATTGGGGGTATATAAGAGAGAATTGGAATTTGAAGTTAGGCTGAGGGGTTCTTGGAGGAGCAAAGACTGAGTTGAAAAACAAATGGGTCGAATGTCCGAGTGTATCATATGGTTCAAAGAACGCATCGTTTTCAAGATCCTCACACCTACCTACAAAACACTTTACATCCAAACCTCTTTCCAACCTGGTCACACCGCAATCCTCTCCCTGCCCCCTTCGCTCAGCTGGCTCTGGCCTCCTGCACTTTCCTTGTCCCCTCCGTTCCACCATCAGCGGCCATGCTCTCAGCCCTTACGCCCCGAACCTCTGGAACTCCCTGCCTCAATCCCTCTACCTTGCTACCCCCTTACCCATCTTCAGATCGCACCTGAAGACCTTCCTCTTCGACCATGCCTATGGACACCTGCCCTCTCTCTCTGGCTCTGAGTCAAGCTTGCCGAGACACTGCCCTGTGTGAAGGGCACTGTACAAATGCAAATTGTTGTTGTTGAACTGTGGGCAGAGTTCAGTCTACAGGACTTTAATCTAGTGATGCAATCCTCCACTATTCCCCTCCCATCCTTTGCAAACATTGCAAGAAGGAGCAAAAATTGCAAAAAAAAAATCCAGGGTGTAAGGAGAAGCATTTTTTTAAACATTTGAGAGAGAACATTTGGAAAATGTATTCTTAGACTAAATTTGAAGCTATTTTTCTGCAGGTTATTTTAAGAACTACAGCAAACCAGCTCCCAAAACTCAAGATTTTAACATTTGCACACTCAGAAATGTACAATTCTAAAGAGAATTAGATGGACTTTCTGACCCTTGAAATCTAAACGGAGTTTCAACATCAACAACAACAATTTGCATTCATTGTGGAGTCCTATAGCATAGTGGTTAGTGAGCTCGCCTTGCAAGCGAGAGGATCCAAGTTCAATTCCTGGGTAATAATACCTAGGGAAAAAAAATGTATTGACTCAATCCACGATTGTATGTGAGACACTGCTGTGTGCAACTGGTTGCCGCGTTTCACCCACAGAACACACAGTCAAGTCACTTTACAGTATATCCTGTGAAGCACATTGAGACGTCTTGATGATGTGATAAGGTGCTATATCAAATGTAAGGATTGTTATTATTATTATTATTATATAGCTCCCTTTACACAGGTAATGTAGCAGGAGATTGCACAAAAACATCTTTGGTATTTTGTGTATGTGTAAAGAAAGCTGACATTTTGGAATGTCTGAGAACAGGCAGAGTCTGGCAGCTGAACACAGCAGCTGATGCCCTTGCGGAGGGTTTATGGTGCAGAATGTCAGCCGCCAGCGTGACCGGCAGAGCGCACACTGTGAGGGAGTCGGCTGTGAGCCAAACAGAACTTTAATGCAGCACCAGGGCTGTTCGAAAAAAGAAGGGAGTTTCTCTCTCCTGGTGGCCTGGCTGACGATCCCCTGGATATTTTTTGGTCAGCTGGGTGTCTTGACATGTGTGGAAACCCATCACCATGTTTAAGAGTGGTGAGAATTCCAAACCAAACCAGGAATGTCCATGCATCCATCTACCAACTTCCTGACATGAAAGGCGCTATACAAATGTAATTTAGTATTGTACACATTGGAAATCCTGGAGATAGATTGTTGGAATGGCATGTGTGCTCTCTCCCTGGAGGGATGCATCCTCTTCACCTAATTCCGGCAAGGATAAGGTGCAGGTTGGCAAGAGGCAAGGCTTGGAGACCCCAGAGTGTGTGTTGGGGAACTGCTGAAGTCTAATCAGCTAAAACCACGTAGCTTGCCATTAAGAGGACTGCCTGGTAAGCTTTCCTGCTGCTGGTCCAGCTAGGACCACCTTACCCATTAGGGCTTTAGCTTGCAGGGTTAACAGGAGCTGAGTTGGAGGGTTACGTGTCTCCAGTGACTGGTCTATCCTAAGTCTGAGCTGGGCTGTGCTGCCATCAGCAGTACATGTGGTATCAGCAGTGCCCTGGAATACTGCAGATCTGCCTGGATCCAGAACCGGACTAGTGACTGCCACAGAGGGTGGGCTCGATTCCGACCTTCCGTTGCCAAAAATTTCACCTTGGAGCCAGTTGAGCTCAGGATTTTACTGTAAAGTCAGTGTGTATTTTATAGACAACCGCGGCAGCCAATTTGCACACTATAACGTCCCACACACAGCCATGAAATAAATGAACACATTTTATTTAGGAGATTGTTGGCCAGGACACCAGGCGAGAGAAACTCCCTTCTCTTTTCAAGTTGAGTGCTGGATCTTTAACATCCACAAGCACAGGCACTGACGGGGAGCTCGGTTTAACGTCTCATCTGACAGACGGCATCTCCAATAATACAGCGCTCCCCTCCCCCAGCACTGCACTGGAGCATCAGCCCTAACTTAGGTGCATTCAAAGTCACCCGATGAGGAGCTTGACACATAACTTTCTGACTCAGAGGGTAGAGTACTACCAATAGAGCCAGGTTACGAACCATGCAGACTGTATCAGAGACATAACTGACAGCTCGACAGTTAGGTATTAGCAAAGTGCACTGGATTAATCTCGACACCGCAGCTGTGCACGTCAGGGCTGTCGAGCTCAGTTTGTGTTACCGCAGCAGCGAAACTCACCAATTTTCTTGTATCCAAAGCATTCGTTGCGGGGTGTAGAGTGGGGGAATTAATAAAAAAACAAACCTACAAACTGAATCATTTTAACTCCTTGAATTCTTCTAAATCAAATGTCTATATTTTCTAGCACTCAGGAATGCTGATCATCGGCCTGACTCAGTTGGTAGTGCTCTCGCTTCCGAGTCAGAGGTTTGTGGGTTCAAGCCCCCACGTCAGGACTTGGAATCGTCTAAGCTGCCACTCCAATGAAGGGGGCGGGGGCGGGGCTGGGAGTGGGGGGAGATGCTGCATTGTCAGAGGTGTCGTCCTTCAGATGAAACGTTAAACCGAGGTCCCGTCTGCCTGTTCAGGTGGACGTTAAAAATCCTGCAGCGCTGTTGGGAAAGAGAAAGGAGTTTCTCACTCCTGGTGTCCTGGCCAACAATCCCCAAGATAAAAATTGGTCACGCACTCCATGACTGTTTATAGAACATTGCCTTGCGTGAACTGGTTGCTGCGTTCACTTACCAATACACAGTCACCACACTTCACAGTAAAATTCCATGAAGCACTTTGTGATGTCTCGTTAATGCTATATCAAACGCAATGATTATTATTATTATTACTCATTCATTGAAAGACTCAGGACTGAACTGAGTGTTGACTTGGGGAATGACTTTGAGTGTGGAGCGTGGGGGGAGAGAATTAATACATCACTATTTAATCTTATCAGAGACCCTAAAGTTCTCACAGTCTTGCCTAAAGATCTCTGCCTTTAAAATTCTGCTGTATTTTGGAAGATTTTCAAATTCATAGAGTTATACAGAGCGATAAAGAATAACACAGCACAGAAACAGAAACTGCTTAACCCAACTAGTCTGTGCCGTTGTTTACACTCCATAGAAGACTACACCCCTCTATTCCCGTCTCCTAAACTCCTCTATTCCCATCTCCTACACCCCTCTATTCAATCTCCTACACGCCTCCATTCCTGTCTCCTACACCCTTCTATTCCCACCTCCTTCGTGTACATATCAAGTTTCCTCTTAACTATGTTGATAAGATGTCTTTTTGAGATGACGGGAAAGTGGCTTCTGAATAAAGGCCGGATTCCTGATTTTCCTCTGTTGTTCCGATGGATTTGCCGCTGGCCTGCGGGAACGAACGTAGCTCCAGAAATAGATTGGGTGCGTGGGATCGGAGTTCCTGTGGGTTACGTGACCCAGGTCCGGTCACAGGAAACAGTCTCCATTTAAAACCAATGGCCCACAGAAATTTACAGCACGGAAAAAGGACATTCATCCCATCATGTCTGTTTCTGGCTCTTTAAAGAACAATCTAGTCGGTCCCATTGATCTCCATTGATCCCCTTCAAATGATTTTCTGTTAAGATATCTATCTAGTTCCCTCTTGGAAGTTAATATGGATTCTGCCTTGACCATTATCCCCAGCAAGGCATTCCACATATCAACAACTCTCTGTGTAAAAGGATTCCTCCTAATCCCTCCCTGTGCTTGCTATCTTAAATCAATGTCCTCCAGTCACTGACCCACCAACCAAGGAAAATAATTTCTCCCTATCAACACTATAAGCCATTTATCATTTTAAAGATCTTGATCAGTTCTCTGAAACTCATGTTTCTCTGTTCCAGTGAAAATAGCCTCAATTCCTGCTTGCAGGTAAACCACTCATCCTTGGTATTATAAGAACAACAAATTAAATTTGTATGACACCTTTCATGTTGGCAGGATGTCCCAAGACAGTCAGGGAATTGGTCCCGAGCATGGGGTTGGGATAATAATAATCCTGACATTTGATGTAGTGCCTTATCATGTCTTCTGGACGTCTAGGCGAAACAACGGGTGGAGTGCTGGAAGGTTAGGGCTTGAAGGCTTTGAAGGAGAGGAAATCATCCTAGTGAATGTCCTCTGCACCCTCTCTATTGTCCTATCATCGTTCTTGTACTGCATCTAGCTCATAGTTTGCACAGGTTAAGCATCACATCTTTGGTTTAGTATCAATTAATATCTATTAATAAATCCTAGGATCCTGTTAGCTTTCTTCCTAGCTCAATCTACCTGCCTTCCCATCTTTTGAAGAGTTATAATAATTCTTGCCTTTGATATATTGTGGAGTCCTGTAGCGTAGTGGTTAGAGCACTCGCCTCACAAGTGATATGAACCAGATTCGATTCCCGGGCAGGGCAAAACCTTGGGCAAGTTTCCTTATTTGACACACCTCTGTTTACCTAGTAGTTGGTGGTCGCTTTTCTGGGGGTAATCCCTTCAAAAAAAATTAATAATTGGGTCACTGAATCCATGACTGTTTGCGGGACACTGCTCTGCGCAATTGGCTGCCACATTTCACTCGCAAAATACACAATCAATCTCCTTTATTGCGTGAAGCGCTTTGAGACGTCTCATTGATGTGATAAAGTCCTATATCAAATATAAGGATCATTATTATTATAGCGCCTTATCATGTTGTTGAGACTTCTCAAAGCACTTCACAGGATATACTGTAAAGTGCAGTGGCTATGCATTTTATGGGTGAAATGTGGCAGCCAGTTGCGCATAGCAATTTTCCGCAGACTGCCATGAAGTGAGTAATTGATTTTATTTGGGGGATTGTTGGCCAGGACACCGGAAGAGAGAAACTTCCTTCTCTTTCCGAATTACGCCATGGGATCTTTTAACGACCACCTAAACAGGCACATGGGGTCTCATCCGAAGAAATGTTTAATAATTTTTAAAAAATCAACCTACATGGAGGCTCAAACTACAGGCCATTCAACACATCACATCTGTGCTGGCATTCGCCGAGAAAATACATAATCACTACACTTTATATTAACTCCTGTGTGGTGGTTTGAGATGTCCTCTTGACATGAAAAGTGCACATGAAAGACGCAATAGGACGATTGTCTTTTTTCTGTGCTTTTTTCTTTGGTTCGATACCAATTGCAAGGAGTATTATGAACAATGCTAATAATAGTGGAGTCCCGTAGCGCAGTGCTTAGCACACTCATTTCGCAAGCGAGAGGACACGGGTTTGATTCCCAGGTGATTCAAAACCTTAGGCAAATTTCCTTACTCCACACGCCTGTGTTTACCTAGCAATAAATGGGAACCCGGTTGTTAGTCGATTGGCGGATCGCTTTCCAGGAGTAATAATCCCTACCCTACTTGAAAATTGGTCACTCAATCCACGACTGTTTGTAGGACACTGCTGTGCACAGCTGGCTGCCTCATTTTGTCCACAAAATACACAGTCAATCCACTTTACAGTATATTCTGTGAAGCCCTTTGAGACGTCGCAATCACTTGATAAGGCGCTATATCAAATGCAAAGATTATTATTATAATAATTGTCACACTCTCTTGCTCCAATGCCCTTTAATGTTCCATTTCAAGCATCTACCTCATTCCCTTTTACGAATTTACAAGCATCTGCCTCCATTGTTACTGGCGGTGAATTTCACATTTCCTCGTCCTCCCTCTGCACGGATTTTTTTTGAGAACGTCCCCTTTAATTCTGCTGAAACCTCACTCACCATCTCCTTGCTCACCATCTGTTTCCTCTCAGGCAGACAACAATTGCAACACAATTTGCTGTTCATAACCTTGAACAACACGTTTCCCTCTCCCTGAATATCTCTGTAACCCAACTCATCTCCTAGGCTTTTATTTCACTGCCAACCTGATCTCCAACCTCACTCGTTCTATCACACAACCTCTATTATTTTTTTGGTCACCCGGGTGCCTAACACACACGGAAACTCATCATTATGCTTAAGAGTATCCAAACCACACTTAGAGTTGTACCTATTGTATGCCACCTACACGTGGAAATGTCCCCATGTCTGGATTGCAATGCACACACTCTCACTGTCTGGCAAGCTTTCCCGCTGCTTGTCCAGGTGGGACAACTTCAGCTGTTAGGTTTTGGGCCTACAGGGTTAACAGGAGCCAAGTAGGAAGAATCCTGCCCTACGGCATAACCTGATTCCCAGCTTTTCTAACAGGATTCCTAATTGGAAACTTTAGGCAAGTTTCCTTACTCCACACGCCTCTGTTTACCTAGCAGTAAATGGTTGTTAGTCAATTGGCGGATCGCCTTCCCGGTTTAATAATCGCTCAATAAAAATTTGCCCCTCAATCCACAATTGTTTGTGTTTTTATACATGCACAAAAAATGGTCACTCAATCTATGGCTGTTTGTGGGATACTGCTGTGCGTAATTCGCTGCTGTTGTGGATTGAATGACCATTTCCTGTGAAAACATCTAATGCAATCGTGGTTGAAGTACAATTCAGCTGAGAATGCCTCTTAGATGTTGTTCAGCTCTGCCATGCGCACAGCCTAAATTGCCCTCTTTTTTGTGATTTGTGATCTTGATATAAACGTTCAGTTGTTCACTACGGCATTGTAGGAGAATACAAACATACAGCTTGCACTGTGTAGGGCTGAGCGTTAAAATCGCTGTCATATTGCGTATATAGGTTCAAACCCCAGGAGCTCCCAGGCTAGGGTGACACTCCAGTGCAGTGCTGGGGGCAGAGTCACTTTGTCGGAGGTGACATCCTTCAGATGAGAAGTTAAAACCGAAGTCGCATTTGTGCCTGTTCAGTTGGCTGTGAAAAATCCCATGGCACTATTCGAAGAAAGAAGGAAATTTCTTTTTTCCCTGGCCGACAATGATTAACATTGGTCACTTGCTTCATGACTGTTTGTGGGCTGTTACAATAATTATAATAATAATAATCCTTGCATTTGATATAGCGCTCATCACGTCTTTTAGACATCTTAAAGCGCTTCACAGAATATGCTGTAAAGTAAATTGACTGTATATTTGTGGGCGAAACGTGGCAGCCAATTGCACACAGCAGTGTCCCACAAACAGTTGTGGATTGAAAATGACCAATTTATTATTGTTTTTGTTTTTTGAGGGATTATTATCAGGCGTGTGGAGTAAGGAAACTTGCCCAAGGTTTCGCCCTGCCTAGAATTGAACCCAGGTGTCTCGCTTGCAAGGCGAGTGCTCTAACCACTGAGCTACAGCACTCCACTTCCAAGACAATAAGTCCTGTGAAGCGCTTTGAGAAGGTTTGATGGCAATATCAAAGTTCAAGTGCTGTTGTATTTTAGGTAAAGAGTGGAAAAAAATTACCCTTGCACTTGATATCACGCCTCATCACATTGAAACGTCTAAAAGCACTTTACTGAATTTTTCTGTGAAGTGTAGTAACTGTGTATTTTATAGGTGAAAACCATCAGCCCAATTGCACACAGCAACGTCCCACAAACAGCTCTCGTTTTCATCAAGAGGAGGGGGATTATCAGCCAGGACAATGGGAGAAATTATATTCTCTTTTCAAATAGTGCCATGTGATCTTTAATGCCTCATCTGAAGGATGGCACCTCTGACAATGCAATGCGCCCTTCAGCATGACATTATGTCAGATAAAACCTATCCGTGACCCTATCAACCCATCCTTGCCCTGCTCCACTTGCTTCCCATCCTCCAGAATAGTTCAAAGTCCTCATCTTCATTTTCAAGGCCCTCCATGGCTCTTCTCTCCCTCTGTGATCTGAAAACTCCACATCGACCCTGTCTGCTTCCTCCGCTCAGCGGGCTCCAGCCTGCTCCATGGACCCCCACCCTGCCCTCCTCACTTTCAGCAGTCGGGCTTTGAGCCTTTCTATTCCCACCCTTTGGAACTCCATCCCACAGTCCCTTCGCCTCGCTCCCTCCCTTGCCTCCTTCAAGGCATGTCTCAAGACCTTCCTCTTCGACTGTGCCTTTGCTGACCCTTCTACACCACCCTCACTGCTCTCAACCCCTCCTGATCTCAACCCACAGCTCGGGTGCAAATCTTGGTCTGTCCAGCGCCTTGGGACATCCTCCTGACGTGAAAGGCTCTAATATAAATGCAATTTGTTGTTGTTGGTAAGATGCTTGGACTCACAACCCTAATGACCATGAGGTGAAAGTGTTACTGACCAACATGAGCAGACAGGTCTCTTGTTTTAATGTCCTTGCTAGATATGAGCTGGGCTTGATGTGCAGAAACGGTTTCTGATATGACTAGATGATTCTGCACTAAACTGAGATAGTGCGCAAATGGCTGCCGCGTTTCACCCACAAAATATACAGTCGCTTTACAGTATATTCTGTTAAGTGCGTTGAAACATCTCGACTATGTGATAAGGTGCTATATCAAATGCAAGGATTATTATTATATTATTCTTTATTGGGATGTTCAAACAAGAAGGCACAGGTTTCAGTTTACAAAGGGCAATGAAGGACAGTGTAGATTTACAGGGATGTTCCTCAGGGAGGAGGGGACACAGCTATCAGGAGAGCGTGAACAAGTCAGAGCTTTTCTCTCTGGAGTTGAGAGGATTGATAGGGGACCTGATCGAGGGCTTTAAGGTTATGAAAGGATTTGATAAGGTGGACGTTGATGGGCTGTTTGCACTTGTTGGTGAGTCTATAACTAGAGGCTGTAAATATAAGCTCATCAGTAACATCTCATGGGGAATTTAGGAGGAACTTCTTCACACAGAGGCTGGTGAGAATGTGGACCTCACAGAGCTGTGGTTGAAGCAGAATACCTCAACATTTTTATGAGGAAACTTGATGCACACCTGAGGGGGCGGGGAATAGAGGGGTGTGTGGAGTATAAACGCCTGCGTGGATTTGTAGGGTGGAATGGCTTGCGTCTGTGCTGTAACATTTTATATAATTCTATCCCATGTAAACCTGGCTCAGGTGGTAGCACTCTGGTCTCTGGATCATGAAGGCTAGACTGGGGGGAGAATGGCGCAGCCACTATATTTTGCCAGAGGCGCTGTCCTTTGGACGAGAGGTCCTGTCTATGGCTGGTTCAGGTGGTCGTTAAAGATCCCACGATGCTCAAAAAGGGTTGGGAGTTTCTTTCTCCCGGGGTCCTTGTCAACAATCCCCTAAAATAAAATAGGTCAATCACTTCATGGATGTTTATGGGATGTTGCTGTGTGCAAAATGGCTGCTGCATACGCCTACAAATAATAATAATAATAATAATCCTTGCATTTGATATAGCGCTTTTCACGTCGGAAGGATGTCCCAAAGCACTTCACAGAACACACTGTAAAGTGAATTGACTGTATATTTGTGGGCGAACGCGGCAGCCAATTGCGCACAGCAATGTCCCACAAACAGTTGTAGATTGAAAATGACCAATTTATTATTGTTTTTGGTTTTGGAGGGATTATTATTAGGCTCTGTGTGGAGTAAGGAAACTTGCCCAAGGTTTCGCCCTCTGCCTGGAATTGAACTCAGGTCTCTCACTTGCAAAGCGAGTGCTCTAACCACTGAGCTACAGGACTCCACAAAATACAGTCACTACACTTCAGAGTAAGTTCTGGATATTGCAATCAGATTACAGAGGCACAATCTTTATCTTCAAATCCAACTTGCAAATTTATGACCAACTAGTCCGTTTACATTCCTCCCAAGCCCACATTCGTCCAGTCACTCCTTCTTATTCCCTTTTATAATAATGAACCGGGTGTCTTGACACATGTGGAAACCCATCACCGTGCTTAAGAGTATCCAAACCAAACTGAGAATTCCATGCATCCGACCTACACACGGAAATCCCAGAGATAGATTTGTTGGAATGGAATGTGCACTCTCTCCCTGGAGGGAAGCATCCTGCTTATATAATTCTTGATCTTCACTGGTTTCTATCATTATTATTATGTTATTACAGTTTAAATCACACTGTAGAGGTAGTGTCTAAATGGTTTTCAGTAATGGTCAGCCAGTCCAATAAAACTGCCTCATTACATATGAATGGATGGTACTTTTCTTATTACAGTGTATTAAGTAAAGTGAATCTCTCATACACTCTCTTGTCTGTGTGTCTCTCTCTGTCTCACACACACTCGCACACATTCTGTGTTTGTGGTGTATGTGTGTCTTATCTTTCACACACATTCTCACAAATCGTGTCTGTTTTTCACACTCACACTCTCTCTTGTCTCTATGTGTCTCTGTCTTTCAAACACTAACAATCTTCTCTGTATGTGTGTGTGTGTGTGTGTGTCTCTGTCTTTCACACACACACACACACACACACTCTCTCCCTCCCCCACTCTCTAATGTAATATTTAATGTGTGCCAAGGTAACAACGACACCCTTTTGACCTCACCTTTCCAGGGTGTGGCAACGTGATAAAATCCTCTAAATATATATTACAGTATATTTGTGTGTAAGTGTGTGTGTTATCTGTGTGTTATGTGTTTGTACATGTGTTAACACATTAAATTATCCCATTTAAGCCAGGAAACCACCCCATCTCTTGCTCTCTCTTGCTCTCTCCCTCTTTGTGAAGCGTTGTGGGAATAGGATTATTAACAGTCCCAGTTCCACTGATGATTATATTATTAATAATAATAAAACTTGTATAGTTATTAATACAATTATTAATATATTTGTCTGGTCATGTTTTTCAGATATTTGGGGATAACTCGCCCTCTGACATACCCGGTGAGGCAGAACGGACGCTCGATGGCTAAAATGGTGCTGATGGTTTGGTTGCTCTCGGCCTCTATCACTTTGCCGCCCTTGTTCGGCTGGGCCAAGAACGTCACGGTGGAGCGAGTGTGCCTCATCAGCCAAGACTTCGGCTATACCGTTTACTCCACAGGGGTGGCCTTCTACATGCCCATGACCGTCATGTTGGTCATGTACCATAGGATTTACAAGGCGGCCAAAATCAGCGCCGAGAGGCACAAGTTTGCCTGTGTCCCCTGGCGCTGTGAGCGGGAGGGGATCTACAGCATGGACAAGGACTCGCGAGCCCAGCATCCCGGGAAGCGGTCGAAGGCCGCGGAGGAGTGTGTGACCTTATCCAGGTTCCTCAGGCACGACAGGAGAAACATGTCTATCTTCAAGAGGGAGCAGAAGGCGGCTAGAACGTTGGGCATCATCGTGGGTGCCTTCACCTTCTGCTGGCTCCCTTTCTTCCTGCTCTCCACCGCCCGTCCTTTCATCTGTGGCATTGAGTGCAGCTGCATGCCCCTGAGGCTGGAGAGGACATTGCTCTGGCTGGGCTACACTAACTCCCTCGTCAACCCCATCATCTACGCCTTCTTCAACCGGGACCTGAGGACTACCTTTTGGAATCTGCTCCGCTGCCAATACCGCAACATCAACCGCAGGCTGTCAGCCGCCAGCATGCATGAGGCACTCAAAGCCACCGAGAGGCACCAGTGCATATTATAACCTGGAATCTCAGCTCTCACAGGGCCGACACGCTCCAGCCAAGTCGGCTGATAGCACCATTGCCAAAGGCGTCGACCCTCAGAAGAGATATTTCGCCGACAAAAATACACGGTCCATTCACAATGGACGGTCCATTCACAATATATTTACAATATATTCTGTGAAGCGCTGTGAGATGTATCAATGACGTGATAAGGCACTGTATCAAATGCAAGGATTATTATTACTGATAACTGCGCTGCTGACCTCATCCTTCCTATTCCCCTCTTGTTCGGCTGTGTTTAAGGTTTAAATGTTCAATTATGCTACCGCAAAGAAAATCATTGGGCAGAAAAATTTCAACGTTCAATCTTTAATCAAACTATAAGAATCATTGCTGTTGATACGGCGCCTTTCATGTCAGGAGCACGTCTCAAAGCGCCCTATAGGATTTTTCTGTAAAGACTGTGTGGTTTATAGGTGAATGAGCGTCTTCATCATGTCACTCGGCACCTGAGCTGGGTTTGGGAGCCGATAGATTGGAGTGTGGGGGGAGGGGAAAGAGTCCCGAAGGTCTTCAGACGGATCTTGAAAGAGGCAAAGGAGGGAGCAAGTCGGAGGGACTCCGGGATGGAGTGCTGGATGTCTAAAAGCACTTACAGTAAATTTGTCTGAAAGGATCTACAGTAAATTTTGTACCAATTTGCTACTGTGGGATACAAAGTAGCCTTGAAGCAGAAGACTGATTTTGTATCAGGGGAGTATCAGCCGGGACACTGGGAGAGAGAAACCCCCATCTCGTTCTTCGAATAGTGTTGGGGATCTTTAACATCCTCCTGAACAGGGCACAGACGGAACCTCGGTTTGAACGTCTCATCCGACAAGGCAGCAACCCCTCCCCCAGCATTGCACCCACTCACTGGAGTGACAGCCTGGGGCTGAGAGTTTAAAATCCCCAACTTGGGAGCTTGAACCCACAACGTTTCTGACTTGGACACGAGAGCGTTACAGGCTAAACCAGGCTGACAGTAACATTAACTCATCCTCAAAGAGATGTAATGATCCGGAAAGAAAGAAAATAACAGGACAGGCCACAGCCTGGGAGATCTCAGCATCAATCTTGTCCTGGCGTAGAGGCAAAACTAAGCACAGTTGGAAAGGAACGTTCGCTTTTGGTTGATAAATGGGACTGAACTGAATGACATTGCACTGGGATGTAATGAGGAGAGAAAGGACAGGAAACAAAAATAATTTGTATTTACATAGAGGGGAGTGACTGAGAAGTGATCAGTATTGAAGTCAAAAACAGCTTGCCAGATTGTTGCATTTTATGTTGTAAGACACCAAGCCAGGGTGCCTTGTATTTAAAATATGTATAATATATCTGTGTGTGTGTGTGTGTGTGTCTGTACGTATTTACAGGAAATTAATCAGACACCACAGAAGATCTTGTGTTTGTCTTACGGACAACTTTCAAGATGACATACATTAGAATACATTAGAATATACAGCACAGAAACAGGCCATTCGGCCTAACTGGTCTATGCCGGTGTTTATGCTCCACATGAGCCTCCTCCTGCCCTTCCTCAACTAAGTCTTCAAGCTCCCATCCCCAGCTCAGGTGCCCATCCAAGCCCCATATCAGGACTTTGAACTAACATTCCAGGCTCCAATTCATGCTGGAACGTGCCCTGATTACCTAATTCCAGAGAGTATTAGGTGCAGGTTGGCAAGAGCTAAGGCTTGGGACCCCAGAGAGTGCGTCGGGGTAACTGCTGGAGTCTAAACAGCCAAAACCACATAGGTTACCACTGGGAGTATTGTCCAGCAAACTTCCCTCTGCTTGTCCAGCTAGGACCACCTTACCCAGTGTATTCTGGGGTGAAAGTGAGCTCTGAATTGTCAGACGTATCGTCCTTGAGCTGAGACATTAAGCCAAGGCCCTGTGTGTGCCCTGTTCAGGTCGATGTTACAGATCCAATGTCATGATTGGAAAAGAGAAAAGAGTTTCATTTTTCCTGTATCTTGTTGACAATTCCCCAGATAAAATCAGTCATTCACTTCATGGCTGTTTGTGGGGCATCGCTGCGTACAAACTGGTTGTTGAATTCACCCACAAAAAGATACATAGTCACTACATGGGACTTTTTACCCTAAATTCCTTTGAAGTGCTTTGAGAAATTATAAGGCACTGCATCTTATGCGACGATTAATATTAATAATAAGATAGCAACAAGAACAAATTACATTTGTATAGCGCATTTCATGTTGGGAGATCGTTCCAAGGAAGAGGGCACAGGTTTCAGGTTACAAAGTGCAATTTAGGACAGACACCGGGAAGTTTGTCTTTACCCAAATGGTAATTAATAGCTGTAACAGGGATTTATTTGGAAGGATATTGTAGCGTTAGATACAGAGAGAACAGTGTAGATTTACAGGGATGTTCGCAGGGAGGAGAGGACACAGCTATCAGGAGAGAGTGGACATGTCAGAGCTTTTCTCTCTGGTGTTGAGAGGATTGACAGGGGACCTGATCGAGAGCATTAAGGTTATGAAAGGATAAGGTGGACGTTGATGGGCTGTTTGCACTTGATGGTGAGTCTATAACTAGAGACTGTAAATATAAACTCATCTCATAGAGAGATTAGGAAGAACTGGTGAGAGCGTGGACCTCACTGACAAGAGCTGTGGTTGAAGCAGAAAGCGTCAACATATTTAAAAGGAAACTTGATGCATATGTGAGGGGAATAGAGGGTGTAGAAGAAAGGAATAGAGGGGTATAGGAAAGGGGTGTACAGGGTGTAGGAGAGGGGAATAGAAGGTGTGGGAGAGGGGAATAGAGGCTTGTAGGAGAGGGGAATAGAGGGGTGTAGGAAAGGGGAACAATGGGGTGTAGGAAAGGGGAATAGAGGGGTGTAGGAGAGAGGGATAGGTTTTAATAGGGGAATGGAGAGGTGGAGAAAAGGGGAATAGGAAGAATGAGGTCTTGTGTGGAGTATAAACAACAGGCATGGATTAATTGGGCCTGTTTCCGTGTTGTATCACTCTATATAACTCTGATTATTCATCACTAAATCCAAAACGTGTTGTAAATCCCTGCAGCTTTTATGACTGGGTTCATTTAGGTAATTTTCAGCTATCACGGTTTGTTGAAAATACTTTTAAAGCATAAAAAAATGCTTAGCATCTATGTGTATTCCCAGAACAGCATTGCTATCAACTCTGGATTAAAAATATAATAATAATAATAATCCTTGCATTTGATATAGCGCTTTTCACGTCTTCTAGACGTCTCAAAGCGCTTCACAGAATATGCTGTAAAGTGAATTGATTGTATATTTGTGGGCGAAACGCAGCAGCCAATTGCGCACAGCAGAGTCCCACAAACAGTGTGGATTGAAAATGACCAATTTATTATTGTTTTGTTTTTTGGAGGGATTATCATTAGGTGTGTGGAGTAAGGAAACTTGCCCAAGGTTTCGCTCTGCCTGGAATTGAACCCAGGTGTCTCGCTTGCAAGTCGAGTGCTCTGACCACTGAGCTACAGAACACCACATCAACAAAGAGGCAATGCTAGTATTCCTTCAGGAATCTCCACCAGAAAATATAATGATACTAATAATAATCAGTGTGTTTAATGCAGCATTTGATCACATTGTTAAAATGTTTCAAAGTAATACACAGCATTTGCTGTAAATTGTAGTGACTCTGTATATTCTAGGGAAACCAATTTGCAACATCCCAGCCACAAATTGACCTGTTTTATTTTGGGGAATTGTCGGCCAGGAAACCAGGAGAGAGAAATTCCCTTGTCTTTTCAAATAGCCCAGTGGGATTTTCCACATCCACCTGAACTAGCCACAGCCAGAGCCTCAATTTAACGTATCATCCGAAGCATGGCACTTCCCACAATGTGGTGCTCCCACCAGCACTACGCTGGATGAGTATGAAGGGGAATACTATGTAATAATAGAGAGCTTGTGTTTCCACAGAGATATTAAGGTTGAGACTCACCTCACAATGCTCAATGCCATGTATAGTGACTGCTTTATTTGTGGGTCCTTATTTGTAAGTCTTGGCCTTTGGATGAGATGTTAAACCAAGGTCCCATCTGCCTGTTCAGGTGGATTTTAAAGATCCCATTGCACTATTCAAAAAGAGAAGGGAGTTTCTCCTAGTGTCCTAGCCTATAATAAAAATTAGTCACTTGTTTCATGGCTGTTTGTGAGACTTTGCTGTAAGCAATTGTGCTGTCACATTTGCCTACAAATACACAGTCACTCCATTTCACAGTAAATCCTGTGAAATGCTTTGAGACGTCCATCCGACTTGTTAAGACGCTCTACCAAATGCAAGGGTCATAGGTGAATGCATGTATGCAGCCTTCAGTTTGCACATGTTGAAATCCTAACAAGCAGTTACCATGCAGGATTATTCTTTAACATCAACCCTGAACAACAGACAAAGAGGACCTCAGATTTAAAACCTCACCCAAAGGGAAAGGTCTGACAACGATCTGCATCCCCCCACCACCCCAATTAGTGCTGTCTTGGATCGTCATCCTGGAAATAGGAAATTGTATCTCAAAGTAAGTGGATTCTACCCTGAGACTGAGCTGGGCTGACACAAGTTTCAAATCCTGATAGCTGTCAGCCTGTCTCAGTTAGTCTGTTCAGGTGCATGTTAAAAGATCCTGCAGTGATACTTGAAAAGAGAAGAGAGTTTCTCTCTCCTGCTGTCTTGGTCAACAATTTTCCCAAATACATTTGATCATTCACTTCATGGCTGTTTGCGTGATGTTATTGTAAGCAAATTGGCTGCTGCGTTCGCCTACAAAACGCACAAGTCGTTGCAATTGCTTTAAAAAAAACCTGTAAAGTGCTTTGAGACGTTCTTCTGACATGATATATCAATCAAATGTAAGGATTATTATTAGAATAATATTACTAGGCAGTGGATTGGCTGTGTTCATGGTTGCAAAGTAACCATCGCTTAGAGAAGCAATTTAGCTTCTTCATGTTAAATGTTGCCTGTGATGTATTGATGAACACGGGTGGTAAAATTCTACCCTGCTGATAACTAAAGACATTGACCTCTTGAATGTGTGGCCCCCTCCATAAACACATGGGACACAAGGGATGGAGTTCTGTAGCTAAGTCAAGCGAGAGGACCTTTGTTCGATTTCTGGGCAGGGCGAAATGTTAGGCAAGTTTGCTCACTCTACACACCTTTGTTTAACTAGCAGTAAGTAGGAACCCAGTTATTAGTTAATTGGTGGATTGCTTTTCCGGGGATAATAATCCCTTAAAAAAATTTGGTCACTCAATCCACGACCGTTTGTGGGACACTGCTGTGCATGATTGGCTGCCACATTTCGCCCACAAAATATATAGTCAATTCACTTTACAGTGTATTCTGTGAAACGCTTTGGGACGTCTCAAAGATGGAATAAGGCGCTGTATCAAATGCATTTGATATAGTACCTTATCACATTGTCAAGACATTTCAAAATGCTTCACAGGAGATGCTGTAAAGTGGATTAACTGTTTATTTTGTGGTTGAAACACAGCAGACAGTTTGCGCACAGCAGTGTCCCACAAAAAGCCACGGAGCGAGCGACCAATTTGTTTTGGGGAATTGTTGGCCAGGACACTTGGGGAGAGAAACTCCCTTCTCTTTTTGAATAGTTGCATGGGATCTTTAGTTTCCATGTGAACAGGCAGACGGGGATGAACCAGAAGCCCATTGTACTCGTTGAGTCATCAATGGGAGACACCAAACGCTGAGAAACCAGGTTACTCAACAAAAACAACCACAGCTAAGATGGTGTGTCCCTCCTGACAATAATGACATTTGCATTTGGTACAGCAACTTTCACATTGGGACAACATCTCAAATGATTTGCTGTGAAGGGGAGCGACTGTATTTGCCGCAGCCCAGCTATGCACAGTAATGCACAGACAGCCATGAAGCAAAGACTAACTTTATCAGGGGGATTGTCGGCCAGGACACTGGGAGAGAGCAACTCCCTTCTCTTTTCCAAAAAGTGCCGCGGGATCTTCAACATCCACCCGAACAGGCAAAGACAGTGCCTCGGTTTAACAACTCACCTGAAGGACGGCATCTCCTACAATGCAGCGTTCCCCAAGCTCCACATTAGAATGTCAGCTTTGACTACGCAAGTTCCAAGTCCTGCCGTGGGTGTGTTGGATCCATGTGGCACCTTTTACATTCTGTTACATCGTTGATTTAAGAAGTGTTTCTTGGGGAATTTCAGGACAAATAGTTCCTGTGCGTGTTAAGAAGTGAGAATAAATGCATTGTAGCAAGCTGGAGTACGATAAAGTAATCAAGTGGGCTCTGAATTCTAAGCACCAAGTGAAAAGGCTTTTAAATCGAATTAATCAATCCGCTGCATAAATAAAGCTAATTGGGAATGTTTTCAACACACCCCTCTATTCCCTTCTCCTCACATGTGCATCAAGTTTCCTCTTAAATACGTTGACACTTTCTGCTTCAACCACAACTATGGTCAGTGAGGTCCACATCCTCACCAGCTTCTGTGTGAAGAAGTCTTCCTAAACTCCCTATGAGATGAGATTATATTTACAGCCTCTAGTTGTAGACTCACCAAAAAGTGCAAACAGCCCATCAACGTCCACCTTATCAAATCCTTTCATAACCTTAAAGCCCTCGATCAGGTCCCCTATCAATCCTCTCAACTCCAGAGAGAAAAGCTCTGACTTGTCCACTCTCTCCTGATAGCTGTGTCCTCTCCTCCCTGCGAACATCCCTGTAAATCTACACTGTCCTCTCTGTATCTAACGCTACAATATCCTTCCAAATAAATCCCTGTTACAGCTATTAATTACCATTTGGGTAAAGACAAACTTCCCGGTGTCTGTCCTAAATTGCACTTTGTAACCTGAAACCTGTGCCCTCTTCCTTGGAACGTTCTCCCCACATGAAATGCGCTATACAAATGTAATTTGTTCTTGTTGCTATCTTATTATTAATATTAATCGTCGCATAAGATGCAGTGCCTTATAATTTCTCAAAGCACTTCAAAGGAATTTAGGGTAAAAATTCCCATGTAGTGACTATATATCCTTTTGTGGGTGAATTCAACAATCAGTTTGCAACAAACAACAATCTCCTCTCCGGGAACATCCCTGTAACACTATCTTCTCTCTCTCTCTCCAAGGATACAGCTGTTAATTGCCATCTGTGGTGTCTGTCCTGCATTGCCTTCTGTAACCTGAAACCTGTGCCCTCTTGTCTGAACATCTTTGTAAATAATAATATAATAATTCTCCTTGCATTTGATATAGTACCTTATCATGTAGTCAAGACACCTCAAAGCGCTTAACAGAATTGTCCAGCGTTTGGTGGGGTCATGTCCCACTAACATGTGCCATCCAGCACATCATTATATAAGGTAGGTGACATCCTTGCCTCACCCTCAACAGCAAAAGCAGCAACTTGCATTTAAATAGTAATAATAATAATAATCCTTGCCTTTGACATAACATCTTATCACATCATTGAGACGTCTCAAAGCGCTTCACAGAATATACTATAAAGTGAATTGATGTATATTTTGTATCAGTCAATTGTGCACAACAGTGTCCCACAAATTGTCATGGATTGAGTGACCCAATTTTTTTTAAGAGGGTTATCATCCCTGGAAAGCAATCCGCCAATCGACTGACAGCCAGGTTCCTATATACTCCGAGGTAAAATGAGGCATCTGGAGTAAGGAAACTAAGGTTTCGCCTTGCCCGGGAATCGAACCCTGGTCCTTTCGCTTGCAAGGCAAGCGCTCTACCAATATGCTACAGGAATCCACAATACTCCACCTCAATGCGATGTGGGCAGAAGTGAGAGAAGAATGTTTCTCCCAGTGGGAGGGGAAGAGAGAAGGAGGGAGGGAAACGGGGAAGATATCCACAGACACAGTAACGATGCCACCGTGGGAATGAAAGAGAATCTAGCGGACAGTTCGGATCTTTCCCTGCGTGCTATTAGCTCACCATTAGCTTACATCTCACCAAGCTAATGTCTACGGGCCATTAACTTAGTGAGATGTGAGCTAATGGGAAGCGATACAGAACATGGGATGTCTGAGGCCGGATTAGTGAGCCGCTGTGATTGTCCATGGAGCATGGCATTTACACGGTAGAATTGTTTCTTAGGAACTTCCCGCTACACGGGGGATAATGGCAAACACTGACTGTTTTCAGTCACGTCCTATTACATCCCGCCTGACCGCACCTCTGTGAATAATCCCTTTACCAGAGCAGACCTATATATAGCAGAGAACAAAGGGCCCACAGCTTTGCATCAACCTAGAATTAGCTCTGCACTGAAGGTTCCTTTCTTAGTTGTGAGTAGGCAGCAAATCCTCATGTCTAATAATAATAATCCTTGCATTTTATAGAGTGCCTAATCACATTGTTGAGATGCCTCAAAATGCTTCACAGGAATACTGTAAGGTGGATTGACTGTATATTTTATGGGCAAAACGCGGACCCAATTGCACACAGCAGTGTCCCACAAACAGTCATTGATTGAAGGACCAAATTATTAGCCCCAGGAAAGCGATCCACTAATCAACTAACAACCGGGTTCCTAGGAAACTTGATACATACATGAAGGAGAAGGGAATGGAGGGGTGTAGAAGAGGAAAATAGGTGGAGTGGAGGAGAGGGGACTAGGAAGGGAGGAGGCTTGTGTGAAAGCATAAATATCGGCATTAACCTATTGGGCTGAATGACGTGTTTCTGTGCTGTGTCACTCTGTGTAAGATTGGACCCACACATAGTGTGACACACACGTAGTGTGACTCCTATCTATCTGAAGGTTATGCATTCTTAACAGGTCCCTTTTCCCTTTTAAAACCTACTCAGGCAATGAAATGCTAGCTTTTCAGGCTCAGTTTTGCAATTATTCTCTGCTTTCTGCACAAGTCAGTACCAATCTTTGTATGAGGGGGGAGATCTCCAACCGGCCCATCTCCAACCTCCCCTTCCTGTCCAAGGTTTTCGAAAGAGTCGTCGCCTCCCAGCTGCGCTCTTTGCTCTCCACCCACTCACTTTTTGAACCTCTCCAACAACAACAAGATTCCATTTATAGAGTGCCTTTCATGTCAGTCGGGTTTCCGTGCTGCCCATAGCACAGAAACTAATGACATCTTGACCATCTGCAACCAGGGCTCCCTCTGCCTCCTCGTCCTCCTCGACCTATCGGCCGCATTCGATATGGTCGACCACTCTATCCTCCTCTACTGCTTGTCCTCCCACCTCAACCTTCAAGGCTCTATCCTTGAGTGGTTTAGGTCCTACCTCTCCCACCGTCTTCATTTTGTCTCTGCAAACAGCTTTTCCTCCAGCCCCCGCACTGTCTTGTGTGGTTTCCCTCAGGGCTCTGTCCTCGGTCCCCTCCTCTTCACCCTCTATATGCTCCCCCTTGGTGACATCATCCGCAGACATGGGGTTAACTTCCACATGTATGCGGATGACACCCAACTCTACCTTTCCTCTTCTACCCTCAACTCTACGACCACCGATGTCCTGACAGCCGCCTGTCCGACATCGAGTCCTGGACGAGAGACAACTTTGTTCAGCTCAACGTGCGTAAAACCGAGGCCCTCCTGATTGGCTCACGTCAGCGCCTCTGCACCTCAGGCGCTGACAGCATCAGCATCCAAGGCTGCACTCTCCACCTCTCAAAGCCATCAGGACCCTCGGCGTTCTGTTCGATCCTGAGTTGTCCTTTCTTCCCCACATCCGCGCCACAGCTGGCACCGCCTTCCACCACCTCCACAACATCGCCAGACTATGGCACTACCTCACCCCTCACGCTGCTGAAACTCTGGTCCACGCCTTTATCACCTCAAGGCTGGACTATGGGAACTCTCTCCTCGCCGGCCTTCCCGCCACCTCCCTCCACAAGCTGCAGGTCATTCAGAACTCTGCAGCTCGTGTACTGTCCCGCACCAGGCTTCATGACCACATCACTCCCACCCTCGCTCACCTCCACTGGCTCCCCATCCCCCAGAGGATCGAATTCAAGATCCTCATCCTCACCTACAAGGCCATTCACGGCCTTGCACCCTCCTACCTCTCCGACCTACTATCCCCCTACTTACCTGCCCGTACCCTCCGTTCCTCTGGGTCCGGTCTGCTCCACATCCCCCGCCCTAATCGCCCTACCATCGGTGGCCGGGCTTTCAGCCTCTCAGCCCCTAGGCTCTGGAACTTTATCCCCCAGTGCCTTCGCCGCCTCCTCCCTTTCCTCCTTCAAGGCCGGTTTCAAGACCTTTCTCTTCAACCGTGCCTTCAGCTCCCCTCTCGACTCTACCCCCTCCTCGCTCCCTCCCTTCCCTCCCCTCACCCTGACCATTTCCCCCCTGCTCGGGTCCTGACCCAACTGTCCAGTGCCTTGGGACGTCCTCCCAACGTGAAAGGCGCTCTATAAATGCAATCATGTTGTTGTTGTTGTTGTTGAGATAGTGATTGTGGGACTAATAGCATGTCATGGGATTCGCACTGCCTCCTTCTCTGGAGCACTGATACCATTTTGGATAAAGGATAGGATCAGCAAGGATGGGGTTATTGAGCATTTTGATCATTGCTGGGACAGGTATCAGAGAGAGTAATATTGACGGCATCACCAGCAAGGTGTCAGCTTGGCTCTGTCAGTGTCACTCTCGCCTCTGAGTCAGAAGGTTGTGGGTTCAAAGCCCTCACATACGGATTTTGAGGTTACGATGTCTAGGCTGTTGCTCCAGTGCAGTGCTGGGGAGAGGTACATTGCCAGAGGTGCCTTCTATGGCTGTCAAAGGCAGTCTATGCCTATCTATGCTGTACAGGCATAGACGGAACCTCAGTTTAACGCCTCATCCGAAGCCCAGCGTCATCTTGGATGAACCCACAACCTTCTGACTCAGAGGCGAGAATGCTACCACTAAGCGGTTACACACAGGACAGGTATAAAATAGAAATAATAATGATCCTTGCATTTGATATAGTGCCTTATCACGTCTCTCAAAGCGCTTCACAGAATATATTGTGAAGAGAATTGACTATATATTTTGTGGGCAAAACGCAACAACCAATTGTGCACAACAGTGTCCCACTAACAGTTGTGGATTGGGTGACCAAATTATTATTATTGTTATTATTCTTGAAGGGATTATTATCCACGGAAAAGTAATCAGTCAATTGAGTAACAACTAGGTTCCAACTTACTGCTAGGAAAACGGAGGTATGTGCAGTAAGGAAACTTGCCCAACATTTTGCCCTTCCCAGGAATTGAACCTGGGAAGAATATATATTCTGTAAAGTGAATTAATTGAGTGTTTTCTGGGTGAAACGCAGCAGCCAATTGCGCAAATTAGTGTTCCACGAACAGTCGTGGATCGAGTGACTAAATTAGTTTTGAAGGAATTATTACCTCTGGGAAGCGATCAGCCAATCGACTAACAACCAGGTTCCGACTTACTGCTAAGTAAACAGAGACGTGGGGAGTAAGGAATCTTGCCTAAGGTTTCATCCTGCCCGGGAATCGAACCCAATTGCGAGGCAAATGCTCTAATCAATACGCCACAGGAATCCACAAGAAAATAGGTCAATGGGAGCTTTGGTCAGTACTGGGAAGTGGGTACCAGAGGGATAAATTTGCATTTGCCTCTGCTCTGCCCCCCAACACCCCCTTTCCCCGAATCCCCCTCTCAACCCCCACCATCACCCCACCACCACCCTGAGTCATTTCCATTTAATATCTTCTGGCTGATTTCCTCCACCAGTTGGAGACTAAAGTGCCTCACACTGCAGTGATGTTTGACATTATTAGCCTCCGAGGTACTTTGTCCTGGACAGAACCTTCCCTGTTAATTGAGCCCATCGTACTTTTGTCTACATTGCAGTGAGTAGCACTTGCGATTAGGGCATGGAGGAACATTTAACTAACATTGTCAGGTTTTTTGAAGCGTCTAGAAAAGATTTAATTATATGTTTTTTTCAAGTTGTGCGCTTTGCTCCCTGTCTCTCTCTCTCCTCTCTCTCTCTCTCTCTCTCTCTGTCTCTCTGAGCTTGTTTTTAATAATGATCCTTGCATTTAGTTTCATTTCTTCGCAGGGAATTACTGTCAAGCGTAGTGACTGTGTGGCTGCAGATAAACGCAGTAGACAATCGGCACAAAGCCAATCCCAGCAAAAGCCTACAAACAAACAACCACAGCAACTTGCATTTGTACAGCGCCCTTCATGCGGGGTAATGTCTCAGAGCACTTAACAGTGGCTAAATGGGAGAGAGGGGGAGGTGACCATCGAAGAGAACTTCAAGTGTGATCTGAAGATGGGCAAGGAGGGGGCAAGGCAGAGGTATTGAGGTAGAGAGTTCCAGAGTCTCAGGGCATAGTAGTTGAAAGCATGCCCGGCAATGGTGGAGAGGAGGGGATGAGGAATGTGCAGGAGGCTGGAGCGGGTTGGGTTGAGCGAAGGAGCAAGGGTAGAGGAGTGCGGTGTGATCAGGTCAGAGAGGTAGGGAGGTGCCCACAAAACACACAAAAAAAAGGATAGATGACAGCCTTGCTTCACCCTCAACAACAAAAGCATCAACTTGCATTTAAATAATAATAATAATCCTTGCATTTGATATGGCACCTTATCATGTCATTGAGACGTCTCAAAGCGCTTAACAGGATATATTGTAATGTGAATTGACTGTATATTTTATGGTCGAAACGCAGCAGCCAATTGCGCACAACAGTGTCCCTCACAGTCGTTGATTTAGTGACCGAATTATTATTATTTTTTGAAGGGATTATTATCCCCAGAAAGTGATCCACCGATCGACTAACAACTGGGTTCCTATTTACTGCTAGGTAACCAGAGACGTGTGACGAAAGGAAATTTGCTTTAGGTTTCGCCCTGCCTGGGAATCAAACCCGGGTCCTCTCACTGGCGAGGCGAGTGCTCTAACCACTACACTACTGAACACCATTAGGAAGTCACCAATTAGGAAAATGCACAGGAACATGTGAGAATCTGTAAGCTGCATTGAAACGTCAGGTTATGTAATGCTCACTGTGCGGCCGGGTCTGTTTTGACATCTGCCATTCCTCCTTCCTTGTTACCAGAGGCTCTGATACAAATGGACACCTCCTTGTCCCTTACCATAAACTGCAGAGAAATAACAATAATAATCCTCGAATTTGAGACAGTGCCTCATCACTTCCTCAAGACATCTCAAAGCACTTCACGGGATTTACTGTAAAGTATAGCAACGCACAGCAACGTCCCACAAACAGTCCCGTGAAGTGAGTGACCAATTTTATCTGGGGAATTGTTGGCCAAGACACCAGGAGAGTGGAATTCCCTTTTTTTTGAGTTCTGTCACGGGATCTTTAACATCCACCTGAACTGGTAGAGACGAGACCTTGGTTTAACATCTCATCTGAAGGATTGCACTGCCCCCTCAGCACTGCACTGGAGCGTCTGCAAAGACAAGAGGAGTTCCAAATTACGACACGGTGCTTGAACCCACAGCCTTCTGAATCAGAGGTGAGCGTCCGACCGACTGAGCCAGGCTGACACACCAATTTTTAGGGCCAGGGTGGTCTCACAGGCTAAGGCTAGGTAGAATTTCAGGGTACTGACATCTTTGTCTTTGATTTGACATCTAACCACCCACATGGTGCAGTCGTTCATTGACAGGTGGGAAGCTGTTATTATGCATCAATTTGCCACACTGCGGGAGGCTGGTGAAGAGGAGTGGGTCTGACAGGCAGAGGAGGGGAAGCTTACAGCAGCTGCAGAGCAAGGGCTATTGAAATACTCTCTGGGTTGGGAATATAACAGTGCATTTGGCCCTGTTTTCTCTCTGTGAATATGAAAATTCGTGTCAACCAGGCTCAGTCGGTAGCGTTCTCATCTCTGAGTCAGTGGATTGTCATTTTAAGCCCCCACATCGGGGACTTTGAGTACACAGTCTAGGCTGATGCTCATCTGCAGTGTTAGTAGCAGTGCTGTAATCTCAGAGGTGCTGTCCTTCAGGAAAAGACGTTAAACTGAGATCCCGTCTGCGCCTGTTCAAGTGGACCTTAAAGACCCCGCGGCGCTAGTCGAAACCTGTCACTACACTTTACAATAAACACTGTGAACTGCTTTGAGATGTGCGGCCTTCACGAAAGGCATGTCAAATGCAGTTATTATCATTATTTTATTGGCGAGTTTGTGCTCCTCTTTGAAGGAGTAATCCAATCAGACCTATCTATCTGCCATAGAGAGCTCCAGTGGGGGAACGAGCACCAGCACAGACACAATGGGGAAACAGCGAGGGAATGGGATTAGAGTAGCGAACTCCACGGAGACAATGGGGGCAGAACAGGGAATGTGATTAGAGAAGAAAGTTCCAGTGGGGGGAGCGATACCACCACAGACACGATGGGGAAAGAGCAGGGGTATATTTGATGATTCTATTAAATTTCCGTTTACGATGAACTCTGATGTATGTTTGAGATCCAGCAGATGAAGATATTTAATATTAGCCGTGCTCCTAATCATTGCTGTGGATTGAAGGACCCTATTTCCATTGCCAAGGATATATGAAATTCAATATTTGCCCAGAACATTTGGGCTTTTCACAAGATGTTCCCCTGAAACAAAGAGCTCAGTCACTCCAAGGCAGCAAAGATTTTACTCTCGAGTCAACTTGAGGAATCCTGCACCTGGGTGACAAAATGGCTTTGATGTTGGGAACAGGAAGAGTGTGCAATGGAGAATTCAGCCTGGCTCATTTACTCGTGTTCTTCTGAGCCAGGCGGCTTTGCAGTATTCCAGGGCAATGCTGATGACAGCACAGTTCATTGGTTGGCTCATTGGAGAAGGGCAGACCAGTTACTGGGGGCAGAAACTCTTCCCACTCAACTGTTAACCCAAAAACCAAAGCCCTTAATGGGAAGGATAGTCCTAACTGGACAAGCAGCAGGAAAGCTTGCCAGACAGCCATATCAATGGCAAGCTATGTTGTTTTAGTTGGTTAAACTCCAGCAGTTACCCCAACACACACTCTGGGGTCCCCCAAGCCTTAACTCTTGCCAACCTACACCTTATCTCTCTAGAATTAGGTAAGCAGGATGCTTCCCTCAGGGAGAGACTGCACATTTCATTCCAGACACGGGAGTTTCCATTTGTAATAATAATAATAATCGTTGCATTTGATATAGCGCTTTACGAAGTCATTAACAATAATAATAATAATAATCCTTGCATTTGATATAGCGCTTTTCACGTCGGGAGGACGTCCCAAAGCGCTTCACAGAACACACTGTAAAGTGAATTGACTGTATATTTGTGGGCGAACGCGGCAGCCAATTGCGCACAGCAATGTCCCACAAACAGTCGTAGATTGAAAATGACCAATTTGTTATTGTTTTTTGTTTTGGAGGGATTATTATTAGGCGCGTGGAGTAAGGAAACTTGCCCAAGGTTTCGCCCTGATCTGCCTGGAACTGAACCCAGGTCTCTCGCTCGCAAATCGAGTGCTCTAACCACTGAGCTACAGGACTCCAGAAGCAATATAATAATAGTGTAATATAATAATGTTGTTGAGATGAGTAGGTAGCATTCATGGAACCTCTTAGGTATGGTGATGGGTTTCTGCGTGTGTCAGACACCAGGCAGACCCAAAAATCAAACTTGTGACTCCCTCTCTGGGTTTGAAGGTTTATGGGCTCAAGTCTCACATTAGGAGCTGATCTCCCACTGAAGGCTGCATTGTCAGAAGTGCTGACTTTCAGACAAGATCCCGTCTGTACATGTTCAGGTGGACATTAAAGATCCTGTGACACAATCAAAAAATGAAGGGTGTTTCTCACGGTGTCTTGGCCAATGATCCCTCCCCCTCCGACCTCCCCCCCAGATGAATTGATCATTCGCTCAGGCTGGATATGTGCAAATTGGCCGGTGTTTCACACTTGCCTGCAAATACAAAGTCTCTTCACTCAACAGTAAATCCAGTAAATGAAGCACTTTGAGACGCCTCAAAGTCGTGGTAAGACATGGCATCAAATGCAAGTGTTTTAAAATCTTATTGTATATTGGGTAGTCCAACTGGTGGCCCACAGGCCACATCCAGCCCGGGGGATGATTTCATCCACGAACCATTCCCAACTCATTGTTCAACAAGCAAATACAGATGACATGGTCACCAGGTGCTCAGGCTCAGTCCAACAACAGGATAATCAGGATAAAATATTGCTTCCATGACCTCCAGACATTTCTCAAATACGACTACCAGCCCTCAGATTAGACCACCCTGATATATATTATTAAAATTTTTTAATGTAAGATAGCATAAAATCGTGGAAAATCATTCAATTCTATCCTCATTTGGAAGCTGGTTTCTTTTTAAGAACTAGGGAAGTTCATTCACTTCACAGCTCTTTGTGGGACTCTGCGCAAATTGCCTGCCATGTTCACCTGCAAAATACAGTCACCACACTTCACAGTAAAATCCTTTGAAGCACTATGAGAAGTCCTCCCAATGTGAAAGGAGCTCCATCAAATGTAAGGAATAATGGTATTTATTTAGAAAGGCTTCCAAAATAAGATTGAATTGAAGAATTTTCCATAGTCTTGCACATTCTTAAGCTTTAAGGTAAAATGATCTCTATCTAAGTGGAATTTCGGGGTCTCATAAATTCATTGTGTAATTAGGCTCAGCCCGTCTCTGAGGGACAAGCTGTAGCGGACTGCAGAGAGAGCTGTTTGGTGAAGAAATTGACTGTAATTTGAGAAGAAATATTGGATACATTTTCTTTTCACTTGAGAGAAAGACCACCATGACAGCACTCAATAGTGTTTCCCAGTGCTGTGTTATTTATAATAATGCTTTCTGTTTATAATAATATAATAATCCTTGCATTCAAACTTATCACATAAACTTGCCTATGGTTTTACCCCGCCCAGGAATCAAGCCCAGATCATCTCACTTACAAGGCGAGTGCCCTAACCAACACGTTGGATTCAACTTGCAAAGATAACAGGAGATGAGCGGGAAGAATTCCAGCTCCCAGCTGTCTCCTAGAAATCAAGGATTCCTCAAGATCTTTACAATAATTCTGTGCAGTGCTTTGAGATGTCTCAATGACGTGATAAGGCGCTATATCAGATGCACGGATTATGATTATTATTATTATTATTACTATTATTATTATCGAAAGCATCCCATTTAGATCTCTCTCTACTCTAATTTTGAACATTCACTCCATGTCCCAAAGCATACTACCTTGCACTTTGCAATGTTAGATAGGATTGGTATTCAACAGGACATTATTATTGCTTAGAATGAATAAATAAAGCAGAGAGGAGACTGAACCCAATTACAACATGGCTTGTGGTTGCATTGAGTTGCATATTTAAGGATTGAATTAAAGATTAAAGCAACTCCATGAGATAAAAAACTTCTGTACATATTTATTATCCATTTCTTTTACTTCAGCTTCCTTACGTCTATCCCTGCCTCACCCCAATGGGGCCAGAAGCCTTACCTGTTCTCTGCCATCTCAAGACTTAATTCTCCTCGCTGGCCGTCCAACCTCCATAAACTCCAAATAATACAGAGCTCCACTAATCCCATTCTCCTGCTCTTTCCCCATCGTGTCTATGCTGGTGCTCGCTCCCCCACTGGAGCTCTCTATTCTAATTTCATTCCCTGCTCTCTCCCCATAGTGTCTGTGCTGGTGCTCACTTCCCCACTGGAGCTCCTTGATGGAATGTCAGAATTGAGTCAGCCCTCTATGATGGTCTCCAGTCCGGTTCCTGAGCCAGGTCGGTCCTCAGTATTCCAGGGCACTGCTGATGACAGCACAGCCCAGCCTGGCTCATCGGTAGGACCTGGAAGGGCAGACCAGTCACTGGGGGCAGGGAGACATCTCACTCAGCTCCTGTTACCCCTGTCTGGATGTGTGTGTCTCGCTCCCTGACTTGCCTCGGGCCTATGTCCTTGTTCCCCTCCCCCAAGTTGTCCATATAGTTTTTGTTAAAGAAAACGTTAATAAATTGTGTTTTTTTTGGCAACAATCAATGATGTGTTATTTCTTCATGTTCAGTTTTTAATCAATAAATGAAAATAATGTAGGTTAGCAGTAAAATAGCACCAACCAACTCTCCGCAATTTTCTGTAAAACTTTCCTGCAATTATCTATTTGCCCTGGTCATGTGTTTTTTACTCCAGCAGTGACCCAACGCAAACTCTGGGGTCCCCAAGCATTATTTTTTCCCAAGCTGGACCTAATACGTTCCAGAATTAGGTAAGCAGGGTGAGTCCCTCCAGGGAGAGAGTGCATATTCCATTCCAACAATCTATCTCTGGGATTTCCATGTGTAGGTGGGAGGCATGGAATCCTCAGCTTGGTTTGGAGACTCTTAAGCATGGCGATGGGTTTCTGTATGTGTCAGACATCCAGCTGACTGAATAAAATGTTCTCTAATCCCATATCTCCGTCTTCCTATGTTCCTAAATCAAAAGGGACACTAATGCAGTAACAACGCAACGAGAAATAGGAATGTGTCAAAACGCCATCGTGAGCTGCCAGTTGTTGCCAGCACAGGTGACAACTTAATTGTGAAAATGGAGATCATATGTAAAACGCTCTCTTAAAGAGAAAAATTCATTCAGTTCAGCCATTCGATGCTGGATGCAAATAGCTGCTCGCTACCAATAAAATAATATCCTCTCACCAGACACGTTCTGGTGGGTGTCAGACAGCAACTAAGAACCAACGAACCTTAGATATTTAAGGCACAGAAGAAGGCTATTCGGTCCATTGTATTCGTGCTGGCTCTTTAAAAGAGCAACATATACATTATTTATTTAAAAAATTAAAAAATAATAATAGTAATTTGGTCACTCAATGCAAGACTATTTGTGAACATTGCTGTGCGCAATTGGCTTCTGCATTTCACCCACAAAGTATACAGTCAATTCACTTCACAGTAGATCCTGTGAAGCGCTTTGAGACATCTCAACGACCTGATAAGGCGTTATATCAAATGTAATTATTATTATTATACATAGATACAACAAAACCAAACAACTCCCATTTACACAGAGCCCTTCATATAGCGTGGCATCTCAAAGCGCTTTACAGAGACAGTAACAGATACTGATTTGGGGGGTGAGGGTGTGGGAGTGCTGATGGGTGTGGAGGGAGGTGACTGTAGACATGGTCAAAAAGTTTTAAGACGGCTTCCAAAGCTACTATAAAACAGATTTGATCCAACCAGATCAGACTGCAACCAACATTAATGATTGTTAATAAAATTAAAAAGACACAGGGAGCTTTTTATAGTGTGCCACCTTTTCATTTTAAAGCAGAATGAAACCCATCAATAATGAATCGATTATTACTTATATTATTACTTAGTATTGTTTACAGCTTTATAAAACATTCACTTCTTCTGTGTTTTTTTAATTTAATTAAAAATCATTCATTATAAAAATAATTACTTCATGTGATTCATGATTGATGGGTTCCATTCCGCTTTTAATTTATTATTTTAATTTAATTTATTATCTTATTTTAATTTATTATTCATCAATAATGAATCTTCCTCTGCGCCCGTGCCAATGGTCATCTCCCCCGTCCCACCTGCTCGGCGTCAGGCTCCTCCACTGTCAAGCGCACTGGGACGCGACGCTGTTTGAGGGGCGGTATATACAAGTTGTTGTTGCAGTTATTTTTGCGTCGCTCGGTTGTGAAATTGGTTCCAAGTAACTAAGTCCTTCTGATAAAACCTCCCAGAATGCATCCAACCAGAGTTGACAGCTCGAGTCTGTGCCCTGTTCAAGTGGATGTTGAAGATATGAGGATGCTCTTCAAAAACAGAAGGGAGTTTCTTTCTCCGGGTGTCCTGGATGACAATTCCCCCCCAAATAAAATTAGCCATTCACTTCACAGCTGTTTATGGGATGTTGCTGTGTAGAGCAACAGGGTCCGAAACATTGATTGTTCAACGCTTTGGGACGTCCTCCCGATGTGAAAGGCGCTATACAAATGTAATTTTGTTGTTGTACAAATTGGCTGTGTGTTGCCCTACAAAATATATAGTCACTACACTTTACAGAAGATCCTGCGATACCCTTTGAGATGTCCTCCTGAATGTCAAAGGCCCTGTGTAAAAAAAAGACTTATTATCATAAAGGAGGCTGGAAAATAATAATAATAATCCTTGCATTGTATTGTAAGGTGAATTGACTGTATATTGTTTGGGCAAAAATTTGGCAGCCAATTGCGTACAGCAAAATTCCACAAACAGTCATGCATTGAATAATCACATTTTTTTTAGGGATTATTATGCCTGGAAAGCAATCTGCCAATCAATTAACAACCGGATTCCTACTTACTGCTAGATAAATAGAGGCGTGTGGAGTAAGGAAACTTAGCCTAAGCTTTCGACCTGCCCGGAAATGATATAAATATAAATGATGTGATTTAAGCATGTGTAACACAACAACAACAAATTACACTTGTATAGCGCCCTTCACATCGGGAAGACATCCCAGGGCGCTGGACAATCAGGGTTTTACAATGTTACAAAATAAAGTCTGAGTGACACAACCCCTGGAATAGTTTGCACATCTGACCGCGAGTTGTATATTACACCCACTCTTTATCGCCGCACGACAACCCCAACAAGAAGATGCAACAGCGGCATCATAAAAATGGCCGCCTCTATGTCCGATCGCTGTTGACGTCAATCCCTTCCAGTGCTGACTGGTCAGATCATGTGCACGGCTCGAAGAGTGAAAATAATTCTTTTTCTCTTTACTGTTCAACGTGAATGGTCCTTTCGCATTGTCAGGTACATTTATTGGGGGGGTTGGGGGAGTGGGGGGGGTTGCAGGGGAGAGGTTTACAAATACCTGTTCCTGTGTTAATTATTGAAAGGGTCTCTGATCTTTTATATGAAATCAAATGCATCAGCAACTTTAAGAAACACAGGAATAGAGAGCGTTTTATAAAACACCTAATCTTTTTGTTTAAAGCGGAATGAAGCCCATCAATAATGAATCAACTGAAGTAGTCGCCCCCACAGCAACAGCCCATGCAAAAACAATAAGCTCCACCTGTAAAGTTTGGCCTCTTATATCCTGCAAACCAAAGCCCTAATGGGTAGGAACAAAACACAAAATACTGCAGATGCTGGAATCTGAAATAAAAACAGAGAGAGCTGGGAAAACTCAGCAGGTCAGGCGGCATCTATAGGGAAAGTAAAGTGAGTCAATGTTTCGGGTCCACGACCCTTTGTCAGTACGCAAGTTCAGACGAAGGGTTATGGACCCGAAACGTTGACTCCTTTCCCTATAGATGCCACCTGACCTGCTGAGTTTTCCCAGCTCTCCCTAATGGGTAGGGTTGTCCCAGGTGAACAAGCAGCAGGAAAGTTCGTCAGTTATACAAGCTATGCGGTTTCATCTGGTTAGACACCAGCAGTTACTCCAACACATACACCAACACACACTCGGGGGATCGCCAAGCCTGGGCTCTTGCCACCCTGTGTCAAAAACCTTCCAGGATTAGGTAATCAGGATGTGTCCCTCCAGGGAGAGAGTGCACATTCCACTATCGCTGGGATTTCCATGTGTAGGTGGGATGCATGGAATTCTCAATTTGGTTTGGATACTTTTAAGAATGGTGATAGGTTTCCGCACGTGTCAGACACCCGGCTGACCCCTCAAAAATACAAAGCTTCCACTGCTCTCAGGATTGACCGGCATTGACCGGTGGAGTCCTGCAGCTCACTGGTTAGAGCACTCACCTCGCAAGCGAGAGATCTGGGTTCTATTTCCGGGCAGGGTAAAATGTTAGGCAAGTTTCCTTACTCCACACGTAGCTGTTTACCTAGCAGTAAGTAGAAACCTGGTTGTTAGTTGATTGGCGAATCACTTTTCCCACAAAATATACAGTCAATTCACTTTACAATATATTCTCTGAAGCACTTTGAAATGTCTCCAAGACGTGATAAGGCACTATATCAAATGCAATGATTATTATTAATATCTCTTAATTGGTTGAAGTTGTCAATTGCCTCAGTCCCCCACCCTCCTAATCCCCTACCAACCTGTTCGCTCCCTCCATCAGCGGGCTCCGACCTGCTTCACTTCCCCCACCTTGCCTGCCCCACCATTGGTGCGCAGGCCTTCAGCCTCTCTGCCCCCACCCTCTGGAACTCCATCCCACAGACCCTCTACCTCATCCCCTCCCTTCCTCCTTCAAGACCCATCTCAAGACCCTCCTCTGTAGAAGTAAACCAAAACAAAGGGAAATGCCAGCCCACGAGATTGGATGAAGTAAACACTTTGGTCAATCACTTTGGCCCAGCGCCTTGGGACATCCTCCCAACATGAAAGATGCTATACAAAGTAATGTTGTTGTTGTTGTTGTATCTGATCTCATCCATCCAGGACAATGTTTCCCCCATCACAGCGTCAAGCTGATTTTAAAATGAATCCCAACATCCTGGCATTAAGCACCATTCCTGGTTACCCTGTTTCAGTCATTAATTATTCTCTGAGTAAAGAACCTACCCTCTGGGTAGGTAAATAATCTATCCTCCATCTGTTCAGTGCCTTGGGATGTATTCACGACGTCAAAGGCACTATACAAATGTAAGTTTGCTGTTGCTGTATATTTTGTGGGTGAAACGCAGCAGCCATTTGCACACAGCAGTGTCCCACAAACAGTCATGAATTGAAGTGACCAATCTTTTTTGTTGAAGTATTATTGCCCCAGGAAAAGCAATAAGCCAATTGATTAACCAGTTTCCTACTTACTGCTAGGTAAACAGTAGTCACGAGGAGTATAATGGAGGAACATATAGATATGGAAGTGGAGGGTTATGGAGGAGTATATAGACATGGAGCTGAAGGATATGGAGGAGACTTTGGACATGGATGTGGAGGATATGAAGGAGGATATGGACATAGAGGTGAAAGATATGGAGGAGAACTTGAATGACGATGATGATTATCACAATTGGTTGGAGCATTCATTGCCTGTACCTCTTGGTCTTGGACTGGAGCAGCCCCCATTAGGGGCACCCAAGGTATGGAACTTATGATGTGGACTTTGGCCAAATAATCCCCCAGGACGACAAATCTGCTCCAGATTCGATCATGTACATGACAACCTTCTCTCATGGCTTTGGATTGGTTGGAATGCACGGTGCAGGATTCATAGAAGTAAAGGGAAAAGTTCCTCATGACTCAGAAAGCTAACCGGTGCTCCATTGATTGCGTCCACTGTGATAAACAAAGTCACGTCATTCGACGAAGATATCTATCAAGAGCTGTGACAAATCTCCACGTGAACAAATGAACAATTTTACCTGTAAATTTTAACAAGTGCTGGACAGTGACACAAAATCAGAAGATTGGTTTAGGTAAAGAAGGTCCACAACAAAACTTTGGACCTCCATATACTCCTCCATATGTTGGATCAGTCTCACTCAATCCCTCCACCTTGGCCCCTCCTTTCCCATTTTCAGATCATGCCTGAAGACCTTCTTCTTTGACTGTGGGCCCCCAAATGGGATCAAAGGGCCCCCAAATGTGATGTGGTTTAGGGCCCACTGATGCCTTAATCTATCGCCTCTCCCTCTCAAAGGTCTTTACTCTAATATCATTCTGGAGGCCAAAAACAACTCAAAGGCACTGTTCTCCACCTTCCATCACCTCAAATGACGTGCGAAGAGGTCCTAGATTTCTTTGTCTCAAAGATTGAAAACACCCCGCCTCCCCTACGTTGCCTTCTGCACCACCTAGCCTGTCTACACAACCTTCTCTTTCCATCATGTCCTCTCCCCCACTCCTATACACCTTTGTCCTGATTTCTCCCTCCCCCTCTCAACCATGATCTCCCAGATGAAGTCCACCACCTGCTGCCTCGATCCCCTCCTCACCCAGCTGCTGGTCACTCAACTCCCCTCCTCACCCAGCTGCTGGTCACTCAACTCCCCCTCCTCTCCCAGCTATTGGCCAACACAGTCAACAAGTTGCTCTCCTCAGGCTTTGTTCCTCTCCCCCTTACAACTGCCATCATCATTCCCATCCTTAAAAAAAAACACCCTAAACCCCTCAAATCTTACATAGGTCATGCCTGAAGTAACTACTAGAGTCAAACCAGCTAAACTGCATAACTTGCCATTCATATCACTGTCTGGCAAGTTTTCCTGCTGCGTGTCCAGCTAGGACCACCCTACCCATTAGAGCTTCAGCTTGTAGGATTAACAGGAGCTGAGTGAGATGACTCCCTGCCCCCAGTGACCGGTCTGCCCTTCCAAGTCCTGCTGATGAGCCAGGCTGGGCTGTGCAGTCATCAGCAGTGCTCTAGAATACAGAGGAACAAGACTAGAGACCGTCACAGAGGTTCTGATAACTTGTTGCTAAATAAGTCACCATCCCCCGCAAAAACAACCCCCCCCCAAAAAAAAACACCCCTCTCAAAAACAAACACCCCAAAAAACAACCCCCACTCCCCCACCACCCCCCCCAAAACAGTTTACTTTCTGTGAACCTGCGCTACTGTGAACTAAGAATATCGGCATCCTTAAAATGAATTAAAGTAATTATTTATAACACATAGAGAAACTGCTGATTGGGTCTATTGCATGGATAGTTAAGAGATAGGCCTTCAGAAAGCAGAAACAGATCATGGAGATAGAAAGGAGCAAGGCCGTGCAGGGCAAAAGCCTTCCCCCACCTCCGCAACATTGCCCAGCTCCGCAACTGCCTCTCCCCTCAGGCTGCCGAGACCCTCATCCACGCATTCATCGCATCTAGGTTCAGTTTATATGCAGCAGTTTTAATTAGAGTTAACTGGAGTTAAAACTGGGATTAGGTAAACAGGATGTCTCTCCAGGGAGAGAGCATGCATTCCTTTCCAATGAACAGGAATTTCCATGTGTAGGTGGCATGGAACTCCCAGTTTGATGTGGATATTCTTAAACATGGTGATGGGTTTCGTCATGTATAAGAAACCCAATTGACCAAAAATAAGGCACTTTTCACATCAAGAAGAAGTCCAAAAGTGCATTCACGGTGGAATGGCACCCGGGCTGGGTAAGAGCCGAGGGAGGGAGGTGAGGGGCCGAAAGCACTGTCAAAGAGGAATGTCTTTAGGTAGACCTTAAAGGAGGTAAGGAGGTCGAGCCAGGGGAAAGGAGGAGGTGACAGTAGGCATGGTTGAAGAGGAAGGTTTTCAGGCACGACCTGAAAATAATCCTTGCATTTGATATAGCGCCTTTCACGTCGGGAGGATGTCCCAAAGCGCTTCACAGAACACACTGTAAAGCGAATTGACTGCATATTTGTGGGCGAACGCGGCAGTCAATTGCGCACAGCAATGTCCCACAAACAGTCGTAGATTGAAAATGACCAATTTATTATTGTTTTTGGTTTTGGAGGGATTATTATTAGGCTCTGTGTGGAGTAAGGAAACTTGCCCAAGGTTTCGCCCTCTGCCTGGAATTGAACTCGGGTCTCTCGCTTCCAAAGCGAGTACTCTAAGCACTGAGCTACAGGACTCCACGACTCAATTACAAGATGTAATTGTACTTTTGTTTTACAGACCCCCCACACCATTCTTCTCATGGTATTTGAAGATGTTCTTCAAATTTTCCAGGTCTTCAATCTGGGCGTCAAATTCTTGCAGAAAAGTAGATATGAACATTTCTGAGGTCACACTCTGCAGAGTCTCCTGAAGAAGTGGAATCTTCACTGACAGTACTGCAAGCAGCACAATAGCGATTAGGGTCCATTGGGAGGGTCGGTGAAGGATATTTGTGTTTGTTAGCCTGAATGTTTTTACAAGTCTGCTTAGCTCAAGAGAAATGTCACACATTGTAAGTCGAAGAGGCCCCAATATGTCAGGTAAAGCTTTTTTAAGTTTTTCCACAACAATTCGTCTTCTGATTTGGTGCCGTGCACCAGATGAGTAGGGTTTGAGGAGGTCGCAGAAGCATAGGTGGAAATTGGCTGCTAAGTTCGCCTATAAAATACATAGTCACTACAATTTACATTAAAAACCTGTGAATCGCTCTGAGACCATCTCTTGACTTGAAAGGTGCTGCATCATTTGTACACATAAGTTTGTGGCTGGAGCAAATGTCTGTCAACCTACAGAAAGTCTTGACAGCAATTGCACTGAGTGCTTGGCAGCATTTTGACATTTGACATCACTAAAAATGTAAGTTTGTTTCCAGCCCACTTTTATTGAGCCCACTTTTGAGGCGTTACATTTTTAACAAATAAGAATTATGTTATTGAATTAATTAAATAAAAGCTCAGTAGATTCGGGAATTGTGCCCTTAGATTGGAAAATTGTGAATGTCACCCCTTTAGTTAAGAAGGGAGGGGGAGAAACCAGGAAACTACAGACTTGTCAGCTTAATGTCAGTTGTAGGGAAAATACTGAAATCCACTATCAGGGATGGAATGACTGAACACTTGGACAGGTATGAGCTAGTCAAAGAGAGTTAGCATGGGTTTGTGAATGATATGTCGGGTCTGACTAATCTAGTTGAATCTTTTGAGGAGGTCACTAAAATGGTGGATAGGAGAGTGGTGGATGTTGTTTATATGGACTTTCAGAAGGTATTTGATAAGGTTCCACACAAAAAATTATTAGCAAAAATGGAAGCACATGGAGTCGGAGGTAACCTTGTGAGATGGCCTTGGTAATGGTTTGGGAGGCAGGAAACAGAGAGTAAGGTTAAAGGGAATGTTCTCCGATTGGTGGGATGTGACAAGTGGTGTCCCCTAGGGGGCCGTACTGGGACCCCAGCTATTCGCCATATATATAAATGACTTGGATGAAGGACTAGAAAGTTTTATATCCAAGTTGACAGACAACACTAAGCTAGGAGGCTCAGTAAGTTGTGTAGATAGGAGTAGGAAGTTACAAGGGACTTGGACAGATTAAGTGAGTGGGCAAAGCTGTAGCAGATGGAATTCAATGTAGGGAAGTATGAGGTCATGCACTATGGACCAAAAAATGATGAAGCAGAATATTTTCTTATTGGGGAGACATTAAGAACTGTGGAGCAGCAAAGAGATTTGGGTGTCCATAATCCACAAATCACTAAAAACTAGTTCCCAGGTGCAAAAAGTAACTAAAAAGGTGAATGGTATGTTGGCCTTTATCTCAAGGAAGAAATGATGCTTCAGCTTTATAGAGGGTTAGTCAGACCCCATCTGGAGACTGCATTCAATTTTGGGCACCACACTTCAGGAAAGATATATTGATCCTGGAGGGGCTGCAGCCCAGGTTCACCAGAATGTTACCAGGCCTAAAAGGGTTAAGTTTTGAGGAAAGGCTGTGTAAACTTGGATTGTATTCCCTGGAGTTTAGAAGGTTGAGGGGTAATTTGATTGAGGTATTTAAGATGATAAAGGGATTTGATAGGGTAGATACAGGGAAGCTAATTCCTCTGGTGGGGGAATCCAAAACAAGGGGCATCGTCTTAAAATTAGAACCAGGCCATTTAAGAGTGAAATCAGGAAGCATTTTTTCACTCAAAGGGTGGTAGAAATCTGTAATTCTCTCTCCCAAAAGGCCATGGATGCTGGATCCATCCACACCTTCAAGAGTGAGGTTGATAAATTTTTGGTAGGTCAGGGTATTAAGGGATACGGGGAGAAAGCGGGAAATTGGAATTGAAAGGATTAGTTGAGGTACAGATCAGCCATGATCTAATTAAATAGTGGAACAGGCTCAAAGGGCTGAATGGCCTCCTCCTGTTCCCATGTTCCAAGAAGGAACACAGAGCGGGTCATGGCACGGATGTGGGGTAGAAAGGACAGTTGAGGGTAGTGAGATTGTGGAATTCACTGCCCAAAGCGATGGTGGTTGAAGCAGGTAACATTTAAAAGGAAACTGGATGTACACATGTAAACACTGACACAGACTGGTTGAGCTGAAAGGCCTGTTTCCATGGTGTACATTCTTTGTAAATCCTTGTCAGCCGAGACTGTGAGTTCAAAGTCCCCGACGTGGGGCTTGAACCAACAACTTTCTGACTCAGAGGGGAGGGTGCTACTGACTTCTCTCAGTCTTAGTTTTATGCTACTGTTGTAAAACATAGCATAACACCTACGCATGGCATGCAGGAAGTCACGTCAGCAAGGCTTCATGTGCACAACCGCTTAACACAAAGGAAGTTATGTCAGTGCAGCTTTTTGCATTTAGGGTGCCTGCGTGGCACTCAAGAAGTGCTGTCTGCGGGTCTTCCTGTGCGTGGCTCTCGTGCGCCCAGGAAGTGACATCAGCGTCAATCTGACGGACATCTTTTGGTGCTTGGTTTAATACAAGGCCTTTGAGATAATGGCCTCCAAACGGACTCTCTGTACCAGGTTGTGCTGTACCTGTGGCCTTGTGGTGGAGGCTAACCTCACTAAATCCTCCCGGGCTATGCCTAGTGTGCAAACTGTCTGCCATCGCAGGTTCCCCAATCTTTGAATGAGATGGAAAATTCATCATGGCAACTCAACCTCTTTTAAGTAGAATAATAAGAATAATCATCATCATCTTTCTTGCGCTTCATAGGATTTTACTGTGAAGTGTAGTGACTGTGTGTTTTGTGGGTGAACACGGCAGCCAATTTGCGCACAGCAATGTACCGAAAACAGCCGTGAAGTGAATATTTTTGCTGGAATTCTCGCTAAACGGTGACACACTGCCGTTCAACAGGCCAGAGCCTCCCAGTCTCTCAACCACGCCAGAGAGAATGCAAACAATGGGGGAGCTAATAATGGAGAGCAAACACACTTAGAGACCCCCAAATTCCACCTCTTCCCAGCCATGAGACCATTTTCCAAATTGTTCCCGAATCCAGTCTAAACTTTGCTTTCATTTATGTTTTTTTTAATGTGAAATGCTGCAACCAGTTTGCACACAGAAATGTCTCTCAAACAGCTATGAAAAGATTGACCAATTTTATTTGACAGATTGTCACCAGGACAACAGGAGAGAAAACTCCCTTTCTCTGAATAGCGCAGCAGGATTTTTAACGTCCACCTGAACAGGCATAGATGGTACCTCGGTTTACCATCTCATCCGAAGGACAGCACCTCTGACAATCAGTCGTGGATTGAGTGACCAAATTATTATTTTAAAAAAATAATAATTTGAATGGATTATTACCTCCAGAAAGCAATCCACCAATCAACTAACAACTGGGTTCCTAATTATTGCTAGGTAAACAGAGGCATGGGAAGTAAGGAAACTTGCCTAAGGTTTCGCTCTGCCCGGGAATCAAACCCTGGTCCTCTCGCTTGCGAGGTGAATGCTCTAACCAATTCGCTATGGGAATCCACAAAGTCAACAAAAGTAGATTAGGAGGAAACAGACAAGTCACCCGGATAAAACACTCCAACATTGAAAGAGACATGTGTAGAAGGTGAGGAGACAGCTGTCCATTCTGCCTGAGAAAAGGCATTAGTGGATTTCTTTGGGTGAAACTTTAAGTTTGGTCGTCCTAGCTGGAAAACGGCAGGAAAGCTTGCCAGATCGTGCTCTCAATGGCAAGCTATATGATCCTTGAAGGGTAAGAAATATCAAGGGGCAAGTGGAAGGGTGGGAACAGACTGCATAAATGCAAAGAAAAACACTTAAGCAGTCTCATTAGGCTTGTTTCTTTAGCATAAGGTTCTAAGATTCTGTGATTGCATGTAAATTCCTGAAACAGAAACCAGGTATCTCATTCATTCATTAATGAATGAATGAATGAATGAATGAATTGTTTTTTCTTGTGCTCTATGAGTGAATGATGTCCTCTGGTGGCCACTTCAACAGAGACACTACACCAAACACCTCCTCTTATGTACATCTCAAAGCTCTATCCATCTGAAGATCAATCAGCTGACTCCAAACAAATGGGAACACATGGGGCCATGTTATAGCTGGCAGCTTAGCTCAGTCATTTTATTATTTTACTGTGAAGTGTAGTAACTGTATATTTTGTAGGTGAACACAGCAGATAATTTGTACACAGAGTGACCCACAAAGATCCATGAAGAGAATGATCAATTTGATCAAATACCTTTCTCTTCCACAGGATCTTTAACATCCTCCTAAATTGGCACTAAAACAACAACAACAACTTGCACTTATACAGTGCCCTCAAGCAGTGTAGCTTCTCAGAGCATTTAACAGTAGCGAAGCCTGACTCCGAGCCGGGGGAGGAGCTAGCTGGCCGAAGACACGACCGACCTCGGTTTAATATCTCATCCAAAGGATGGCACCTCTGACAATGCAGCACTTCCCCCAGCACTGCCCTGGAGCGTGAGCTGTGAGCTTAAAGTGACAATGTAGGACTTGAACTCACAACTCCCCGACTCAGAGGCGAGAGTGCTACCGAGTGAGCCAACCGTTGACTCGTTCCAAGCTAATGGAAACATGTGAGGTTATATGTCAGCTGGCAGCCTGGCTCATTCGGTTGCACTCTCGCTTCTGATCCAAAAGGTTGTTCGAGGCTCCACATCAGGGCTTTGAACTCCCAGCTGACTCTCCAGTGAGACAGCTGGGCAGCACTGTCCTATTGGAGGTGTCCTCCCTTGGAATGAGTCATTAAACTGAGCTCATGTCTGTTTGCTTAACCTCCTGTGATCCTATCTGAAAAGAGATTTTAAGTGGGATTGAAAAAGTAAACCCAGAATAATACTTCAGCATGTACCGTAGAACTCTGAACAAGAGGACACAGGTTTACAAAAGGGCAGTTTCATGATAGACACCAGGAAGTTTTTCTTTATTCTGATGGCAATTAACGACTGGAGCAGGTTACCAGGAAGGATGGTTGATGTCAGGACATTGGGACTCATTTAAACAACAGATTGATGCCGTGCTAGGGATATGGTAAGGTAGGTGTTCTAGAGGGTTGAGATCAGATGGGCCAAAGGGCCATCGACATCCGAACCAATCTTATAACCTTGTGATTTGGTGAGAGACGAGTTTCTCCTGCTGTCCTGGCCAATGATCCTTCAGGTAAGAACTGAACAATCGTCTCGTGGCTTTGTGTGAGCTACTGGGAAAGGATTGTTTAAGAAAAACAACCTAAAGTATGACTTTTTTCCACAAAATCAGAATTGCTCAGTTCCAGGGTCAATCCTTGCATTTGGTATAGCACCTTTAACAACAGGAGGATGGTTCAAAGTGCTTCGCAGGACTTACTGTGAACTGTATGTTTTGTAACAACAACAAAATTACGCGCCTTTCACATCGGGAGGACATCCCAAGGCACTGAATATAATAATAATAATAATAATCCTTGCATTTGATATAGCGCTTTTCACGTCAGGAGGACGTCCCAAAGCGCTTCACAGAACACACTGTAAAGTGAATTGACTGTATATTTGTGGGCGAACGCGGCAGCCAATTGCGCACAGCAATGTCCCACAAACAGTCGTAGATTGAAAATGACCAATTTAATTATTGTTTTGGGATTTTTGGAGGGATTATTATTAGGCTCTGTGTGGAGTAAGGAAACTTGCCCAAGGTTTCGCCCTGCCTGGAATTGAACTTAGGTCTCTCACTTGCAAAGCGAGTGCTCTAACCACTGAGCTACAGGACTCCACGTCAATGTTTCGGATCCGAGTTGGGGATCGATATTGGGAAGGTAGAGGGCAGGGGGGAAGGAGAGTGATCAAAGGCACTGTCAAAGAGGAGGGTCTTGAGATGGGTCTTTTGAGGGAGGTAAAGGAGGGGGCGAGGCGGAGGGACAGCGGGATGGAGTTCCAGAAGGTGGGGGTAGAGTGGCTGAAAACTCCCCTGACAATGGTGGGGAGGGCGAGGCCGGGGATGTGAAGCAGGGCGGAGCCTGTTGAGCGGAGGGAGCAAGCAGGATGGTAGTGGGTTAGGAGGTTGCAGGCGTAGGAGGAGCAAGGCCATGGAAAGCTTGAAGGTGAGGCCGAGGATCTTGAACTGTATCCTCTGTGTGATGGGAAGCCATTGGAGTTGGGCACGGATGGGTGATAGGGTCATGGAGCCTGGTGCGGGAAAGGACACGGGCTGCAGAGTTCTGGATGATCTGCAGCCTATGGAGGGAGGAGTTGGGAGGCTGTCAAGCAAGGAGTTTGCATAGTCAAGCCTTGATGTTTTGAATGTGTGTATGAGGGTTTCGGTGGCCTGCGATGTGAGACAATGGCGGAGCCACGCGATGTTGCAGAGGTGAGGAAAGGCAGAGCGGGTCATGGCACAGATGTGCGGTAGAAAGGATAGTTGAGGGTCAAACAAAGGTTCCAGACTGGTTCGGTGAGGTGGGGTGTGCATCCATGGTTGGTGATGCTGTTAGCCCCTGAGGTGCAGAGGTGCTGATGGGAGAGCCTAAATCTTGTTGACATTCAACTGAAGAAAGTTCGCTCTCATCCAGGACTTGATGTCTGAGAGACCTTCTGTCAGGGCAGCAGTGGTCCTGGAGTCAAGGGTGGAGCCGACATTGCTTGTTGGCCTCCACAACTCTTCCCTCCATAGGCTGCAGATCATCCAGAAATCTGCAGACTGCATCCTCTCCCACACTAGGCTCCGTGATCAAATCACCCCCATTCTCACCCGACTCCACTGGCTTCCCATCACAGAGAGGATACATTTCAAGATTCTGGCCTTCCAGTATCTTGCTCCCCCCTACTTCTGCAACTTCCTAACCCCCTACCATCCTGCTCGCTCTCTCCACTCAGCAGGCTCTGGCCTGCTTCATGTCCCCTGCCTCGCTTGCCCCACTATTGGCAGGCAGGCCTTCTGCCACTGTGCCACCACCCGCTGGAACTCCATCCCGCCAGTCACTCCGCCTTGCCCCCTCGCTCGCCACCTTCAAGACACATCTCAAGGCCCCCCTCTTCAACCGTGCTATCGATCTCGCTGCTTCTCCTCCTGCCGTCTATCCTCCCCCACCCCTCTCCCTAGCTCGTGTCCAAAACTCTGTTTGTCCAGCACTTCGGGACACCCTCCTGACGTGAAAGTTGCTTTACAAATGTAATGTTGTTGTTGTTGGAAGCAGAGAGGTACAGTTAGGTGTCATCAGATTAAGAAAGCACAACAGCCACTTTGCATTTATGAATCCCATAAACAACCAGCAAGTCATTGAACTATTTTTTATCTGAGCAATTTGTTCATCCTCCAACACTGCAGTATCCCCCCGAGCCTTGAACCCACAACCTCCTGACACAGGGTTGAGAATACCACTAACTGAGCCATTCTGACACCTCAGACAGGCCCTAGGAGTTGAAATAGCAGTGGGATGCTTGTTAGTGTTCACATGCCAGGTTCAGTTGGTTAGCATTCAGCTGTCCATCTGGTATCCCCAAGCCGTGGTTCTCACTAACCTGTGCCTAATACTCTCTGGAATTAAGCAGGGTTTCATCCCTTCCTATATATATATATATACAATAGAACATAAGAGCATAAGAAACACAAGACAAAAAAGACCAAGGTCCACCTAGTTCGCCTTCCATATTCCCAGTGGTCGCATGCACAGATGTCCCAATCTACCTTTGTACTATAATCCCATTATGTTATTTCCTAAAAGAAAACTAATCAGTGTTTGAAAGAAACAACATTTCCTGCTTCAACCGTCTCCCTAAGGAGCCTGTTCCACAGGGGGAAACAGTACCTATTCCATTCCAGACACAGGGAAGTTTCCATGTGTAGGTGGTTTACCTCCGACGCATCGCCCATCTCTGCCAATACCTCTCCCCAAAAGCCGCTGAAACCCTGGTCCATGCCTTTGTCGCCTCTCGGATGGACTATTCAAATGCCCTCCTCGCCGGTCTCCCCTCCACTGTGGAGTCCTGTAGCTCAGTGGTTAGAGCACTCGTCTTGCAAGCGAGACACCTGGGTTCAATTCCAGGCAGAGGGCGAAACCTTGGGCAAGTTTCCTTACTCCACACACCTAATGATAATCCCTCCAAAAAAAAACAATAATAAATCGGTTATTTTCAATCCACGACTGTTTGTGGGATGCTGCTATGCGCAATTGGCTGTCGCGTTTCGCCCACAACTATACGGTCAATTCACTTTACAGTATATTCTGTGAAGCGCTTTGAGACGTCTAGAAGACATGAAAAGCACTGTATCAAATGCAAGGATTATTATTATTATATTATTAGGTAATGCCAGCCGCTATTGCAGTGTGTACCGAGGGGGGAGGGAGAGAGAAGAGAGGGGAACGAGAGAGGTCCAGCAATCCCCCTTTCCTGCCCCCACCCCCACCTCTGTATCTCCCAACCCGACCGTTCCCTTTGCCTACATACACCGGTTTGCTTTATGTCCCTCCACTCCATCTGCCCCACCATCGCCATTTTGTCACCATTCTCTGTAATTCCATTTCTGTAGTCCCTCTGACTGGCTCCCTCCTTCCCCTTTCAAGCCACATCAAGAAATATCTCTGACCGCACTTCCATTCATTTGTCCCCTCCCCATCCCACCTCTTTCAGCTCCCACCCCAGCTTAGGTGCCCAGCCAGCAGTGTTGAGCGCATTGAGACGTCCTTCCAATGTGAAAAAGGTGCTGTGTAAATGTAGTTATGTTTCTGGAAAGAAAACGCAAAATATTGCTTATGCAGCCTACAAACCTTTCCCGAATAGGGCATCTGGCCCTCAGCAGCCAAAAGTTTGGACCTCCCTGATCTAAAGTGATAGCCAACACTCTTTCTTTTAAACTTACTCAACATATCTTAACTCAACCGCCTTTCTATCATGTCCCAATTAGTTAAAGTAAATCCCTCCCTTCAATTACTCATCCTTGTGTTTAGAAATGCTTTGTTTATTACTTGGTTTCTTGACCGCCGCCTCCTCAGCCACGTTTTGTGCAAGTCGAAAGAGGAAGTGTCGTTATTGCGTAAGGAAACTTACTTAACCAATACGTTACAGGACACCATTTATATAGCGTCCCTCATACAGGGTAGTGTTTCTTTTTCCTCTCCTCTTTCCCACCAACCCACCCCCCACCACTCCTGGAGTGTCAGCCTGGACTGTGAACTCAATGTCCCAACATGAGGGTTCAGACCCACAATCTTCTGACTCGTAGTCAGGAGCACAATTGATCACCTGAGCCAGACTGACCTATTCTGAGAAGAAAAATATAACAATAATGAAGTGAGGGAAGGACAGTGAAGGGGAGCTGAACCGGGGTTCATATTATGTTATAATGATTCAGGGAGCGATGGGTGGAATGGCTCTTTCTGTGCTGTAAAACTCTTTTCGAAGAGAAAATGCTCTCACAGGCTGGGACTATGTGGAATATGGGGCCCTGCTCTCAGTGTGTCTATGTTTATGTTACAGATCTACGCCTCACATCCACCCAGTGTCCTCCTCTACTTTACTCTCCTCACCTCCCCTCCCCTCTCTGCACCAGGGATTGAGATCCCAACACTGGAGTCGGCCTGTGATGTCAGTGTCAACCTCAGTCACTCACACCTATGAGAGGTGACCTGGTCCTCGATTTTATTCAACGGTGACACAGCTACACCAGGGGGAAATCTGATGCAATGATGTATAGGGTAGACACAAAGAGAGAGAGACACACACACACACACACACACGTGGAGAGACATGCAGATACACATGCACATATAGAGAGAGACACATGTTTAGAGATAAACACACATACATAGACTCACATGTAGACACACACACATAGAGAGACTCATGTATACAAGCACACACACATATAGACAGGCACACACCCACACACAGACTCACATATAGATACACACATAGAGATACTCACATATGGACACATAGACACATGCACACACACACAGACATATCTAGACACATACACACACACCCATAGAGAGAGAGAGACAGACACACACATAGGGAGAAAGAGAGAGACATGCACTAGACACACACACTCATGGAGACACACACGCATAGAGAGAGACAAACCCACATAGAGAAAGACACACACACACACATACATACATATAGAGATACAGAGCGTCAAAGACAGAGAGAAAGTGATATGCAAAGACAATGAAAGAAAGAGATAGAGATGGAGTCACATAGAGAAAGACAAGGAGAGAAAGAGAGACAAAAACAGAGGAAACAAAGAAATATGGAAAAAAGAAAGATAGACAGAGGCAGATAGAAATAGAAAGTATGTGAGTGAGAGAGATGGAAATTATACATATAGTGAGGGCAATAGAGTGAGACATGGAGAGAGGGAAAGGCAGATAGTGTGTGAAATAGACAAGGACAGCCAGAAAACAAATAAGAGTTACAGATAGACACACACACACATACAGTTAGAGAGAGAGACAGAGAGACAGACACAGTGTGAAAGAGAGAGAGAATCATACACACAGAGGGAAGGACTGGCACAGTGTAACTGCAGTGTCAGTGTAAGTGCTGAGGGCAGGGGCTGGGTTAGATCTGGACACTGTGTGTGATGATCTATTCTCCATGTTTCCATATCCACACTGGGGGCCTCTTACACTCAGTGTGGGCATCATGTCTGGTTACCTCAGGGTTTTGTACATCCAATAAAGAGAAATCTGGTTCAATGATTCTTGTGTGTGAGTGTCTGTGATGCTGAAGTCGTCTTATTAAACCTTCCCAGACCTATCCTGCCCATTCACAGTCAAGGCTTGTGAGAGCCTTGTGTGGAATGACCAAACAGTAACTATCCTCCATGAACTCGCTCCAGGGGGATATATTTGGCAATGGAATGTCGGAATCATGGCATCTCTCTGTAGTGGTCTCTAGTCTGGTTCCTGAGCCAGACGGGCACACAGTACTCCAGGGCACTGCTGATGACTGCACAGCCCAGCCTTGGAGCAGACCAGTAACTGGGGGCAGGGATTTCTCCCACTCAGCTCATGCTAACCCTGCAAGCCAAAGCCCTAACAGATAGGGTGGTCCTATTTTGGCAAGCAGTGGGAAAGCTTGCCAAACAGCAATATTAATGACAGCGATATGCAGTTTTAGCTGGTTAGACTCCAGCAACAACAACAACTTGTATTTATATAGTGCCCTTCACATGGTGTAGAGTCCTGAAGTGCTTTTACCCCAGCAGTTACCCCAATACATACTCTGGGGTCCCCAAGCCTTGGCTCTTGCCAGCCTGCGGCTAATACTTTCCAGAATTAGTTAATCAGGATATGTCCCTCCAGGGAGAGAGCGCACATTCCATCCAACAATCTATCTCTGGGATTTCCATGTGTAGGTGGGATGTATGGAATTCTTAATTTGGTTTGGATACTCTTTAACATGGTGATGGGTTCCCGCATGTGTCAGGCATCCAGCTGTCCAAAAGAAAGCAGTCAGACACTGGGACAGGGAATCCTCCCACTCAGCTCCTGTTAACCGTGGAAGCCAAAGTCCTAACGGCTAAGATGGTCCTAGCTGGACAAGCAGCAGAAAAGCTTGCCAGACAGTGCTCTAATGGCAAGATAGGTAGTTAGACTCCAGCAGTTATCCCAACGAACACTCTGGGGTCCCCAAACCTTGGCTCTGTTCAAACCTTCATCTAGTGAACAGAGTGTGGTCCCCAGGGAGAGAGTGCCCATTCCATTCCAGACACATAGGGAAATTTTCATGTGTAGTAATTTCCATGCATATGTGCAATTCTCATTCAAGCTTAGATCATCTTAAGCATGGTGATAGATTTCTGCATACATCCGGCACCCGACTGATCAAAAAAAAGGCAAGGAAACATTTATAAGTGCTTTAATACTGAAAGTGTAAAGCTCATTATATACTGTGTCCTCTTCCAAACAACAACAAGTGTGTCAGCCTGGCGCAGTGGTATCACTCTCACTTTTAAGTCAGAAGGTTATGGGTTCAAGCCCCATGTCGGGACTTGGAATTACACAGTCTAAGATGGAATTCCAATACAGTACTGGGGGTATGTTGCTGTGCACAAGTGGCTGCTGCATTTCACCCACAAAATACACAGTCAATTCACTTTACAGTATATTCTGTGAAGAGCATTGAGACATCTCAGTGATGGGATAAGGCACTGTATCAAAGGCAAGGATTATTATTAACAATTCACATTTACACAGTGCGTTCACATTGAAGGATGCCTCAATGCTCTTCGCACTGGGAGCCAGCACTGGGATGGGGGGATGAGGGGAGGGGTGGGGCGGAGGTTGGGGAGAGTTGGGGGAAGAGTTGAGGAGAGTGGGGTTGGGTGGTGGTTGAAAGCATCATGGAAGAGATAGGTCTTCAGGTCAGTTTTGGAGGCTTGTAGGGAGGGAGCAAAGTGGAGGGACTCCAGGATGGAGTTCCAGAGCACAGGCGGCAGAATAATAATATTCCTTGCATTTGATATAGTGCCTTATCACGTTTTCAAGACATCCAAAGCACTTCACAGAATATACTGAAAAGTGTAGTGACTGTATTTTGTGGGTAAATGTGGTAGCCAATTGCACATAGGAGTATCCCACAAACAGTCGTGGATTGAGTGACCAAATTTTTTTTAAGGGATTATTACCCTCAGAAAGTGATCCACCAATCGACTAGCAACTGGCTTATTACTTACTGCTGGGTAAACAGTAGCGTGAGGAGTAAGAAACCTTGCCTACCATTTCAACCTGCCCAGGAATTGAATCCAGGTCTTCTCGCTTGAGGAGAGCGCTCCAACAACTAAGCTAAAAGACTCCATAATGGCTGAAAGTCCAATCGCCGATGATGAGGTTTGTCGGGCGGAGATCATAAAATTGAGCGGGGGGATGGCTCGCAGGTATGGTCACAGTGGTAGGGCTGTGGGGAGTGGGGGAGGAGGCCATGGAGGGATTTGGAACGCAAGGACGAAGATCTTGAATTCGATTTGCTGCGGGAGGGAGGGGGAGCGAGCACTCAGGAGATGGAGTCATCTTCACAGTGGGCACATCTGTTTGCCAAGGCACCTCCCACACGAGGACCAGGATTAAGCAGCTGTTGCTGAGTAAGCCTGGTACACAGCATTGAACTTGTACTTTGAGAACATCAAGGTGGCTGTTACGTGACAAGTTGTCCTGTAAAGGTCCTCCCACTACACTGAAATCAGATGTCCAGGGCAAGAGAGTGCACATTCCATTACAAACACAGGAATTTCCATGTGTCGATGCGATGCATGGAATTCTCAATTTGGTTTGGATACTCTTAACCACAGCGATGGATTTCTGCACGTGTCAGACACCCGGTTGACCTATGAAACAATCCTGTGATACAATATAACACGAAACAAACAAGTGTTAACTTCACTCTGACATTTTGTTGAGATATAATGGAGAATTTAAAGGTTTTGTGAGAGTAATAAAGCCAGAGAATTGGATATTAACCTCAAATACTCTCAATTTCGCTTTCAGCCTTGCTCCTTCATTAGCTTTTTTGATGGGAAAAAGAGCCTCAGCAAAATACGTATTGATACAGGGATCACATTTGCTCGGCAATAATAGCGCTTCAATCCTCTCCCCCCCAACCAGTGTCAGAATTGCCATGACAAGTGATGACAAGTGAATCTGAGGTCCCATCTGCCTGTTCAGGTGGACGTTAAAAATCCTGTATCACTATTCAAAAAAAACGTGAATTTCTCATGGGGTCCTGGCCAACAATCAGATAACCTGTGTTCAGGGGACATCTCAAAGGATTTCACTGCACAGTGTAGTGACTGTGTATTTTATAGACGAATGCGGAAATCAATTTGTGTATAACAACATCCCGCAAACAGTCATGGAATGAATGATCAGTTTTATCTGGGAGATTGTTGGCCAGGACAAGGGGAGAGAGAGAAACTGTCTTGATTGGAAAATTGCAAACGTGACACCACTATTTAAGAAGGGTGGGAGAGAAAAGATGGGGAACTATAGACCAGTTAGTCTGACTTCAGTGGTAGGGAAAATTCTTGAGTCCTTAATTAAGGATGTTGTTATGGGATTCCTGGAAGACCATAACAAGATTAAGCAGAGTCAACATGGCTTTACAAAAGGGAAGTCATGCTTAACTAATCTTTTAGAGTTTTTTGAAGATGTATCTAGCAGGTTAGATAGGGGGGAATCAGTAGATGTAGTATATTTAGATTTTAAAAATGCATTTGACAAAGTGCCACACAAAAGGCTATTGCAGAAGGTTAAGGCCCACGGGATTAATGGGAACATATTAGCATGGATTGAAGAGTGGCTAACGGGTAGAAAACAGAGAGTAGGGATAAACGGGTCATTCTCGAATTGGCAGGATGTGACTAGTGGAGTGCCACAAGGATCAGTGCTTGGGCCTCAGCTATTTACGATTTACATCAATGATCTAGACGAGGACATTGAATGTAACGTATCTAAATTCGCGGATGACACTAAACTAGGTGGGAGAGTAAGCTCTGAGGATGATGCAAAAAGATTGGAATGGGATATAGATAGGCGAGGGGAGTGGGCGAGTAGGTGGCAGATGGAATTTAATGTGGGGAAGTGTGAAGTTATTCACCTAGGTAGAAAAAATAGAAAAACAGATTATTTTCTAGAGGGGAAGAGATTAGATAGTGTTAGTGTTCAGAGGGATTTGGGTGTCCTTGTACACCAGTCTCAAAAAGTTAGTTTGCAGGTGCAGCAAGCAACTAAGAAGGTGAACGGCATGTTAGCGTTCATTGCGAAAGGTTTAGAGTACAAGAGTAGGGAAGTCTTGCTGCAACTGTATAGGACCTTGGTGAGACTGCACCTAGAGTATTGTGTGCAGTTTTGGTCTCCTTATTTAAAAAAGGACATACTTGCCCTAGAGGGGGTGCAGCGTAGATTCACTCGGTTAGTTCCTGGGATGAGGGGACTGACCTATGAGGATAGGCTGAATAAACTAGGGCTATATTCTCTAGAGTACAGAAGAATTAGGGGAGATCTTATTGAAACATATACGATTCTTAAAGGGCTGGATAGAATAGACACTGAGGGTCTGTTTCCCCTGGTAGGAGAATCTATAACCAGGGATCACAGTCTTAAAATTAAGGGTCAGCCTCTTAGAACAGAGTTGAGGAAACATTTCTTCACTCAGAGGGTAGTGAATTTATGGAATTTACTACTCCAGAAGGCTGTAGATGCTCAGTCCTCGAACATCTTCAAGGCTGAGACTGATAGATTTTTTAAAAAACAGAGGGATTAGGGGATATGGGGATAGGGCAGGTAAATAGAGTTAGGTCTGAAGGTCAGCCATGATCTTATTGAATGGCGGGGCAGGCTTGAGGGGCTGAATGGCCTACTCCTGCTCCTAATTCTTATGTTTTTATATTCCCTTTTCCAATAGCGCCAGAGGATCTTCAGCATTTAGGCACAGACGGGAACTAGGTTCAATGTCTCATCCAAAGGATATGACCTCTAACAATGCAGCAATACTCCAGCACTGCACTGGAGCATCATCCTAGATGATGTGAAGGCTGAGCGTGGGGCTCGAACCGACAATTTTCTGATTCAGAGCCGAGAGCTCTACCGACAGCCAGTTGATGTTGTGTCCGATGTAAGATTATATCAATCTTACACCAAGTTGAGTTGCACTAAATGAAACAGAGCTGGATCCAAATAAATTCCTTAATAATAATCATTAGATTTGATATAGTGCCTTATCAAATCTTCGAGGCATCTCAAAGTGCTTCACAGAATAGTACTGTAAAGTAAATTGACTGTATATTTTGTGGGCAAAATGTGGCAGCCAATTTGCACACAGCAGTGTCCCACAAACAGTCATGGATTGAGTGACCACATTTTATTTTGGAGGATCACTACCCGATCTGCCAATCAACAAACAACCGGATTCCTAATTACTGTTAGGTGAACAGAGGCAATTGGAGTAAAGAAACTTGCTAAAGTTTCGCCCAGCCCGGGAATCGAGCCCAGGTCCTCTCGCTTGTGAGGTGAGTGCTCTAACCACTACATTACAGGACTCCACAAGTCCTTAACTTGTTTCATCAAGGAATGTTATACTTGGAATAGGATCAGCTAGAAAAAACTAAAACTCCCTCCCCTCCCCTCACCCTGACCATTTCCCCCCTGCTCGGGTCCTGACCCAACTGTACAGCGCCTTGGGACGTCCTCCCGACTTGAAAGGCGCTCTATAAATGGAATCTTGTTGTTGTTGTTTTCATTTTGAGTAGCACTGTGGGATCTTTAACGTCCACCTGAACAAGCACAGGTGAGGTCTAGGTTTAACATCTCATCAGAGGGATGAAGATACTCTATCAAACGCAAAGATGGGTAGTACAGTTGTCTGGGTTATCGGTTCAATCCCCACATTGGGACTTTGAACTCACAGTCAAGGCTGAAGTCTAGTGTAATGCTGAGGGTGTGCTACACTGTTAGAGATATCATTCTTCAAATGAGACATTAAACCGAGGTCCTGTCTGCCTGTTCGGGTGGACATTAAAGATCTCATGGCACTATTTGAAAAGAGAAGGGAGTTCCTCTCTCCCTCTGTCCTGGACAACAATCCCCCAAATAAAATGAATCACTCACTTCATTGCTGTTCACAGGATGTTGCGGTGTGCATATTGGCTGTGGCATTCACCTACAAAACAGGTCCAGTCACTACACTTAGCAGTAAAACCTATAAAGAACTTTGAGACATCTTGATGGCATGATAAGGCGCTGTATCAAGTGCAGGGATTATTACTACTTTCTTTCTCCTGGTGTCCTGGCCGATCATACTGATCATTCACTTCATGGCTGTTTATGGGACATTGCTGTACAGAAATTCTTTGGTGCATTCACTGAGAAAATACTCGGTCATTGCAGTATGAAACGCTTTGAGACATCCTCCTGAAAAAAAAGGCACTGTATCAAGTTGCAAGCATTATAGTATTTTATTATTATGAATATTTTATTGACTGAGTGCTTGAGAGATTGTGTTAGCAGAGTTAATGGAAGCATCGGTCTGTGCTTTCCCAATTACTTGATAACAAGTTATAAAAAAACATGTGAGCTGTGTGGAGATCGCCTCTCACTGATATGTTATCTTTGAAAATGATTTGAGATTCATATTTGAGCCTTGTATTATTATTTTTAGTAGTTAACTTAAATTGCTACATGACCTCTCACTATTAGGTCTCTTTCTTTGCCTGAGACATTAGTGCCTGTTCAGGTGGATATTAAGGATCCCACGGCACTACTTGAAAAGAGAAGGGAGGTTCTCTCTCCCTGATCTCTGGCCAACAATCCCCCAGATAAAATTAATCACTCGCTTCATTACTGTTTGTGGTTTGTTGCTGTGCCAGGTTCAACTTATTAAAACACACATTTTGCAGTAAATCTCATAAAGCGCTTTGAGATGTCTCGACAACATGTAAGGTGCTGTATAAAGTGCAAGGATTAGTATAGTTATTATCTGCTTGTTTGAGAAAGAGAAGAGAGTTTCTCTCTTCCAGTATTCTGGCCAACAACCCCCAGATAAAATGGGCCATTCACTTCAAGGTTGCTTGTGGGTCATTGCTGTTGCGTCAAAAATACCCCCTCGCTGCACTAAGTGTGTTTTTTCCAATGGAAAAGGTTGACAGGATCCAGATTCTGAAGAGCCAAAGTAATACAAGTAAAAAAAAAATTTATTTTAGATGAGGAATGGGTGACAAAGGGCTGGGCTGGCAGTGGGGTGTCAGAATCAAGCCCCTATGTGTGATGGTCTCTAGTCCAGTTACTGAGCCAAGTGAATCTGCAGTATTCTAGGCCACTACTAATGACAGCAAGGTCAGCCTGGCTCATCGGCAGGACTTAGAAGGGCAGAGCAGTCACTGGGACCAGGGAATATTCCCATTCAGTTCCTGTTAACCCTGCAGACCAAAGCCTTAACAGGTAGGATGGTCCTAGCTGGATGAGCAGCGGGAAAGCTAGTGATATAATGGTAAGCTACGTGCTTTTAGCTGTTTGGACTCCAGAAATTACCCCAACACATTCGGGGGTCCCCAAGCCTTGGCTCTTGCCAACCTGCGTCTAACAGATGGAATTAGGGAAACAGCTTTGGCTTGCAGGATCAACAGGAGCTGAGTGTGAGGATTCCCTGCACCCAGTAACCAGTCTGGCCCTCCAAGCCCTACCGATGAGCCAAGCTGGTTGATCCGTCATCAGGTGTGCAGGACTCTTGGCATAGCGGTACAGTAATGTGACCAAATGAAATCTGACCTCTACATCTCTGACATGTATGTGCGTGTGGAGAGAAGGGGGGTGGGGGGTAGAGATGGGGAGGGGCTTGAATCCTATTGAGACCAATACCGACTGAGCCAGGCTGACACCTACTGTACATGGAGAGGCTGCAATGTGAAGCTGATTGCAAATCTGTGGTTGAAACAGTCCTTTGTCCAGTGCAAATGGAGATCCCGTAGTGTAGTGGTTAGCGTGTTTGCCTTGCAAGTGAGAGGTCGATTCTCAACCAGGCAAAACTATAGGCAAGTTTACTTACTCCACATGCCTTTATTTACCTCGCAGTAAGTAGGAACCTGGTTGGTAAAACACTCGGGATCTCATCCTATATAGGGAACTATATAAATGCAAGGTGTTCTTGTTAGTCTATTGGCGGATCACTTTCTGGGGTAATAATCCCTCCACAAAAAAATCCACGACTGTTTGTGGGACATTGCTGTGTGCAATTGGCTGCATAATTCCCCCACAAAATACACAGTCAATTCACTTTACAATATATTCTCTAAAGTGCTTTGAGACATCTCGAAGACATGATAAGGTAAGAATAAATGCAAGGATTATTATTACTATTATTATTGATGCAGTGCTTTTTATGTCAGGAGGATGTCTCAGTAATGATAATAACAATAAACTTTGCATTTGACATAGTGTTTCATCAGTAAAAAGTCTCAAAGTGCTTCACAGAATATATTGCAAAGTGAATTGATTGAGAGTCCAACAGCTTGAGGAGGGAACTGAATAAGAATTCTGTTAAGGACTTTGGTGAGAGTGGGAATTAGGTGCAGAAGGGGAAAGAGGTGCATAATTATAAAATATATAATATTTACATTAAAACAATATAAAACATGTCTGGGAATATGGCAGAGCAGCTGAGACAGGATGCATGCACGATGTGTGCTATGTGGGAACTCCAGGATGCTTTATGTACCCTGGACAAACAAATGTGTAGGAAGTGCCTCCAACTGCTCGAGCGTGAGCTCAGGGTTTCTGAGCTTGAGGAAAGGCTGGTGTTACTACGTAGCATACGGGTGGCTGAAGAGTTCATGGATTGAACTTTTCAAGAGGTTGTCTCCCCATAGCCACTGAAGGTTCAGAAGGAGACTGAGTGGGTGACCACCCATTATGGTAGGAAGAGGGGACGGGCAGTACAGAAATCCTGTGAGTGTGTGGCATTCACAAACCTGTTCTCTGTAATAAACAGCGGTCAGGGTGATGACATCACTGGGGAGAGGAATCAAAGGTCAATGGATGCACAGGGGGACACAGGGAAGAGTGTCAATGCAATTGTCATTGGGGACACAATAATGAAAAGAGTAGTCAGACGTTTCTGCAACCAAAAGAGCGACTCTCACATGGTATGTTGACTTCCTGGTGCCAGGGTTGAAGATATCATAGAACGAGTACAAAATGTTCTACTGGGGGAAGGGCAACATGTTGGGATCCATGATGTAGGAAAAAAAAAGGGCTGAGATCCTATAGGGAGAGTGTCAGAAGCTGGAGAAAAAGCTAAAGAGTAGGATCTCAAAGGGGGTGATCTCTGGACTACTCCCAGTGCCTCATGCAAGTGAGCATCAAAACAGCAGGATCAAACACAGGAATGCATGGGTTGAGAAATGGTGCAGAAAGGAGGGCTTCAGTTGATGTAATTTATATGGATCATTGGGACCAGTTCTGGGGCAGGTGGGACCTGTACAAAGTGGATGGGTTACACCTGAATAGGCTGGGACTAATGTCCTCGCAGGGAAGGGTTTAAACTAATTTTGAGGGTAGAAGGGAATCTGGGAAATGAATGGGGCAAGTGGAGAGCTTTCAGTAGGAGAGCATCTGAACAACAGTGATCACAACATCATTAGATTTAGAGTACTTATGGAAAGGGACAAGGAGCAATCAAAGTTGAAGATACTTAACTGGAAGAGGGCAAATTTCAGTGAGTTAAAAAGGGACCTAGTCATGGTGGACTGGAAAGAAAAATTGGCAGATAAAACAGCTAACGAGCGATGGGAAGCCTTCAAGGAGGAGATAGTTCAGGGATGGAACAATACATTCCCACAAAGGGGAAAAGTAGGGCATCCAAACCTCCCTGGATGAATAATTAAATTGGGATTAAAATAAGACAGAAAAAGGAGGTTTATGATAAATGTCAGATTCAAAATACAGAAGCTAATCAAATAGATTAAAGAAAGTACAGAGGAGAACCGAAAAAGGAAAAAAGAGGGGCAAGGAGATTGTGTGAGAAAAGATTAGTGGGTAACATAAATGGCTAAGGTATTTTATAAACATATAAAGAGTGAAAGGTTAGTCAAAGGTAGGGTGGGACCAATTAGGGACCAAAGAGGAAATCTTCTTGTGGAGGCAGAGGCTGATGTACTGAATGAGTACTTTGGATCTGTCTTCACAAAAGAAGATGCAGCCAATGCCACAGTATTGGAGCAGAGGGTAGAGAAATTGGATAAGATAAGAATAAACAGAGAGGAAGTAATAAAGGTTGTTGGTGCTCAAGGTAGATAAGTCGCCCGTGCCGGACAGGATGCAGCCTAGGTTACTGAGGGAAGTAAGGGTGGAAATAGCGGAGGCTCTGGCCACAACCTTTCAAACCTCCTTGGACACCGGGGTGGTGCCAGAGGACTGGAGGGTTGCAAATCTTACTCCCCTGTACAAAAAGGGGCAGAAGGATAAACCCAGGAACTACAGGCCAGTCAGCCTAACATCAGTAGTGGGGAAACTTCTAGAGACTATAAACCAAGACAAAATAAATTTTTAATTGGAAAATATGAGTTAATAAAGGTCAGCCAACACGGGTTTGTTAAAGGCAAATAATGTCTAACAAACCTGATAGAGTATTTTGATGAAGTAACGAAGAGGGTGGATGAAGGTAGTGCAGTTGATGTAGTTTATATAGATTTTCAAAAGGTGTTTGATAAAGTGCCACATAAGAGACTTGTAAGCAAAATAGAAGCCCACGATATTAAAGGGACAGTGGCAGCGGATACAGAACTTGCTGGGAGACAGAAAGCAGAGTGGTGGTGAATGGTTGTTTTTCTGACTGGAGGGAAGTGTTCAGTTGTGTCCCCCAGGGATCAGTTTTGGGACCACTGCTATTTTTGATCTATGTAAATGTCCTGGACTTGGGTATAGGGAGTACAATTGCCAAGTTTGCAGATGATACTAAGCTAAGAAAAGTAGTAAACAGTGAGGAGGATAGTAGCAGACTGTGAATGGACATAGACAGACTGGTAAAATGGGCAGACACTTGGACGATGAAGTTTAATGTGGAGAAATGCAAAGTGATGCATTTTGAGAGGAAGAATAAGGAGAGGCAATATAAGCTGATGGTACAATCTTAAAGGGGGCGAAGAAACAGAGAGAACTGGGGGTTCATATCAGTAAATCTTTGAAGGTGGCTGGACAGGTAGATAAAGCTGTTAAAAAAGCATATGGGATACTAGGCTTTATAAATAGTGGCAAAGAATACAAAAGTCAGGAAGTTATGATGACCTTTATAAAACACTGGTTTGGCCTCAGCTAGAGTACATGTTCAGTTCTGGGCACCGCACTTTAGGAAGGATGTCAAGGCATTGTAGAGGATGCAAAGGAGATTTACCAGGATTGTACCAGGAATGAGGGACTTTAGCTATCAGGAGAGGCGAGAGAAGCTGGGATTATTCTCCTTGGAACAGAGAAGATTAAAAGTTAAAAGTTTTGAACAAGGAGAAACTATTTCCACTGGTGGGTGGGTTGGTAACCCGAGGGCACCGATTTACAATAGTTGTTAAAAGAAACAGAGGGGAGGTGAGGAGACATTTTTTTTTACAAGGTGAGTTGTTCTGATCTGGAATGCATTGCCTGAAAGGGTGGTGGAAGCTGATTTGATAACAGCTTTTAAGAGAGAAGTAGATAATCATTTGGAGAGGACAAGTTTGCAGAGCTATGGGGAGAGTGGGGGGGAGTGGGATTGAATTGGATAACTCTTTTCAAAGAGCCGGCTGAATGGGCTGAATGGCCTCCTTCGTGATGTACAATTCTATGATTCCATGACTGTGTATTTGTATATGAAATATCGTGATATCAAATGCAGGGATTATATAAGGATTATTATTAACTGTGACAGCGTGAAGGGGAATTCCAATGAATAAATCACAAATGCCACACATGAAATCTAAATCCTGTTCATAGAGTCCTGTAGTGCAGTCGTCAGCGAAAGGACCTGGGATCGAAATCCGGAGAGGATGAATCGTTAGGTAAGTTTTATTACTCCACACGCCTCTGTTTACCTGGCAGTACATCAGAACCCGGTTGCTAGTCGATTGGTGGATGACTTCTCCAGGGGTACAAATCCCTTCAAAAAAAATAATAATAATTTGGTCACTCAATCCTCGCTGTTTGTGGAGCAGTGCTGAGTGCAATCGACTGCCGCACTTCGCCCACAATAAATATACAGTCAATTCACTTTAAAGTATATTCTGTGAAGTGCTTTGAGGCGTCTCAAAGACGTGATAGGGCAATATAACAAATGCATTATTATTATCCATTTACTGAGCACTTTGCATCGCCTTGAATATATATTGGTAATGGCATTTCAACAGAGATGTTTTCTTACTGCGTATACACTTTGGGGCAGTCAAGGCACTGACCTGATGCAAGAGATCAAGCCCGGTAAGGTGAGGAGTGAAATGAGCAGAACAGGATTTGTAAAAAAATTTAAATGTCTCCAGTATATTACCAGTCTGGCTCAGTCAATAACACTCTTGCTTCTGAGTCAGAAGATTGTGGCTTCAGTCCAGGCTGATTCTATCCTCCAGATAAAATCGGCCACACACTTCATGGCCTTTTTGGGACGTCGCTGTGAACAAACTGCCTGCTGCGTTTGCCTACAAAAAAGTTATTGCACTTTATGATAAATTTTGTGAAGTGCTTTGAGACTTTCTCCTGACAATAAAGTCACTGTGCTAAATGTAAGGTTATCATATATATTGCAGTGAATATATCAGTGATGGCATTTCAGTAGGGATGTTTCCTTGCTTTATACAGACTTCAAAGTAACATAGAAATGGGAGTTGACTATACAGCCCTTGAGCTTGTTCTGCCATTTTGTAAAATCATGCCCCTTTGTTCTGGATTCCCTGACTGAAGGAAATAGTTTCTCTATATTCACCCTATTGTTTTAAACACCTCAATCAGATCACCTCTCAATATATATACACAAATATATTGGAAGGTATATATATATATACACACACACACAAAGAGAGAGAAATTGAAATGGGGGCGTGGGGGTGGTGTGGGGTGGGTTGGAACAGTCTTGAAAATGTGAATGTATCCAGCATCCACAGCCTTTTGGGGGAGAGAGTTTCAGATACCCACTACCCTATTATAATATGTATCTATCCCTTCCTTTTAACAGTGTTTTGGGGTGTGTTGCATTGTGTGAGTAATGTGTGATTGACAGGTTGGGAGAGTGCAGCTGAACTCCACATGGGACATGCCACGTTCACTCAAACCCATTGAACCAGACGGCTCCAGGCACCCATTCCTGCGCTTAAAAACAAAGTTTAAAAGCATTTTTTTTTCTCCAGGAAGCATCCTGTCACTTGGGATCAAGTCAGACTGCGAGTCCACAGCGGAAAAGCAGGAGATGTTTAATGAAACAGCTGTTTTTTCTCTCTCCATTTTTGGGTTGATGGCACAGTGCAGAGCTGTCATTATGTCGTTTCCACTCTCTCCCGTTCCACCACCCTCCTCACTCACTCTCTCCCATTCCACCACCCTCCTCCCCCACTCTCTCCCATTTCACCACCCTCCTCCCCCACTCTCTCCCATTCCACCACCCTCCTCCCCCGCTCTCTCTCGTTCCACCACTCTCCTCCCCCACTCTCTTCCGTTCCTGTCAGCCTGGCTCGATAACAACATCAGATTACACGTGTATAGAGCCTTTCACATCAAGTTGACGTCAAAAGCCGCTGTACAGTCAAGGACGTGCACCCAAGCTGGGGTTTGGGATCAGGAGGGGTAGAGGGCAATGAGGATAGGGGTAGGAGGGTGAAGGCCCACTTGAAGAGCAGGATCTTGAGATGGGCCTTGAAGGAAGCAAGGGAGAGTGTGAGGCAAAAGGACTGTGAGATGGAGTTCCAAAGGGTGGGGGCAGAGATGCTGAAGGCTGGACCGACAATGATAGGGCTCAGTCACAACATCTCAGGATTGGCTTGGATGAAGGAAGCCACGGAGTGAGGGAGGGAGCGAGGGAGGGAGCATGTGTGAGACAGAGGGACTCCAAAGAGCGGGAGCTGGGAGAGATGAGAAGCAATTAGCAATGAGGCTCAGGTGACAGAATGTAAATCCATTTTCATTATATGTAGTTAGAGGACATGACAGCAACTTAGCAAACAAGCCGTGATCCTTGCCAACAGGTTTGTGAAGCTTTCCTCAGGCATTGTGAGTCTTATTATGCGTAGGAGGCAGATTGTCTTCTCCACAAATTGGTGTTGACAGGGAATCAAACCAGGGACTCCGTGGAACTTTTTAATTCAAAGCAATTAACCTTTGGTGATCTCAACCACAACTCTACCACTATGCTGGGTACAACAATAAAAATATTTTTCCCACAAAATAGACAGTCAATCCACATTACAATATATTCTATGAAGCTCTTTGAGACATCTCAACCACGTGATAAGGCTCTATATCAAATCCTTCTCAGGATTTACTGCAAAGTGTGGTGACTATTTTGTGGCTGAATGTGGCAGCCAATTTGCACACACCCCAGCGAAATCCCACAAACAGCTGTGTAGTGTGTGATCGATTTTATCTGGGGGTTGTGAGCGAGGACACTGGAAGAGAGAAACTCCTTTCTCTTTTCCAATAGAGCTGTGAGATCTTTAATGTCCACCTGAACAGGCAGATGGGACCTTGGTTTAAAGTCTCATCTGAAGGACAGCAACTCCAACAATGCCACACACCCCTCAGCCTCGACTGTGTGATTCCATGTCTGCTGGAGTCCCATAGTGTAGTGGTTAGTGCACTCGCTTCACAAATAAGAGGACCCGGGTTTAATTCCCGGGCGGGGTGAAACGCTACAAGTTTCTGTTTGCCTAGCAGTAAGTAGGAACCCATCTTTTAGTTGATTGGCAGATCGCTTTCTAGGGATAATAATCCCTCCAAAGAAAAATTGGTCACTCAATCCACGACTTTGTGGGACATTGTTGTGTGCTACATTTCATCCACAAAATAGTCAATCTACTGTATAATATTGCAAGTTTGAGGAACAGCACCTCATCTACTTCCTAGGCACCTTACAGCCCTCACTATTGATTTTAACCACGATAGACCTAAAACACAGCTTCCATCTTCTCTCAGCCTTCCCTCCCTCCTTCTCCTCCTGTAACCTATAACACATCCTCTGAGTCTCAGACAAATCTTTTCTTTCCATGATCTCCCACTATTGCCTCTTTTGTCTTGCATCATCAACACCCCTGATCTCCTGTCCTTCACGTAATTTTTTCCTGTGTTTTTCTTTCCTGCCCCTTCTCTGTTGGTCCTTATAACTTGCTCCCTTCCAACATCCCCCAATTCTGATAAAAGATCATCTTTTATCATCTGAAACGTTACCTCACTTTCCTCTCTCCATTGATACTGCCTGACCTGCTGAGTGTTACCAGTGATTTCTGTTTTTATTCCTGTCTTCATTTCAATATATTCTGTGAAGCACTTTGAGACAGCTCAATGATGTGAAAATGCGCTATATCAAATGCAAGGATTATTTATTATAAATCCCGATGTGTGGCTTGAACTCACAACCTGACTCTTTCTGACTCAAAGATGAACGTGTCATCGACTGAGCCAGGCTGACACCTGCATTATTAGAAGCTTCTTGTGTTTTCTAATACAAAAAGTAATCACTGTAACATTCAAGCAAGCCTCACCTTTTGGCCTCAGCAAATTGAAGATAAAACATAATTTAAATGGCTAATTGCCCCAAATCTGCTTCCAAACCTCCTGGTGTTTTATTTTAAATTAAAAAAAACACACACTGTGATGGATTAAAAGTATTGATATCAGTGGCGTGCAAGAGGGCAGATCATGCATTCACCGAAATATCACAGCGAGCCAGAGGGTTGCAGAAATGGGAGAGCATTGCTGTCCTTTCGAGGAGATATTAAACTGAGGTCCCGTCTGTGCTTATTCAGGTGTAATATTAAAGATCCAGTGCCGCAACTCAAAAAGAGAAGGGAATTTCTCTCTCCCGGTGTCTTGGCCGACAGTTGACCAGATAAAATCGATCATTCGCTTCATGATTGTTTGTGGGATTCCACTGTGCCCAAATCGGTTGCTGCGTTTGCCTACAAAAATACATAGTCACTGCACTATATCATAGAATCATAGAATGTTACGGCACAGAAGGAGGCCATTCGGCCCATCGAGTCTGGGCCAGCTCTTTGACAGAGCAACTGACTTTTATTAACCCCACTCACCAACTTTCTCCCCATAACCTTGCAAACCTGTCTTTCCCAGATACCTATCCAGTTATCTCTTAACCCCTGTTATCGAATCGGACTTCACTGCCCTTTTGGGCAGATCATTCCAAATTCTAACAACTCGCTGAGTGAAAAAATTTCTTCTAACCTCCCCTCTGCTTCTTTTGGTAAATATCTTAAGACTGTGACCACAAGTCACAGACACACCTCCCAGCGGAAACAGCTTTTCCTTATCTAGCCTGTCGAAACCTTTCATGATCTTGAAGACCTCTATCAGTTCCCCGTGTAAGCTTCTCTGCTCTAATAGGAAAAGTCCTAACTTTTCCAGCCTGTCTTCATAGCTAAGCTTCCCCATTCCTGGTATCATTCTCGTGAATCTCCTCTGCACCCTTTCCAGTGCCTTAATATCCTTCCTGAGGTAAGGTGTCCAGAACTGGATGCAGTACTCCAGCTGAGGCCTAACCAGTGTTTTGTACAGATTAAGCATAACTTCCCTACTCTTATACTCTATGCCCCTACTAATGAAGCTCAGTACACCAAATGCCCTTTTTACTGCCCTATCTACCTGCTCTGCCACCTTCAATGAATCGCTTACTTGAATGCCTTGATCTCTCTGTACGTTCACCTCCCTTAAGATTGAGCTACCAAACCTATATTGCCTCCTATCATTTTTCCTACCTAAGTGTATCACCTCGCACTTATCTACATTGAAATCCATCTGCCACATGTCAGCCCATTCCACCATTCTGTGTATGTCTGCCTGCAGTCCGTTACAATCTTCTTCACTATTTACTACCCTACCTAACTTGGTATCATCTGCAAACTTGGAAATAGTGCTCCCTATGCCCAAGTCCAGATCATTAATATATATTAGAAAGAGCAGTGGTCCCAATACCGATCCCTGGGGGACACCGCTGCACACCTCCTTCCATTGCGAGAAACACCCATTAACCACCACCCTCTGCATTCTGTCACTCAGCCAGTTCCTAATCCAAACGGTTACTGTCCCCTTAATACCGTGGGCCTCCAGTTTTTTTATTAACCTCTTATGCGGTACTGTGTCAAAAGCCTTTTTAAAATCCATGTAAATAATGTCCACCGCATTTCCCTCATCAACCCTCGCAGTCACCTCTTCAAAAAATTCTATTAGATTTGTTAGGCAAGATTTGCCTTTAACAAATCCATGTTGGCTGTCTCTAATTACCTCGTGTTCCTCTAAGTAGAGATTTATTTTGTCCCGGATTACGGTCTCCAGTAGCTTTCCTTTTACCGAAGTTAGGCTGACTGGCCTGTAATTTCCGGGCTTGTCTTTCTGTCCCTTTTTGTAGAGTGGGGTAACATTAGCTACTCTCCAGTCTCTTGGCACCACTCCTGTGTCCAATGACGATTGAAATATAATGGCCAAAGCCTCCGCTATTTGAACCCGTATCTCCCACAGCAACCTTGGGTGAAACCCATCTGGTCCTGGTGACTTATCAATTTTGAGCCCAGTCAATCTTTTCAGAACTTCCTCTCTGTCTATAGTAATCTGATCTATGTCTTCTACCCTGTCATCCAATACTGTGGCGTTTGGGGCATCCGTTTCCATTGTGAAGACAGATGCAAAGTACTCATTTAGTACATCAGCTATGCCCTCTGCCTCCACAACAAGATTGCCGTCATTGTCTTTGATTGGCCCCACCCTACCTTTAACTAACCTTTTTTCCTTTATGTGCGTATAAAATATTTTAGGATTCCCCTTTGTTACCCGCTAACCTCTTCTCATGCGATCTTTTAGCCTGTCTTATCGCTCTTTTAAGATCACTCCTGCATTCTCTATAATGCGCTTTGCTATCCTCAGTGTCTTGCATCCGCCAATTGTCGTACGCCATCTTCTTCTTTTTCATCCTAGTCAGAATATCCCTGGTCATCCAAGGAGGCTTGGTTCTCGTACATTTCCCTTTTGTGGGAATATATCTATTTAGACCCTGAGCTATCGTATCTTTGAAGATTTCCCATTGCTCATGAGTCGTTTTACCTGCCATTCTTACTTGCCAGTCCACCAACTCTAGGTCCCTCTTTAGCCCATCAAAATTAGCTCTTTTCCAGTCAAGCATTTTCACCCTTGACTGTACTTTGTCCTTGTTCATGAGTAATCTAAATCTAATAATATTATGGTCACTGTTACCTAGATGCTCCCCTACCGAAACTTGTTCAACCTGACCTACTTCATTCCCTAGGACAAGATCCAGCAATGCTTCCTTCCTTGTAGGACTGGAGACATACTGCTCAAGAAAATTTTCCTGTACACAGTTGATGAATCTTTCTCCTGCCTTGCCCTTAACGCTGCTATTTTGCCAATCTATATTGGGATAATTGAAATCCCCCATTATGACAACTCTGTTCGCCCTACATCTGTCCGTGATCTGGTTGCAGATCTGCTCTTCTATCTCCTTCCCGCTATCTGGTGGTCTATAGTAAACCCCTATCAGTGTAACCACTCCTTTCCTATTTCTGACCTCTAACCAGATCGATTCTGTTGTCGGGCCCTCTTGAGTCTCGTCCCTTTCTACAGCTACAATTGTATCCTTAACTAATATTGCCACCCCTCCACCCTTTCTTCCTTCTCTATCCTTCCTGAACACATTATACCCTGGAATATTTATCTCCCATTCCTGTCCTGGCTTGAGCCATGTCTCAGTTACTGCTACCACATCGTAACCCCCTATGGCCAGTTGAACCTGCAGCTCATCAACCTTATTCCCTAAGCTACGTGCATTTAGGTACATGCATTTGAGGAAATTGTCCACATGTACCTGCTCTATATTTCCCACTTGTCTTTTTCCTCTATTCCTTAATCTATTTTTATCCTGGGATACCCACCCCCCCTCGCCACAAGTTTAAATTAGCTCCCCCAGCATTCGATAATCCCTTGGCCAGGAAGCTAACCCCTGCCTTGCTTAAGTGCCGCCCATCCGCAAGGTAATGATCCCACCTCCCCCAGTAGTGGTCCCAATTGTTCTTTTCTGGACCATTTTTCCAGCCAGTCGTTCATACGCCTGATCCTTTCATTATGGTGCCCCGTTGCCTGAGGCACTGCAGTAACCCAGAGATCACCACCTTGGATGTTCTGGCCTTGAGTTTGTTCCCCAACTTTTGATACTCGCCCTGGAGTATCTCAGCCCTCTTCTTCCCAATATCGTGGGTCCCCACATGGACCACGACTTCTGGATATTCTCCTTCCTCCTGAAGAATCTTGTCCACACGCTGGGTAAAGTCCACTACCCTCGCACCAGGAAGGCAGCAAACCATCCTAGCCTCACGATTCTTATGACAGAAGATCCTGTCAGTGCGTCGCACTGTTGAATCCCCTATCAGAACAGAACAGTGTTGCCCGTGTGATCCATGCCCCTGTCCTGTTGGACAGAATGTTCACTGCTGTCCTCACGGGATGTTTCCACGCTCTCAATTGCTAATGCTGAGTACTTATTTGAGACCGGTACTCTGTTGGGGGTACTCTGCCTTGCACAAGCCCTCTTCTTTCCCCGTCGCACAATCACTTTTAGCATCTGGCTGTGTGTTGGCTCCTCTGGGAGTGGTCCTGTTCCTGAACTCTGACCTCCCAATGGCTCCAGTACCCCTCTCTCATGGTTCCTATACAGTGATGGGCTGCTATCACTGAGTCCTAGGGGAGTGAGGGTCTCCTCCACCATACTGTCCAGGAACCTCTCACTGTCCCTGATGGAGCGTAGTGTTTGCACCTGGGCTTCCAGCTCCGCTACTCTCAGCTGAAGCTCCCTGATTTCCAGACACTTGCGGCAGATGAAGTCGCCCGGGATTAAGGCGCCCTCCATCGACTCCCACATATGACAGACCTCGCAGTTTACCTGCCACACCATCTTCACAATCTTTATATAGATACAAAGATATATAGCCTGCCCCCACTTCCCCCTCTGCACCTAATTCCCACTCTCACCAAATTCCCTCACACTCTGGCCTCGCCTCACTCCAGACGTAGCTCACTCTGGGCTCTCGGCTCGAGTGAGGCTCTTGCAGCTATCTCCTATTTATACTTTCTGGGTGCAATATCCTATGAAGTAACAACAACAAATTAAATTTGTATAGTGCCATTCATGGGAGGATGTCTTAAAGCGCTGGATAGTGAAGGATTTGCATCTGAGTTGGAGGTTGGGATCAAAAGTGGTGAAGGGCAGGGAATGTAGGGAAAGGATGGTGACATAAGGCATGGTCGACAAGGAAGGTCTTGAGTTAGCCCTTGAAGGAGAAAAGAGGCACTTTGAGACGTCTCCTGAAATGAAACGCAGTATATCAAATGCAAGGATTATTAGACAGAGAGAATGGAAAGGGGAATAGGAGGGATGGAGGCTCATGTGGAGTATAAACACCGGCACAGACAAGTTTGGGTGAATGGATTGTTATCATGTGGTAACATTGTGTAGGATACGAGTTAAATAATTCAAATCAATTAAAGTTTAACGTTTCTTTCGAGTCTTGCTTTCCTTTCAGAAGATTTGTTCACGAGTCATGAAATGTGCAAATTATGCAACAAGATATACATAACAGTTAGTAATAAAAGAACACTTATCTGGAGAGGAAAAATATAAAAAGGGTCAGGATAATGGGAAGTAGCTCTCACAGAGAGTGAGCACAGGATCGATGGGATAAAAAAATGTAAAAAAAAAGGCAAAATACTGCAGCTGCTGGATATCTGAAATAAAAACTGAAGTCTCTGGGAACACACAGCAGGTCAGAGCTCATTCTGACAATAGTTTATTGACCTGACACGTTAACTAATTTTCCTCTCTCCGTAGATGCTGCCTGACCTGCTTCGTGTTCCCAGCGACTTCTGTTTTTATATTCAAAAATTCTAATTTGGTCACTCAATCCACGACTGTTTGTGGGACACTCCTGTGTGCAATTGGCTGCCATGTTTCACCCACAAACATACAGTCAATTCACTTTACAGTATATTCTGTGAAGCACTTTAAGACATCTCTGAACAGGATCTCGGTTTTTAATGTCTCAGCTAAAATACAACTACCGCAACAAGATTACATTTGCATAGCACCTTTCACATCGGGAGGATGTCCCAAGGCGCTCGACATTGTACAACATTTTAGAACCGAGCTGGGGTGAGGGAGGGAGAAAGGACGGGAGGAAACCGATGGCATGGTCAAAGAGGAGGGTTTTGAGGCGGGACTTGAAGGAGGCTAAGGAGGGGGCAAGGCGGAATGATTGGAGGGGATGGAATTCCAGAGGAGGGGGCAACAACAACAACTTGGATTTATATAGCGCCCTCCATGTTGGATGGCATCTCAGAGCACTTCACACAGTAACGTATCCCGGGGCCGAGCCAGGAGGAGGGGGTGACCAAAGGCGCAGTCGAAAAGAAAGGTCTTCAGCCGAGACCTGACAGAGGGAAGAGAGGGGGCGAGGGAAAGGGAGTGAGGAAGGGAGTTCCAGAGTCACCTTTAAAGCACTTTATGGCCTTGCTCCCCCCTACCTCTGCAACCTCCTGACTGCCTACCATTCTGCCCGCTCCCTCGGTTCAGCGGGCTCTGGTCTGCTTTACGTCCACCGCCTCGCCCACCCCACCATTGGTGGGCGGGCCTTCTGCCACTTTGCCCCCACCCTCTGGAACTCCATCCCAGAGTCCCTCCGCCTCGCCCCCTCTCTTGCCTCTTTCAAAACCCGTTTCAAGACCCTCCTCTTCAATTGTGCCTTCGATCTCCCTGCATCCCCCCCGCTCTCCACCCTCCCCAATTCCGGCTCTCAACCCGCGTCTGAAACACCGATTGTCCAGCACCTTAGGAAGTTTCAGTACCATGACCAGCAAGCTCCATCAATCCTCACCAGTCTTATAATACTTGTAACATTTCCTAATCAGGCAGCAGCCAAGTTCATGAAGCAATATCCCACACACAGACATGGAGTGAATGAACAAGTGGAGTCCTGTAGCTCAGTGGTTAGAGCACTCGCTTTGCAAGCGAGAGACCTGAGTTCAATTCCAGGCAGAGGGCGAAACCTTGGGCAAGTTTCCTTACTCCACACAGAGCCTAATAATAATCCCTACAAAACCAAAAACAATAATAAAATTGGCATTTTCAATCTACGACTGTTTGTGGGACATTGCTGTGCGCAATTGGCTGCCGCGTTCGCCTACAAATTTACAGTCAATTCACTTTACAGTGTGTTCTGTGAAGCGCTTTGGGATGTCCTTCCGACGTGAAAAGCGCTATATCAAATGCAAGGATTATTATTATTATAATGCTATTTGGGGGATTGTTGGCCAGGAGACCGAGAGGGAGAAACTCACTTTTCTTATCGAATTGTGCCGCGGGATCCTTAACCTCCACGTCAACACAAACAGATGGACGACAGTTTCATTTCTTATCTGAAAGATGGCACCTCTGCCAATAATAATCTTAATATTTGACCTAGCGCCTTTCACGTCAATAACTCAATGTCTCACAGTTCAAGTAGCTAACATGATGCTTCTTTGTAAATTAAAGCAATAATAATAGTAATAATTCTGGCATTTGATATAGCACCTTATCACATCTTCGAGACATCTCAAAGCTTGAAGCCGTGACATAAAGTGAATTGACTGTGGGCAAAACATGGCAGTCAATTGTGCACAGCAGTGTGCCACACAGAGTCTTGAATCGAGTGACCAAATTATTATTTTTTTAAATTTATTTTTGAAGAGATTATTGCTCCCAGAAAAGCAATCCGCCAATTGACTAACAACCATGTTCCTACTTAATACTAGGTAGACAGAGGCATGTGGAATAAGGAAACTTGCCTCACATTTTGCCGTGCCGATGCCAGGTCCTGTCATGGCCGAGGCGAGTGCTCTAACCAATACGCTCAGTGAATTCAAGGGTGAGGTTTGCATTGATAATCAGGGCCATTGGATTTAATAAGACACATGACCTTTTCATTAAGACACAACGCTGATGAAATCAGCATCAGGTGGTAGCCTGGTGCAGTTGGTAGCACTCTCACCTCTGAGTTAGAAAGTTGGTTCAAGCCTCACAAATTGCACAACATTTGAATAGAGAAGGAGTTTCCCTCTCCCATTGTCCTGGCCAACAATCCATCAGATAAAATTTGTTGTGTGCAAAATGGCTGCTAAGTTTACCTACAAAATTTATAGTTACTGTACTTTACAGTAAATCCTGTGAAGCACTTTGAGACTTTTTGACAACATGATCGGATGCAAGAATTAATATTATTATAATTATAAATGTTTGTGTACAACTGTATGTGTATCTATCTGTGTAAGTATATTGTGTGAGTATATGTGGTGTGTGTGTGTGTAAGTGTGTGTGTATATCTCTTTGTAACAACATCTTTCATTTATAAAGAGCCTTCACCTGAAATAGGACCTCAGAGCACTTAAGTATGTAAGTGTGTGTGTGTATTGTATGTATGTGTGTGTTTACTGTGGAAGTGTGTGTTTGTCCGTGAAAGTGTGTATGTGTGTCTATGTAAGTGTGTGATCTGTGTGTATGTACGTGTAAATATGTGTGGTATGTGTGTGTGGCCACGTAAGTGTGCGTGTGTATGTGTGTGTAAGTATGTATGTGCATATCTGTGTAAGTATGTGTATATTGTGATGCGTGTGGGTGTGCGTATGTTTTGTTCCAAACCACATCACCGCTGTGCAGTGTGGCAGCCTGACGTCAAAGGGAGCTTTCTCTATTTCTGTACTGAGCAAATGTAACAGGACTCATTTCACTTTCAATTAAGGTGCGAGAACGTGGAGCTGTCTTCCGCTGAGTCCCAGGAGAGCTGACTTTTCACAGGTGATTAGTGAACAGCGAGTCCGCAGACAGTTTGCCCCGAAAGAGATCCCAGCCCTAGTTTGCACTGTGGACCGATTGTTACAGTGCCCAGCAGTCATCCCCTGGTGCTGCCTGCAGATGTCAGCAACATTCACAGAGATTCAGAGATTAGATCTTCAGGTGGTGATCGAAAGAGAGGCAGGCAGCACTAGGAGGAGATAATAATAATAATAATAATCCTTGAATTTGATGTAGCGTCTTACCACATCATTGAGACATCTTAAAGCACTTCACAGAATATTCTGTAAACAACAACAACCATGGGATGGAGTTCCAGAGTGTGTATTTTGTGGGCAAAACGCAACAGCCAATTGTGCACAGCAGTGTCCCACAAACAGTCGTGGATTGAGTGACAAAATCATTATTTATTTAACTATTTATCAATTTATCTATTCATCTATTTATTTATGTTATGTTTTTGAAGGGATTATTACACCTGGAAAACCGATCTGCCAATCGACTAACAACCAGGTTCCTACTTACTGCTAGATAAACAGAGGCATGTGGAGTAAGGAATCTTACATTCTCAACATGGTAACTAGTCTGTGCCTGCGACGACCCATAAACAGCACCTGATCACGTCGTTGAGATGTCTCAAAACGCTTCACAGGATTTACTGTAAAGTTAATTTTTGAGCTAAATGCAGCAGCCAATTGCGCACAGAATATCCCACAGTCATTGATTGAGTGACCAAATTATCATTTTTTTATTACCAAGAATTATTATTATACGAATCCTTACAGTGGATTCCATCGGCAGGACGACTCAAAGTGGTTCCCAGGATATGCTGTGAATTGTAATGACTGTATTTTGTAGGCAAAATGCTACCATCAATTTGTACACAGCAGTGTCCCGCAAACAGCCATGTAGTGAGAGTGACTGATTTTAGCTGGGGGATTGGTGGCCAGGCACACTGGGAGAGAGAAACTCCCTTCTCTCTTCAAAAAGAGCCATGGGATCTTTAATGTCCATCTAATGCACAGATGTGGAGCTCAGTTTAAAGTCTCACTTGAAGGACGGCACCTCCGACAATGCAACTCACCCCCAGCACTGCATTGAAGTGGAGTATCAGCTTATACTATGTAAGCTCAAAGTACTGGTTTGAATCTCTAACCATCTGGCTCAGACTCGAGAGTGCTACCAAATAAACCAGGTTGACACCTTTCACGCTATGTATGAATTTCTCTTTAATTTAATTTCTGAGTGCTACATTGAGAAGCTGTCTTATTTCTGTGCAGATTTATAATTTCTTCCCATCTTAGGCGATGAACTCTTTTGTCAGTCTGAGAAGCCTCATTAGAGAAAAGCAATTGGTTTTTATTTTAATTTTGGACCCATCAAAATTCATAAAATAATATCTGTGTTTACGAAATGTTAACTCCTCAATATAACAGCTGTCAGGTGTGTCAATGGAGGGCCGGGGACTTGTGGGAAAATTATCTGATGTATTCATCACATCTAGGTTCGACTACACTATCTCCCTGCTTGTCGCCCTTCCCAACTCTTCGCTCCACAAGCTGCCGATTATTCAGAACTCTGCAGCTCGTGTCCTCTCCCGCACCAGGCTCCGTGACCCCATCACCCCCACCCTCGCCCGGCTCCACTGGCTCCCCATCCCCCAGAGGATAGTGTTCAAAATCCTTGTCTTTGCCTTCGAGACCCTCCACGGCATTTCCCCTCCCTACCTCCGTGACGTGCTCATACCATATCAACCTGTCCGCTCCCTATGTTCAGCAGGCTCCCACCTGTTCCATGTTTCCCATCCAAAAAAAACCCTCCCCCCCACCATCGGTGGTTGGGCCTTCAGCTTCTCTGTCTCCACTCTTTGGAACTCTATCCCACAGTCTCTTCACCACCCTCCCTCCCTTGCCTCCTTCAAGGCCTGTCTCTAGACCCTCTTCTTCAACATTACCTTTGGTCACCCTCCTACCCCCACCCTCCCTGCCTTCCATACATTCTGATCCCATCCCCCAGCTCGGGTCCAAATCCCTGACTGTCCAGCACCTTGGGACGTCCTTCCAACTTGAAAGGTGCTATATAAATGTAATTTGTTGTTGTTGTTGTGCAGCCTCTTTATATTAGTAACTGATTTGCATCACTTATCATAAGACCACAGTAAAGGTTTGGACTGAAAGGATCCACTTGATCTCAAGTACGTCTTTCAGACTATTCACTCTGTGTAACAATTCTTGCATTTGGTACAGCGCTTTTTATGTCGCAGAGACATCTTTAGCGCTTATGGGATTTTACTGTATTTTGTAGCCAAATGTGGCAGCCAATTTGCACACAGCAACATCCAATAAAACAGCCATAAAGTGAATGATTGATTTTATCTGTGGGATTCTTGGCCAGGACACCGGGAAAGAGAAACTCCCTTTTGTTTTGTAATGTCATTGGATCTTTAACATCCACTTGAGTAGGCAGATGGGACTTCGGTTTAATATCTCATCCAAAGCACACCACCTCCAACAATGCAAGAATAATAGTAATAATAATAATAAACCTTGCATTTGATATAGCACCTTTTCACATTGTTGAGACGTCTCAAAATGCTTCACAGAATACACTGTAAAATGAATTGACTATATATTTTGTGGGCGAAATCCAGCAACCAATTTCACACAGCAGTGTCCCACAAATAGTCATGGATTGAGTGACCAAATTTAAAAAAATGATATGCAACACTCCACTGGAGCTTCAGTCCAGACTGAGAATTCAAAGTTCCAGATGTGGGGTTTGAACCCACAAACTTCTGACTCAGAGGTGAGAGCACGACCACTGAGCCAGGCTGACACCATACTGCCCGCCCATTACAGGGTCAAGCTTTCTTGATTGCTGCTGGCTTCAACCAGCTTATTGGCAATCTGTTCCCGCTGTTAATAACTCATTTGTATAAAGATATATTTCCTAGCGTCTGTCCCGAAATTCTCCTTCACGGCCCTGAACCCGTGTCCTACTGCCTGCTGCCTTGGCATATATGAGCATAATGTTTTGTGTCCCATTTCAGGACCTAAATACCTGTTCCCCCACAAAATACGCAGTCGCTGCACTTTACAGCATGTTCTTTGAAGTGCTTTGAGACGTCCTCCTGACGCGAAAGGCACGTTATCGAATGCAATTTTTTAAATTATTTAATTATTATGATATAATAAGAATATTGTATTATTATATTTACTTATAAGTCTCCGTCTGAGATGTCTTTTCACACCAAGGAGCCCCAGCTTATCTTGTCTGAAGAACACAGAGTGTGCAGGTGCTTGGAATTGATCCTTTGACCTTTGGTGAATGGGGGATTGGGGAACTGAACTCTCACATCTCAAAGTGTTTCACGGGGATATACTATAAAGTGTAGTGACTGTGTAATTTGTATGTGAAAGCTGCAGCCAAATTGCGCACAGCAACGTCCCACAAACAGCCATGAAATGAGTGATCAATTTTATGTGGGGGATTGTTGGCCAGGACACCAGGAGAGAGAAACTCCCTTCTCTTTTCGATTAGCACCATGGGATCTTTAATGTCCATCTGAACCGATCTCTTCTCAACCCCCATTCCCTAGTTTGTCTTCCCCGGCCACACACCAGCTGTGCCTGATATTGTCGCCACCCAAACCGTTGGCATAGTTACCACAAGCCATCTGCTGAAAGTTACACATGGTCACCTTGCAACAACTTTCCTTCTGATGTATCTCTGTCTTGTCACCAAGGAATGGTTGGCTTCCACTAAGCACCTGCTCTCTGTGATCCTTTTCATATGTTTTATAAGGTGTCAGCTGGCTCAGTGGGTAGCACTCCCGCCTCTGGGTCTGAAGGATGTGGGTTCAAGTCCAAAGTCAGGACTGATGTTCAGTACAGTGCTGGGTGAGCTCCCTGTCTAAAACAACAACAACTTGCATTTATATCGTGCCCCTCACACAGGGTAGTCCCAGAGCTTTACACATGTTCAGCTGGACGTTAAAGGTCCCGTGGCGCTACTTGAAAAAAGAAAAGAGTTTCTCTTTCCCCGTGTCCTGGCCGACAATCCCCTCAGATAAAATTGGCCAATCTCTCCATGGCTGTTTAAGGGACATTATTGTGTGTAACTGGCTGCCGAGTTCACATACAAATGACACAGTCACTAAACCTTACAGTGCATCGTGTGAAGCATTTTGAGACATGAAAGGTGCTGTATGAAAGGTAAGGATTATTGTTAAATATTGTCCTGACCTCCGGGACAGGTGGTTGAGGCCAGGACACTGGGATTCGTTTAAAAATTAACTCAGTGTTGTGAATAGGAGGGTAGGTGTTCTGGAGGAATGAGATCAGATGGACTGAAGGTTCTTCACCTGAACTAATCTTGGATTGTGTGATTTTTGATACTAAGACCTTGTTTGGCTGAATTTGACAGTGAATGTCAGTGTGCTTGTGTAAGTGAATATAAGTGTGTGTGTGTAAGTGAATGTCAGCGTATGTAAGTGAATGTGTGTGTGTGTAAGTGTGGTGGAGATATATTAAAACTTACAAGAAAGAAAAAGAAAGGAAATCATTGTTTTTCAGTACACAAGGGCACTTTATGTCTATCAGATTGAAACTTTTGCAATTCAAGCGGAGTCTTTGAGTGTGTTCAAGTCATGTGTTAGCCTCCGTCTCCCGCCCAATACTTACATCAAACACTTGACAAGAAACCGACCTGAGCTTTTTTGTTGTGAATAATGATTCTTTTTATTGTCCACACAAAGGCAATAATGTGCACAGCTATGGGGTAAGAGTGCGGAGGCAATAATGGGACTAGTTGGATAGCTCAAAGAGTCGGCACAAGCACAATGTGCTAAATGGCCTCCTTCTGTGCTGTAAGATTCTATTATTCTATGACTTTTAAGAAATCAGCTCGCTGCTTCCACTCTCTGGAACTCCATCCCGGAGTCCCATCAGCACACCCTTCCCTCGCCTCCTTCAAGTTCTCTCAAGCCCTTCCTCTTGGATCGCACAACTTCCCCCCACCACCCCCTTGTCCCCCTTTCCCTCGACCCTATCCCCCAACTTGGGTGCAAACCCTAGACTGTCCAGCGCCACTTGTACCAGGTTACGGAATGAGTTTATTTTCCATTTGTTTTATTTTCAAAAGTTCCCATAGGGTGTGAAGGCGCCCAGCGCAGAGAAGATTGACGGCATTTGAAATGAACGGCAACAGATGGATTCAGGGGAATAGTAGGTGGATTAATGCAAGGCAACTGGCATTGGTCCAGGAGACAAGCAAGATGAATAGCTGCCTGTAATCGCAAGCTGGCAGAGGAAGAAGGAAATGATCTCTCAATGAGTGTTAAAAGTCAATATCAAGTTATTACCAACAAGGTTAATCAATGTTGAATATCCATTGCAAGAACTTTAGAGTGCTGGTTACAGCTGTTCACTTTCACTCAATGTTGGTTTTAATGTGATAATAATAATAATAAGCCTTGCATTTGATATAGCGCTTTTACGTCTTCTAGACGTCTCAAAGCGCTTCACAGAATATACTGTAAAGTGAATTGACTGTATATTTTGTGGGTGAAACGCGGCAGCCAATTGCGCACAGCAATGTCCCACAAACAGTCGTGGATGAGTGACCAAATTATTATTGTTATTTTTCTTGAGGGTTTATTATCAGGCGTGTGGAGTAAGGAAACTTGCCCAAGGTTTCACCCTGCCAGGAATCAAACCCAGGTCTCTCGTTTGCAAGGCGAGTGCTCTAACCACTGAGCTACAGGTTTTAAAGTGATGATAACAATAATAATCCTTGCATTTGATATAGCACCTATCACGTCATTGAGACATCTCAATGCACTTCACAGAATATACTGTAAAGTGGATTAACTGTGTATTTGTGGGAGAAAAGTGTATTGCTGGAATGAAAGTTGTACATTTGTAGAACGGATGAGTGATATCTGATTGTCTGCCATGTTTTGTCATGTTGAAGTGGAGTCCTGTAGCTCAGTGGTTAGAGCACTCGCTTTGCAAGCGAGAGACCTGAGTTCAATTCCAGGCAGGGTGAAACCTTGGGCAAGTTTCCTTACTCCACACAGAGCCTAATAATAATCCTTCCAAAAAAAACAATAATAAAATGGTCATTTTCAATCTACGGCTGTTTGTGGGACATTGCTGTGCGCAATTGGCTGCCGCGTTCGCCCACAAATATACAGTCAATTCACTTTACAGTGTGTTCTGTGAAGCACTTTGGGACGTCCTTCCGACGTGAAAAGCGCTATATCAAATGCAAGGATTATTATTATTATTATACAGTGTATTTTGTTGAATGCAAATTATTTATTACATAAATATGTTTTAAATTAATTTACAAAATAATAATAATACTTGCAATGATATAGCACTTTTCACGTCTTCTAGATGTCTCAAAGCGCTTCACAGAATATGCTACAAAGTGAATAGACCATATATTTGTGGACGAAACACAGCAGCCAATTGCGCACAGCAGTGTCCCACAAACAGTCGTGGATTGAAAATGACCAATTTATTTTTGTTTTGGAGGGATTATCATTAGGTGTGTGGAGTAAGGAAACTTGCCCATGGTTTCGCTCTGCCTGGAATTGAACCCAGGTGTCTCGCTTGCAAGGCGAGTGCTCTAACCACTGAGCTACACGACTCCAATTTATAACCTGGAAATACAATATTTTGTTTTTTTAATATATCTAATATATCTTTCATATTTAATAGATCACCCAAATAGTGCACTGTTTTCACTACAGTAATTGAAATAAGGGATAGGAAACAGAAAATAAGCATATTTATAATAATAATAATCCTTGCATTTGATATAGCGCCTTATCATATCATTGAGATTTCTCAAAGAGCTTCACAGAGTATAACGTAAAGTGGATTGACTATAGATTTTGTGGGAGAAATGCGCCAGTGAATTGCGCACAGCAGTGTCCCACAAACAGTCATGGATTGAGTGAACAAATGATATTATTTATTTTTTTGAAAGGATTATTACCCCCGGAAAGTGATCCACCAAATCGACTGACAAACAACCGGGTTCCTAGTTACTGCTATGTAAACAGAGGCGTGTGGAGTAAGGAAACTTGCCCAAGGTTACACCCTGCCCGAGAATCGAACCCAGGTCCTATGACCTGTGCTCAAACCACTACGCTACAGGACTCCACGTTTACAGTCAGTGATCTCCCATATACACAAGGGAATAAATAACAACTTGCATTTACATGGCCCCACTCATGTGGGGTAGCGTCTCAGAATGTTTAATACTGGGCTAGATTGACACCGAGTGGGGAGAAAGGATAGGTGACCGTAGGCAGGGTGGAAGAGGAAAGTCCCACAAACAGCCATGATAAGTGATCAAAATTTTATTTGTGGGGATTCTCGGCCAGGAAACTGGGAGAGAGAAACTCCCTTCTCTTCGCAAATATTGCCCCAGGATCTTTACTGTTCATCTGAACAGACATAGATGGGAACAGGGTTTAACGTCTCATCTGAAAGATAGCACCTCCAACAATGTAGCTCTCCCCCCAGAGCGTCAGTCTAGATGAGTTCAAAGTCCCGACGTGAGGCACGAATCCTAACCTTCTCACTCAGAGGTGAGTGTACTACCAACCGAGCCAGGCCGAGACCCTATCCGTATGCGGAGTCACTAGTGCTTCGAAAGCACCATGTGTAGTGACGGTGCAGGTAATGTGTAGTAACTGTGTTGGGAGTGTCTCCCAGTGTCCTGCATAGTGGTTGGGGGGAAAAAAAGAGTAAAAAAAAGAACGTCCTGTGTTCTGCTTGGAGAGTCCTGTGGGGAGATAGTGAAAGGTGCTCTGTAGTGCCCTGACCCTACCCTTGCTCACATCTCTCCCGTTCCGCACAGAGGTAGACTCGGATGCAGGGAAGAAGGCTTCTGAAAGGTTTCGGAAGGTAGGTTCCTTGCCTCGCACTCGTTGCTCCCTTTTTTTCTTGCAAAAGGAGGATGCTCCTCAAACACACACAGACTCAGTGGTCCTGACCCACTGGGGCTGATTTAGACATTACATCCCACCATCTTGGGTCTTGTCTTGTTCTCGAGCTCACTCTTGTGAAAGGCTATCAGCACTATCAGTCCAGCAGAAATCAACAGCAGCAGAAATCCCAACAACAACATGCCTAGTGAGCGAGGGAAGGACAGAAAATTAATAATAATCCTTGCATTTGATATACGGGCTTATCACTTTCTTGAGACATCGAAAAGTGCTTCACAGAATATATTGTAAAGTGAATTAACTGTATTTTGTGGGTGAAATGCAGTAGCCGATTCTCACAAACAGTTGCAGAGTGAATGACCAGTTTTATCTGGGAGATTGTCGGCCAGGACACCTTCTCTTTTCAAATAACAACATATTCATCTGAATAGGCACAGATGGGACATCGGTTTAACATCTCATCTGAAGGACAGCATCTCAAGCAATGCAGCACACCTCCAACCCTGCATTGGAGTGTCAGCTGAGACTGTAGGGGTTCCAGGAATTGATATTTGACTTGAACTCACAACCTTTTGAGTTAGAAACGAGAGTGCTACCAACTGAGCCAGGGATTTGTAGAGTTTCCCCCGGTTACCTGCTGGCCAACAATCCTCCGGATAAAATCGATTATTTCACCTGCCGTTTGTTTGTGGGAATCTTGCCGGCCACAAAATGGCTGCCACGTTTACAAATACCAAGTCACTACACTTCACAGCATTAAGCCTTTTTTAACGTTGTTGGCTCTACATTGCTAGTATCATTAGAATTAATATGAGTTTTGGTAGCAGTATTACAACTTTTATTCAGAATTGTTCATGAGGGACAGTGTCTTAGCGCACTTATTATGTTATTGAGAGTATTATTACAAAGGGTGTAATCATAATGAGTATGGTTAATGTGGGATTATTATGGATTGTGTTTATTTTGAGCATTATTAAAGTATTATCAGGATTATTTTTAATACTAATATTTTGAGTATTATTGTTGTGAGTATTATTTTTGTGCTTATTATCGTCAGTATTATTATGAGTAATAAATCGTATTAATCCTTATATTTGACACTGTTATTACTACGAGTAATAAATAATAATAATCCTTACATTTGACATTGTTGTGTTATCATAATATTTTTGTGAGCAACTTTTTATACTCTAAGATTCAAATTGTCCACCGGGCAACAACAAGAACAGCAACAATAACTTGCATTTATAAAGCGCCCCTCATGCAGAGTAGCATCCCTGAGCGCTTGACAGTGGTAGAGCGTGACGCCGAGCCAGGGGGAGGGGGAGATGACCATGGACACGATCGAAAAAAAAGGTCTTCAGCCACGAGCTGAAGATGGGGAAGGAGGAGGCAAGGTGGAGTGATAGAGGAAGAGTATTCCAGAGTTTCAGGGCGTAGTGGCTGAAAGCATAGTCACCAATGATGGAACAGAGGGATGAGGGACATGCAGGAGGCCAGAGCTAGTTGAGCAGAGTTAGCAGGGAGAAGATTGGGGAGCGAGCAGGTCATAAAAGAAAAGCGAATGAAGAGAATTGTAAATTATATTTACCAATTCTGTAGTTTAGGATTGAATCATTTTCCAACGCTCTTCCCAAATACTAAAGAGAAGAAAACATGGCAGTCAGTTAGTCCGAGATCATCACTGCCCTAGGGTGAGGATTAGAATGCTAGTTTGTGGATTGAGGCTTTAAAGGGATGTGGAGAGAACAACAACAAATTGCAAAAGGCAGGGAAATGGGATGAAAAGATCTGTCCAGATCTATTAATATTAATTACCTCTACCACTAATAATAATGATCCTTGCATTTGATGTAGCGCCTTATCACATCGTTGAGATGTCTCAAAGCCTTCACAGAATATATTGTAAAGTGATCCACCAATCGACTAACAATTGGGTTCCTACTACTTACTGCTCGGTAAACAGAGGTATGTGGCATAAGGAAACTTGTCTAAGGTTTCAGACTGGGAATGGGAATTGAACCCGGGTTCCGCTCACTTGCAAAGCGAGTGCTCTAACCAATGCTACAGGACTTCACAGGAATTACCATTTGTGCTAAACCTAATGGGACTTCACAAGACAATACAAATACAAATTTACAGTTATATACATTAGCGCCTTTCACAATAGGAGGACTTTGGACTCACTATCCAATTGTCTGGTTGATCCAATAAGCAGCTGATGTCCTTGTTCTTGTCAGTCAGAAACCTGTTCAGATGGTTTTTACTGGAGTCACTGAACATTGGGATCTCCCACAATCTGCAAGGAAAACAAAGGCAAAATATTCTCGTTATCACTGACTTCATTCAAGAGGTTGGCAAGAGGTTTGGGGGTCCCAAAGTGTTGAAGTAACTGCTGGAGTCTAACCAGCTAAACCTGCATAGCTTGCCATTGAGATCATTGTATGGCAAGCTTTCCCACTGCTTGTCCAGCTAGGACCACCCTACCTGTTAGGGCTTTGGCTTGCTGAGTGGGATGACTCCCTGGCCCCAGTGACTTGTCTACCTTCCAAGTACTGCCGATGAGCCAGGCTGGCTGTGCTGTGCCCTGGAATACTATGGACCTGCCTGGTTCAGGAACCAGATTAGAGACCGTCACGGAGGGCTGATTCGATTCCAACCATCCGTTGCCAACCATGTCACTTTGGAGCATGTTCAGCTCCAAGGATACCCTGCCTATATATAACTCTAACTGTATGTAACTCTATGCAACTCTAATGTAACTCTATGTAACTACATAAATAGTAACTACATGCCTACTCTATGGCTTGAGTATGATCTGATCAGATCGCATTGAGGGTGCGTTGCTGGTCATTCTTACCTGCTGTATCTGGACATTAAGCAAGTGCCCTGGCCAGCTGGACAATGGGAGTGCTTATCGTCATGAGGCATTCCCAGGTTGTGACCGATTTCATGCGTGACATAGTTGGCCACTTTCCTGCTACCGAGTTTCGTGTCCTGTAAACCAACAGGATTTAGTCAGTCCCCTGGCCTCACTGTACTCACTAATTGCCCAGAAATACAGTCAATCCGCTTTACAGTATATCTTGTGAAGCGCTTGACAATGTGATAAGGCTCCATATCAAATGCAAGCATTATTATTATTATTAATCTGTGTTCAAAGGTGTTCAAAATTATGAGTTGCTTTGATAGAGTGAATAGGAAGAAACTGTTTCGTCTGGTGGGTGGGTCGGTAACCAGAGGACACAAATTTAAGATAACTGGCAAAAGAACCAGAGGGGAGACGAGGAGACATTTTTTTTCTCAGAGTTGTTGTGGTCTGGAATGCACTGTCTGAAAGGGTGGTGGAAGTAGATTCGATAGTAGCTTTCAAAATGGAATTGGATATGAATTTAAAAAGGGCAAATTTGCCAGGCTATGAGGTAAGAGCGGGGGAGTGGGACGAGTTGGATAGCTCCTTTAAAGAGCTGGCAAGAGGCACAATGGGCCGAATGGCCTCCTTCTGTGCTGTAAGATTCTATGAGTCTATAATCTCTTTGAGTTATAATAAATAACAAATAATCCTTGCCCTAGATATAGCGTCTGACTCTTGCCTCTGAGTCAGTATTTTGGGGAGTCAAATCCCACATTGGGATTTTGAGCTCACAGTCTAGCCTGATGTCCTAGTGCAGTATAGGAACTGGGAGCTTTGTATTGCCAGAGGTTCCGTCCTTCTGATGAGATGTTAAACCGAGCTCTCCGTCTGTGCTCTGTGCAGACAGACGTTAAAGACCCCTTGGTGCTGATCGAAAAGTGAAAGGAGGTTCTCTCCCAGTGTCGCGAAGGTGTGATAAGGCACTATATCAAAATGCAAGGATTATTATTATTATTATTATTATTATTGTAAGTAAACTGGAGCCCCTGAGCGAAAGGGCTGGGTGGTAGGGTTTGAGGATGTCACAGTTTTAGGTTGGGCATTTCAAAGGTGAGAACAAGGATCTCAAGCAACTGTGAGTAAGTGCTCCATGACACTATCTTGCATGAATGGTGCTATATAAACGCAAGTCGTCATCGTTGTTGTTGTAATAATAATAATCTTTGCATTTGATATAGTGCCTTATCACTACGTTGGGACTTCTCAAAGTGCTTTACAGAATATACTGTAAAGTGCCAATTGCACATAACAGTGTTCCACAAGTGGAATCATAGAACCATAGAATTACACAGCATGGAAGGAGGCCATTCGGTCCATCGTGTCTGTGCCAGCTCTTTGAAAAGAGCTATCCAAATCAATCTCACTCCCCGCTCTCTCCCCATAGCCCTGCAAACTTGTCCTACCCAAATAATTATCTACTAATAGTCATTGATTGAGTGACCAAACTATTTTTTTATTAACTTTTTTGGAGGGATTATTACCCACGGAAAAGTGATCTGCCAATCGACTAACAACTGCGTTCCTACTTACTGCTAGGTAAACAGAGGCGTGCGCCATAACGTTTTGCCTTGCCCAGGAATTGAACCCGGATCCTCTCATTTGCAAGGCGAGTGCTCTAACCACGAAGATACAGTTTTGTAACAAATGTCAGGAGGCTGTACCTTCACCACTCCTCCGCTCATGTCCCCCGTACACATCTTTGCCAGGTAAGTCTCGCCGAGTGAGTATTCACTGAACGACACCCCACTGCAGGAAACAAACCACAAAAGCACTCAGTGTGTGCGGATACTCAGCACCTCCCCCTCTCGTCTCCCCCTTTCACTTCCGTCACTTTAAATAACATCTGAATTTTTAATTTAAAAATTTTAATCTAAAATTAGAGCTAGGCTTTTAGGGATGAAATCACAAAGCATTTTTCACACAAAAGGTAGTGGGAATCTGGATCTCTCTCCCCCAAAAGGCTGTGATACTGGATCCATTCACATTTTCAAGACTGAGGTACATAGATTGTTGTTAGGTCAGGGTATCAAGGGATACGGGGCAAAGGCGGGTAATTGGAGTTGAGGTACAGATCAGCCATGATCTTATAGAATGGTGGAACAGGCTCAGGTGGCTGAATGGCCTACTCTTGTTCTTATATATTTACTACCCCTTTAAACCACGCATTCACTCCCCACCCCTTCAAATTACACATCCCTACCTGCCTCTTTAAACCACATTTCCCCATCCCTTTAAAGCACATCCTTTCCCCCCCCCCCCTCACCCCCACAGGCACGACTGCCCTCCTCGCCGGTCTCCACAGCTCCACTACCCATAAACTACAACGGATTCAGAATCCTGCCACCCAGATTCTCACCCACACTGAACTCCATACCCCCATCACAACAGTCCTCTCCAGGCTCCACTGGCTCCCTATTACAGAACGGATGGATTTCAAGATCCTCTCACTCGTCTACAAATCCTTTCACGTCCTGGCACCTCCCGAACCTTTCTGACCTGCGTTCACTCCACTCCACCACCCGCTGCCTCCACTTGGCCGGCCCTGGCCTCCTGCTTGCCCCTGATCCCCTCCAATCCACCATCGGCATCCATGCTGTCAGCCATTACATCCTGAAGCTTTGGAACACTTTCCTCACAATCCCTCCGCCTTTCCCTCCGCTTCCTCTTTCAACTGGACCTTCCTCTTCGACCGTGCTTACAGTCATCTCCTCTCTCTTCCCGGCTCAGCGTCAGGCCCCGAGACGCTGCCCTGCGTGAAGGGCGCTGTATAACTGCAAGTTGTTGTTGAGTTACCTGATGAGCTGAGCATAGTCGTAGTGTTTCCGTGGCAACAGTTCAGTGCTACTCCATCTCATGAAGTCACGAAGAGCTATGGAGGAATTATAGCTGATGGGCACTTTGTTTTCCTTGTTCCAGATCTCAATCCCGACCAGGAAGATTTTAATATTCAGCTGTGAATAGTAGATCTGAAAAAGACGGAGAGCCTCCATTACTGGAGGGAGCGAGGGAAGGAGGGAGGGAAGGAGGAAGCAAGCATGGAAGACAGAGATGGACAGAGATAGAGACAGAAAGGCAGAGAGAGAAAGACAGAGAGATACAGAAAGAAAGAGAAACAGAGAGAGAGAGAGAGAAAGAGAGAAACACAGAAGGAACATTTTCACCCGCAAAATATAATCAATTCACTTCAAGTTATATTCGGTGAAGCTCTTTGAGACGTCTCAACCACGTGATAAGACGTTATATCAAATGCAAGGATTATTATTAAGAAAGACAGAAAGAAAGAAACAAATAAATAAACAAAAAACAAAGAGGAAAGAAGGAATCCAGAGAGAGAGAAGAGAGAGGACACAAGCAAGAGAGAAAACGAAAGAGAGAGAGAGAAAGAAAGGGTATTTCAATTTTTATTTTAAATTTCACATCAAATCATTGCAAGCGCTCTGAGACGCTAACCTGCATGACGGGTGCTATATAAATGCAAGTTGTTGTTGTATCTCTCAAGCCCCAAGTCCAGTGTTGAGATCAGCACATCACGCATCACAAATTTTCACCCCAGTGAAAAAAGATTTTTTTTGAAGAGAAAGTGAGGCTGGTTGAGAGTTCCCCATTTCATTTGTCTTGAGTTTGCCCCTTGGCCTGAGAGAGGACCCCGGGACGATGGAGGGTGAGGGAATAATGGTCTCTGACGACCTCGAGTGGTGGAAATGAGTAAGTGAAAGCAAGACCAATGCTGCTGGGAAAATTTAGAATTGTGTGATGCTTGAAGGAACCACTGTGGGAATTGCTAAGGGGAATTTCAGGGCAGACACCAGGAAATATCTCTTTATCCAGGGGGTAATTATAACTGGAACAAGGATGGTTGGGCGGGTGTTCTGGAGGCATGAGATCAGGTGGGTTGATGGGCCTTCTCTATCTGAACTGATCTTGTGATCGTGTGAGTGTTCGAGATATCCAGTGTTTGCTGCCTGCTCAGTTTAAAGCTTGAGTCGAGCATCACAGTGTATTACCTGGTGCAAGTGGTAGGCCAAGCTGATTAAGTACTGCTGGGTTTTCTTGAGGTCCTCGTTGTGTTTCAAGAACTGTGAAAAGACATTACAAGGCATGAGTAGGTGCAATGGAGATATGAGCGGTGAATAATAATAATAATAATCCTTCCATTTGATATAGCGCCTTATTACATCATCGAGATATCTCAAATTGCTTCACAGAATCCATACCAAGTGGATTGATTTTGTAATTTGTGGGTGAAACGCGGCAGCCAATTACACACAGCAGTGTCCCACAAACAGTCGTGGATTCATAGAATCATAGAATTATACTGCACAGAAGGAGGCCATTCGGTTCTTCATGTCTGTGACGGCTCTTTGAAAAGAGCTATCCAATTCAATCCCACTCCCCTCTCCCCATAGCCCTGCAAACTTGTCCTCCCCAAATATCTATCTACTTATCTAGTGGAGTCCTGTAGCTCAGTGGTTAGAGCACTCGCTTTGCAAGCGAGAGACCTGAGTTCAATTCCAGGCAGAGGGCGAAACCTTGGGCAAGTTTCCTTACTCCACACAGAGCCTAATAATAATCCCTCCAAAACAAAAAACAATAATAAATTGGTCATTTTCAATCTACGACTGTTTGTGGGACATTGCTGTGCGCAATTGGCTGCCGCGTTCGCCCACAAATATACAGTCAATTCACTTTACAGTGTGTTCTGTGAAGCACTTTGGGACGTCCTCCCGACGTGAAAAGCGCTATATCAAATGCAAGGATTATTATTATTATTACTTCTCTCTTGAAAGTTGTAATCGAATTGGCTTCAGGCCATGCATTCCAGATCCGAACACACTGCGCCACGGGACTCCACAGTGAAGATATAAGCGGTAACTCATGAGTGGGGAGATATGAGAGGCGAGATACAAGGGGTGAAGATATGAGCAATGAGATATGAGCATGTCATATCTCCTCAGTGTTTTACCTCTTGTCTGTCAGCCACCAGAAACAGCTCAATGCCAAGTTCATTCTTGTGACCCTAGAAAGGAGTGCACAAAAAAATTGTGATGTTTATAACAGGATGGAATTCTGCATAGTTGGATCTGTTTTCCGGTTTATCACTTATTTTTACATATTATTTTCACAAAATGACAGTCTTCAAAATTCAGAAGCTTGTTGGAGACCAGAACACCCACCCTATCTTTCTCCCATCACAGCATCGAGCTGTTTCTTAAATGAATGTCCTGTCCTGTCCTCACCCACCCATTCTGGTAACCCTGTTCCAGTTATTAATTAAACGTCTGAAATTGCCTTTGGACCCCTGAACCTGCTACTCTCTAAGTGCCGGCCTGGTTCTGTCTGTTGTGCTCTTACCTCTGAGTCACAAGGTTTGTGGGTTCAAGCCCCTCACGTTGGGGACTTGGAGCTCCCAATCTCAGCTGAGCCTCCAGCGCAGTGCTGGGGGGCGCACTGCATTGGCAGAGCTGCATTGTATGATTATTACTTATTAGATTCCTGCTTTCATATTACTTTAATCATTCTAAGCTTTGAAACAAATACATGAAGCATTGCTTCATCTGTAGAAATGTATTTTGAGTATTTCTGGATGTGGGATAAAAGTGCCCCTTTATCTTCATTCCCAGGCAGGGCAAAATCTTTTGCTTACTGCTAGGTGAACAGAAGCATGTGTGGAGAACATGGAATGTTCTTATTCCACACGTGCTTGTTTATCTAGCAATAAGTAGGAAACTGGTTGTTAGTCAATTGGAGGGTCATTTTCTGGAGGTAATAATCCCTTCCCCCTCAAAATAATGATAATAATTTGGTCACTCAATCCACGACTGTTTGTGGGACACTACTGTACGCAGTTGGCTGCCAGATTTGACCCACAAAATATATTGTCAATTCATTTCATAGTACATTCTGTCAAGCACTTGAGACGTTTCGATGATGTGATAAGGTGCTGTATCAAATGCAAGGTTTATTATTATTATGCAGTCTCCACCAGCGAAAGTTCCTTAAAAAATACTCCCGGGGTAGGGTAGTGTTGCTGTGCCCTCACCATTCTGTTGCTGGGAAGATGAGGTACGTGTCTTTTGAAACGAAGGTGCTCAGACCTGGTAACTTTGTGCTCCTGGCTGTTGTCAGTCACAGGGTCGATGGTGAATGCTTTATCCCCAATGGACACGTATCCACTGTAATCATAAGACACGTCCTCAAAATACTTTTACTCGCTCATTCTCTCATTCGCTCGCCCGCCCGCCCAGAGTAAGATCATTAGTCTTCACACTCATTCACTGTCACACAAAGTCCCACACATGTTCACACTCACACACATGGGCAGACACACACTCTTATTCGCTCTCATACTGAACAACAACAACTTGTAGTTATATAACGCCCAAAGCGCTTGACAGTGCCAGAGCACCACACTGTGCCAGGGGTGAAGTGACCATAAACATGGTCAAAGAGGAAGGTCTTCAGGCATGATCTGAAGATGTGGAAGGAAGGGACAAGGTGAAGGGACTGAGAGAAAGAGTTCCAGAGCTTTGGGCTTAAAGTGGCTTAAAGTGTGACCGCCAATGGTGGAACGGAGGGCACAAGGACAAGCAGGAGACCGTTATAGTTTTCACATTGATTCAGTTACACGCTCACTGTCACACACAGTCCCACACACATGTTCACACTTACGCACAAAAACACAAGCTAACACTCAATTGCTCTTATACTCAGACTGTCTCATACACATACTTACACACGCATACTCACTCATTCTTATACTTAGACTGCTGTACACACTTACACACACACACTCATTTGCTTGTAAGCTCATGCACACAGACATTTTCACACACATATGCAGACACCACACTCACTCGCTCTTATACTCACATATATTTACACACAGACACACGCGCACACTCACCTGTTATAATACTCACACTGTCACACACACATACGCACACACGTACACACATATGCACACTCACACACTCTTATACTCCCTATCATACACACACACACACACACACACCAGTCTCCTCACCTGAGGCCATGGCACACACAGAGTGACACTGAGGAATCCTCCACTCCCTCAACCACCCCTGTGTAACAGCAGTGATTCTGAAAAGCAAAGTGTCAAATCTTCAAATCAAACAAGAATTCACTCATCCTCCCATCCTTCAGAACCATTTTCCATTTCCCATATTCAGTGTTACCCCCGGGTGGGGGAAGAAGCTAATCAATTTATCAAGAACAATTGTTTGAAAAAATATTTATCAATTGGCTGCTGCATTTCACAAAATACACAGTCAATCCATTTTATTGCATATCCTGTGAAGCGCTTTGAGACATCTCAATAACTTGATAAAATGCTATATCAAAAGCAATTTTCATTATTATTAGGGAGCACCCACCTGGTAATTTTTTTGGCAAAATGCAGCAATCAATTGTCCCACAAACAGTCGTGGATTGAGTGACCAAATTTTTTTTGCAGGGATTATTACCCCCAGAAAGCGATCCACCAATCGACTAATAACCGGGATCATCCTTACTGCTAGATAAACAGAGGCATGTGGAGGAAGGAAATTTGCCTAAGGTTTCACCTGGCCCAGGAATCGAACCCGGGTCCTCTTGCTTGTGAGGTGAGTAAACGTGAGTGAGAGAGAGCGGGGTGGGAGGGGGAGGTGTGGAGGAGAATACCTACCTGGTTATTGCGGGCTTCTGTTACCAACCAGCCGTCTGCCAGGTAATGGGACTCACTGTATGTGTCTGCCAGGAACTCCCTGAGGGAATGAAAGTAGATGATAAATCCCCCTCGATATTCTCCCCTTCAACTAGGGGCAGTGTTCCTTACCCCTATACCTGGCACTGATGCCAGTGTTGGCCATGAGACTTATGGTTTCATTTTGAGACAAAATATAGACATTCATATACACATACACAAGGATACACATGCACACACGCGCACACGCGCAGACACACACAGTAGTGTCTTTCACTGTTACTGCTCTCTACTGCCTCACTTTAAGCACACATCATACAGTGCTTTAAACACACAGGGGCGGTACATACTGTGCTTTGACCAGGTGTAGTACATGTGTTCTGCCTCCAAACCTCACCGAGTACTGGAGTCGGCTGTTGTCTGCAATCTACATTGAAGTAGGTGAATGTAAACCAGAAACAAATGATAAGCAGCCTTGTTGAGTCATCACTGCAGCCAATTTGTGCACAGAAATATCCCACAAACAGCCATGAAGTGAATGATTAATTTTATTGGGAGATAATTTTATTGTTGGTCAGGACACTGGGAGAGAGAAAGTCCGTACTCTCTCCGAACAATGCCTCAGGATCTTTAACGTCCACCTGAATAGGCAGACGGGACCTTGGTTCAGCATCTCATCCAGAGAAAGAAGCCTCCGACGATGATGAAACCCCTACTTCCAATTGGAGTGTCAGCCTCAACTATGTGAGTTCCAAGTCCCAAAGTGGGGCTTGAACCCACAAACTTCTGACAGAGTTGAGAGTGCTACTGACTGAGCCAGGATAATAATAATAATCATTGCATTTGATTTAATGCCTTATCATGTCTTTGAGATGTCTCAAAGTGCTTTGCAGGATATACTGTAAAGTGAATTCATTATATATTTTGTGGGTGAAACACAGCAGCCAATTATGCACAGCAGTGTCCCACAAACAGAAGTGGAATGAGTGACCAAATAATTTTTATTTTTTTTAAGGCATTATTACACCCGGAAAAGCGATCCACCAATCGACTAACAACCGGGTTCCTACTTTCTGCTGGGTAAACAGGGACGTGTGGCGTAAGGAAACTTGCTTAAGGGTTTCCCCCTGCCTGGGAATCGAGCCCAGGTCCCCTTGGTCGCTCTAACCACTAAACTACAGGCTAACGCGCACAAGGGTGAAGCATAGTTTTAAACTCACCTCTGTGCTGTTCCTGTCTGATGGGTCTGCCATTCTGTTGAGCTTTTCTGGCACTATTATTTCGTAGGGTTGAGATGGATCCGAGTGCACGTTTTGATACAGTTGGTGGCACAGCGCTGGAAGATATCATCGAACCAGGATTATAAAAAGATGATGATCATAATAATTCTTGCATTAGATATAATGCCTCATTACATCGTTGAGCTATCTCAAAGCGCTTCACAGAATATATTCTAAGCATCTTTTTTCACCTTGAGAGATATTTTTGTCAAGTGTAGTGGCTATTTTTTTGGAGGTAAGCGCTGTGAGATGAACAATCAACTACAAACAGAGCATAATAGTTAACATCACGCCTCTCACGTCTCAAAGAACTTGGCAGAGACACAGCAGGAGCCGGTGCAGAGTGAAAGATACAAAGGTCCATGTTGCCAGAGTTTGCTTAAATAGACCCTGTGGAAAAACGGATTCTAAATTCCACATCAATAATAACAATAATCCTTGTGTTTGATCACTTGGTCAAAACACCTTCATTGTATGTTGCAGTGACCTATGTATATGTAGGAGGACATGGCAGCCAATTTGTGCCCAGGGACTGAATTGAAGAATTTATTCAATTCTTAATCAATCCAGAACTCTGAGACAAAATGGTTTTATGGCTAAGAACTCCCCTACTCACCACTTCTTCCCCCTTGCTCAGTGTCAACCCCATCCCCTTATTTGAAAGGCGCTGCATAAATCAAGTTGTTGTTATTGTAAATCCTGCAAAACACTTTGAGACGTGGTGCTATATCAAAGTAATTATTATTGTTAATTATTATTATTCATTATTATTATTCATTATTACAACTGCTTGTGGGACATTGCTGTGCGTAATTATCTGCCACATTTCAGCCATAAAATATAGTCAATTTACGTTTACAGTGTATTCAGTGAATCACTTTGATATGTCTCAATGATAATACTACAACAACAACAAAATTACATTTATAGATTGCCTTTTACATCGAGAGGACGTCCCAAGGCGCTGGATAGTCAGGGGTCAGGACCAGAGCATGGGGGAGGGGTGGGGTAGGGGTGAGGGAAGGCAGAGAGGTGGAAGGGAGACTGAAGACTGAAAGCCTGGCCACCGATGGTAGGGTGGGTTGGGCGAGTCGATAGTATGGCTGGCCTTGAAAATAAGGACAATGATCTTGAATTCGATCCTCTGGGGGATGGGGAGCCAGTGGAGTTAGGCGAGAGTGGGAGTGATGGAGTCACGGAGCCTGGTGCACGGGTGTACACAAACTGCAGAGTTTTGGATGATCTGCAGCTTGTGAAGGGAAGAGTTGGGAAAGCCGATGAGGAGGGAATTTCCATAATCGAGCTTTGATGTGACAAATGCGTGGGTGAGGGTTTCGGCAGCCTGAGGGGTGAGGCAATGGCGGAGTCTAGCAATATTGCGGAGGTGGTAGTAGGCAGTGCCGGTCATGGCGCGGATGTGGGGGAGAAAGGACAGTTCAGGGTCAAATAAGACACCCAGGTTCCTGACTGGATTAGTGAGATTGAGTGTGCAGCCGTGGAGGTTGATGCTGCCAGCGCCTGAGGTGTGGAGGCCTTGCTGACGTTGAGTTGGAGAAAGTTGTCCCTCGTCCAGGACTTGATGTCAGACAGGCAGTCGGTCAGGACGCCAGTAGTCCTGGAGTTCAGGGTGGAGGCAGAGGGGTAGAGTTGGGTGTCATCCACATACATGTGGAAGTTTACCCCATGTCTGCGGATAATGTCACCAAGGGGGAGCATGTAGAGGGTGAAGAGGAGGGGAACGAGGACAGAGCCCTGAGGAACACCGCACAAGACGGTGCGGGGGCTGGAGGAGAAGCTGTTTGCTGAAACTAAGTGAAGGTGGTGTGAAAGGTAGGACCTGAACCAGTCAAGGACAGAACCTTGAAGGTTGAGGTGGGAGTAGAGCCGGTGGAGGAGAATTGAGTGGTCCACAGTATCAAAGGCGGCGGAGAGGTCGAGGAGGACGAGGAGGCAGAGGTCACACATGGTCAGGATGTTATTTGTGACCTTGACCAGAGCAGTTTCCGTGCTGTGGGCAGCACTGAAACCCGATTGGAGGGGTTAATGGAGGGAATGGGAGGAGAGGAAAGAGTGGAGCTGGGAGGCAACAGTTCTCTCAAGGACCTTGTACGGAAAAGGGAGGTGGGAGATGGGCCAGTGGCTGGATAGCTGTGATAGGTCGAGGGAAGGTTTCTTCAAGGTGAGGGTGATATTGGCTGTTTTGAGGGGGGAAGGAACAGTGCCAGATGACAGGAAGACGTTGATGATGTCGGCGAATAGTGGGGCAAGTAGGTGGAGCTGCGATTTAAGGAGGGGTGGGGATGGGGTCCAGGGAGCAGGTGGTGGGCTTCATGGAGGATATAGTGGTGATGACAGAGGAGGGGGTGACAGATTTAAAGGTGTGGAAGGATGGATGGGTAGTGTTTGGAGTGTGGTGGGGGGTGTTAGGGAGGGGGTGGAAGTTGGGAGGGCAGTGGCAGCTGAGCAGATAACCTCGATTGTGGACTCGAGGAAGCCCAGCATTTCCTCACAGTGGGAGTCGGAGGAAAGTATCTGTGAGGCGAGTTGGGGAGGGCGGAGGAGCCGGTTGGTGGTGGAGAACAGGAGCCTGGGGTTGCCCCTCACCTCCAGGATTAACCTGGAGTAAAAGGACGATTTGGCCGAGGTGAGAGCGGAGCAGTAAGTTGATGTGGTCCAGCCAGATGTGCCGGTGGACGGTTAGGTCGGATTTGAGCCAAATGCATGAGGCAGCCGCACCCGGCTCTTGAGGCGAGCGGAGGTGGCTGGTGAATCAGGGTGAGGATCAGGAATAGGAGGCAGTTCGGGAGGTGAGGGGGGTAAGGGCGTTGAGTGTGGTGGAGAGGATGCTGTGGAGGAGAGTAAACACAGAGGATGGGTTGATGTGGGAGGTGGGCTAGAGGGGAAGGAGTTCAGAGGACTCCAGAGCAGCGGAGAGAAATTGTGGGGAGATCTTCTTCCATGGGCGGTAGAAGATGGTGGTAGGTTTGGAGGCAGTGGGGAGTTGAGGGAGTTAAGAGAGGAGTTAATGATTATTATTGTTAATTGTTATTATTTACGGCTCTATATCAAATGCTATCATTATTATTATAATTGTTATTCAAGTTTAAATCTCACAAGATAGAGTTCATTGTTTCCGACACTGTAATCACTTACTAATAATTATTATTAATATTATCCCTCTGTACAGCGGTACAGATGTAGCATTAAGTCGAGGTTCCATCTGCGTTTGGACTGTTGGAGGTTAAAGACCCCTTGTCACCCATGGGGAATTTTTCCCAGCTCATGCCCCTGACAGCCCCCCCATCCCCATGACCGCTTGGCACACCCCAAACACCCAACCCCCACCCCGCGCACACAAACACACACACACACAAACACACACAACTTGCAAGTTTCAGCTTTGAAGCTACCTTCAGGAGAAGTACAGAGCACCAGGACAGGGATGATCCACAGCATTATGGTAAGTCTCAATCCAACCACTTGTTCCTCAAGCTTGTGCGTTTGACTACATTTGGTTCTCTATGATCAAGCTGCTCTATTTATTTGATTGTCTGGTTAACACACACCCCCTTTCAAACCTCCCTACCTTTCTGTGGAAGATCATACCTTTTCCTTTCAAAGCCTGAAGCTGCCTATGATGTCCGTTCCAACCCACATTTTGAGGTATCGATTTTCCGAGGAACTGTTACAACGTCACTTAGACCATAGCAAATTCACACTTGGCATCATCCCAAAGCAATTTGCTATCAATTGTGACCATGTGATTCATCCACCTCCAGCTATCAGCAAAGAGATAACATCGAAGTTATGTTGTTAAGGTGGTGAGTTCCGCGGAACTCTAAATGGGAAATGGACTGTTTGCACCCTCGACACTGGGATTGACACTCCTCATGGAAACCAAATCTGTCTGGATCAGTGCTATGCTAGGGACAACAGGCAGGTCCAAACTGGCAGCCCGTGGTCCGCATCAGGCCCCCCCCTCCGTCCATTTCATCTGGCTCATCCGCTGCCTCCATAACCCGTAAATGTTATCTTATTTTTCAGGGCTCCATCCTTGACTCCTCTTCTTCCTCATCTATGTGCTCCTTCTTGCTGATGTCATCTGCAGACAAGGGGTAAACTTCCAATTGTATGTGGATGACACACAAATCTACTTTCCTCCTCCAGCTGTGACTCCAGGTACATCAATGTTCTCTCGGCTTGTCTGGTAGACATCAGGGCCTGTATGAGCAAAAAGTTCCTGCAACTCAATGTCGACAAGATGGAAGTCATACTCAGTAGCTACCATCAACGTCTTCTATCCTACGGCTCTGACCTCCTAAACCTCCCCAGTCTAACTCTCAGGTTTACTGAACCGGTGCGCAATCTTGGCGTCAGGTTCAACCCATAGATATCTTTCCTTCCCCACATCCTGAACCTGGCCAGGACCACCTTCCTCCCCCTCCACCACATTACCCACCTCCAACCGCATCTTTAATAATAATAATAATAATTCTTGCATTTGATATAGCGCTTTTCACGTCTTCTAGACGTCCCAAAGCGCTTCACAGAATATACTGTAAAGTGAATTGACTGTATATTTGTGGGCGAACGTGGCAGCCAATTGCGCACAGCAATGTCCCACAAACAGTCATGGATTGAAAATGACCAATTTATTATTGTTTTGTTTTTTGGAGGGATTATTATTAGGTGTGTGGAGTAAGGAAACTTGCCCAAGGTTTTGCCCTCTGCCTGAAATTGAACTCAGGTCTCTCGCTTGCAAAGCGAGGGCTCTAACCACTGAGCTACAGGACTCCACACATCTAACCCCAGATGCAGTCGAAACACTTATCCAATCGTTCGTCACCTCCCAATTCAACTTCTCAAATGCCCTCTTTGCCAGTCTCCCCAGCTCCACCATGCACAGGATCCAACTGGTCCAAAACTCCGCCGCCCGCATACTCACCTGTATTAAACTCTGTATCCCCATCACACCCGATCTAGCCAGGCTCCACTGGCTCCCTATTGCCAAACAGATCGATTTCAAGATATTTACATTTGTTTTCAAATCCCTTCATATCCTGCCACCTCCCTACCTCTCTGACCTGCTTACCCCCAACCCCCAACCCGCTACCTCCGACATTCTGCCCGGCCCTCGTGCCCTCCATTCCCTCCGTGCTTTCAGCTATTACGCCCTGAAACTCTGGAACATGCTGTCTCTATCCTTCTCCCTTGTCCCTTCCTTCCCCATCTTCAAGTCGCGCCTGAAGACCTTCCTATTCAATCGTGCCTACGGGCACCTCGCTACCAGCCCCCCCCCCCCCCCCCAACACCTGGCTCAGCATTGTGCTCCGCCACTGTCAAGCACTCTAGGACTCCACCCTTCATGAGGGGCACTATATAAATGCAAGTTTTTGCTATTGTTATGAGCGTGTGTTCACAAACTCGGACTCCAGTTAACGCCAACCAGCAGCTGTCTTGACAAGCCTCAGAGTTTCCTCATCAGCTATCTGGCGGACATCTGCTTTCAGCATAAAAATACCCCATGGCACTATTTGAAAAGAGAAGGGAGTTTCTCTCTTCTGGTGTCCTGAAAATAATAATTTGGTCACTCAATCCACGACTGTTCATGGGACAATACTATGCATAATTGGTTGTCACATTTCATGTACAAAATATACAGTCAATTCACTTTACAGTATATTCTGTGAAGCACTTCGAGACATCTTGAAGATGTGATAAAACGCTATATCAAATACAAGGATTATTATTATTATTAACCAGGATGCCCCTTCACCTCAATCCCTCAGGATAGTGTTGAAGCACAAGCTGAAACCCACCATGACCCCCAGATACTGATAAGATCAACAATTGGGACTAATGTTCCTTCTATCTTCCACCTGTTGAGCCATTCAGAGCCTTAATCCTGCATGAGGGGACACATACCATCATGTCTACTGAGTAACCCTGTGTTCAAAATGGTGAGTGCAACACATAGGTTGTGTTTAAGTCTGGCTCAGTTGGTAGCAATGTGGGGTTCAAGCCCCACATTGGAACTTGGAATTACATAGTCTAAGCTGACACTCCAGTGCAGTGCTGGGGATGTGTTGCATTGTCATAGGTGCCTTCGTTCGGATGAGATGTTAAACCAAGGTCCCATCTGTGCCTATTCAGGTGGACCTTGAAGATCACATGGCACTATTGGAAAAGAGAAGGGAATTTCTCTCTCCCGGTGTAACTGTCTGTGGGACATTGCTGTGTTTATAGGCCAGGTTGTGTGATTTGAGGAGGTTGCAAAGGTAGAGTGTGGCGAGACCCTGCAGGAATTTGAACGTGAAGAGGACAATAATAATAATAAACCTTGGATTTGATATAACATTTTTCACATCTTATAGAATAGACTGCTTCACAGAATAGACTGTAATGTGAATTGACTGTATATATTTGTGAGCGAAACGCCTGAATTGCGCACAGCAGTATCCCACAAACAGTCATGGAATGAAGTGACCAATTTATTATTGCTTTTTTTTCTTGAGGGATTATTATCAGCTGTGTGGAGTAATGAAACTTGCCCAAGGTTTCACCCTGCCTGGGAATCAAACCCAGGTCTCTCCCTTGTAAAGCGAGTGCTCTAACCACTGAGCTACAGGACTACAGAATGATCTTGACTCGATTCATTGAGGGGATGGGAAGCCAGTGCAGCTGAATGGGAATAATAATAATAATAATAATGGTTATGGTGATAATCATTGGATTTGATATAGCGCCTTGTCACTTTGTCGAGATGTCTCAAAGTGCTTCACAGAATATACTGTAAAGTTAATTGACTGTCTATTTTGTGGGCGAAACGCAGCAGTCAATTGTGCACAACAGTGTCCACATGCAGTTGTGGATTGAGTGACCAAACTATATTTTTAAAATTTATTTTTTTGAAAGGATTATTACCCCTGGAAAGTAATCCACCAATCAACTAACAACTGGATTCCTACTTATTACTAGGTAAATAGAGATATGTGGAGTAAAGAAACTTGCCTAAGGTTTCACCCCATCCAGGAATCAAATCTGCTTGTGAGGATTATTATGTGTAATCTTTTGTGGTTACATATCAGGATATACCTAAAGAGGAAGGAGTTTCTCATGGTATCCTGGTACCAAGGTGCAGTGACACAGTAAGAAAAAGATGCTATATAAGTGCACATTGTTATGCAAAGTGCAACAAAAGTGTAAGTACAGTACTACATTAATTGGGAGAGTGTTGCATTGTTGGAGGTGACATTCTGGCCAACAAATCCCTCAAACAAAATTGGTCACTCATTCCATAGCTGTTTGTAGGACATTGCTGTACGCAAACTGTCTCCCGCATTTCGGCTACAAAATACAGTTAATTCACTTTACTGTATATCCTGTAAAGGGATTTGAGACATCTTGACAATGCGATAAGGTGGTATATCAAATTCAAGATTTAAATTTAATTTATTAAAAAAAAGATGCTATATAAATACAAATTGTTGTGCAAAGTTCAAATTAGTCTGATAAAATGTAAATGCTGCATAATCAGAAATCGCTGGGAAGACTCAGTAGGTCAGACAGTATCTATAGAGAAAGGAAAGTGAGTCAAAGTTTCGGGTCCATGATCCTTCATGAAAAAGGGGGCTACATAAAGTACTACATAATGTTGCTCTCATTATGTTATCATCATAAATCAATCATTCACGTCCTGGATGTTTGTTGGAACTGGTTGTGCAATAATAAACCTTGCCTTATCACATTGTTGTGAAATCTCAAAGCGAATCACAGAACACATAGTAAAGTTAATTTACTGTATATTTTGTGGATGAAACGCGGTAGCCAATTGCACACAGCAGGGTTCCACAAACAGCCATGGATTAAGTGACCAAATTTTTATTATTAGGTTTTTTTAAGGGATTATTAGCCCCAGAAAGCACTCTGCCAATCGACTAAGAAACAGGTTTCTACTTACGTAAACAGAGGCATGTGGAGTTAGGAAACTTGCCTAAGGTTTCCCCCCCACCGGGAATTAAACCCGCATCCTCTCATTTGCAAGGCGAGAATCAATATACTACAGGACCCCACCGTGAGTGCTCAAACCAATATGCTTTGGACTCCAGTAAATAATTTACTGCCATGCTTGCCTACAGATACAGTCATTACATTTGAATTTGAGATCCTCAGGAACTATACTGGCTCCAAATCCTGACGTGGACCTTGATCCCATAACCTTCTGACTGAGAGATAAAAGTGGTAACGACTGAGTCCAGCTGATAGTTATTACTACCTATGAAAAAAAGTCACAAGAACTTGCATTTATATAGCAACCTTCACGTGAGATTGTGTCTCGGAGCACTGCACAGTGGCAGGGTTAGACTTCAAGCAAGGGTCATGAGGGAGGGGAGGTGAATATAGGTTGAAAACGTAGAGTTTTAAAAATAAAGAGAGACGAGGTGGAGGGATTGAGGGAGGAAGTTCTAGAGGATAGGGGCTAAGTGGCTGAAAGCCAAGCTACCGATGCTCCTGCGGAGAGAGTGGAGGATCAACAGAAGGCTGAGATGTGTTAGCAGAGTGTTAAGGGCAGGCCAAGGAGTGGGATACGAGGAGGTCAGAGATGTAGGGAAGTGTTACAACATGAAGGGACTTGTATGTGATGTTGAGGAACTTGAAATTGATCTGTTCAGTGGCGAGGAATCAGCGTAACCTGGCGATTGGTGTGATGAGTGTATGTTGATGTTGAAGATAATTATAATCAGTTTTGTCAAGTTTAACTTTGGGCAAGTTTCCTTACTCCACACGTCTCCGTTTACCTGGCAGTAAGTAAGTTGTTTGTTGATTGGTGGATCACTTTCCGGGGGTAATAATCCCTCCAAATGTATTTAAAAAAAAGTTAGCAGAGTTTTGGATGAGTTGGACCTTGTGGATGGTGGTACCAGGGAGACGAGTGAGATGAGGAGTGTTCAAGAAATCAAGGCAGCAGGCAATAAAGGCATATACAAGGGTTGCAGGAGCATTTGGGATGAGGCGGGAGATGTGGCAGAGGTGGGAGGAAAGAGCCAACTGAACCAAACAAACCAACTAACGAAACATCTACTTAACCAAAGAGTTTTGCAAACGAGAGGACCCAGGTTCGATTTCCGGTGGGGGTGTGGGAGGCAAACCTTGGGCCAGTTTCCTTGCTCCGTACATCTCTGTTTACCTGGCAGTAAGGAGGAACCCGGTTGTTAGTCGATTGGTGGATCAACTAACCCCCGAGGGTAATAATTTGGGCACCCGATTCACGACTGTTTGTGCGCATAACCGTCTGTGGCGATTTCCCACAAAATACGCAGTCAAATCACTTTGCAGCATTTTCCGCGAAGCGCTTTGAGATGCCTGAACGACGAGATGAGGCTCTACATCAATTGCAAGGATGACTGTTATTATTTCTGGATCAAACAACTGTCTGACCAACCAAAACAAACCACCATCCAACCCACCAAAGCACAATCCATCAGCTCAAGGGCAGAGGGGGAGGGAGGAGCTCCGCGCACAGCCTTCTGGGAGTTGTAGTCCTGCGGCGCGCACGCCGGGTGGGGGCGGGGGGAGACTCCAGCTCCCGGCATGCTGTGCTGCTGGCCGGAAGTGTGCGGTTGCCACAGAGACGGAGCAATGGCGGCGGCGGTGTTTTGAAGGCCGCGGCGATGGACCAGGAGGCGCTGGAGGAGCTTCATTCCTGGCTGGACTCCATCCCGCTGGCCAGAGCCAAGCGGAGCCTCACCAGGGACTTCAGCGACGGAGGTGAGATCCTCATAGGCCCCCCTCACAGCCCTCATCACATCACCAACGACCATTTAATAATTATCATCAAACTAATGTAGTCATTAATCGGATTGAATTGGATCATCGTTGCCATTTCATTTCATTATTGATTGGACAATTAAGTCAGTTATTGATTCCGTGTAACTGGTTTCACCGTTAAAGGTTGAAGCAGCTCTCGGTCTTGCCGTTTGGTCACTCGGTGGATGGCTGTTTGGGCTCAATCAGCCGCCGCCGCCGCGTTGTGTTTCACCCACAGTACAGTCAATTCACTTTACAGTATATCCTGTGAAGCGCTTTGAGATGTCTCACCGACGTGATGAGGCGCTGTATCAAATACAATGCTTATCATTATTATGATTAGTAGATAATTATTCGGGGAGGACACATTTGCAGGGCTATGGGGAGAGAGCGGGGGACTGGGATTGAATTGGTAGCTCTTTTCAAAGAGCCGGCACAGGCACGATGGGCCGAATGGCCTCCTTCTGTGCTGTATAATTCTATGATGCTATGATTCCCCCCTCACAACCCCCCCATTCGCCCCTCACAACCAATGCAAGGATTGTTATTGTTATTTCACTATGTAGGGATGCGCACTGATAATCAATATCCTCTTTTTGCAGTTCTATTGGCTAAAGTGGTGAAGACTTATTTTCCTCAACTGGTTGAAATGAATGACTATGTTCCAGCTAGCTCAACACAGCAGAAACTTAGCAATTGGGGCCAACTGAACAGGTAATGGCTTGAAAGAATTAGGGGAAAAGTGAAGGTTTAAACTTGTCCAGTTAACCTACCTGTGGGGGAAAAGTCTGTTTGGCGATGTCGGACACTGAATACTAAAGAATCTCAGTATCTGTTTAAGAGCCAACATTTAATGTTTTTGAAAAACTTTAGTTGGCATGTGTCTATGTGAAAAAATGAATAAGAAGAGGCTTTTCAAGTATTATTATGTAGATGGTGTTTCATCCACCTACATGCAAATACAGGATTGTATGGATGGATGTGTGTCAGTCTGGTTCAGTGTTAGGACTTTCATTTCTTGAGTGAAAAGGATATGGCAAGCTCCATGTTGGGACTTTGATTTGCAAAGCGTTAGGTGACACTCCAATGCAGCGCTGGGGGTTTGTTGCATTGCAGGAGGTGCCGTTCTTCGAATGAGCTGTTAAACCGAGGTCCCATCTGCCTATTCAGGTGGATATTAAAGATCCTGTGGCACTATTCGAAAAGAGAAGTGAGTTTCACTCTGTCCCAGTGTCCTGGCCAACAATCACCCCAAGTAAAATTAGTCACTAACTCCATGGCTGTTTGTGGAGGAAAATATTTTATTATTTGAATGTTTATTTCGTTTACATTTTTTAAAAACTTTGACAGAGTATCAGTTTTACTTTTCTTATTTTAATTTTATTTCAATGTACTGCTGCGGTTCTTGACCCTAATGGAAACCTGTGAAATGTCTCCCGTGCCGTGACCTAGGTGGCCTCTGTGTTTGATCTTCCTCTCTTGAGTGTAAGTTCCCTATTCTAAGTGTAACTTCACTAATGAGAGTCAACACAACAATAATGCTTATATTTGTGGGCGAAACACGGCAGCCACTTGGGCACAGCAGTGTCCCACAAACAGTCGTGGATTGAAAATGACCAATTTTTTATTATTGTTTTGTTTTGGAGGGATTATTGTTAGGTGTGTGGTGTAAGGAAACTTGCCCATGGTTTCGCTCTGCCTGGAATTGAACCCAGGTGTCTCGCTTGCAAGACGAGCGCTCTAACCACTGAGCTACAGGACTCCACGGTACAGTTGGATGTCATCCGTACCGTGGATAGAGGGAAGCTTCTGCCAGAGTCTTGCGCACTAAAGTACTGTGACGTAGGCTCATGAAAATACCCCATCCCTCCTGATTTATACAGACTCGAAAGGCACAATTAAGAAAACTCAACAGTATTTTATTGGACTTTCTCACAGCCCTGTGCCTAACTTGTACTTCCTGACAAATAGGATAAAAACGACCAATGAGAATACTAAAATCTAAACACATACAAACTACAAAAGTTAGCATCCAATTAGTATAAAACACAAGAAACCAATTGTGACCAGAGGACTCCACTCTGAGTCAGGCACGTACCTCTTTGATGTTGAAACAACTCGAAGAAGCAACCATGAGATGAACAGGCTCCCTTTAAGACCAATGAGCCCATCCTCGGTTTAGGGAGTCTCCAATCATATAATAATAAATATAATCCTTGCATTTGATATAGCGCTTTTCACGTCTTCTATACGTCTCAAAGCGCTTCACAGAATAGACTGTAAGTGAATTGACTATATTTGTGGGCGAAACGCGGCAGCCAATTGCACACAGCAATGTCCCACAAACAGTCGTGGATTGAAAATGACCAATTTATTATTGTTTTGTTTTGGAGGGATTATTATTAGGTGTGTGGAGTAAGGAAACTTGCCCAAGGTATTGCCCTCTGCCTGGAATTGAACTCAGGTCTCTCGCTTGCAAATCGAGTGCTCTAACCACTGAGCTACAGCATCAGCATCCAAGGCTGCACTCTCCACCTCTCAAAGTCAGTCAGGAACCTCGGTGTTCTGTTCGACCCTGAGTTGTCCTTTCTCCCTCATATCTGCGCCACAACTGGCACCGCCTTCCATCACCTCTGAAACATCGCCAGACTACGGCACTACCTCACCCCTCACGCTGCTGAAACTCTGGTCCACGCCTTTATCACCTCAAGGCTGGACTATGGGAACTCTCTCCTCGCCGGCCTTCCCGCACCTCCCTCCACAAGCTGCAGGTCATTCAGAACTCTGCAGCTCATGTACTGTCCCACACCAGACACCGCGACCACATCACTCCCACCCTCGCTCGCCTCCACTGGCTCCCCATCCCCCAGAGGATCGAATTCAAGATCCTCATCCTCACCTACAAGGCCATTCACGGCCTCGCTCCCTCCTACCTCTCAGACCTACTGTCCCCCTACCTACCTGCCCGTACCCTCCGTTCCTCTGGCTCTGGTCTGCTCCACATCCCCCGCCCCAACCGCCCTACCATCGGTGGCCGGGCCTTCAGCCTCTCAGCCCCAGGCTCTGGAACTCTATCCCCCAGTGCCTTCACCGCCTCCTCCCTCTCCTCCTTCAAGGCCGGTCTCAAGACCTTTCTCTTCGACTGTGCCTTCAGCTCCCCTCTCGACTCTCTACCCGCTCCTCGCTCCCTCCCTTCCCTCACCCTGACCATTTCCCCCCTGCTCGGGTCCTGACCCAACTGTACAGCGCCTTGGGACGTCCTCCCGACGTGAAAGGCGCTCTATAAATGAATCTTGTTGTACAGGACTCCAGAAATATTTTCTCTCTGCTGAATTATATTACAGTGGTCATGCCCACTGTGCGGCTAAAAGCCTTTTTTCCCACCAAAACAACATTGTTCCAATAATAATAATATTAATAATAACCTGCATTTGATATCGTGCCTTATCACGTCTTCGAGACATCTCAAAGCGCCTCACAGAATATACTGTAAAGTGAATTGATGTATATTTTGTTGGCGAAACGCAACAACAACAATCAATTACATTTGTGTAACACCTTTCACATCAGGAGGACATCCCAAAGCCCCACGCCCTGGTACTAATGATCCTGTTTTACTGCCCAACTGGTTTTATTTGCAGACTTGATGACACAAGAGAAGTATTTACCTTTACAATTAAATACCCTCCTCGGACTGAAAATGCTCCTTAAGCCACGCATCTTACCTTGCGTTACCACGCATGTGCAGAGCTTTCTAACAGTGCATTACATCAAGCTTGCAATAGCTCACAGGCTTACTGGAGCTTTCAACCAACACAACCACACATACAAAAGGCACAACAATGTAAAGGAAAGCAGATAAATGGTCACAAATAATAAGGTGTTCATGACAGTAATTCAATTGAAGTGACCAATTTATTATTGGTCACTTCAGTTGTCATTGAATTATGAGTTTGCAAAACAAAGATTACTGAGTAACAATAATGTGAGATCTCGGATCGGCAGTTATAAACACAATAAAACTCACAGCTTATCTTTATAAACCATAAAAATATTTAAGCTGTACATTCACCTGATTCCCATTCAGTTTCCTTTATTAGATTTCTTTACACAATTCATATTCCTCACCTAACTGATAATGGCGTTCCCCTACCTTCAATTACTCTTGCACTTACCAGAGGACTTAAATCAAGGGAAATGACATCCTGACCCGTCAACGCATGCGCAATTACCAGCCAGCTGCATAGAATCGCGGGAAACGTAGCCTTCAACTATCGACTCATGCGCAGAAGAACTTAATTTTCTGCAATCCACTGCGATCCAATGTTTCCAGTAAATGCACATGTGGTGAAGCATCAAGACGTATTGAATCGCGGAGAAATATAGTTTTTAATCCATCACTGAATGCGCACTTACCAGCTGCAATGACAAATTACTGCAAGTGCGCTTACCACTTCATTAAATTATGTGTGTACAGTGTAGATAATTGATTAAATCGGATTTTGTACCACTTCTACAGTTAGCTTCCAGCTTGAAAACAATGGCTGATGACTGGTCACCATGTTTCCGCCAAACTCACTTCCCACTTTGCGCATGTGCAAAAGATGAGCAGTGATGTTGCAGTTCCCGATGCACTCACAAGTCAACCATTTTCTTCTTTTAGCACAGGAACCAGACAGCGTCTCTGTGCAACACCGCAGCAAGCCGGGCCTGCAGTGAAATTGGGTTTGCATATTCTTTCAGCTCTAAGGAGACCCCGCTTATCTCCTTCCCCAAGCAGGAGAGTCACTAGTTGGTCATTTGACATCCAACAACCTCATTTGAGCCCTCATTAGGTGGATAGCAAGTACCAGGAACTCCCTGTGAGCTTCCTGTTGGGCGACGCAACTCAGGATGAAATGTGTGAGAGCATTGCCACCAACTTCCTGTCCGCAGCTCAGGCACACATCCCTTCCCATTGAGCCATGATTCCACCAGAATTAGTTTAATCAATGGGTTTTCTGCAAACAAACATCTCTTCCTGATCCCTGAAGATAGTCTCAGAATAGCCAATCTCACGATAGCCATCCATTCTCACTTGCTTCCCACTAATAACATCTTTGTTGTCTCAGCAGCACGTGAAATGCCTTCTTTATTAGAAATGCAAAGTATTTTTCTTGGGAAGTAAATGAACAAAAAAAGAATGGGATGCACTGCCCGAGTGGCGTGAAGGAACAAATAAACCAGATAAACTGGATCTAGGGCTGCAATAGCTATCAGCTGACTGCGGATCCCCAGTTGTTCTGCTCAGGCTGACAGTGGAACAGAATATCAGGAAAACTCGATGTTGTAACTTCAGTGGGATGATAGTAGGGTAGTTAGATGATTCTCTTTCTCAAATCCTCTGCCTTGCCCCCTCCTTACCCTCTTTTAGATCATGACTGAAAACCTCCTCTTCGAACATGCTTACAGTCACCTTCTCCCTCCCATCGGCTCGGAGTCAGGCTCCCCCACTATTAAGCGCTACAAGATGCTGCTCCATGTGAAGGGTGTTATATCAATGCAAGTTGTTGTTGTTAATGCATACAGTTCTGATCACACCATAAGGGCACTATCCCGGCCCTTGTCAATTAGTTCAGCGGATAGCAATGAAGCTGATCCCAGTGTTAAAAAAAATGAAGAATCAGCTAGAGCTTTACAAAGAGATGACTCAGAGTGGGCCTTAAAGAGGTATTGATATCATTAGAAATTTACAGCACAGAAGAAGGCCATTCGGCCAATTGAGTCTGCACCAGCTCTCAGAGCAATGTGTTTCTTCAATCACCGGCCCACCCTATCCCACACTCCTTCCAGCCTCTATCCTTCACGGACCTGTTTACTTCCCATTTGAAACTTGAAACCCACAATGGACTCTGTCACTACCACCTCACTCGGCAGGGCATTCCATATCCCAATAATGCTCTTGAGTGAAAAAAATCACCTAAGATCTACTTTTGCACCTTGTGACTATCTTCTAACTATGCCTCATAGTCACTGACTCCTCTATTAATGGAAATAACGTATCCCTGTTTATCCTGTCAAAAATTCTGTTTACCCCTTCGTGGAGTCCTGTAGCTCAGTGGATAAAGCACTCGCTTTGCAAGCGAGATATCTGGGTTCAAATTCCAGGCAGGGCGAAACCTTGGGCAAGTTTCCTTACTCCACACACCTAATAATAATCCCTCCAAAAGACAAAACAATAATAAATTGGTCATTTTCAATCCACGACTGTTTGTGGGACGCTGCTGTGCGCAATTGGCTGCTGTGTTTCGCCCACAAATATACAGCCATTTTCACTTTACAGCATATTCCGTGAAGCGCTTTGAGGCATCCAGGAGACGTGAAAAGTGCTATATCAAATGCAAGGATTATTATTATTATAATCTCTCTTCACAGCTAAAGTATTTATCCATGGTACCATTCTCGTAAATCTTTTCTGCACCTCTTCAAGACCTTAACATCTTTCCTTATGTAAATTGCCCAAAACTGAATGTAGCGCTCCTGCTGCAGGATAAACAATGATTTGTGCATGCATATGAGGTTGATAATGGGATAGACAGTTTCTCCCAGTGTCCTGGCAACTGTGAAGTGGAGTGACTGAATATGCATAGGTGAATGCGGCATCCAATTTGCGCGCAGCAATGTCCCATAAACAGCCATGAAGTGAATGACCAATTTAATCTGGGGGATTTGGACATTGCTGTGTGTAAATTAGCCTCTGCTTTCACCTACAAATACGCAGTGATTATACTTTACAGTAAAATCCTGTAAAGTGACATGATAGGCACTCCACTAAATATAACAATTATTATATATTATTACTATCCAATTCACTTTTAAAAATAATGATGTCACGCTCCATTGAGACATTACTCTGAGACATTACACAGCACAAAGGCACTATATAAATACAAATTGTTGTTATAATTGTACATCGAATTGACTGTTATTTATGTTTTCTGGCTTTTTCCCAATTGTTGATTCAGGAAGGTCTTCCACAGACTCAACTTTTACGTCCCGAATGATGTGATCACTAAAATTGCCCAGTGCTGCCCTGGGGTCGTGGAGCTTGTGTTGAGTACGTTGAAGCAGAAAATCCAGGAGAAACTGAAGCAGAAAGGAAGCAAGAGGAATTCTTCATCGCAGGTGAACAGACGTATAGGACGGGTATTTGACAAAGAAAAGATTTTTACTTGTTTTGGCACACAGTTATGATTTTTTTTAAAACAGAGCCTTATCACGATAACAACAACAAAATTATATTTGTATAGTGCCTTTCACATCAGGAGGATGTTCCAAGGCACTGGACAATCAATGTTTCGTACCCGAGCTGGGAGTCGAGATCGGGGAGGATGGAGGGCAGAGGTGGGAGGAGAGTGATCGAAGGCATGGTTGAAGAGGAGGTCCTTGAGACGGGTCTTGAAGGTGGCAAGGGAGGGGGTGAGGTGGAGGGACTGCGGGATGGAGTTCCAGAGGGTTGGGGCAGAGTGGCTGAATTGACTGTATTTGTGGGTGAAACCTGGCAGCGAATTGTGCACAGCAGTGTCCCACAAAAAATCGTGGATTGAGTGACCAAATTTTTTCTTTTTTTTTGAGGGATTACTACCACTGGAATGTGATCTGCCAATCGACTAATAATGGGGTTCCTACTTACTGCTAGGTAAATAGCGGGGTGTGGAGTAAGGAAACGTTCCTAAGGTTTTGCCCTGCGCAGGAATCAAACCCAGGACGTCGCGCTTGTGAGGTGAGGTGGACATATCAAAGAGCTTCACGGGATTTAGTGTAAAGTGCAGTGACTGTATATTTTGTAGGTGAATGTAGCAGCCAAATTACACACAGCAACATTCCACAAATGGCCATGAAGTGAATGACCAATTTTATGTGGGAGATTTGGCAGACAGGAAGTGAAAGAAACTCCCTTCTCTTTTCAGGTAGTGCAGCGTGATATTTAGCATCCATCTGAATCTGTGGACGGGACCATGGTTTAACATAATATAATAATAATAATCCTTGCATTTAATATAGCGCTTTTCACATCTTATAATAATAATATAATCCTTGCATTTGATATACTTGCAAAACTTACTATATATATAGATACAACAACAACAAGATTGCATTTATAGAGCGCCTTTCACGTCGGGAGGACGTCCCAAGGCGCTGTACAGTTGGGTCAGGACCCGAGCAGGGGGGAAATGGTCAGGGTGAGGGGAGGGAAGGGAGGGAGCGAGGAGGGGGTAGAGAGTTGAGAGGGAGCTGAAGGCACGGTCGAAGAGAAAGGTCTTGAGACCGGCCTTGAAGGAGGAAAGGGAGGAGGCGGTGAAGGCACTGGGGATAGAGTTCCAGAGCCTCGGGGCTGAGAGGCTGAAGGCCCGGCCACCGATGGTAGGGCGGTTGGGGCGGGGGATGTGGAGCAGACCGGAGCCGGAGGAACGGAGGGTAAGGGCAGGTAGGTAGGGGGATAGATAGTAGGTCAGAGAGGTAGGAGGGAGCAAGGCCGTGAATGGCCTTGCTCCCTCCTACCTATATAGATATACTTAATAATAATACTCCTTGCATTTGATATAGCGCTTTTCACGTCTTCTAGGCGTCTCAAAGCGCTTCACAGAATATGCTGTAAAGTGAATTGACCGTATATTTATGAGCGAAATGCGGCAGCCAATTGTGCACAGCAGTGTCCCACAAACAATCGTGGATTGAAAATGACCAATTTATTATTGTTTTGTTTTTTTGGAGGAATTATTATTAGGTGTGTGGAGTAAGGAAACTTGCCCAAGGTTTCGCCCTCTGCCTGGAATTGAACCCAGGTGTCTCACTTGCAAAGCGAGTGCTCTAACCACTGAGCTACAGGACTCCGGTTTGAGATGGACTCCACTTAACATACTTACTAAACTTGACACTAGTTAACTGTAAAGTCATCATTAATTGCTATATATTCATTATAATTAATAATTATTATTAATCCCTGTAGTATTCATTCACTGCTCATCTCTTAGAAATCCATCTTTTTGGGGGGAGGGGTAATAATCCTGTCGGACACTGCTGTGCACAATTGGCTGCTTGTTTCGTGAAGCGCCTTGAGACAATCGACATAATAAATCATTATATCAAATGCAAGTATTATTATTTCAAATCAAGATCCTTGTTCTCTCCTTTAAATCCCTCTACAGATCCACAAACTCTACCAATGGACTAACAACCAGGTTCCTACTTACAGTTAGGTAAACAGAGGTGTGTGGAACAAGGAAACTTGCCTAAGATATTGCACCGCCCAGGAACTTAATCCGGGTCCTCCGGTTTACGAGGCGAGTGCACTCACGATTGCACCCGTCTATTCTGCTCACATGCATCTTCAACTAAGATGGATTGAAAGCCATAATGCCGGATGCATGTGGTCGAAGTTAAAGATTCTTGAAAGTCACAACCACTTATGGTAATCTCTTGTATGTTTTGTTTTGTTTTCTCCAGGACTTAGAATATTACAGCACAACGATGGAGCAAACTTTGGGTAAGAGACAATTAAAATGTTAGAGGGAAATGTGTGGTCAAGAAAACCTTTTGAGTGATCTCACTGTCACTTGATCAAGCAGTGAAGGTTTGTTTGCTATCACAAGGTGTTATACCTTTTTTCAACATAAAAATAATTCCTGGTGTGAAATGGAGTTGAGCGCCTTGGAGCTCAGCTGCCAAGACCACCAAAAGATTAAGTGGTCACAAGATCGGTTTGAATGAAGAAGATCCTTCAGCCCATCTGATCTCCAGAATACCCACCCTACCATTCCCCATCAATTTTCTTTAAAATCAGTCCCAGTGTCCTGGCCTCACTTACCTTCCTGGCAACTTGTGCCACACGTTAATTACCCTCCGAGTAAAGAAAAACATCCTGGTGTCTGTCCAGAAATTGCCACTTTGCAAATCTAAACCTATGTCCTCCTGTTCTATAAATGCAAAGATTATTATTGTTATAACATCCTGTGAAGTGCTTTGAGAGGTCCTGTGAAAGCACGCTACATCAAATGCAAGCATAATTATCATTAAATTTGTTTTCTGCATCTTGCAGAACCTTGCAAAGTCTGTCAAAACTAATAGAATCAAAGAAATTTACACATCAGATTCTGCCCATTCAGCACCAGCTCTCAGAGCAAGCTGTCCATTCAGTCTCGCTGTCCATTCAATATCACTGCCCTGCCCTATCCCTACATCTCTTCAAGCCTCTAATGTAATGGGTCAAATGGAGTGCGATTGAGTCAGGAGCTTTCCATGCTTCTTTGCTTCTGTGTAACGAGAGTCAACACAAATTTGGAAGCTGCGGCAGACAAGGTGATACTGAAGTTTTGTTCTTCCTTCACGTCTCAGGTTATTCTTCTGTGTCACCAAGGCCAAAGACTTACTCCACTGGGGATGGACAGCAAGTTCAACATGGAGCCAAGCTTTCAAAGTAAGATACTATTGGGTTAAACTCCACTCAGATCTGCAGTAATCTTTGGAGTCCTGTAGCTCAGTGGTTAGAGCACTCGCTTTGCAAGTGAAAGACCTGAGTTCAATTCCAGGCAGAGGGCGAAACCTTGGGCAAGTTTCCTTACTCCACACAGAGCCTAATAATAATCCCTCCAAAACAAAACAACAATAATAAATTGGTCATTTTCAATCTACGACTGTTTGTGGGACATTGCTGTGCGCAATTGGCTGCCGCGTTCGCCCACAAATATACAGTCAATTCACTTTACAATGTGTTCTGTGAAGCGCTTTGGGACGTCCTCCCGACGTGAAAAGCGCTATATCAAATGCAAGGATTATTATTATTATTATTATCTGTTCTGTTAGCGCAGTGTTTCAGAGTGGGCAGAATCTGGGAAACTTAGCCTTTAATTTTGAAGCCTATTTCCTGCAGTTCTTAAACAAAACCTACAGAGAAAGACAGCTTCAACTGAGCTAAGAATTTGACCCTTTCTTGAATGCTTTGAAATGTTACGTTAACAGAGTAAATCGAGATCCAGGTGGAATTTCTATCCAAGTAATCCTTAACAATTAAGAATAAGCCACTTAACACGCACCTTTCTCCCTCCAGAAATGACACAGGTCTGTCCTGCTCATCAAATCAATGCATATCCTGTAAGATTACTAGGAGGGTTCAGATAAACAACAACAACAACAACAAGATTCCATTTATAAAGCGCCTTTCACGTCAGGAGGACGTCCCAAGGCGCTGCACAGTTGGGTCATGACCCGAGCAGGGGGGAAATGGTCAGGGTGAGGGAAGGGAAAGGGAGGGAGCGAGGAGGGGGGAAATGGTCAGGGTGAGGGGAGGGAAGGGAGGGAGCGAGGAGGGGGTAGAGAGTCGAGAGAGGAGCTGAAGGCTCGGTCAAAGAGAAAGGTTTTGAGACGGGCCTTGAAGGAGGAAAGGGAGGAGGCGGCGAAGGCACTGGGGGATAGAGTTCCAGAGCCTCGGGGCTGAGAGGCTGAAGGCCCGACCACCAATGGTAGGGCGGTTGGGGCGGGGGACGTGGAGCAGACCGGAGCCAGAGGAACGGAGGGTACGGGCAGGTAGGTAGGGGGATAGTAGTTTGGAGAGGTAGGAGGGAGCGAGGCCGTGAATGGCCTTGTAGGTGAGGATGAGGATCTTGAAATCAATCCTCTGGGGGATAAAGAAAATCCCTTGCGTTTTTCGATCTTGTCCCTCTAGAATATCACCCACCCCTGCAGTTTTCTCATTGTAATCATATTATTATATAATGCCTTCCATTTAATAATCCTTGCATTATATATAGCGTCTTTTGGTCAAGTTGTTGAGACGACTCAAAGCTCTTCACATAATATATTGTAAAGTGAATTGACTGTGTATTTTGTGAGCGAAACTCGTCAGCCAATTGTGCGCAGCAGTGTCCCACAAGCAGTCGTGGATTGAATGACTAATTTTTTTTTAGGAATTTTTACCCCTGGAAAGTGATCCATCAATTGACTAATAACCAGGTTCCTACTCACTGCTAGGTAAACAGATGGTGTCCTCCACACTCCCTGATCCCAAACCCCCCAGCTCAGGTCCAAATTTCTGACTGTCCAGCGCCTTGGGACATCATCCCGACATGAAAGGCACTATACAAATGTAACTTTGTATTGTTTTGTATTCACTTCTTTTCACAGTAAAATTCCTGTGAAGCGCTTTTGTGTGATAAAGCACTGTATCAAATGCGAAAACTATTATTAGATGATTAGTAGTTCTCTTGCGCAACATGTGGAAGGTAAGTAATTCTTGGAAGCTTATCTGATTGATGTTATCTTGATTTAGCAATATAAAGTGAGACTGAATGGCACCATAGCTAAAGGACAACCATTTATCTTTGTTACTGCAACTTTATTGTTGAGATTTTTTCCAAAAACAAGCTCTCATGCTTCGTCAAGCTGCAAGTTTCCTTACTTCACACACTTCTGTTTACCTAGCAGTGAGTAAGAACCTGGTTGTTAGTCAAATGATGATCGGATTTCCAGGGGTAATAATCCCTTCAAAAAATACGTCACTTCAGAATATCCAACAACAACTTGGATTTATATAGCGACCTCCATGGCGGAACGCCGTCTCAGAGCGCTTCACAGTAACGGATCCCGGGGGCCGAGCCAGGGGGAGGGGGAGGAAGGTGACCAAAGGCATGGTCGAAAAGTAAGGTCTTCAGCCAAGACCTGAAAGTGGGAAGAGAGGGGGCGAGGCAAAGGGAGTGAGGAAGGAAGTTCCAGAGACTCGGGGCATAGTGGCTGAAGGCACGGTCGCCGATGGTAGAGCGGAGGACTTGGGGGACAAGGATGAGGCCAGGCCCGGTGGAGCGAAGGCACCTGGCACTGTTGTGAGGAGAGGGGAGGTCAGAGAGGTAGGGGAGTGCAGAGGAGTGGAGGGATTTGAAGACAAGGGTGAGGATCTTGAAGTCGATCCTCTCTGGGACAGGCAGCCAGTGCAGTCTGGCCGGGACTGTCGAGGAGTAGAGTTTGGTGCGGGTGAAAATGCGGGTGGCAGAGTTTTGGATGACATGGATTTTATGAATAAATAAATAATCCTTGCATCTGATATCGCGCTTTCCACGTTTTCTCGACGTCTCAAAGCGCTTCACAGAATAGACTAAAGTGAATTGACCGCATATTTGTGGGTGAAACGTGGCAGCCAATTGCACACAGCAGTGTCCCACAAACAGTCGTGGATTGAAAATGACCAATTTATTATTGTTTTGTTTTGGAAGGATTATTACTTGGCGTGTGAAGTAAGGAAACTTGCCCAAGGTTTCGCCCTGCCTGGAATTGAACCCAGGTGTCTCGCTTGCAAGACGAGTGCTCTAACCACTGAGCTACAGGACTCCACAGTGGAGGGGAGACCGGCGAGGAGGGCATTTGAATAGTCCATCCGAGAGGTGACAAAGGCATGGACCAGGGTTTCAGCGGCTTTTGGGGAGAGGTATTGGCAGAGACGGGCGATGCGTCGGAGATGGAACAAAACGGTGCTGGTGAGGGACCGGATGTGGGGGAGGAAGGATAATTGGGGGTCGAACCTGACGCCGAGGTTGCGTATGGGTTTGAAGAGTTTTAGGGGGAGATCGGGTAATTGGAGGAGATGAGAACCGTGTAATTTTAGACGTTGACGAGAGCCAAAGAGTATAGCTTCCGTCTGTCAACGTTCAGCTGAAGGAAATTCGCACTCGTCCAGCCCCTGAGGTCTGACAGGCAGACTGACAGAACATCAGGGGACTGGGGGTTGCAAAGTGAGATGGAAAAATAGAGTTGGGTGTCGTCCGCATACATGTGGAAGTGTTACCCCCAAGAGGGAGCATATAGATCAGAAAGGGGAGGGGGCCAAGGATGGATCCTTGGGGTACCCCACAGGTAACCGGGTGAGAGCGGGAGGTAAAGCTGTTTGTGCAAATGTATTGCTGGTGGTTCGTGAGGTAGGACTCGAACCAGACGAGTGCGGTCCCACTAAGGTGGATGACGGAGGAAAGGCGGTGGAGGAGGATGGCGTGAACAACTGTGTCGAAAGCAGCAGAGAGGTCCAGGAGGACAAGGAGGCAGAGGGAGCCCTGGTCACAGATAGAGAGGACGTCATTTGAAACTTTCACAAGCGCAGTCTCTGTACTGTGGGTAGGGCGGAAACTGGACTGGAGGGGTTCGAACAGGGAGTGGGGGGAGAGGTGTGCGCGGAGTTGATTGGCAACAATGCGTTCTAGAATTTTTGCGAGGAAGTGCAGGTTAGAGATAGGGCGGTAATGGCCGGGGTTTGAGGGATCTAGGGAGGGTTTTTTGAGGAGGGGGTTGATGACAGCCATTTTGAGGGGGGCAGGGACTGATCCAGAGAAGAGGGACTGGTTGATGACATCAGCCAGTAGTGGGCAGAGGAGGGGGAGCAAGTTTGTGGGGATGGGGTCGAGGCAGCAGGTGATGGTGGGTGAAAGGGAGGAAGGAGAGATGGGGAGGAAGGAATGTAGGATAGGGGTCGTAGTAGGAGCTGATGAGGGGGAGAGGGACGGAGAGTGGGTGGTGGTGGGTGACAAGAGGCAGGAGGATGAGGCTGCCTGGCGGATATTGTGTATTTTGGATGAAAAGTAGTCCATGACCTCCTCGCGCTTGGCATTGGATGTGAAGATTGAGGAAGCCCGAGGGGGGGGCACGGAGGAGGTAGTGGGTGGTGGAAAAAAGGATTTTAGGATTGTTTTTAGACTCCCAAGATGATGTTGGAGTAGAAGGCCATTTTCGCGCATATCCAAAAAACGGTAGCTGTGGAGATGCTCGAGCCACAGTTGGCGGTGAACTGTCAGGACAGTTTTCTGCCATCTGTGCTCGAGCAGCCGGGTTTGGGTTTTTAGGCAGTGGAGATGATTGTTGTACCAGGGGGATCGGGTGGGTTTGGAGATGGTCCTGGATTTCAGGGAGACGAGGAAGTTGAAGGTGGAGGAGAGGCGATCGTGGAACAGCTGGATGGCTGCTTCAGGATCTCCGTGGGTGGAAGGCCAGAGGGTTAGGATATGTGAGGATGTGAGGGCCTTTGTCAGGGTCTTAGGGGGTAGCCTTATCCATGGGCGGTAGAGAATAGTTGAGGGCTTGGTGGAGGAGAGAGGGCTGTGAGAGGAGCAGGAGATGAGGAAGTGATCCGAGATGGCCTTGTCCACTATGCTAAGGTCGGAAATGTCAAGGTCATGGGTGATAACGAGGTCGAGGGCATGGCCATGGTTGTGGGTCGGTGAATTTATGTGAAGGGTGAGGTTTAGGGAGGAGAGGAGACAGTGAAGTCAGAAGAGATGGTGCAAGGGGAGCTTAGGTGGAGGTTGAAATCGCCCATTATGAGCAGATGTTCGGAGCAGAGCGACAGGGAACAGAGGAGAGTAGAGATGTCTGTGTGGAAGGAGCCAGGGGGCTTAGGGGGGCGGTAGACCTGGAGGATTTTCAGTGGGAGAGAGGGGTGGAAGAGGGTGAGATGCTCAAAGGAGGGGAAGCAGCCAGAGGAGTAGGGGGAAAGACCAAGGGAGGCTTTGGAGATGAGGACCACCCCGCCATCACTTTGGTTTGGACGGGGGGGTGTGGTGGAAGGAGTAGCCTGGAGGGGAGCCTTCAACTAGGGGGACGGGGTCATTGGGAGAGAACCAGGTTTCTGTGAACCCAAGAAATGTCAAGGTGCTCATCCAGGATGAGGTCGTGGATGGTAAAGGCTTTGTTTGAGAGGGAACAGACATTTTGGAGGAAATGCGGGTGGTTTTGCTGGTGGGAGGAAAGGGAGGAGAGAGTGATACGGAGAGGATTTTAGGATATACAGAAGAGTTGGTTGTGGAGAATGGTGGGAGTGGAGAGTTGGGGAGGGTACGTATGAGGCAGGGGGAAGTTAGATTTGCCTTGAGGCAGTTTGTGCGGAGGCAATGAATGATTTGCACCCTCTCCAATGCCTTGACATCCTTCCTGAAGTGTGGTGCCCAGAACTGAACACATTACTCTCGCTGAGGCCTAACAGGTGTTCTATAAAGATTCATAACTTCCTGACTTTTGTATTCTATGCCCCTATTTATAAAGTCAAGTATCCCGTATTGTTCATAATTCGACAGGTGGTGGTAAGAGTATAGAGTTTGTTGCACAAGATGAAAAATAAGGTTTTAAATCTGTAATCAAATTATACTACATATAACAACACAATAACAATACAACACATCCATGTGAGCAAACATTTACCACACAGCATGAACACAGGTTGCTCAGTACTCCAGACAAACAACACACCCCAAAATACACAGCAGAGATCAGCACCTGGAAAACCCTCAGGGACAACTTATTCTGCAACACAAAACTTCAGAAGACAGACAATTCCCAGGACTGTCTTTTAACCGGCACCGGTACAGAGTTCAGCTTCTGGAATCACCCTTCAGATAAAGCTGATCCTCACAGTACCTTGCAGCCCTTAGCACAACAACAACAACAAAATGACATTTGTAAAGCGTCTTTCACATCGGGAGGACGTCCCAAGGCGCTGGACAGACAGAGTTTCGGACCTTAGCTGAGGGTCAGGGTGCGGGAGTGGGGAGGGTGGTGGGTAAGCAGGGAGATCGAAAGCACGGTCGAAGAGGAGGGTCTTGAGGTGGGATGACACCCAACTCTACCTTTCCTCCTCTACTCTCAACTCCACGACCCCGATGTCCTGACAGCCGCCTGTCCGACATCGAGTCTTGGACAAGAGACAACTTTCTTCAGCTCAACGTGCGAAAAACCGAGGCCCTCCTGATTGGCTCACGTCAGCGCCTCCGCACCTCAGGCGCTGACAGCATCAGCATCCAAGGCTGCACTCTCCACCTCTCAAAGCCATCAGGAACCTCGGGGTTTGTTCGACCTGAGCTGTCCTTTCTCCCTCAAATCCGCACCACAACTGGCACCGCCTTCCATCACCTCCGGAACATCGCCAGACTACGGCACTACCTCACCCCTCACGCGGCTGAAGCTCTGGTCCACGCCTTTGTCACCTCAAGGCTGGACTATGGGAACTCTCTCCTCGCCGGCCTTCCCGCCACCTCCCTCCACAAGCTGCAGGTCATTCAGAACTCTGCAGCTCGTGTACTGTCCCGCACCAGGCTTCGCGACCACATCACTCCCACCCTCGCTCGCCTCCACTGGCTCCCCATCCCCCAGAGGATCGAATTCAAGATCCTCATCCTCACCTACAAGGCCATTCACGGCCTTGCTCCCTCCTACCTCTCAGACCTACTATCCCCCTACCTACCTGCCCGTACACTCCGTTCCTCTGGCTCCGGTCTGCTCCACGTCCCCCGCCCCAACCGCCCTACCATCGGTGGTCGGGCCTTCAGCCTCTCAGCCCCGAGGCTCTGGAACTCCATCCCCCAGTGCCTTCGCCGCTTCTCCCTCTTCTCCTTCAAGGCCGGTCTCAAAACCTTTCTCTTTGACCGTGCCTTCAGCTCCCCTCTCGACTCTCTTCCCCCTCCTCGCTCCCTCCTTTCCCTCCCCTCACCCTGACCATTTCCCCCCTCCCTTCCCTCCCCTCACCCTGACCATTTCCCCCTGCTCGGGTCCTGACCTAACTGTGCAGCGCCTTGGGACGTCCTCCTGACGTGAAAGGCGCTTTATAAATGGAATCTTGTTGTTGTTGTTTTTGTTGTCTCGAAGGGGGCAAGACGGAGGGACTGTGGGATGGAGTTCCAGAGGGTGGGTGCAGAGTGGCGGAAGGTCCGCCCGCTAATAGTGGAGTGAGCAAGGCGGGGGACGTGAACCAGGCCAGAGCCTGTTGAGTGGAGAAAGTGAACAGGATGGTAGGGGGCAGCAAGACCATGGAGGGCTTTGAAGGTGAGGATAAGTGGTCCTGGAGTCAAGGGTGGAGGCAGAGAGATAGAGTTGGGTGTCATCTGCATACATGTGGATGTTGACTCCATGTCTGCAGATGATGTCACCAAGAGGGAGCATATAGATATTGAAGAGGAGGGAACCAAGGACAGAGCCCTGAGGAACACTGCACAAGATGGTCCGGGGGCCAGAGGAGAAGCTGTTTGAGGAAATGAAGTGCAGGCGGGTGAGAGGTATGATAATAATAATCCTTGTATTTGATAGAGCGCTTTTCACGTCTTCTTGCCGTCTCAAAGCGCTTCACAGAATACACTGAAAGTGAACTACAGTTAAATTAAATTAATTAAAGTGAATTACGATCTGAACCAATCAAGAACAGCGCTACGGAGTTTGAGGTTGGAGGAGAGGTGGTGGATAAGTGATCGACGTTTCAGAAGCAGCAGATAAGTCAAGGTGGCAGAGGGACCCCTGGTCGCAGATGGACAGAATATAATTTGTCACTTTGACGAGGGTGGTTTCTGTGGGCGGCACGGAAACCTCATTGGAGGGGTTCGAGAAGGGAGTGGCGGGAGAATAATAATAATAATAATAATAATCCTTGCATTTGATATAGCGCTTTTCATGTCAGGAGGACATCCCAAAGCGCTTCACAGAACACACTGTAAAGTGAATTGACTGTATATTTGTGGGCGAACGCGGCAGCCAATTGCGCACAGCAATGTCCCACAAACAGTCGTAGATTGAAAATGACTAATTTATTATTGTTTTTGGTTTTGGAGGGATTATTATTAGGCTCTGTGTGGAGTAAGGAAACTTGCCCAAGGTTTCGCCCTCTGCCTGGAATTGAACTCAGGTCTCTCGCTTGCAAAGCGAGTGCTCTAACCACTGAGCTACAGGACTCCACAGGACTCTACAGGAATGAAGCTGAGAAGCAACAACTCGACCTTGGAGAGGAAGGAGTGATTGGAGATGGGATGGTAGTTAGGGAGTAGAAAAGGGTCCAGGGAGGTTTTTTTTAAGGATAGGAGTGATGACAGCGTTTTTTAAAGGGGTGGGAACAGTACCAGAGTACAGGGAAAGATTAACAATGTCAGTGATTAGGGGGGGCAAGGAGGTGGAGCTGGGAGGTAAGGAGGGGATAGGGATGGGGTCGAGGGAGCAGGTGGTGGGTTTCCTACAGGTTATGGTGGTGATGAGAGAAGAGGGGGAGACAGGTTGAAAGGTGTGGAGGAAGGGGTGGTTAGGGGCTGAGGTGGGAGGAGGAGGTAGGGAGGGGGTAGCAGTTGCAGTGGCAGAGGCAGCTGAGTGGATTCCCTCGACTTTGGATTCAAGGAAGTACAGCATCGTACTGACGATACAGGGATGACAACACGTATCCAGGGACTGTTTTGTACTCCAGACTAAACAGTAAACCTGGGATCACAACTTGACATATAGTGGAGAGGTCACAGAGCTATCACACAGAATCATGGAGAGTGGCTCCAGGAAACCCAACAGAAGCAATCAGCTCTGAGCCCAGCACCTCACTCGTACTGTCTAACCTGACTTCTGTGTTTCAAATGGACAAACCACTACTACTGTTGTTACTTCTGTGCCGAGCAGACAGAACCGAAAACATATTACCCACTACTCCATTATCAATGAGATAATAATTATCTCATTATTGCTGAGGCAATGAACAATCAGGTCGTATACTGAAGGACCCGATTGCTCATTATCTCAGAGGAGTGAACACCTTCCCAGGAAAATATTAAATGTAATCAGAAGCTCACCTCAGCCCGTCAAGCAAAGCTACTTTTAACCATTTAACAATCAAACCTTCTGGAACATTCGATTGCTGTTTGAAATATACCAAGGTGATAGTCGGTATATTTCAACAGTATGCTTTTTTAACAGCTTTATCTCCCTGTCCTGCCACCTTCAAAGATTTACTGATATGAACCCCCAGGTCTCTCTGTTCCTTCACCCCCTTTACGATTCTACCATTAGCTTATATTGCCTCTCCTTATTCTTCCTCCCAAAATGCATTACTTCGCATTTCTCCACATTAAACATTGTCTGCCACGTCTCTGCCCATTTTACCAGTCTGTCTATGTCCCCTTGCAGTCTGCTACTATCCTCCTCACTTTTCACTACTTTTCCTAGCTTAGTATGATCTTGGATGTTGTACTCCCTATACCCAAGTCCAGGTCATTTATTTAGATCAAAAACAGCAATGGTCCCAATACTGCCCTGGGGGACATAACTGCACACTTCCCTCCAGTCAGAAAAACAACCATAAAGTTATCACAATGCTTTTTTTTAATGATCTATTCTTTTTTTTAGTCCAATGAACCCTTGGCCTGCAAATTGCCCGCCAAGCCAGCAGCTGTCCCCTGAAGTGCAAATCTTACTAGCAGAGAAACAGCAGGAGCTGCTGGCATCGCAAGAGACCATTCAGGTACAGGGGGTGCAACATTAACCAATACGGACAACAACAACATATTGCACTTATAGCGCCTTTCACATCAGAAGGATGTCCCATACAGGGTTTAGAAATGTGTAGCTTTGTTTCCGTCCCATCAGCGGGCACCAGCCCTCTGTGTCCATTTCGCCTCCCTCCACTCTGCCCCCCCCACCTTTCATAAAAGTGAGCCAGCAATGGAAACACAATGGATAGAATTAAGGAACAGCAAAGGAGGCAAGACTCTGGTGGGAGTTGTCTTCAGATGTCCAAATAGTAGTGATGGAGTGGGAGGATGTATAAATACAGAGATCAGGGAAGCATGTAGTTATAATGGGATTATAACTATAATGGGAAGCAATGTGGTTATAATGGGATTAATGGGTTAGTTTTCACGTAGATTGGGAGAAGCAGAACAGCTCAAGCAGTAAAGGCAACAAATCTAAAATGTAGTCAAGACAGTTTTCTGGAAAAATATGTTTTAGAACTGATAAGGGAACTTGTCATACTAGATTTGGTGATGATTAATGAACCAGAATTAGTTAACAATCTGACGGTTAAAGCAAAGTACTTTAATAAGGATTTAGTATAAATTTTAAAACAGATAATAATAATCCTCGCATTTGATATAGCGCTTTTCGCGTCTTCTAGACATCTCAAAGCGCTTCACAGAATATACTATAAAGTGAATTGACTTTTTGTGTGTGGGCGAAATGGATGTCATCTATATGGACTTTCAGAAGGCATTTGATAAGGTTCCGCACCTTATAAGAGGTTATTTGCAAAAATAAAAGCGAATGGAGTCGGAGGTAACCTTGTGACATGGCTTGGTAATTGGTTGGGAAGCAGAAAACCGAGAATAGGGATAAATGGAGCGTTCTTTGATTGGCGGGTTGTGATAAATAGTGTTCCCCAGGTTTCTGTACTGGGGCCTCAGCTTTTCACCATATACATATGAAAGACTTGGATGGAGGAATAGGGAGTTTTATTTCCAGATTTACAGATAACACAAAGTTAGGAGGCACAGTAAGTTGTGTGGATGGGAGCAGGAAGTAACAAAGGGACTTTTAAGAACCTCGGCGTCCTGTTCAACACTCAAATGTCCTTCATTCCCCCACATCCGTGCCATGATCTGCTCCGACTTTCCCCACCTCCGCAACAATGGCCGGCTCTGCCACTGTCTCACATTGCACGCCGCCAAGCCCCTCAACCATGCATTCATCACATCTAGGCTCGATTACACAAAATCCCTGCATGTCGGCCTCCCCAACTTCTCCCTCCACAGGCTGCAGATCATCCAGAACTCTGTAGCCCAAGTAATCTCCCGCACCAGCCTCCATCTTATCACCCCTATCCCCGCCCGACTCCACTAGCTCCCCTTCACTCAATACAAATCAAGATCCTGATCCTCTTCAAAGCCCTCCACGGTCTTGCTCCTCACTACCTCTGTGACCTCCTAAACCTCTACCAACCTGTCCGCTACCTCCGGTCAACGAGCTCTGGCCTGCTTCACATCTCCCACCTTGCCTCCGGAGGGCGTACTTTCAGCCTCAAAAACTGTCTCAAGACTTTCCTCTTCAACCATGGCTTCGGTCACTCTCCTACCCTTCCCAGCCTCCACCCCTCCTGATCCCAACCACTAGCTCGGGTCCGAAACACTGACTGTTCAGCGCCTTGGGACGTCCTCCTAACATGAAAGACGCTATACAAATATAAGTTGTTGTTGTTAGATAGATTAAACAAATGCGCAAAACTGGCAGATGGAATTCAAAGCAGAATATTTTCTTAAAGGGGAGAAACTAAGAACTGAAGAAGCAATGGGATTTGGGTGTCCACGTGCACAAATCACTAAAAACTAGTTTACAATTACAAAAAGTTATCAAAAAGGCTAATGAGACGTTGGCCTTTATCTCAAGGGGTCTGGCATATAAAGGAGAGGAAATGATGTTTCAACTATACAGAGCCTTGGTCAGACCCATCTGGAGAACTGCATTCAGGTTTGGGCATCACACCTCAGGAAGGATATATTGACTGCAGGGGGTGCAATTCAGATTCCCCAGATTGATCCCAGGGCTTAAACGGTTAAATTATGAGAACAGGTTGCATAAGCTTGGTCTGTTTTCCCTTGTAGAAGGTTAAGGGATAATCTGGTTGAGGGTTATAAAATGATAAAGGGATTTGATAAGGTAGCTACAGAGAAACGATTTCCTCCAGTGTGAGAGGAGTCCAGTCACGACACTTTTGTTCATGTCTTCATCACCTCCAGGCTCAACTATGCAAATGCCCTGCTTGTCGGCCTTCCCAACTCCTCCCTCCACAGGCTGTAAATAATCCAGAACTCTGCAGCCCGTGTCCTCTCTTGCACCAAACTCAGTGACCCCATCTCACCCATTCTTGCCCGACTCCACTGGCTCCCTATCCTTTAGAGGATCCAGTTCAAAATCTTGGTCCTCACGTACAAAGCCCTCCATGGCCTCACCCCACCCTACCTCTGCGAACTCCTAACCCCCTACCAACCCGACCGTTCCCTCAGCTCAGCGGGCTCCGGCCTGTCCCCCGACCTACCCGCCCCCACCATTGGTGGGAGAGCCTTCAGCCACTCTGCCCCCAACCTCTGGAATTCCATCCCCCAGTCACTCTGCCTTACCCACTCCTTAGCCTCCTTCACGTCCCGCCTCAAGACCCTCCTCTTCGGCCACCCCCCTTCCCCTCCCCTCCCTTAACCCCCCCAACCCCAGCTCAGGTCTGAAATGCTGTACACTGTCCAGCGCCTTGGGATGTCCTCCCGACGTGAAAGGCGCTATACAAATAATAATATTAATAATAATCCTTGCATTTGATATAGCGCTTTTCACGTCTTCTAGACGTCTCAAAGCGCTTCACAGAATATACTGTAAAGTGAATTGACTGTATATTTGTGGGCGAACGCGGCAGCCAATTGTGCACAGCAATGTCCCACAAACAGTCGTAGATTAAAAATGACTAATTGTTTTTTTTTGTTTTGGAGGGATTATTATTAGGTGTGTGGAGTAAGGAAACTTGCCCATGGTTTCGCCCTGACCTGCCTGGAATTGAACTCGGGTCTCTCGCTTGCAAAGCGAGTGCTCTAACCACTGAGCTACAGGACTCCAATTGTAATCTTGTTGTTGTTGTTTTATAGTGAAATCCTGTGAAGCGCTCCCTCATTTGTATAAACTTACATGTCCCGTTTCAGATACTGCAGGTCAAAGTACGCCGTCTCGAGCACCTGCTGTACCTGAAAGATGTGAGGATCAATGACCTGACACGACGCATGCAACAGCGCGAGCAGAGATAGAGGGGGAGGGGAGCGCTCAGAGCATTGGGTTGGCTCCTGATGTCTGCTGTCACGCCTTTCCCCGAAAATGTTTCAAAAACATATGGAAACGGCAGTGTGCATTAACTAATGACTTGGCCAAAAAAGGAACAGCCTGCAGGCTCTGCCAGGGCGGCCTGACACCGAGAAACAGGTTTAACCTGAAGGCATTGACATGGAATCCCTGTGGGTGAGAGACAACTAAGTTGTTGGAACAAACATGCCACAGCATTAATAGTCGTAATATGAAAAGTAATCCAATGCCTAGTGATCCGAATGCAAAACAGCAGATCAAACCATCCTTTCCTTCACAAGAGAATTTTTGGTGAAGATGGTTATTTGGCCATTCGATTACATCCTTGCCAAATACCTACCCAACCGTCTCGCCGATATGAATTCAGCCAGCTTCCCAGCCTCTGCCGCCTTTTCCCAGTGCAGTGACCTCTTCTGGCAGTTGGTCATCCACCTGTGTGAATGTGAGGAGATACTTCCTGGTGTCTGTCCACAGTTTGCTCTTCCAAAACCATGAGCTGACCGTGGTGAGTCTTCCCGTCTGCTACTTTTGACCGAGCGAGGTTAGAATTGGGAGGCGGGGTGGGGAGGTAATGGGGCAAAGAGAGAGCTGACACTGGTGATGTCTGACAAGCTGGTGTGCACTAGCCCACCAAGATCATAGAAACTGAGCCTTTCAGCCTTTGTTTCTGTGCTACTCTCATGCTCTTTTATAGATATGTATATACAGTATATGTATGTGTATATATATATATGCACGCACACACTCACAAATGTCAGGTGATATCAAAGGGCAGGAATCCGACTAAAGGAGTTTCACCTTCACGATCAATCGGCAGTTGGTTTCAACACCTTACAACAACAATAATTTTATAGCATTTATATAGCTTCCTTCACACAGGGTAGTTTCTCAGAGTGCTTGGACAACAAGGTTTTGCTATCTTTTTTCCTTCTCCTCCACTCCCACCCACCCCCCCCCCCCCCCACCCCAGTCACTCAATAATTTAAGCAATATTTCAACTGAGGAAACATTCAGTGAAGAGTTTTGCTTGCACCAACCAGCAATCTGTCTGGCTATATGAAGTGGATGGTACATTTTCATACGCACAATAAAGTGTGTCACCAATGTATTTCGCTTTTATACCTTGGACCTGTCTAAGACTTGTATGTTACAGAACTTGACGTGAAAAAGGATTGTATGGAACTGCTATTTTAGTAAAGTGCTTTTATTTTCTATAAAAAAGGAATCTGTGTTTCTTTAAATCATGAGATGGATTAAGCTTTTCAGTTTGTCGTTAATTTATTTCTGTGCTCACACTGAATGAAAATGTGCTTGCATATATGTTCATATGCGCGTTGATGTGTCAGAATAGTGTGCGTATATTTGCCCATGCATGCACATGTGTGTATGTGTGTGTGTCCATACAAACATGTGCATCTGTGCGTCAAGTGCTTTGAAATATCAATTTGATGTGAAAGGTGCTGCATTATTGTTAATTGTATTGTGTTTTATGTGGTGGGTGCTCGAATAATAATAATAATAATAATCCTTGCATTTGATATAGTGCTTTTCACGTCAAGAGGACGTCCCAAAGCGCTTCACAGAACACACTGTAAAGTGAATTGACTGTATATTTGTGGGCGAACGCGGCAGCCAATTGCGCACAGCAATGTCCCACAAACAGTCGTAGATTGAAATTGACCAATTTATTATTGTTTTTGGTTTTGGAGGGATTATTATTAGGTGTGTGGAGTAAGGAAACTTGCCCAAGGTTTCGCCCTCTGCCTGGAATTGAACTCAGGTCTCTCGCTTGCAAAGCGAATGCTATGACCACTGAGCTACAGGGCTCCACGCACTACATAATAAGGCGTTAACTGTTTGATCTTTCACTTTATGGCTGTAAATCTTGCAATAAGACAAAAGCATCCAGGAGTTTGATGTTGTCATGTAAGGATCTAGCTCTGGTTTATCTAAACATTGTTAGGGCTTATTTCTGAGAATCAGATAGACTAACTAAGAATACTGTAATAAGATCCCAGAGGCAGATCAAAGCGGTAATCTCCAGAATTAGAACTATAGACAATTTACTAGATTGCAGAAGGCTATTCTTATTGCAAAACATATTAAGGGATATGGGGATGGCAGTGTCAGGTTATTAGCTGGAGTTAGATTAGAAGATCAGCCATGATTGAATGGCGGGACAGGCTCGAAGGGACAAATGGCCTACTCCTGCTCCTACAAAAAAAAATTCATTCCATTGTGTCTGTGTTGGTTCTTTCAAAGAGCTATCCAATCAGTCCCATTGAACTGACCTTTCTCCTGTAGCCCGGCAAATTATTAATAATAATCCTAGTGTTTGATATAGCACTTTAACACATCGTTAAGACTTATCAAAGCGCTTCACAGAATATACTGTAAAGTGCATTGACTGTATATTTTGTGGATTAAATATGCAGCCAATTTGCACAGAGCAATTTCCCACAAACAGCCATGAACTGAATGATCAATTTTATTTGGGGTATTTGTTAGCCAGGACAACTTCTATAATAATAATAATAATCCTTGCATTTGATATAGCTCTTTTCATGTCTTCTAGACGTCTCAAAGAGCTTCACAGAATATGCTGTAAAGTGAATTGACTATTTTTGTGGGCGAATTGCGGCAGCCAATTGCGCACAGCAGTGTCCCACAAACAGTCGGGGTTTGAAGTGACTAATTTATTATTGGTTTTTTTTGAGGGATTGTTATCAGTCTTGTGGAGTAAGGAAATTTACCCAAGATTTCATCCTGCCGGGAATCGAATCCAGATCTCTCGCTTGCAAAGCGAGTTCTCTAACCGCTGAACTGCAGGACTTCCACAGCTACAGGTTCTCTTTGAACATTGCCATGAGATCTTTAACGTTCACCTGAACAGGCAGATGGGACCTTGGATTCACGTCTCATCCAAAGGACGGCTCCTCCGACACTGCAACACCCCCCAGCACTGCATTGGAGTGTCAGCATTGACCAGGATGGTCAAACTTTAGGGCTGAGGAGAACCGGATGCCAGATTTGAGAAACTGCTATGGCCTGCCTAAGCAATATTTTTGTGTTTCCCTTCCAGAAACATAAGAATCATACAGGAATTCTGTTTTAAATTGTATTAATTAATTTTGCTATATTTTAGATACAATGCAAATGTTTTAAATAGGCAATCTAAATATACATACAATTTTTTAAAGAATAATACAGACAGCGCTGAGGTCTCTATCTGTGTGTGTGTGTGTCTCTGTATCTGTCTGTGTATGTGTCTCTGTATCTTTCTGTGTGTCTCTCTGACCCTGTGTGTGTATCTTTCTCTGTGTGTATCTCTGTATCTTTCTATGTCTCTGTGTGTGTGTCTCTCCGACTCTGTGTGGGTGTCTCTCCTCTATCTGTCTGTGTCTGCCTGTCTGTCTGTCTGCCTGTCTGTGTGTATCTCTCTCTGTCTATGTGTGTCTCTGTATCTGTCTCTCTATATCTCTGTGTGGTGTCTCTCTCCCTCTGGCTGTCAGTGTGTGTGAGTGTATGTCTCCCCGTCTGTGTTTGTATGCGTGTTTCTCTCCCCGTCTGTGTGTGTGTATGTGTCTCTCTCTCTTCACGTGTTTGTGTGTGTGTGTATTTCTCTCTCTCTCTCTCTCTCTCCCCGTCTATCTGTCTGTGTATGTCTCACTCCCCACCCCCCCCACCCCCGTCTGTGTGTGTATGTGTCTCTCTTCCTCTGTCTGTGTGTGCGTCTCTATCTCCCTGTTCAGTCGGTGTGTGTGTATCTCTTTATGTGTCTCTGTATCTATCTCTCTATCTCTGTGTGTCTCTGACATTGTGTGTGTTTGTGTGTCTCCGTCTGTCTGTGTGTATCTCTCTCTCTGTCTATATGCATCTCTGCATCTGTCTCTTTATATCTTTGTGCGAGTGTGTCTCTCTCCTCCTGTCTGTCAGTGTGTGTGTATGTCTCCCCTTGCCTCTCGCCGTGTGAGTGTGTGTGTCTCCCCATCTGTCTGTATATTGTATGTGTGTCTCTCTCTCCCCTCCCGTCTGGATATGTACGTGTGTCTCTCGCTCAGCCACTACACCCTAAACTGTGGAACACTCCCTCAACCCCTCCGCCTTGCCCCCTCTCTCCCCTTTTTCAAGCCCTGCCTTAAAATCTAACCGTGCCTATGGTCACCTTCCCTCCCCCCCAGGCTCAGAGTCAGGCTCCGCCACTATAAAACGCCCTGAGATGCCAAGATGTGGAGGGCGCTATATAAGTGCAAGTTGTTGTTGTGTGTGTCTCTCCCTCTGTCTGTGTGTGTCTCTCTCTCCCCTCCCGTCTGTGTATGTCTGTGTGTGTGTGCCTCTCTCTCTCCCCTCCCCTGTCTGTGTGTGTATGGGTGTGTCTCTCTCCCGTGTGTGTGTGTGTGTGTATGTATGTATGTATGTATGTCTCTTTCTCCCCGTGTGTGTATGTCTCTCTCCTCGCCCCACCCCCCCGTGTATGTATGTGTCTCTCTCTTTCTCCCTATCTGTGTGTGTATATGTATGTCTCTCCCTATGTATGTCTCTCACTGTCTCCCCTGTCTGTCTATGTATGTATGTCTCTCTCTCTCTCCCCCTGTGTGCATGTGTTGTGTGTGTCTCTCTCTCCCCCTATCTGTGTGTGTGTGTATGTATGTATGTCTCTCTCACCTTGTGTGCGTATGCCTCTCTCTCTCCCTCTGTCTGTGTATTTGTGTATATAATAATAATAATCCTTGCATTTGCTATGCGCTTTTCACGTCGGGAGGACGTCCCAAAGCGCTTCACAGAACACACTGTAAAGTGAATTGACTGTATAGTTGTGGGCGAACGCGGCAGCCAATTGCGCACAGCAATGTCCCATTGAAATTGACCAATTTATTTTGGTTTTGGAGGGATTATTATTAGGCTCTGTGTGGAGTAAGGAAACTTGCCCAAGGTTTCGCCCTCTGCCTGGAATTGAACTCAGGTCTCTCACTTGCAAAGCGAGTGCTCTAACCACTGAGCTACAGGACTCCACAATGTTTCTGTCTTTCCCCCATGTATGTATGTCTCTCTCTGCCCCTGTCAATGTCTGTGTGTTTGTGTATCTCTCTCTCTGCCCGTCTGTGTGTGTGTGTGTCTCTCTCTCTCTCCCCCTATCCGTGTATGTCTCTCTCCCGGTGTAGTGTATATTTTTCTCTCTCCCAAGGTGTGTGTGTCTCTTTCCCCCAACCTTTTTGTGTGTGCGTGTCTCTCTCTCTCTCTATCCCCCTATGTGTGTGTCTTTCTCTCTCCCCCCTGATTGTGTCTCTCTCTCCCCCTGTGTGTGTGTGTCTCATTTTCTCTCTTCCCGGTCTGTGTGTGTGTCTCTCTCCACCTGTTTCTGTGTGTATGTGTCTCTCTCCCTGTGAGCCTGTGTGTGTCTCTCTCTTCCATATGTGTGTGTGTGTCTCTCCCCTTGTCTATGGGTGTTTCTATGTGTGTGTGTCTTTCTGCCCGTCAGTGTGTGTGTGTGTGTCCCTCTCCCCGTCTGTCTGTCTGTTTGTGTCTCTTTCCGACTTTCTGTCTGTGTGTCTCTCTCTCCCTTTCTGTCTGTCTGTGTGTATATGCTTTGGGACGTCCTCACAACGTGAAAGGCGCTCTATAAATGTAATTTTGTTGTTGTTGTTGTTGATGTCTCACTCTCTCTCTCTCCCCCTGTCTGTGTGTGTGTGTCTCTCTCCCCACTTCTGACTGTCTGTATGTATGTCTCTCTCTCTCTCCCCGTCTGTGTGTCTGTGCCTCTCCCCGTGTGTGTGTGTTTCTCTCCCTCTCTCTCCTCTTATCTCCCCGTTTTCCTCTGCCACATTGCCCGTCTCCGACAATACCTCACTCCATAAGCTGCTGAAACCCTTGTCCATGCCTTTATCACCTCTCGCTTGCACTACTCTAACACTCTCCTCGCTGGTCTCTCCTCCTCCATTATTCACAAAATTCAGCTCATCCAAAACTCCGCCGCCCCTATTCTCAACCGCATTAACCTCCACATCCCGATTACCCCAGCCCTTGCCAAACTCCACTGGCTCCCTGTCACAGAGCGGATCAACTTCTCTCTCGTGTTTAAATCCTTCCACACTTTGGCTCCCTGCTATCTCTCCAACCTCCTCTCTCCTCACTGCCTCCGCTTTACTTGCTCCGGCCTCCTCCTTGTCCCTCGAATCCTCTGCTTCACCATCGGCGGCCGTGCCTTCAGCCACTACACCCCGAAGCTATGGAAATCCCTCCCTCAATCCCTTCGTCTCGTCCCCTCTTTCCCTATTTTCAGGTTGCGCCTGAAGACCTTCCTCTTCAACCGTGTCTACGGTCACCTTCCCCTCCCCCTCGCTCCCCCGTTAAGTATGCAATATTTCTTAGAACCTTACAGCACAGGAGGCCATTCGGTCCATCGTGCATGTGCCGAAAAAGGGTTCTAAACGGAGTTCCTTAATTAAGAAATGATAACCACAAGGTGGACTCTATTTTTGGAGATTACATTATGTCAGTTTACCGAGGGTGATGAGATTAACATAGGTTTTGTCATTTTTTAATAATAATCCTTGCCTTTTTTTAGTCAGCAGTCTGACCAAAAAAAGATTAATGGTGCACCATAGCATCCTTATCACCAGATGGCGACTGATTCACGAAAGTTGCTATGAGTTTGGTGCAGTGGCTGGACTGATTGAGACATGAGAAAAATAGCTTAAATTCCTAGTTTTTTGCACATGACAAGTAGCAGCCAGACAACAATAGTGAGCCTGGCTCAGTTAGTAATACTCTTGCCTCTGAGTCTGAAGGTTGTGGGTTCAAGCCCCACATCGGGACTTGAAATCACATAGTCTAAGTAAGCTGATACCACAATGTAGAGCTGCGGGTGATTGCATTGTCGGAGGTGCCATCTTTTGAATCGAGGTCCTGTTTGCCTGTTCAGGTGGATGTTATTAGGATGGCATTATTCGAAAAGAAAGGGAGTTTCTCTCTCCCAGTGTCTTGTCGAGCAATCCTCCAGATAAAATTGGTCACTGACTCCAAGTGGGACAATGCTTTGCACAAATTGGCTGCCATGTTGGCCAACGAAATGCACAGTTACAAAAATACACTTAACAGTAAATCCTGTGAACAACAACAACTTGCATTTATATAGTGCTCCTCACGCAGGGTAGCATTCCAGAACACTTGACAAGCTTGACAAAGCGCATTGAGACATTCTCCCATCGTGAAAAGCGCTGTATCAAATATAAGGATTATTATAATTATTAATAACTGAAGTGTACATTATAGGTGATATATTATTATCAATTATTTATTATTACTCAATGAAGGATTATAATTGTTAATATGTTATTGTATTAATATTAGTAATGCAGCACCTTTTCACATAGGAGAATGCATCAATACAATACAAAATAATATTTGTATAGCGCCTTTCACGTCGGGAGGACATCCCGAGGCGCTGGATGGACAGTCAGGGATTTGGACCCGAGCTGGGGGTTGGGATCGGGAGGGTGGATGGCAGGGAGGATAGGAAGGTCAACTTCCACATGAAATCGGATGACACCCAATTCTGTCTCTCAGCGTCCACGCTCGACTCAAGGACCACTGTAGCAGCTTGGGACACCCTCCACACGTGACAGGTGCTATACAAATGTAATTTTGTTTTGTAATAATACTTGCATTTGATCCAGCAACTTATCACATTGATGAGATGTCTCAAAGCACTTCACAGAATATACTGCAAAGTGGATTGACTGTATTTTGTTTTGGAGGGATTTTTATCCCCAGTAAACAATCCACCAATTGACTAACAACTGGGTTCTTACTTATTGCTTGGTAAACAGAGGCATGGAGTAAGGAAACTTGCCTAAGCTTTCGCTCTGCCTGAGAATCGAACCCAGATCCTCGTGCTTCCGAGGTGAGGGCTCTATCTACTACGATACTGGCCTCCCACACAAATGCTATATTTACAAATTTATATTTACACAGCACCTTTCACATCAGGAGGACATCTTGAGGCGCTTAAGAATACTGTCTGTGCACTTGTGGTGGGGAGGAGAAAGATGACCAACAGTGCGGTCAAAGAGGTAGGTTTTGAGACAAATGTGTGTGTGTGGGGGGAGGAAAAGGGAGAGGTGAAAGGCAAATTCAAAGACAGGTTTGTAGGTGGGTTTCCACAGCAGAGCATGAAGGACCGAGGCCTCCTGATTAATTTCTTTTTGCAGCTACTTGAAAATCACCAGGAGAAAGCACCACAAGGAGTCAGGAGGCATTGATGTTCTTTGATGCTAAGCCAGTATAATAATTTGTGCTGAGCCACATGCCTGGAAGCAGGTTTACAAGCAGCAGTTGTAATGTTGTGATGGCTTAATGCCTGGCTCAATTGGTAGTCAGCCTCTGAGTCAGAAGGCTGTGGGTTCAAGTCCTCACATTGGGACTTTGACCTCACAGTCTATTCTGGGCTGGCACGCCAGCCAGCAATGCTGGATGGGAGCACCGGACTATCAGACACATCGTCCTTTGGATGAAATGTTAAACTGAGCTCCCCGTCTGTGTCTGTTCAGGTGGATAGTAAAGATACAAAAGCACTACACGAAAAAAGGGAGTTTTTCTCTCCTGATGTCCTGGCCATTTATCTCCCAGATAAATTCAGTCACTCACTTCATGCCTATTTGCAGGTTGTTGATGTGTGCAAATTGTCTGCTGTGTTCATCTAAGAACACACAGTCACTACACTACAGGGAATCCTGTGAAGCGCTTTGAGACATCCTCCTGGCGTGAAAGGCGCTGTACCAAATGTAAAGATTATTATTATTTGCCAGTTAGCAGTCCACATACATAAACTATCAAGCTTTCCATAAAACCATTGAAATTTATAGCATAGAAAAAGGTCATTCAGTCCATCATGTCTGTGCCGCTCCTTCAAGAGCAATCCTTTCAGTCCCATTGACCTACACTGTTCTGCACACTCCTCATTTTAAGCTATTTATCTAGTTCTGGCTTGAAAACTAACATACATTCTGTCTTAATCACCGCTCCTGACACGACATTCCATATCCTAACCACTCCATGGGTAAAAAAATCTCTCCTAACCTCCCCATTTGCTCGTTTACTAACTATCTCACATTGATGCCCTCCAGTCACTTAGTCACAAAATAATCTCTCGCTGTTGACTTGTTCAATCTTTGTTGATTTTGATTCTAATAAATAATCAACATTAATTAGGTCTGTGTTCATGAACATTGCGTGTGTGTGGGAGAGCGTGAAATATGTGTGTGGTAGTGGATGGAATGAATTCAAGCGAAGGAGGAGAGTGGAGGGTCTGTAAGTGTGTGAGTGAGGAAGAGCGCGGAAGGTGTGAGTGGGTGGGGAAGAGGGCAGGGGGTGTGAGTGAGCCCCTCCTGTGACTTTCCCCGCAGTATATATGAATGGTAATTTTTATACTTCTCACGCTCAACAGGCTATGTTGTCGGTGCATTGCTGAGTGTAACAGGCAACAACAGGCAATGTGTAAGGCATTCCAGGTCGGGGGTCACATAAAGGATACTCAGACCTGAACCTGCGCATGACGGGAGAGAGGGAAGAAGGGAGAGAGGGCGAGGAGAGAGGGAGGAGGAGATGGGGGGAGGAAGGGGGAAAGAGGAGAGTGAGTGAGAGGAGAGTGAGGAAAGGAGAGTGAGGGAGAGGAAAGTGAGGGAGAGGAGGGGGGGAGGGAGAGAGGGGGAAGGGGGAAAGACGGGAGGAGGAAAGAAGAGAGAGGGAGGGAGGAGTAGGAGAGTAGGTAGATGGAAAAATAGGGAGGGGCGGGTAAGAGGATGAGGAGAGGGGATTGAGGAGGAGGAGGAGGGGGGAGTTGGAGAAGGAGGGAAGGAAAATAAGCAGTCTGCACCCTCCCCCACCCAACACACACACACACACCAAAACTAAGACTGGATTTAAGAAGCTTCCAATATCCTACCTGCATGCTGCTGAAATTTGAAGATGGTGATATTAAGGTTTAGAGCATGGAGTATTTAGGCCTGAGGGAGTGGATGGTGGGGGGTTGGAGGGGGAGAATAGTTATAGGAAGCTACTATACTGTCTGGTTCTGAGAGATTACATACATACACTATCTATCTCTCGATACCACATGTGAGCACACAGCCTTGAATTAATATCTCCCTGGTGGGCTTATTTGAAGATTGCCATTAAAATGCAGGCTCAGCCAGGGGACTCAGCCCAACTTTTCTTTCTAGGTCAATTTGCTAATCAAATATTCGCTGTCTGACCTTGCAGCATTTGATGTGTTCTCGCGCGTACGGTGCTGGTTGAGGCTTCACTGTCGGTGCTCCTCACAGCTTGGCTCGGACAGCAAGGTAAGAAGGTATAATAATAATAAAAATAATCCTTGTATTTGATATAGTGCTTTATCACATTATTGAGACGTCTCAAAGCTTCACGGAATATATTGTAAAATCAATTGACTGTATTTTGTGGGCGAAATGCGGCAGCCAATTGCGCACAGCAATGTCTCCGCCAATCGATTAACAACCAGGTTCCTACTTACTGCTGGGTAAACTGAGATGTGTGGTGTAAGGAATCTTGCCTAAGGTTTCGCCCCCCGGGAATCGAACCTGGGTCTTCTCAACAGCAACAACAACTTGGATTTATATAGCGCCCTCCACGCTGGATGGCGTCTCAGAACGCTTAACCTTCCCCCACCCTACCCCCGGTGCCGAGCCAGGGGGAGGGTGGAGGAAGGTGACCAAAGGCACAGTCAAGAGAAAGGTCTTCAGAAGAGACCTGAAAATAGGAAGAGAGGGGACGAGGCGAAGGGAGTGAGGAAGGGAGTTCCAGAGCCTCGGGTTACATGCCTTGACTTACATGACAAATTTTTTCGCTGATTCCAGAATTTCATTTTGACCGAAAATGACGTGTCTTTGGTCTCTTCACCATTCTCATATGATGTTGACAAAACCCCATTTGATCTCCAACTCGAGCCTATTGACCTGCAATGTGATCCATTGCTTGCGGAGCAATTCAAATCAGTGCCGCTTCCCAGTTTTTACGCCTCTTAATGAATATACCTTTCCAAAAATAAAGGCTCATGCCCGGAAGGTACTTGTGCTGTTTGGATCAAAATGCATATGGAAGGAGACATTTTCTGTGATGAAATTCAATAATTCAAAATCCAGATCTGTGATGACTGATGACCACCTTGCAGCAGTACTCTGCATTGCAACAACGGAGACAATGCTTGACTTCAGTTGTCTGGTTAACCCACATCAGCGCTCTCATTCATCCCATGAAATGAGCTTCTCACATTCTCATCAAAATGTGAAAAAATAATTTTAATGAATATCAATTGTATATACTTTATTTTGTGTATGTACAAGTGTAAGACGTGATTTTGAGCTATTATTAAGCATTTGCATCTATAGCAAGTGTGTGGGCCGCTACCAAAACTCGTGAAGTGGCCGCCAGACAAAATAATGGGCCCAACCCTGGTTTACACAATATCAATTCCAAGTCCTGACTCAGGGCTTAAACAACAACAACAACAACTGGTGCAGCCCCCGACTGGGCCTGGCTGACCACAAGTGAAACCAGTGCTGTGTGAGAGGGAGTCTGACCACAGTGTGAGCCACAGGCTGAGCTGAGGGGCGTGGCTCCCCACAGACTGGCAGGGCGGAGGGCGTGGCTCCCCACAGACTGGCAGGCCGGGGGGGCGTGGCTCCCCACAGACTGGCAGGGCGGGGGGCGTGGCTCCCCACAGACTGGCAGGGCGGGGGGGCGTGGCTCCCCACAGACAGGCAGGGCGGGGGGGCGTGGCTCCCCACAGACAGGCAGGGCTGGGGGGCGTGGCTCCCCACAGACAGGCAGGGTGGGGGGCGTGGCTCCCGACAGGCAGGGCGGGGGGGGCGTGGCTCCCCACAGACAGGCGGGGCGGGGGGGGGCGTGGCTCCCCACAGACTGGCAGGGCGGGGGGGCGTGGCTCCCCACAGACAGGCAGGGCGGGGGGCGTGGCTCCCCACAGACAGGCGGGGGGGGGCGGAGCTCCGCGGGCTGTCAATCACTGCGCGTGCGTCCCCACGCACGGCTGAAGCCGGGCAGCGCGTGATGCGTCAGTCAGTCTGTGTCTGTCCGCTGAGGAAGTGCAGAGGAGGAGAGGCTGAGGCTGGTGTAACACAGCAGGTAAGGCACTGTGTAACTACTGCACTACACCAGGTAACAGGCTGTGCAACTACTGCACTACACCAGGTAAGACACTGTAACTACTGCACTACACCAGGTAAGAGGCTGTGCAACTACTGCACTACACCAGGTAACAGGCTGTGCAACTGCACTACACCAGGGAAGAGGCTGTGCAACTTCTGCACTATACCAGGTAACAGGCTGTGCAACTACTGCACTACACCAGGTAAGACACTGTGTAACTACTGCACTACACCAGGTAAGAGGCTGTGCAACTACTGCACTACACCAGGTAAGACACTGTGTAACTACTGCACTACACCCGGTAAGAGGCTGTGCAACTACTGCACTACACCAGGTAAGAGGCTGTGCAACTACTGCACTACAACAGGTAAGAGGCTGTGCAACTACTGCAGTATACCAGGTAAGAGGCTGTGTCATTACTTCAATATACCAGGTAAGGGGCTGTGTCACTACTGCACTATACCAGGTAAGAGGCCGTGTCACTACTGCACTATACCAGGTAAGAGGCCGTGTCACTACTGCACTATACCAGGTCAGAGGCTCGGTAACTAGTGCATTATACCAGGTCAGAGCTTGGTAACTAGTACGTTATACCAGGTCAGAGCTCGGTAACTAGTGCGTTATACCAGGTCAGAGCTCGGTAACTAGTGCGTTATACCAGGTCAGAGCTCGGTAACTAGTGCATTATACCAGGTCAGAGCTCGGTAACTAGTGCATTATACCAGGTCAGAGGCTCGGTAATGAGTGCAACACAGCTGATAAAAGACTGTAACTCATGCAGTAAGTAAGAGGTTGCTGTAATTAGTGTAATACAGCTAGTAAGATACTGTGTAACTAGTGCAATACAGCTGGTAAGACTGTCTCTAGCTAGTGTAATACAGTAGATGGGAGACTAACCGATGCAAAGCAGCAAATTAGAGAGAGAGAGAGTGTACGTGTGTGTGTGTGTGTACCTAGTGCAATTTAACCCAGCATAGTATATAGCAACAACAACAATGTGCATTTACACAGCGACCTTCGTGCGGGGTAGCGTCTCAGAGCAATGAACAGTGATGGAGCCTGCCGAGCCACGGGGCGGTGACCATAGTTATAGTCAAAGAGGAAGGTCTTGAGGCGTGATCTGAAAATAGGAAGGAAGGGGCAATGCGGAGGGTTTGAGCAAGAGTGTTCAAGAGTTTCGGACGTAATTGTTTAAAGTGCGGCCACTGATAGTGGAGAGGAGGACACGAGGAATAAGGAAGAAACCAGAGCCAGACGAGAGGAGGCCGAGGGTGTTGGCGTGGGGAATAATCAGGTCTGAGAGGTAGGGCGGTGCCAGGGTGTGAAGGCATTTGAGGATAAATAGTGAGCATAGCAAAGTAGCAGACACAGAACCTTAGTTTAGCTGGCGTTGTGCTTGTGGTATGTATGTGACTGCCGAGGCATTGCAAATCTTTCCCCTATAAAATCCACTCTCACTACCCTTGAGCCATGAAGTGAATGACCAATTTTATCGGGGGAAGTTGCATGAGAATCTTTTTTTTAAAAGCTACCGCTAAAAGTTGTATTTTTTTTTAGGTGGGGTGGTGGGGGGGTATTAAAATTTGCCAAACTTTTTGTGCGCAGAGAGGTACTGAGCATCATCGCTTGTGAATCCTCTGTCGCTGTACTTTTGAAAAGAGCAGGCTCAGTGTTTGGAGAAAAAGAGTTTGCAAGTGGTTTAGTTTTCTGTACGGCGAGAGAGAAAGGAGGAAGGGAAAGTGAGAGGGTGGGGGATAGGGTTAGGAAAGAGAGTCAGAAAAGCCGGATGTTAATCTGTTTTTTATATATGTAGGATTTAATCTTGCTATTCAGTGATGTATTCAGCCGGTATGTTATTACAGTGATGTATTTAGTCCTCCCAATATCGCTCTGTCTCCCGCGCTCTGTCCTGTACAAACCCCCAGTTGTATGATGTTGCTCTCATTCACCATCCCACTGCCTTAATCGTGTTACAACGATCTTTCACACTTGACACAGTGCCCACCACGTCAAAACGCTTCATAGGTAATTTCTGCAAAGAGTGTGTTTTGCAGGTGAACACTGCAGCCAGTTTGCACATTGCAACGTCTCCGCAGACAGTCATGAAGTGAGCGAGTGACAAATTTTATCTGGGCCACTGATTGTGGAGTTTGCAAGCTGTTTAGTTTTCTGCATGGAGGGAAAGAAAGGAGGAAGGGAAAGTGAGAGGGTGGGGGATGGGGTAAGGGAAGAGAGAGAGAGACAGAAAAGACGGATGGTAACTCAGAGAAACTCCTTTCCCTTTTGCGAAAGATCTTTTACCTCGGTTTTAAAGCGCTCCAAGACGCTATCCTGCATGAAGGGCGCCATGTAAATGCAAATTGTTGTTCATAATAATAATAATCCTTGCATTTGATATAGTCCCTTATCATGTTGTCGAGACATCTCAAAATGCTTCACAGGATATACTGTAACGTGGAGTGACTGTATTTTGTGGGTGAAATGCAGCAGCCGATTGCACATAGCAGCATCCCACAAACAGTGATGGAATGAGTGACCAATTTTATTTGTCGGCATGGTTTGCCGGGACACCGGGAGAGAAAAACTCCCTTCTCTGTTCGGATTGTGCTGTGGGATCTTCAATGTCTCATCCGAAGGACGGCACTTCCGACAATTCAGCGCACCCCCAGCACTTCACTGGAGTGTCAGCTGAGACTGAGCTCAAATCCGCGACATGGGGACCGTTTGACACCAATTGCTACAGATATCGATAGACTTCTTACAAATTCAAATAAATGCGGAGGAATTAATGTTGGTTGCCATGGTGATCGCGTCCGCTGTTGTCTTGAACAAGGCTTGTTTGGTCTTTGCTGTTGCGGCTGGGTGGCGGCTGAGAGGATTTAACAGGATTCTCCTGTGTGAGTGGTTTGTCAGGTGTGGACTGCAGCGCTCGATCATAGAATCTTACCGCACAGAAGGAGGGGAGGTCCATCGTACCCGCGACAGCTCTTTGAAAGACGATGACAAACTTGTGTGCAACATTAACGCTTTCTGATCCAGATCTGAGATCTGCCTGTCATTTCTCAACCTGCCTATTACAGGGCACTGTCTCTGTTCACCTGCTCACGTAGCTTACCTTCCTTACACTGTCTGTGGTTGTACGTTTCCCTCTCTGCACCACTTTGTATGTGTGTGTCTCTTCTCTATCCACCAATACCTGCCTGTGCCTCTCTGTCTGCTGTGTGTGCGTCGCTGCCGCTACCTCTGTCTACCTGTATTATACAAATGTAATGTTATGTGTGTTTCTCTCTCTGTAGTGTGTGTGTGTGTGTCTCAGTCTATCTCTCTACCTCGGTCTACCTGCGTGCACGTGTGTGTGTGTGTGTGTCTCTCTCTGTACCTCTCAGACTGTATATTTCTCTGCCTCTTTTGCACATGCCTGTGTGTATATCATGGCGTTGTATGGTTAAGTGTTTATAGAGACATTCAACCTAAGTGAAAGGTGTTAATTAAATGTAATTGTCATTGGAGCCTCAGAAAGGTTTCTGATAACAACAAATTACATTTAAATAGTGCATTTCACATTGGGAGGTTGTCCCAAGGTGCTGCACAGTCAAGGATTTGCACCCGAACTGGAGGTTGGGATCAGGAAAGAGGGTGGGGGGGGGGAACACAATACAATGCAGGTGTTGTACATTACCCATTATTGTCAATGGCCGTTGGGGGCAGAGATTAACTGCCAGAAAGTGTTACCTGTGGTCATATATCCAGCACCTGGAATCCACCTTGATCGGTCGGCAGAGAGTAAAGCAGCTGCTGCTTAAACTCCACACCTCCAATTGGTTGAACCATTGCTCAATGGGAAGGGATGTGTGCCCGAGCTTCAGACAGGAAGATGATGGCAATGGAGTCCTGTAGCTCAGTGGTTAGAGCACTCGCTTTGCAAGCGAGACACCTGGGTTCAATTCCAGGCAGAGGGTGAAACCTTGGGCAAGTTTCCTTACTCCACACACCTAATAATAATCCCTCCAAAACAATAATAAATTGGTCATTTTCAATCCACGACTGTTTGTGGGACATTGCTGTGCACAATTGCCTGCTGTGTGCACCCACAAATATACAGTCAATTCACTTTACAGTCTATTCTGTGAAGCGCTTTGAGACGTCTAGAAGATGTGAAAAGCGCTATATCAAATGCAAGGATTATTATTATTAATGCTCTCAAACATTTTGTGCTGAGATGTGTTGCCCAACGTGTCGCAGGGAGTTTCTGCTACCGACCATCCACCTAGTGAGAGCTCAAACCCGTGCTTGTTGGTTGTCAAATGATCAACTAGTGACTATCCTCCAGAGGGGAGGGGGGGGGCAGCGAAGGTAAGTGGGTTCTCCTTGGATCTGAGCTGGCTTCAACACAACATGTTTGGCAACAGAATGTCATACTTGAGTCAGTCCTCTGTGATGGTCTCTAGTCCGGTTCCTGAGCCAGGTGGGTCTGCAGTGTTTCAGAGCACTGCTGATGATAGCCCAGCCCAGCCTGGCTCATCATTGTGGAGTCCTGTAGCTCAGTGGTTAGAGCACTCGCTTTGCAAGTGAGAGACCTGAGTTCAATTCCAGGCAGAGGGCGAAACCTTGGGCAAGTTTCCTTACTCCACACAGAGCCTAATAATAATCCCTCCAAAACCCAAAACAATAATAAATTGGTCATTTTCAATCTACGACTGTTTGTGGGACATTGCTGTGCGCAATTGGCTGCCGCGTTTGCCCACAAATATACAGTCAATTCACTTTACAGTGTGCTCTGTGAAGCGCTTTGGGACGTCCTCCCAACATGAAAAGCGCTATATCAAATGCAAGGATTATTATTATTATTATTATCAGCAGGACCTGGAAGAGCAGACCAGTCCCTGGGGGCAGGGAATTCTCCCACTCAGCTCCTGTTAACCCTGCAAACCAAATCCGTAATGGTTAGCGTAGGATTGTCCTAGTGGGACAATCAGGGGGAAAGCTTACCAGACAGCGATATCAATGGCAAACAATGCCATTTTAGGTGGTTCGACTCCAGCAGTCACCAAAAAGCACTTAGCTCTCACCAACCTGCGCCTAATATTCTCCAGAATTAGGTAAGCAGAGTGTGCCGCTCGGAGCGAGGGAGGAAGAGCACATTCCATTCCAGACGCGTGTGAGTGGGATGCATAGAACTCTGTCTGGTTTAGATACCCTGAACCACAGTGATAGGTTTCTGTGTGTCAGACCCCTGGCTGACCAAAAAAGACGCTTAAAAAATCCAGCAGTTATGCCTGTAACTCCTACAGTGGGGATCTCTGAGGCTTGACCGTTGCCAGCGTGTGCCTAAACTCTAGGGTTTTAGGTAAGTAGGATGTGTGTATCCTTCAGGGAGAGAGCGAGAGAGGGACACCACACGCCACATAAACAGAAAGCCTGTGTACGGGAACCTCGGTTGTTTTGGAAACTCGAGCATGGTTTCAGGGTGAGTCAGACACATACTTGACTGACCAAAACGAAGATTGGCATTGGTTGATCTTTCCTCTGGAAGTTTCTAGAAAGTGTATGTGTGGGCATGCGTGTGGCCTGCAGCAATGTTGCAACTATCGATGTGCATTGATTGCCTCCGAGGTCGCTGGAAGGTTCTGGAATGGACACTTTTAGCATGCACTGTGCTAACAGATAGCAGGGAGGGTGTCAGGCTGTGACCTTAAACTCCCCGCGTGTGTGTGTAGTGACCTTTCTCCACGCTCGTGCCTCTCCTGTGCTTGACACCATTACGTGGGTCTCTGGATCAGATTACAGTCTCGTTTCGTGGGCTCTATGCTGGCAGCCTCCGGTGTGAATAGTTTGGAGACTTTGGATGCTCACTGTTAGCCTGGCTCAACCTTCTGACTCCAGCGCTCTCACCTCTGAATCAGAAGGATGTGGGTTCGATCCCACATCAGGGAATTTGAGCTCAAAGTCCAGGCTGACTCTCCAGTAAGTGCTGGGGGGAGAGTCGCATTGTCAGAAGGACTGTCCTTCAGATGAGATGTTAAACCTCACCCCCCATCTGTGCCTGTTCGGGGGGACATTAAAGATCCCACGACGTTATTGGAAAAGAGAAGGGAGTTGGAGTTTCACCCCTGGATAACATCGCTTACTCACTTCATGTTGCTGTTTGTGCAACAAATTTGTCTTTGACCTAATCTTAACAAACTGTCTTTGGTTCTAACTTTGACTTTCAATTATCACATTCATCTACAAAATACACAGTTCACTGCACTTTACAGTAAAATCTGTAAAGCGCTTTGAAACGTGAAAAGGCGCAAAACTGGCGTTATTTATTATTGAATCTCCCGCACCCCCCTCCAACCCTCCTCTCTCCTCCTCCGCCCCCCCCCCCCATTCCTCCCTTCCGCCCTTTTCCCGTCCATTCCCTTCCATCTCTCTCTCCTTCTCTCCCTTCCTCTCCCTCCCTCCCTCTCCCTTCTTTCTGTGCAGAAGGTTACTGTCTAAACCCCTGTGCTGCCCTTGAGACAGGACCGATATTAGTATCTTGAAGCCTGGCTGAGTGTGGGAAGGGGTATGTGGGGGTGGAGAAGATATTTCTGCCTGATTTCTTGGGACGTCCTACTGATGTGAAAGACGTTATATAAATGCAATTTGTTGTTCCAGCTCCGGGTCCACCCCCTTTACTTATGTTGTCGCCCCACAGCTTCTTGGGAGGCGGGATGGCCCTGTATTGATCCCACACACACAGACTCACAGCCGTGCGGGGAGAGATGGATTTCACCAAAAAAGGTGAGTGTGAGGTCTTAATGTGTCTGCTCTTAATATTGCATGTGTGCGTGCGCCCCTGTGGAACATTGTGTGCGCCTGCAGTGTTGTGCGTGTAATATTGTGTAGTGTGTGTGAGTGAGAGAGAGTGTGTGCGTGTAATAGTGCTCGCGCGTGTGTGCGCAATAGTGTCCGCGTGTGTGTAATAGTGTGCGCGTGTGTGTAATAGTGTGTGCGTGTGTGTGTAATATTGTGTGTGTGTGTAATATTGCCACTCTCTGTTTAGGATCTGTGGAATATTCAGTAACCAGCTGCTCTCTGACAGGAAATGTTACTATATCAGATCGGAGGCCTGTTTAAGGTTTGACTTGTAGCCTCGATTTAGCTACCAGCCAGGCTCAGTCTCGCACGTCGCCTCTCGAGCGAGAAGCTTGCGATTTCCAGGGGTAATAATCCCTCAAAATAATTTGGTCACTCAATCCACGACTGTTTGTGGGATATTGCTGTGTGCAATTGGCTGCCGCGTTTCACCAACAAAATATACAGTCAATTCACTTTACAACATGTTCTGTGAAGCACTTTGAGATGTCTCAATGACATGATAAGGTGCTGTATCTTATGCAAGGATTCTTATTGTATAAGGATTGTTATTGTATGTTATAAATGTGGTCGGTTGTTAAAAACCCATTTTTCAGGTTCAAAGGTCAAATGTCACGGGGGTGTTCGCTTTGGGGCGGAGGAGGGAGTGGCCAATCACGTCCATTTTGAAGAGAAGTTGCACGACTCTGTGGTGATGGTGACCCAAGAGGAAGATGGCAGCTTTCTAGTCAAGGTCAGAGATTTGGTCGATGCATGGATGGCATCCTGTCATTTGTTTGCTTTTTCCTCTGTCCCTCCCGTCTCCGTACGGAGGGTGGACACCATTCCGACATTCTGTCGCTAAGCGTGCCATGTCACCTTGGAGCTGACTCAGCTCCGAGGAGACCCCACTTACAGCTCAGGGTCATCCTCCATGCCCCCCAACTCTTGCTCTCCATCCCTCTGGTTCCAAATGCAATTTGTTGTTGTTGTCCATCTGAATAGGGCACAGACGAGACCTCGGTTTAACGTCTCATCCAAAGGTCGGATGTTAAAGATCCCACAGGGATATTTATAGTCCAAGGCGTGACCAGCAATCCTAACGATTAATTGCCTGTTTCCTTTACGGCTGTTTGTGGGGAACTTGATATGCGTCAGTTGGCTGCTGCTTTTGACCACACATTAAAAAACACGGAGTCTTGGGAGTGATCTTTGAGAGCGCTTCAAGACATTTTGGTGTGATAACACTTTGGGTTATAAAAATGCAAATTTTGTTTTTTTTATTGCGATGTAAATTATGCATGTGTCTGCACTGCTCTTTTATCACAATTCCGAAGAACGCCTTCTGATGCAGCCTTCCGCATTGCAGTGGTCTGTCTGAAACTACAATATTCCTTGCGCTTAACAGCCGTGTAGTGAACCAGCAAGGGTTGGTTGCTCACAGCAATGCCAACCTGGCTCAGTCAGTAGTTTCTCTCTCCCAGTGTCCTGGCCCACACATTCTCCAGATAAAATTAGTCACTCAATTCATGGCTGTTTGAGGGACATTGCTGGGTACAAATTGATTGCCAGGTTTACTTATGAAATACAGTCACTGCACTTTACAGTGAAGCATTTTGAGACTTTGCTACGATGTGTTAAGCTGCTGTATCAATAATTATTATCTGTTAGGTGCTTTGAGACATTTGTCTTGCGTAGCTTCAAATGAGGGAGAGTGGAATAGATGGGTATGGGAGATAGTGAGGAATGGGCAATCTATGCTGTTTTAGCTGGTTAAACTGCAGCAATTACCCCAACGCACACTCTGGGGTCCCCAAGCCTTGGCTCTTGCCAACCTGTGCCTAATATTTCCCAGAGTTAGATAATCAGGATGTGTCCCTCCAGGGAGAGAGCGCACATTCCAACAATCTTACTCTGGGATTTCCATGTGTAGGTGGGATGCATAGAATTCTCAGTTTGGCTTGGATACTCTTAAGCATGGGGATGGGTTTCCTATGTGTCAGACACCCGGCTGACCACCCNTCACTCTCCAAATAATATATTTTTTTAAAGACTCGGGTGGAGTATAAACGCCAGCGCAGACAGGTTGGATCTTGTGGCCTGTTTCCCTGCTGTAAAGTCTTTGTTAATCTTTTGAAAGGTACCCTGTCTGTGAGTGTCGTGAAACCCCCACTATTTGTGAACAAAGAAAATCGCACTGTTCTAGTGAACAAAGCCCCCCCACCCCGTGTCCGCCCACATTAAGCATCGGTTAATTCCAGGAGACAGCTTTGGCAGAGTCTTTTGACAAGGTAACAATTTTCCTTGTCAACGACTTGATTAGCTGTGTGTTCTCAGCGACTCAGAAGTAGGCAAAGTTGAAAGCCTCACAAGCAAGAGGACCAGGGTTTGATTCGCAGACAGAATGAAACCATAGGCAAGCTTCTTTATTCTACATGACTGTTTACTTAGCAGTAAGTAGGAACCTGGTTGTTAGTCGATTGGTGGATTGCTTTCCGGGGGTAATAATTCCTTCAAAAAATAATAATAATAATAATTTGGTCACTTCAATCCGCGACTGTTTGTGGGCTGCTGCTGTGCACAATTGGCTGCCATGTTTCGCCCACAAAAATATACAGTCAATTCACTTTACAGTATATTCTGTGAAGCGCTTTGAGACGTCTCAAAGACGTGATGAGGTGCTATATCAAATGCAAGGATTATCACTGTAAAGTGGAGTAACTGTATCGTATGGGCGATTGACCACAAAACTCGCAGTCTCTTCAGAATGATGGCGCCCAAGCCAAAGCAACACTTCCTCCAGTGCTGCGCTGGAGCATCACCTTATCTGCACTGAGTGCTGACTGCACCCTCGCTTGCTTGTTTCCATGCTCTTGCAGGTCGGCTTCCTGAAGATTAGCCACAAGTACGAGATCAGCTTCACTTTGCCAGCCGTCCGCAGCTTGGGCCGGGAGCTGTGTGCCGCCCCCATCCCACATCTTCACTTGAAAGTGGTGGATATCTCCCCTGGCACTGATGGTCAGTTCACAGTCTGTCCCACCCAAGCCCCATCACCGCCCCTTCCTCCCATCACCGCCCCTTCCTCCCATCACTGCCTCTACCTATCCCCCTCATCCCCTCCCATGCACACCTACCATCACCATTCCACCCACCCCCCCCCCTTCACCTATCACAACTCCTGCCCTCCCCCATCCTTACCATACTCCATTGGCGGCAGTAGCTCAGCGAATCACAACATTTTATCCTGGCACGTCAAAGTACCTCACAGGATAATAATAATAATCCTTGCATTTGATATAGCGCTTTTCACATCAGCCGTCGTCCCAAAGCGCTTCACAGAACACACTGTAAAGAGAATTGTGGCAGCTGCTTTGCACACAGCACAATAATGATCCCCCTCACCTGCGCCGTTTCCCAAAACACTAGTTTTATCCAGGAGAAACTCCCTTCTCTTTTGCACATAGCACAGCAGGATCTTTAACGTACACCTGAACACAACACCAAAATTACATTTGTAAAACACCTTTCATGTGGGGAGGATGTCCCAAGATGCTGGAAAGTCAGAGTTTCGGACCCGAGCTTGGGGTTGGGGAGGGTGTAGGGCAGAGGGGGAAGTGGGGAGATCGAAAGCACGGTCGAAGAGGAGGGTCTTGAGATAGGTCCTGAAAGTGGCAAGGGAGGGGGCGAGGCAGAGAGACTGTGGGATGGAGTTCCAGAGGGTGGAGGCAGAATGGTAGGTCCACCTGCCAATAGTGGGACGAGCGAGGCAGGGGATGTGAAGCAGGCTGGAGCCCGCTGAGCGGAGGGTGCGAGCAGGATGGTAGGGGGTTAGGAGGTTGCTGAGGTAGGGGGGAGCAAGGCCATGGAGAGCTTTGAAGGTGAGGACTAGGATCTTAAACTGTATCCTCTGTGTGATGGGAAGCCAGTGGAGTCGGCCAAAGATAGAGGTGATAAGGTCACAGAGCCTGGTGCGGGAGATGACGCAGGCTGCAGCGTTCTGGATGATCTGCACAGGCAAAGACGAGGCCTGGGTTTAATGTCTCATGCGAAGGATGGAACTTTGTGTGTCAGTAACTTGGTTGATAGCACTCTCGCCTCTGAGTCATAAGAGTGTGGGACTAAACTGAGGTCCCATCTGCCTATCCAGGTGGATGTTAAAGATCCCACGGCACTATTTAAATGAAGAGAAGGGAGTTTCCCAGTGTCCTGGCCAACAATCCCCCAAAATAAAATTAGTCACTCACTCCATGGCTGTTTATAGCACGCTGCTGGGTGCAATTTGGTTGCTGTATTTCACCCACAAAATATAAAGATAATTCCACCTTCATCCTATGAAATGCTTTGAAACATCTCAATGATGTGATGAGGCACAAAATTTAAAATAAAAAATGCAAGGATAGTTTTAGCTCCCCCTTGCACTCCCTATCACTGCCCTGGAGGCCAGCCTGGACTATGTGAGTTCAAAGTCCTGACATGGGGGGCTTGAACCCATAGCCTTCTGACTCTGAGGTGAGAGTGCTACTGACTGAGCCAGGCTAACACTTTAACATCCTTGTCCTAGTCTTAAATTGCTCCACTATCACACTGCACTGCAGGTGACAGCCTGGCACAGGTGGTCACGCTCTCATCTGCAAGTCAGGGGCTCTGTGTCCAGATTTATCTTTCCGCGGCAAGGTAATAGCTTCTCAAAAGGAGAATGTTACTAGGCAACAGACATTTTATGGATTGGCACACTGAAGAAATGTACTTCTGAGACGTGTGGTGGAGAGCCCAGATTACTGTATACTTGTTTAAATCTTTCTCTCATTCAACCCTGTCCCTGCCACTCCTCCTCTTAAAAGACCTCCTGGGCTTTCATCCACCAAATATACAGTCAATACATAGGAACAGGACGAGGCCATTCAGCCCCTCGAGCCTGGTCCACCATTCTATAAGATAATGGCTGATCTGTACCTCAACTCCAATTACCTGCTTTTGCCCATATCCCTTGATACCCTTACCTAATAAATATCTATCCACCTCTTTACAGTATATTCTGTAAAGTGCTTTGAGATGTCTCAATGACGTGATAAGGTGCTATGTCAAATGCAAGGATTATTATTATAAGTAAGGTGGCAGAGGTGATGTATTGTGAGTTTTGCTGGGGAAGTAGATGGGCATATGAAGGATAGAGGCTTGAGGGGGGGGTTTGGGGATGGGGCAGTAGATTGAATGGACAGTTTGCTCTGAGAGCCGGAGCTGAATGGCCTCCTTCTGTGCCTTAAACTTCCTCAATTCTGTTCCCTCATGGATTTAAGTTCACGATCAGTCCACTTTGCAGTATATCTTCAAAGCACTTTTGAGACATCACAACGACGTTATAAGGCGCTATATCAAATGTAAGGATCATTATTGCTATTACATAGCTTGCTTGTGACTGCTGATTTCCTCCTTTGCTGCGAGTGATGAGGATTCCCTGCAGGGTGCCAGCAGATTTGTCCCTGAGGGAGGAGCAGCAAGCGGCACTCTTCTCCGGCTCGTCCGTCACGGACGCCCAACATGTCCCGTCTTGAGACCCACCTCTTTCGGTCGTCTTTCCCCTCCTCTCGGCTCCCCGCCCCGACTCGCGTTCCTGGTCAAAAGTCGTGCAGTGCTTCGAGACGTCCTCCCAACTTGAAAGGCGTTTAAGTGTGAACTGTATTATACAAGTGCTGAATTGCTTGCTGTCGGGGCGGTGGCTAAGCCATGTTCACCTCTTGTTGCCTGCAGGTCACAAGGTCAAGTGTGAGTACCTGGCCCACAAGGAAGGGGTGGTCAAGGAAGACCTGAAGTTGACCAGCGAGATGTCTGACAACCCCTGTGTGAAGGTGGTGATACAAGCTCGTGTCCTGGGTACGTGAGCGCTCCGAGGGCAACCACATAGTCAACCTTAAAAAGGGCTTCTGCTTGAGTTTTTGGACAGCAGGGTGTCTGATGCAAATGGAAACCCATCACCATGCTTAAGAGTATTCAAATCAAACTGAGAATTCAATCCATCCCACCTACACATGGAAATCCCAGAGATAGATTGTTGGAATAGAATGCGACTCTCCCTGGAGGGACACAGCCTGTTTACCTAATTCCAGAAAGTATTAGGTGCAGGTTGGCAAGAGCCAAGGCTTGGGGACCGCAGAGTGTATGTTGGGGTAACTGCTGGAGTCTAACCAGCTAAAAACGCAGCTTGCTATTGATAGCACTGTTCGGCAAGCTTTCCCACTGCTTGTCCCTGCTAGGACCATCCTACCCATTAGGGCTTTGGCTTGCAGGGTTAACAGGAGCTGAGCAGGATGACTTCCTACCCCCAATGACTGGTCTGACCTTCCAGGTCCAGCCGATGAGCTAGGCTGGGGTGTGCTGTCTTCAGCAATGCCCTGGAATACTGCGATCTCACCTGGTGCAGACCTGGGACCTTGTTGAAGTTGACAAGTCTCTGATTGGGATTGAGATGCATTCAAATACTTCAGGATAGCAGGACTTGTACATGTGTTCAGGCCTGCGAGAGACATCCCAGAGATTTATTTATGGTACCTGATGCATGAAGCCCATTGCTGTGCTTAAGAGGCTCCACTGGGCCGGACGGGAGAATGGATTAGAGTAGTGAGCAGCAGCAAAGACACCACGAAAATGAGGCCAGTCGGATTTTCATCCATTCCGCCCCCTGCTCTCTGGAACTCCATCCTCGATGTCCGCTTACTTGCTAAAACCCCCTCACCTCATTCCAAGTCCGTCTCAAGACGTCGGAGTCCTGTAATGTAGTGGTTAGCCATTTGTAGAGCACTGCTGTGTGCAATTGGCTGCTGTTTCGCCCACAAAATACACTCCAATTTAAAATATATTCTGTGAAATGCTTTGAGACGTCTCAACAACATGATAAGGCGCTATATCAGTGTGGAAAGAGGAGATCAAATGGGCCGCAGGACTGTCTTCAATCGAATGCTAAGTAGCAGAGCTGGTGCAGTTAAAGGCTGGGTACAATGCTGTATATGAATACGGCTGGCTCCCAGCCAGTTGTCAGCATTGTGTGTGAGAAGGAGATTGCTTTGTTCACTTGAAAGACTTTCTGACAGCAGGAAAACAATTTATTAAACTCCACCCTGGTTTAACTTGTCACAGCCACTAAAAACATCACTGTCAAAATCCCAACCGCATTTATTTATGTATTTATACATATGCCTAATAATAGTAGTAATAATAATCCTTGCATTTGATATAATGCCTTATCAAATCATTGAGATGTCTCAAAGCGCCTCATAGAATGCACTGTAAAGTGAATTGACTGTATATTTTGTGGGCGAAAGACGGCAGCCAATTGCACAATGGCTAACTTGCCATATAGGGGTGATAACTCTGATAACTCATCACAAGTTATCAGAAGTTTACAGTACATATATACAGCGTCTTTCACATCAGGGGGACGTCCCAAGGATGTCAAATGTTTGAACCTAAGCTGGGGGTTGGGTGATGGTGGGGGGGTTGTTGGGAGGTGGTGGAGAAAGACGACTGAAGGTTTGTTCAAAGAAGATGTCTTGAGATGGACCTTGAGGGAGACAAGGGGAGGGGGCAAGGCAGAAGGACTCTGAATGATTGATAAGAAGCAAAAGAAATTAGGAGGACTCATGTAATTTATAAACCCTGTCATTGGGGGGGAGAGAAGTTTAATGGGAAAAGGGATGAAATAGATTTAATAGATGAAAATGATGGGAAGATCCTTATTAATAATAAATAATATAAATCCTTGCATTTGAAAGCACCAGGAAGACGTCCTAAAGCACTTCTTAGGATTTGGGCTTCTGTCCAACAGCAACAACTTGCAAATATATCGCCCCTCACGCAGGGCATCTCCCCTCACGCAGCCATGAAGTGAGTGAGCAGCGTTATATTGGAGTGTATTGGTTCAAAGTCCTGACGTCAGGACTTGAACCCACAGCTTTCTTACTTGGTGGCGAGAGAGCTACCAATGGAGCCAAGCTGGTATTTGACTTGCGAAAACAGTGGGAGTGGTGTTGGTTTAATGGGAGATTGCCCGGTGGGTGGGTGGGTAATGGAAAGGAGAGTCCCTTGTTGCATGAGGTGGTGAAAGCACGACCTCTCTGGTTTTGTCCTGGGTTTGAGATGTAACAGACAGCGGTAGAAAGGAGTACGACAGAGCCCCAGGTAACAGACGGTTAGACCTGTCCTTTCCCACCGCTCAGTAGGCTCCAGCCTGCTCCACGTCCCTCATCCAGTGCTCTTCACCCCCCCCCCCCCTGCCCCTCCCAACCATACCCCCACTGGTGGTTGGGCCTCCAGCTTCTTTGCCTGCACCCTTTGGAACTCCTTCCCACAGTCCCTTTGTCTCGCTCCCTTGCTTTCCTCCTTCAAGGTATGTCTCAAGACCCTCCTATTCGACCGTGTCTTTGGTCACCCTCCCTGTCCTCCATCCCCTATAATCCCAACCACCAGCTCGGGGTGTAATCCTTGGGACCAGCTCCTTGGGACATCGTCCTGACGTGAAAGGCGCTACACATGTAATTTGTTGTCTTGTGTAGCCAGCCACGTCCAGGGTGACACAGGACACTCTATGGTTACTGGTGGCCGCTCACATCATTGTGCTTTGTCACCAGAGCGAGTGTGTCGCATGCCCATCACCCCAGTCCTCCACTGGCTCCGTGTCTCCCAACCAATTCAAGTTCTTCGCCCTCACGCCCAAGCACCCTCCTACCTCACGGACTTGCTCATACCCCGTTCTTCTGCCTGTTCCCCTCCGCTCATCCAACACCTCCCTCGACCTCTCCCTCTGCACCACTCCTAAGCGGCTGAGCCTTCAGCCATTGCAACCCAGCCTCTGGCACTCCCAGCCTCTGGCGCTCGTCCCACTTGCCCCTCTATCTTCAAATCTCACCTGAAGAACTAATTCTGTAACCCCACGTATGGTCGCCTCCCCCTTCTCCTTGGCTCGGTCTCCAATCCTCTCATTGCCATGTAAACAAGCTCTTGTTCTATAAGGACCTCTGGGATTTCTTTTGTTGCCTTTGCTGCCACCTGTTGGCAGAGATGGTGAAGTGCTGCCCTCCTGTTACAAGTGCACATCTATGTATACAATACAAAATGACATCTGTAAAGCATCTTTCATCTCGGGAGGACATCCCAAGGCGCTGAACAGTCAGGGATTAGGACCCGAGAGGGGTGGGATCACGGAGGGTGGAGGGTGGCCGATGGAGGGTCTTGAGACATGCCTTGAAGGAGGCAAGGGACGGAGCGAGGCGAAGGGAATGTGGGATGGAGTTCTAGAGGGTGGGGGCAAAGAGAGGCTGAAGTCCGACTGCTCATGGTGGGCTGGACCGGGTGGGGGACATGGAGTAGCCCAGAGCCTGCCATGACAGGTTGATAAGAGGTTAGCAGGTTGGAGAGGTAGGAGGGGGTAAGGCCATGGAGGGATTTGAAAGTGAGGACTAGGATTTTGAACTCGATCCTCTGAGGGATAGGGAGCCAGTGGAGCCGGGGTGGCACTTTCACATTGCTATGCACAACTAACTCCTGTGTTTTGCTCATAAAATCACAGTCAATCCACTTGACAGTATATTTTGTGAAGCGTTTTGAGACGTCTCAATGATGTGATAAGGCGCTATATTAAATGTAAGGATTATTAAATGTGAGGATGATTATTATATTGGGGGTGGGGAGAGAGACTGCTCTACCGGTTTTTGACTCACCTCCTCTGCTCTGGTTTCAGACCGGTTACATGGGACCCCCATGTTGTTGGAGGGCGTCAAGTGCGTTGGCACAGAACCTGAATACGACTCGGAGCAAAGCGACTGGCAGGGATTTGACTAGACAGCACTGCACAGTCCAGCTAAGCTGCGAGTGACTCTGAGCAGCTCAACCATCGAGGGAAGGGACCCTGGCGCAGATCTGATTGAACTCGAGTTCGGTTGAAGACATTTTTTTTTCCTCGTTTTTGTTCTTCTGAGATACAGTATTACCTCTTACAATTTCTTTTGAAATTTTTTTTAAACAAAGCAAAAATAAACTAGGGGCAAATAATGACTGTTTGGTGGTGGCAGGAAGGAGGGGGCACAGAGAGAAATCACTCGATTTTGTGTTTTTTCTTAGCACGTTTCTTAATCCGGAATTTTGAAACGCTGCTCTGGACTCCTGAGTTTCCCGCCTGTTGGAGTGACATTCCCGATGGTTATAAGGAAGGTGCCCTTCACCTCTCTCCCAACCTCCCCTCCCCCCCCAAAAAAACCCCAGTACTTTCTTAATTAAGAAATCCTGTTAAGAAATAGCGTTAAGTTGACTGCTGTGCCTATCTATGTGTGATGACGGTGGGGCTCTGTCAGCCAGTGAGTATGTGCTACACGTTAGGCTCAGAATGTTGTGTGGGGCCAGCGTGGAATGTCTTTATTAAATCATATCATAGCAGAAAATAAATCCACCTTTTGGACTCCCTATCGCTGAATGGATCAATTTCAAGTTTCTCACACTCGTGTGCAAATCACTTCACTCCCTGTCAAGAAGGGTCAGTTGACGATTGGTGTGATCGAAGAAGTAGGTTTTAAGATAATAATAATCCTTGCATTTGATACAGCGCCTTATCACCTCTTTCACAGTGTGTACTATAAGGTGAATTGACTATATTTTGTGGGTGAAACACAGCAGCCAATTGCGCACAGTAGTGTCCCACAAACAGTGAAACAGTGAGTGATTACATTTTTTGAAGGGATTATTATCCTCTGAAAAACCGATCTGCCAATCAACTAACAACCAACTACTTGCTGCTAGGTAAACAGAGGTATGTGGGCTTAAGGAAAGTTGCCCAACATTTCACCCTGGTGGGAATCGAACCTAGGCCCTCTCACTTGCAAGGCAAGTGCTCTAACCACTAAACTATAGGACTCCAAGATGGCATTTAAAGACAGTGGAGTGGGCAAAGAGACAGAATGGTAGAGGGAAACAGGGTAGGGACTGAGTGGTAGAGGGTGGAAGGGAGTTTACAGAGACTAAGGCCACAGGAGCTGAGGGTTCAGCCACTGATGGTGACAGAGTGGACAACAACAAATTACATTAACATAGCCAGTCAGGAGGATGGGAGGATGCACAGCAAATGCAAGTCAGCTGAGCGGAGGAGTGGGGTAGAGATCATCGGAGAGATCGAGAAAAAACTGTTGGAATGAATGGGCGTGAGGAAGAAAGGAGAGCTGGGGAGATCGCACCGCGGGATGGAAACTCAACAATTAGTATCTTTAATTTCATTTTTATTTTAATGTGGAATCACAGGGCTAGAGCCATACAGTAGTCATTTCCTTCCGCAAGCACAGCTTGCTCACAACATTGGTGGGAAATACCGCAAGCCATATCATGGCCTCAAATAATCTCTTACTCCATTTGCACCTTTTGTCAGTTGCAGACCAGAAATCAGACATTTAATAATAATTAAACGCAAAATACTGTAGATGCTGGAAATCTGAAACTGGGGCATGTTGGCAGGGAGAGGCTTTTAAGGGCTAACAGAGAGGGGGGAGGCAGGGCAAGGAAGATAAAGGAGAAAATGGGGTAGAGGACAGTGGATAATGGGTTAAAGAGGTGTTAATGATGCAAAACAAAGGTGGGGGGGGATTGCAACAAAGCAGGTGAATAGAGGTGCCAACATGCCCCAGTTCTGACGAAGGGTCGTGGACCCGAAACATTGACTCACTTTCCTTTCTCCGTAGATGCTGCCTGACCTCCTGAGTGTTCCCGGAGACTTCTGTTTTTGTTTTAATAATAACTTATGTTTGGAATTATTTTTCAATATAAGCATCCCAATCATGATATGAGAGGAACTCCCTTCTTTCTTCAGATAGCACCACAGTATCTTTAATGTCTACTCGAACAGACAAGGTCAGGGAGCTCAGGGACGCATCTCGGAAATGCAGCTCTCTCTCACCTCCTCCCACCGTACCCCTCCAACCCAGCACTGGAGCACCAGCCTAGACTGTGAGCCTGACGTGGAGGCTTGAACCCACAACTTTCTGAGCCAGCCAGAACCAAGAGCATTGGAACTAAGCGAGCGGATAAGAACAAAAGAATTGCTAAACAAAATCGGTGAGCAAAAGGATCACAATATCATTTGGGATGAGGAAAGCACCTTTGAGAGAGTCTCTGTCACTCTGTACGTCACAAGCTCAGCCAAAACAATAAATAAATACATAAATAAATACCTTTACATCTTTAAAGAGTAAATGGAGCCCGTTGCGCCATTTCGGCCCATTGTATCTGTGTTGGATTTTTAGAGAATCCTTTCAGTCCCATTTACCTGCCCTTTCCCATACCCCTGTAGTTGATGCCTTTTAAATCCTAGATTAAAAGTCGCCTGTTGCGGTTATGGTTGTGTCGCCCACAGTTTGACTTTTTGCATTTTTTCTATAAAAAAAGCAAACGAAAGAGAGCGGGGTGTAAAATAGATAGATAAATAAATAAATAAATAAAATGCCTCAATATTTTGTTCACAGGAGGAACATAGGAATGGGAAGAGACCATTCAGATGCTCGAGCCTGTTCCGCCATTCTATGAGATTGTGGCTGATCTGTACCTCCTTTGCTACATATCCCTTGATACCCTGACCTAACAAACATCTATCCACCTCAATCCTGAAAATGTGAATCGATGGTAACCCTGTCTTCTCCCTCTGAACAATCAGCTGTGTGGGGAATAGGGGAGGAAGAGAGACAACCCATGCTCAGATTCTAACCAGCTACGAAAACTTGGTAAAATACACATGTGGAAACCCATCCCCATGCTTAACAGTATCCAAACCAAACTGAGATTTCCATATATCCCACCTACACATGGAAATCCCAGAGATAGATTGTTGGAATGGAATGCGCACTCTCTCCCTGGAGGGAAACATCCTGCTTAACTAATTTACAGGTAAGCATGTTTTCTAAGCTGGTCATAGAAATTTACAACACAGAAGAAGACTATTCAGCCCATTGCATCTGTGTTGAATCTTTTAAAGAGAAATCCTTTCAGTCCCATCTACCTGCCATTTCCCATACCCCTGTAGTTGATTCCTTTTAAGTCCTAGATTAATCCGCAATAAGTTAATGTTTTTTTGTTTAATCGACAGGTAATTTGACGTCAAACTGATCAAAATACCACCAACTTGGTTAAATAAATTAACTGGATAAGTAGAAAAATATAACTTGAATTTTTAATCTTGCCGAAAGCTCTCAAAGTGCATTGCCGGCATTTATTGTTGGTGTAGTGACTGCGTTTATAGGCAAGCATGGCAGCAATTTTGCTTACCCAATTATTATTAGTCAGTCAGGTGTCCACATGTGGAAAGCCATCACCGTGCTTAACATTTATCCAAACCAGGCACAGAGAATTCCATGCATCCCACCTTCACATAGAAATTCCTGCATCTTGGAATGGTATGTGCACTCTCTCTCCAGAGGGAACCACTCTGCTTACCTAATTCTGGTGAATATGAGCCATGAGAGCCAAGGCTCTTGGGGGTGGGGGGGAGGGAATCCCAGAGTATGCCTGGAGGAGGGGTTAACTGCTGGAGTTTAACCAGCTAAAACCACATAGCTTGCCATTGAGAGCACTATCTGGCAAACTCTTTGGAAATGCTGCCTTTAACAAGGAAACTGGGATAATGTGGGAGCCAATCCATTTATGGAATACACAGTCACTACACTTCACAATAAAATCCCGTGAAGGGCTTTGAGACACGATATGTCACGGCGTCAAGGATTGTTATAGCTTAACTGATCATGCCAGGTTCTAAACAAAACACTCGATAAATAAAAGAATAAATATTAAATACATTATTATTCTGTTGCAAGCAAATTACTGCATAATAAATAGAATTCGATTGAGTTTTGACTATATGATCTCAACAAATTAATTAGTGACTATTCTGAACAAGAAAGCTTAACTGAACTGTGTCTATCAATTGTGTGTTGATAAAGAAGTTTATAGTTAAAATAAAATGTAAATATCTGTCGGTATGTTCTGTCTGGTTTGTGGATCTGCCTTGTTGGAATGAGTTCGGACATTGATCGGTCTAAAATGCACGAGGGGCTGAGTTCATCAGCTATTAGCCCAACCTGCATTTTACGCACTTGTATCTTGTGTATTTATATTTGTGCATGGGGTGTGAATGTGTGTGAGTGAGTAAATGTGTGTCTGAGTATGAAAGAGTGAATATTTTTCTGTTCATTGTTTGCTGTGACTGAGTTGATTGTGAATGAATAAGTGTGAAGGAGTGGGTTATACTCTGTTGTGACCGAGCTGAGTGTGTGTGTGTTTGTTTCTGTTCACACTGCTGTGACCGAGCTGACTGTGTGTGTATGTGTGTGGGAATGATTGATTGAGTGAGTATGTGTGTGTGAGTGTGAGCAAGTGTTTTTCTGTTCGCTCTGTGCTGTGACTAAACTGACTGTGTGTGGGTGAGTGATTGTGTGTGTGTCCGAGTGATTGTGTTTGTGTCCGAGTGATTGTGTGTGTCCGAGTGATTGTGTGTGTCCGAGTGATTGTTTGTGTCCGAGTGATTGTGTGCGTCCGAGTGATTGTGTGCGTCCGAGTGATTGTGTGCGTCCGAGTGATTGTGTGTGTCCGAGTGATTGTGCGTGTGTGACTGTGCGTGTGTGTGAGTGATTTTTGTCTGTGTGACTGTGTGTGTGTGACTGTGTGTGTGTGGGTGACTGTGTGTGTGTGGGTGACTGTGTGTGTGTAGGTGACTGTGTGAGTGACTGTGTGTGTGTGTGTACCTGAGTGTGTGTGAGTTTGTGTCTGTTTGCTCTGTGCTGTGACTGAGCTTCTCAATGTCGTACATTGCATGTTTGGTAGATGCTCCATTCGCTCCAGGGGGAGTTCAGGAAACTGTCCTTGGCTCGGATGCAAATCTTCACAGCCTTACACTTGTGCACCTGAACACCCTCCATACTGATGCCCTCTTGTATCTTCTGTTTTCCCCACATGTAATTAAAAATAAAATCATCATCATGACAAGAACATCAACTCACACTCCAATTCCCTGCCCATTTCACTCTCCTTTCACACGTCAGTGAACAGGGACTCTTCCCTATTAGCTCCTGTTAACCCTGCAAGCCAAAGCCCTAACGGGTAGGGTGGTTCTGGCTGTATAAGCAGCAGGAAAGCTTGGCAGACACCGATACCAATGGCAAGCTATGCGGGTTTAGCTGGTTAGCAGTTACCCCAACGCACACTCTGGGGTCCCCAAGCCTTGACTCTTGCCAACCTGTGCCCAATACTCTCTGGAATTAGGTAAGCAGAGTACATCCCTCCAGGAAGTGAGAGGAAGAGTGCACATTCCATTATCCACACAGGAAAATAAGCTTAGAAATCTATTAAGAAATAACCCAGGAATCCCAACCTCCACCTATCGCTGAACTTTCATATCTCCTTCAGGCTTCACTTACCGTTTTGTTCTTCGAGGAGTTCCTTATTGGACTGTAAGAGATCTGGAAGGTCAGGGGAAAGTAGGAATGTGGCTTGGGCCATTCGGCCGGATATTCCCACCTCGCGTTCAGCTTGCAGTTCGTTATTGTGCACTTTATCGCCTGGGGTGGGTCTGGCTTGACTGTGTCATAGAGAAGGAAAGAGAAGAGAGAATAAGTACTTGTTCAAACATTTTCCAATTGTACGTAGGAGCACATAGCAGCAGCACAAGGTGGGGGGAGGAACGTGTCCACCTGTACCGAACTCCGTACCCTCTCACCCCAGTCCTTGTCAGATCCCCTGGCTCCCTGTTGCAATATGGATCAATTTAATTTGGGGGATTGTCAGCCAGGACACCGGGGGAGAAACTCCCTTCTCTTTTAGAATAGCGCCGAGGGATCTTTAACGCCTACCTGAGCAGGCACAGATGGGAACTCAGTTTAATGTATCATCCGAAGGACGGCACCACCGAGAATGTTGCACACCCCTAGCGCTGCATTGGAGCATCCGCTTGGGCTATGTGATTCCAAGTCCCATCGTGGGGCTTCAACTCACAACTTTCTGACTCAGAGGTGAGAGTGCTACCATTGAGCCAGACTGGCATAGTGTGGAGAGCTCCATATGTATAAGCAAACTTTACCCTTCTCCCTTGCATGTCCCCCTGACCTCACCATCGCAGGTAATGCTACCTACACACACCGCCACCGCCCCCCCCAATCCCGGCTGGACCTCCATCCCAGAGCTTCTCTCCCTCTCCTTTCCCCTCCTCAAAACCTTCCTTTTCGACCACACCTTCAGACATCCTCCCATCACACATTCCCGTTGCCCTTCACCCCTCTTAACTCCAACCCCTAACTCGGGTGCAAACAATAAAGGTTGAGACCTGTAGCTCAGTGGTTAGAGCACTCACTTTGCAAGCGAGAGACCTGAGTTCAATTCCAGGCAGAGGGCGAAACCTTGGGCAAGTTTCCTTACTCCACACGCCTAATAATAATCCCTCCAAAACCCAAAACAATAATAAATTGGTCATTTTCAATCTACGACTGTTTGTGGGACATTGCTGTGCGCAATTGGTTGCCGCGTTCGCCCACAAATATATAGTCAATTCACTTTACACTGTGTTCTGTGAAGTGCTTTGGGACATCCTCCCGACGTGAAAAGCGCTATATCAAGTGCGAGGATTATTATATTAAACACCTTTACTGTCCAGCGCCTTGGGTAATTTGTTGTTGTTGCACTGACGGGATCTCCAGTACTGACACAATAGGTCAAATGACTTCCTTCTGCCCTGTAAATTTCTACAATTCTATATTTGTCCCAAATCCCCTCCACTTTCCTCCCCCCAGTCTGTCGCCCAAGGCTTGGAATGTGTGACACTCACTGATGTCACGGATGTAGAAGGGAACTCTGATGCTCTGGTAGGAGACTCGGTTGATGGCCTCCAGGTGAAATCAATGGGTTTGTATTCCTCTGCGTAAGATGAGAAGCTGGAATCAACAAAGCTGGCCTTGTAGTCAAGGCCTGAACTGGAGTAATTCACCTGATTCGGCTCACACTCCGACTTCAGTGTAGAGTTCCTGAAGGAGAGTAAGAAAGGGAGGGAGGAAGAGAGAGGCAAGATCTCCAATTAATGGACATTAAATTCACTTACGTTTACTGTGCATCCAAGTCCTAGCTGGACAAGCAGTAGGAAATAATAATTCTTGCATTTGATATAGCGCCTTATCACGCTATTAAGACATCTCAAAGTGCTTTACAGAATATACTGTAAAGTAAATTGACTGCATATTTTATGGGCAAAACACGGCAGCTAATTGCGAACAATAATATCCAACAAACAGCCATGGATTGAGTGACTACATTTCTTTTGAGGGCATATTACTCCTGGAAAGTGATCTGCCAAGTGATTAACAATCAGGTTTCTACTTATTGTGAGGTAAACAGAGGCACATGGAGTAAGGAAACTTGACTATGGTTTCGCCCTGCCAGGGAATCAAACTTGGGTGCTCTCACTTTCAATTAATTTGGTTAGTCAATGCACAAATTACAGTCAATCACTTTACAATATATTCTGTGAAGAGATTTGAGAAGTCTCAACGATGTGATAAGGTTTTAAATCAAGTAGAAGGATTATTATTATCTTGCTATTATTATTTTAGGCGTTACCTTCTGCAGTACTTCACCCGAAACAAGGAATTGTTGGATTTGGTTTTCCATGAGCAGGTGACCATTCCATTGAAGTTCCTGGAGATGCACTTCACTGAAAGCAGATAAGAAACCAAGCATTACCTCTGTGTCTCTCTCCTGGTTGCCCCTTTCTCTCCTCACAAGATCAATGAAGAAACCCTTTTGTCCCATCTGATCTTGTCCTGTCCTTCCAAAATCTCCACCCTTCCCACACTCCCATCGCAGCATCAACGTTTTCTTCAATGAGTCCTGCCGATGAGCCAGGCTGGGCTATGTTGTCATTAGCAGTGCCCTGGAATACTGTAGACTCGCCTGGCTCAGGAATCAGATTAGAGACCGTCACAGAGGGCGGGCTCGATTCCAACATTCCGTTGCCAAATATGTTGTCACCTTGAGCCAGTTCAGCTCCAAGGAAACCCCTCTAACCTCCTACCCAAGGAGGACAGTCACTGGTTGGTCATTAGACATCCAACCAGTTCAGGTTTGAGCCCTCACTCGGTGGTTATCTCCCAGTTGCTTATAAAGTTCTCTATCAATGGCAAGCTGTGCAAGTTTAGCTGATTAGACTCCAGCAGTTACCCCAACGCACACTCTGGAGTCCCAAGCCTTGGCTCATGCAACCTGTGCTTATTACTTTCCGAAATTAGGTAAGCAGGATGCTTCCCTCCAGGGAGAGAGCGCACATTCCATTCCAATAATCCATCTCTGGGATTTCCATGTGTAGGTGGGATGCATGGAATTCTCAGTTTGGTTTGGAGACTCTTAAGTATGGTGATAGGTTTCCACATGTGTCAGACACCAGGCTGACCCCCAAAAAATAACTGAATGAGTGAGTAGCACACTCAAGGTGAACTGAGTGAGTGGAGGGGAGGCTTCTCACCTCCGTCGCTCTCGAAGATGGGCGGTTTGTCTTCTTCAGTGATGAAAAGGTACGTGTGGGCGACCACCACCCCATTCCTCATGCATGTGTAATTGCCTGCGTCCGGCTGGTCAGCATTATTGATGATCAGCTGGCCAGAGGCTCCGACTGTTCCTCCCTGGACTGCCTCCCCGTCTCGCAACCATATGACCTCCTCACTCAGGTTGTCGCAGCTCAAGTTGGCGACCATGTTCCTCTCCACTGTCCTGACTGCAATCAGATAGGACAGAAATGGGAAACAACATCAACGTTAACATCAACAACATCAACACCATTAATATCTACAAAGATATGAGCAACAACACCAACATCAAAAACAACAACAACTGTGCATCCTATCTACCCCACCCCCCACCCCCCCCCCCCCCCCCCCCCCCCCCAACCCATTATTTTACATATCTCTATCATATCCCCTCAGAGCTCAAAAAAAAGCCCCAGTGTATGAAGCCTTTCCCTGTAACTGTACTTCCTCATTCCAGGCAACATAGGACAGCAATGAGGTCAGGATGTGTTGGGTTTACGGTCAAGCATTCTGTTGCTCACTCAAACATAACCACCTACGTATTACCGCAACGTGTCAGTGGGCACAGAACCAGACTCGAGTACGAGTCAAACAACAAACTTCAGGAAAAACACACATGTCTTGTCATTCTTCTCTTGGCCACTAGATGGGGCACAAATAGATGGGAGAGAGTGTGGTCACTATAGTCACTGGGGGCGGGGAATCCTCCCATTCAGCTCCTGTTAACCCTGCAAATCAAAGTCCTAACGGGTAGAGTGATTCTAGCTGGACAAGCAGCGGGAAAGCTTGCCAGACAGCAATATCAATAGCAAGCTATGCTGTTTTAGCTGGTTAGACGTCAGCAGTTATCCCCAACTCACACTCTGGGGTCCCCAAGCCTTGGCTCTTGCCAACCTGCGCCTAATACTTCCCAGAATTAGGTAATCAGGATGTGTCCCTCCAGGGAGAGAGCGCACATTCCATTCCAGCAATCTATCGCTGGGATTTCCATGTATAGGTGGGAGGCATCAAATTCTCAGTTTGGTTTGGATACTCTTAAGCATGGTGATGGGTTTCCACATGTGTCAGACACATGGCTGGCCCTCCACACGCAAAATAAAAAAATGCACTATGGTCAACATTAACAACTATAATAATTGCATTTGATATAGGGCCTTATCAAGTCATTGAGACGTCTCAAAGCACCTCATAAAATATACTGTACAGTAAATTGACTGGATATTTATTTTGTGGGCGAAAGACGGCAGCCAATTGCACAAAGCAAACTCCCACAAACGATCATAGATTGAAGGGACCAATTTTTTTTTGCAACTACAAGAACTTGCATTTACATAGCATCCTTCACATGAGTTAGAGTCTCAATTTAAGCATGGCGATGAGTGTGTCTGCATGTGTCAGATAGCTGGCTAACCAAAACAAAATGACCAAAAGTGTGTGTGGTGGAGGAGTTACGTTTTTGAGACTTAATAATAATAATCCTTGCATTTGTCGTTGAGACGCCTCAAACCGCTTCACAAAATATACTGTAAAGTGGATTGACTGCATATTTTGTGGGCGAATTGTGGCAGCCAGTTGCATACAGCAATTTTCCACAAACAGTCGTGGATTGAGTGACCAAATTATTATTAATTTATGGAAGGGATTATTACCCCTAGAAAGTGATATGCCAATTGATTAACAACCAAGTTCCTGCTTGCTGCTAGATAAACAGAGGTGTGTGGAGTAAGGAAACGTGCTTAAGGTTTCGCCCTGCCTGGGAATCGAACCCAGGTCCTCTTGCTTGCGAGGCGAGTGCCCTAACCACTGAACTATAGTAATACTAACGCCAGCCCTTCTGTGGAATATCAGACAGGACAGTGCGAGCTCAGAGCTCCTGATGGTAATAATAATGGGTGAGCTGAAAATGAGTTGGAAGTTCACCAAATGCAAACTGTCGGTAACATTAAAGTGGGCTGTGCGTGTCTTCGGAAATACTGTGAGTGTCTCTCGGCTGGTAAAGGTCATAAGAGAAATTAGTCTCATTCTAAACATTCTGCCACTGTTATCTTTGGATAAATTGCCTGCATTATGAAACTGGCTGATTTCCGCTTTTCATCAGCCTGGTTCAGTTCCTTGAACACAAAACACTCTGCAACTTTCAGCAAATTCTATTCGAAAGCATTGGCCAAAAAAAGCACACTTTACAGTCAATACTCCCCTAATAATAATATTAATAACAATAATTCTTGCATTCAATATTGCACCTTATTGCTTCATTGAGACATCTCAAAGCGCTTCACAGAATACATCCAGCGCCTTGGGATGTCCTGCTGATGGGGAAGGCGCTATACAAATGTAATTTTGTATATTGTAAAGTGTGTATTTTGTTGGTGAAATGTGGCAGCCAATTGCGCACAGCAGTGTCCCACAAACAGTCGTGGATTGAGTAACCAAGTTATTATTATTTTTGGAGGGGAGGGATTTGATGGCACATGTCATGCTGTGTGTAGTGTATTCCTCAGTCTCTCTGCCTTGCCCCTCTCTTCCCATTTCAAGTGCCACCTGAAAACCTTCCTCTTCAATCATTCTTACGGCCACTTTCCCCCCACACCCCTGGCTCAGAGTCAGGCTCCACCACTGTTAAGCACTCTAAGATGCTACCCTGCGTGGAGGGTGCTGTATAAGTGCAAGTTGTTGTTATTGTGTTTGTGGTTATGACTCCTAGACCCATGTAACCAGTGGCCAAGCTGACCACCATATCACTGTGGTGTGTTTCAGGATAAGATTTATATGTTTGGAGGCATCCTCTCCATATTAACATTGGGCAAAATGATAATAAATCACAAAAAGCACCTTTCCTGTCAGGAGGACATTTCAAAGCAAAGCGCTTCCCAGGATTTTACTGTAAAGGATCAGGTCCTGTGATATTGTCATCTTCCCACCCCCACCCCTTGGCTCCCATTGCCTCTGAATTGAACCCCCCCAGCTCAAGGGCAAACTCTCAAATGTCCAGCATCTTAAGATGTGAAAGACACTGTAAAAATGCAATTTGTTGAAGTTGTTATTCAGTGAGTAGGTACAAGACAGGATTACTTACAATTCTTTGGAAACATAAACAGACAGTCACCAGTAGAGAGAGAAAGGAGCAGGTAAATTGAGAAAGGCCACATCTGGAGAGAGAAGGAAAGAAACACATTAATACTGTGTACTTAAATATATTTATATTATTAACAGAGAAATACTCCTTGCATTTCAGAACTTGAGGACGTCTCAAAGCGCTTCAGGGGGTTTACTCTTAAGTGTAAGTGTGTTTTGTGGGCAAATGTGAGTGAAGTGAGTGAACAATTTTATCTGGGGGATTGGGAAGATGAGTGGATCTCGAGGACACAGGGAGAGAGAAACGTCCTTCTCTTTCATCATGGGATCTTTAACGTCCTGAACAGGGAATGGACGGGACCACAGTTTAATGTTTCATCCAAAGGACGGCACCTCCGACAATGCAATGCACCTCCAGCACTGCATTGGAGCATCAGCTTAAGAACATAAGAACTTAAGCATTTGCTGGAAGGTCCATCTAGTTTGCCTTCCACCATCCTGGCAGTCACTTGACATATCATGTCCCAAACTATATACTGTATCCCAAGATATTATTTTCTAACAGAAATCTATCTACTTTGTTCTTGAAACAAACAACATTCTCTGCTTTCACTGTCTCCCCAGTGAGCCTGTTCCATAACTTTACTACTCGCTCACTAGTGATTCTGCAGATTTGTTCTGAATTTCCGCCCCTGAGCAGTGAAAATATTGTAGATGGAGTGAAATCTCACAACTTTCTGACTTAGGGGCGAGAGTGTTACCGACTGAGCCATGTGCTGACATCTAGCATAAACGCAAACTTTGATGGGATTTCAATGCTCTCCCAGTCTAATAATACTCTATCATTATAATTAATATTCCATTTTTTTTTAGCACTGTATTTTTTTGAAATGCCTCAGTGCATTTCACAGATAATCACTAACCCGTGGAGCAACTTTATTTTGTGGGAAAAAACATTTGCATCATTAAGCTCACTTGAAGTGAATCTGGGGGATTGCTGGCCAGGACACCGGGAGAAATTCCCTTCTCTATTTGAATAATTGGAATCCTGTAGCTTAGTAGTTAGAGAACTCACTTCACAAGCGAGAAGACCTGGGTTTGATTCCCAGCCAGGGTGAAACGTTGGGCAAGTTTCCTTATTCCATTAAGTAGCTAGCAGTAAGTAGGAGCCCAGTTGTAAGTCGATTGGTGCAACATTTACAATCCCTTTCCAGCAGTAATAATTGCTTAAAATAATAATTTAAAAAAATAATATTTTGTGGGTGAAACGCAACAGCCAATTGTACACAGCAGTGTCCCACAAACAGTTGTGGAGTGAGTGACCAATTTATTATTATTTTTTTTAAACTGTAAAGTGGTTTTGCGAGTGTAACTTGGCAGCCAATTGTACGGAACCTCTGACAATACAGTGTACACCCCCTGTCCCCTCCATCCCAGCACAGCAAGGAAATGTCAGCCTTTAAGTCCCTGTAAATATCCTTGTAAGCAGTTAAATAATTTTGGGTCAGCTGGGTGTCTGACATGCAGAAACCCATCTCCGCGCTTTACAATATTCAAACCAGACCAAGAATTCCATGTATGTCACCTATACTTGGAAATTGTTGCGTCTGGAGTGGAATGCGCACTCTCTTTTGCCCTGGAGAGATACATCCTGCTTTACTAATTGCAGGAGAGTATTAGACATAGGCTGGCACTAGCCAAGGCTAGGGGAACCCTGGAGTGTGTGTTGGGTGGGGCGGTAGCTTCTGGAATGTAACTCGCTAAAACCACACAACTTGCCATTGGTATAACTGTCTGGCAAGCTTTCTCACTGCTTGTCCAGCTTGGACCATCCTATCCGTTAGGGCTTTGGCTTGCAGAGTTAACAAGAGCTGAGTGGGATGACTCCCTGCCCCCAGTGACTGATCTGTCCTGCCAATGAGCCCGGCTTGGCTGGGCTGTCATCGGGGCAGTCTCCTGGAATAGTGCGGGCTCGCCTGGCTCAGGAACCAGACTAGAGACCACCACATTCCATTGTCGGACACTTCACCATGTAGCCAGCTCAGCCCCGAGGGCTCCCGGTTTAGCATCCCTTACCCTGTCCCCCCAAGGGAAAAGGGAGTTTCTTTCTCCCCATGTCCTGGCCAACAATCCCCCTAATAATACTAGTCACTCATTCCACGGCTGTTTGTGGGATGTTGCTATGCGCAAATTGAGGTGCTGCATTGCCTACAAAAACACAGTCATTACACTTTACGGTAATATAAATCACATTAAACTGAGGTCTCACTTGTGCCTATTTTAGATCCAACCACACTGTTCATAACAAGAAGGGAGTTTCTCTTTGTGTCCTGACCAATAATCCCCCAGTCAAAATAGGCTGTTTTGCAACAACGTTCATTGACACATTGCTGCGTGTACATTGACTACCACATTCAATTATTAATATCTAGGGTAAAATTCCAGATTTACATGGCATTAACGTGGCATTTGAGAGAGTCCAAAATCAGGCATTAACTCTCTGACTCTTTGCAGGATGTTGCTGTTTGCAAGTTGGCTTGCATGTTCACCTACAAAACACATAGTCACTGCACTTTATAGTTTACATTATATCCTCTGAAAATGACTCGACAATGTGATAAGGCTCTATATCAAATTCAAGGGTTATTATTATTAATCATAATAAAAGTGTTAAATTCTTAAATGCAGTCTTTAATTTTAAAGCCAGGGTTTTTTTGTAAGTTTTTTTAAAGTCTTATACTGAATTCAACAATTTGACAAATTCTCTACAATCTAGAATAATAACAATAAATATCCTTACATTTGATACAGCACCTTAACACATCATCAAGACATCTCAAAGCATCTCACAGGTTATACTGTAAAGTGTACTGACTGTATTTTGCGAGTGAATTACGGCAGGCAGTGTACGCACAGCAATGTCCCACAAACAGCCATGGAGTGAGTGATCATTATTTGTATTTTGGGGGATTGTTGGCCAGGACACAGGGAGAGAGAAACTCCCTTCTCTTTTCGAATAGTGCCATGGAATGTTTAACACCCACCTTAACAGGCACCAACAGGATCTCGGTTTAGCATCTCATCCAAAGGATGGCGATTCCGACAAGGCAGCACAAGCCCAACACTGCAAGTCCCGGCGTGGTATTTGAACCCACAATCTCTGGCTCAGAGGTGAGAGCGCTACCATTGAGCCAGGCTGACACACAATGCCCACGAAGTACATAGTCATTACGCTTCACAGTAAATGCTGTGAAACGCTTTGAGACGTCCCAATGTTGTATCAAATACAAGAATTATTATTATTGTAATTATCATATTTAAAGCTTCTCATTTACCTTATGGTGCTAATTGTAACCGTTAATTCTCTTTAACTTGAATACACCTGCCTTTGTCTCCACTTAGTTTCAGGTTTTAACGTCTCATCTGAAGGACTGCACCTCCAACAATGCAGCGAGAGCACTAATGTGTCCAGTGCAGCCTGGCGTAGGTTTAATGCTTCTCTTTTTCTATGCACTGTCCCCTTATACAGAGATAAGATGCCAAGTAAGTAATCAACACAAAATAACCCCCACCACAGCTATTCACTTGTTAAAGCGGAAGTCAACAATGGGAAAAACCTGGACGAAGGGTATCTAGTGGTGTATTTAAGCTGGTATTACAGTCAGACAAAGTTGTTTGTTATACAGTCAGATATAATGTGTTTTGTGGAGTGAGTTAGAGTTTTTTTGGCACAGTTGGGTGTCTGACACATGCAAAACCCATCACCACGCTTAAGAGTATCCAAATCAAGCTGAGAATTAATAATAATAATCCTTGCATTTAATATTACGCCTTATCACGTCTTTGAAATGTCTCAAAGAGCTTCACAGTGAATTGACTGTATTTGGTTGGCAAAATGCAAATAATCATGGATTGAGTATTATTCATCTATTATTATTTTTGAAGGGTTTATTACCTCAGGTAAAGCAATCCGCCAATCGACTAATGACTGGATTTCTACTTACTGCTCGGCAAACAGAGGCGTGTGCAGTAAGGAAACTTACCTAACGTTTCGCCCTGCTCCGGGAATCAAACCTAGGAATACTCGTTTGCGAAGCGAGTGCTCTAACCACTATGCTACAGGACTCCACAAATTGCATGCATCCCACCTACACATGGAGATTCCAGAGATTGATTTTATAGATTATTAGAAATTGATAGATGAGCCAGGCTGGGCTGGGCTGTGCTGTCACCAGCAGTGCCCTGGAATACTGCAGACCTGTCTGGCTCAGGAACTGGACTAGAGACCAAGAGGTCTGGCTCCATTCCAACATTCCGTTGCCGAACATGTCACCTTGTATTATATATTATATTAGAACTGTGAATTATAGAGTGAGATGGGGTTTGTACAATAATAATAATAATCCTTGCATTTGATATAATGCCTTGTCATGTCTCAAAGCGCCTTCAAGTTTGCAAGAGGAATTGTTGGAATTATTTGAGTGAGATAAGCAGCAGAAATTGCTTAGAGAGGTTCTGAAAAGTCTGCTCAGTTACTCATACACACCCATATTCTCATTTACCAACGATTATTCCAGTAAAGATAGACAGAGAACACCCACTCACAGAGCCTGAGAGATTCCCACAGTAGGTTCCCTTGATCTACCCCACGCCTTTGGTGAGAGCACTGCTGCCTCTCCTTTTCACACAGTTTCTGCTCCTCACACACAGAGAGAGTGCTATCCCTATTCTAAACTCCTAGCTAAGATTTCACATGAAGGGTAAGTATAGGTTCTCTTGCCAATCATGAGTTCGAATCTTTCTCTCAGAGAAAAATGAATAGCATTCACTTTAAAAAGGGAAAGACAGAGAAAAATAATAGAAATAACACAAAAAAGAGAGAAATCACTTTGAAAAGCAAGGGAAGATACACATAAAAGAGAGGGAGAGAGAAAAGGACAAATTGCAAGAGTCAAAAAGGAAACAGAGTGAAGTCAAAAAACTTAAAGTGGGAAATTCAGAACTTATAAAGTTTAAAATTTTTAAAACTGTTTTTGAAATTCTTTGAAATTTGACTTTCAAGTTAGTTCTCTCTGTTCACTGTTACTGGGTTACTCCTCCCTACCCCAAAATACATTTTAAAAGCAAAAAAATTTAGGTAAACTTTCAAAGAAGTGAATTAATTGAATATTGTACTTGTAATCTGAATTATTTAACAGCCAAAAGAGAAAATGGTTAAACTTGGGATTAATGCTTCTATTGGGTCTTTCACTGATCAATTTTTTTATAATCTATAATTTATAATTCCTGATTTGTTAGAAATCGTTTGTTGTGTTCCTGGTTTAGGTTTTGAATTGACTATTTTACCAAAAAGTCAACTAATTTGCTCTGTCAGTTATTTTTAGAGAACCACTGCACTATGATAATGTATTTGATTTATATTTTAACTATTTGTTTTGACAGAATCAATTAAATCATTCTTGTGTTGGTTTTGTTTTACAGGAACAGCGTTCCAGGAGAAAATTATTATTAATAATAATATATTGTTAATTAATATTATTATTAATAATAAGCCATTGATATGGCACCTTTCATCTTGAGAAGATGTCTCACAGCGCTTTGCAGGATTTTACTGTAAAGTGAGGTCCCTGTGTACTTGTGGACGAACGCTGCAGCAAGTTTGAGCACATTGACAGCTGTGAAAGTGAGTGACCGTTTGCACACACACAAATGGCACCCTATAAATCTGTGCATTATAACAATTAATAACAATAATAATTCTTGCATTTGATATAGCGCCTTATGATGACGTCTCAAAGTGCTTCACAGAATATACTGTTAAATAAATTGGCCTAAAAATAACAATTTATTAAAAAATTTAAATAAGAATTGAAAGTGCACAAGGGTATGATTAGCGAATGTGAGAAAAAATTAAGACGTTGTCTGTTTTTCCCCCAAAATTTGGCAGAGTCACTGGTGCAAAATTGCAATGTTTCCTAACACATACCATGTGTTAATTATCACAGTGAATCTATTTGGAAATATTGTATTTTTTCACCTCTATTTTCTCCCATCCCCACCACATTTTTTTGATGCCTTACATACCATGACATAGAAAGTCAAACAAACATACAGCACAACTATTCTAAACAAATTTTCATTTGCACGTCAGGAGGAGCCCAAGGAGGTTAACAGAGATGGCTGGGTAACTGAGCTGGAGGTGGGACCAAAGGAGGGTGAAGAGGGGAAAGATGACAGAAAGCGCGTTCAAAGAGGTAGATCTTGAGTCAGGGAGCGAGGGAGAGATTCAGAGGGACTCCGGAGATGGAGTTCCAGAGAGGGGACACAGAAAATAAAAAATAATAATCCTTCCATTTGATATAGCGCCTTATCGCGTCTTCAAGACGTCTCAAAGCGCTTCACTGAATATACTGTAAAGTGAATTGACTGTATATTTCGTGGACAAAATGCGGTAGCCAATTGCACACAGCAGTGTCCCACAAACAGTCGTGGATTAAATGACCAAATTATTTATTTATTTATTTATTTATTTGAAGGGATTATCACCACTGGAAAAGCGATCCACCAATCAACTAACAACCAGGTTCCTACTTCTGCTAGATAAACAGAGGTGTGTGAAGTAAGGAAACTTGCCTAACGTTTTGCTCTGCCCGGGAATCGAACCCAGGTCCTCTCGCTTGGGAGGCGAGTGCTCTAACCACTAAACTGCAAGATTTCATAGATAGGTTGAAAGCCCACCTGCCAATAGTTAGTTAAAGACTTGCAACAAATATAGCATTAATAATAAAATATAGAATACAAAAAGCTGGGTGAAAATTCATCAATATTGATAAAGTTCTCTGTTCTGAAGTCCCTTCTATCTTAAACATAGATTGATAATTCCATTTAACTTACACAATAAATACACAACGGTATAAAATGTGATATTTCCTAACAGACCCAATGTGATAAAACATAATATATCTCATTAAATCAGTTAGGAAACATTGCATTCACATTCTTACATAATAATAATCCTTGTATTTGATACAGCGCCTTAACACGTCGTTGAGACGTCTCAAAAGGCTTCGAACCCCTCTGGTTTCTGTTATGAAAACCTATATTTTTTAGAAGTCAGTTGTTCCTCACCTTTGTTTCTGTGGGGGGTGTCTCTCGGGTAGTTCTGGCTGAAGTTGTCAGGGGAGTTGTCCGAGTGTGTGAGAGAGAGAGAAAGCCAGTGAATGCCTTGTCGAAGGAGAGCGACCCTTTTTTATACAAACCTGCTCGCCCTTGCAAAACTAAGTCTCAGCCAGTAGTAGCCAATCTCAGATCCTGTAGGTTCAGTGATGACACCAGAACACATTGATTTCCAAGAACTTTCAAAGCCCCGAAAAAAAAACAGAAACTCCCCTCAGGTTATTAGACGTTGGATGGATGGATGGATGGAGTCATGACTCGATGTAGAACTATCCGTAAGACCCTCGCTGGCAATCCGTGGAGCATGTCAAAGCGCTCCGAGATGGCCTCCTGCCCACACCACCACTCTGAGGAAAGGCACTAGACAAATACAAATTGTCGTTGTGTATCATCAAGATGGAACAGTAAACTGTACTTTTTCAGTTTTTGTCAGCGAGAGGACTTGGGTTCAATTTCTGGGCACTGCGAAATTTTGGGCAAGTTTCCTTACTCTACACGCCTCGGTTTACCAAGCAATAAGTATGAAACCGGTTGTTAGCTGATTGACGGATCGCTTTCTGGGGATAATAATCCCTCCCAAAAAAGTTTGGTTGCTAAATCCACTACTTTGTTGGACACTGCTGTGCGCAATTGGCTGCCGCATTTCGCCCACAAAATATACAGTCAATTCACTTTACAATATATTCTGTGAAGCCCTTTGAGACGTCTCAAACATGTGATAAGGCGCTATATCAAATGCAAGAATTATTGTTATATATTATTATATGGAAGTGCTTCACACTACACCACTTACAAGTGCAGTGACTTTTTAACCTGGTATCTGGGTTGGCCATACCCTTTTCAGTGCCTTGGGATGTCCTCCCAACATGAAAGCAGCAATATAAATGTAAATTTGTTGATGTTGTTTCCATCCCTGCTATCTGCTCAGACTCACCTTCCCAACAACAACAACTTGCACTTATATAGCATCCTTCATGCTGGATGGCAATTTGGGCGCTTAATAGTGCCCAATGCCGAGCCAGGGGGAGGGGGGAGATGGCGCGGTAAGCACGGTCGAAGGAAAAGGTCTTCAAGTGCGTCCTGAAAATGGGGAGAGAGGGAGCTGACCTGTCCCTCTCCCAGCCATCCCTCACCGTTATAACGGAATGCCAAACTTCCAGGTCGTTAGCTCACTGCTGATGTCACTTCCTGCATATTGCGCAGGAATAGCCCTCGGTGTAACTTCCTGCGCACACGCACAGGAAGCACCGCCAATGTCGCTTCCTTCACAACGCGCGAGCTGAGCAGCACGCAGGAAGTCACATCACAAAGCAGGACGTTGCCCGTTTTATTTGGGGAGTGCGGGTTGTCAACCTGTCCGCACTGGGAGCCACACACACAACCAGATTCCACAGGAGACTCTGGTTATAAGAAAACTCCTGCTCCAGTGAAATGTTTGATAAACGGAGGTCGCCCTTGATTTGGAGGCAAAGACGGAAGCCAATTTACAAACCGCCATGAAGTGAATGGTGAAGTTTTCAAAAGGAATTGTTGGTCAGGATACCAGGAAAATCTCTCTTCCAATCGCGCCGTGGGATTTTATTACAGTGACAGATGGGAGTTCCCTTGGGTCACTCTGAATTATAATCAGAATAATGATGACAACAATTTTTAAATTTGATGCAGCTTTTTGTAGTAATAATAATCCCTGCATTTGATATAGCGCCTTATCATGTCTTCAAGACGCTTCGAACCACAATTGACTGTATATTTGTGGGTGAATCGCAGCAGCCAATTGCACACGGCAGTGTCCCACAAACAGTCGTGGATTGAGTTAGTTAGTTAGTTAGTTAGTTAGTTAGTTAGTTAGTTAGTTAGTTAGTTAGTTAGTTAGTTAGTTAGTTAGTTAGTTAGTTGGTTGGTTGGTTGGTTGGTTGGTTGGTTGGTTGGTTGGTTGGTTGGTTGGTTGGTTGGTTGGTTAGTTGTTTGTTTATTTATTCATTTTTGAAGGGATTGCTACCCTCAGAAAAGTGATCCGTCAATCAACTAACAACCAAGTTCCTACTTACAGCTCGATCAACAGAGGTGTGTGGAATAAGGGAACTTGCCTAAGGTATCACCCTGCGCAGGAATCGTATCCTGGTCCTCTCACTTGTAAGACAAGCACACTAAGCGATATGCTGCAGGATTGCCTGTGAGTGAACATTTGGTTAACAAATGGAGTTTCTCTTGCTTTTGCCCACACGTACTTTTTTGCATACCAGGGATTCATTTTAAAGGAATCTGGTTATGTCATACCACAGATTAGACTGGAAAAGTGCTTTTAATTTACTCTCGCCTCTGAGTCAGAAAATTGAGAATTCAAAATTTAAGGTTGGGATTTTTTTACTCACAGCTGACACAGCAGTGCAGTGCTGCGGGGAGACCCCTGCATTGTCGGAGGTGCTGTCCTTCAGATGAGAGGATTGGAGCACTCGCCTCGCGAGCGAGAGACCCGGGTTTGATTCCCAGCAGGGCAAAACGATGGGTAAGTTTCCTTACTCCTCACGCCTCTGTTTACCTCGAAGTAAGTAGGAATTCTGTTGTTAGTCGATTGGAGGATCACTTTTGTGGAGGTAATAATTCCTTCAAAAAAAATAATAAATTGGTCACTTCAATCCATGCCTCTTTGTGGGACACTGCTATGCACCAATTGCCTGACAAAATATACAGTCACTACACTCCACCAATTCCTCTGAAGCACTTTGAGATGTCTCAATGGCATTATAAGATGCTATGTCCCTAAATCCCTCCATGGTCTCACCTCCACACTAGCTCTGTGATCTCCTCAAGCTGTAATGGCCTGGCCACTCCCTCCACTCAGGGGGCACCAGCCTGCTTCACGTCCCCCCTGCCCGCCCCAACATTGTCAGGTGAGCTTTCAGCCGGTCAGCCCCAGTTCTCTGGAACTCCATCCAAGATTCCTTCGTTCAAGGTCTGTGTCAAGACCTACCTCTTTGACCGTGCTGTTGGTCATCTTTCTCCTCCCCCTACCCAGTCCCCTTCCCCCTCAGCTCCCAGCTCGGGTTCCTGGTCAGCAATGTGAGGCAGTTTGAGACATCCTCCTGACAAGGAAAGCGCTGTATAAATGTAAATTGTAAATGTCAGCTCCCTGTCACTGTCTCAGCCATTATATTCGCTTTAATACCACGATTCCCAAATTCCCGTGTTGTCCTGTAGCATAGTAGTTAAAGCACTCGCCTCACAAGCAAAAGGACCTGGGTTCGATTCCCGGGCAGGGCAAAATCATAAGTAAGTTTCCTTACTCCACATGCCTTTGTTTACCTAGCATTAATTAGTAACCCAGTTGTTAGTTGATTGGGGGATCGCTTTCCGGGGGTAATAATCCCTTAAAAAAAATTGGGTCACTCAATCCACCACTGTTTGTGGGACACTGCTATGTGCAATTGGCTGCCACGTTTTGCCCATAAAATATACAGTCAATTCACTTTACAATATATTCTATGAAGCGCTTTGAGACGCCTTAATGACGGGATAAAGCGTTATATTAAATGTAAGAATTATTATTATGTTCTTAGGCTGAAAACCATTGCCTTAAATTTAAGATGGTGCAGGGTTCTTTTTGAAGGGTGGGGAGAATAAAAACTTAAATTTTGTGGTAATTTGGAAACAATATTGAGGAGTGCCCGAAACGTGCCCATGAAAACCACCTTCCAGATTCTGAGTGAAGGACTATTTTTTTTCCCCAAAATTCCATGTGCTCCTTAAATTGAGTCTTGATTTGGAAAATGATTTCATGCGATTTGATCTCAGGCCACTTCGAGGAAACTGGTTGGGAATTAAAGCTGAATTCCAGACTTTTCCCCCAAAATTTCACATTTCAACCAGTGTCGTGGGGGGTTGGGGAGCGTGGGGGGCTGGTTAGGGGTTAGGGACGTTTGTATGAGATGTTGTAGCTCAGTGGTTAGAGCATTGGCCTCGCAAGCAAGGGGACCTAGGTTCGAATCCCGGCAAGCGAAACCTTAAGCACGTTTCCTTACTCCACACGCCTCTGTTTACCTAGCAGTAAGTAGGAACCCAGTTGTTGGTCGATTGACAGATTGTTTTCTGGCGGAAATAAAAAAAAATGTGGTCACTCAATCCACAACTGTTTGTGGACAGACACTGCTTTGTGCAATTGGCTCCTGAGTTTTGCCCATAAAATGCACAGTCAATACACATTGCAATATATTCTGTGAAGCTCTTTGAGATATCTTAACGATGTGATAAGGAGCAAATGCAAGGATTATTATTATTGTGGGACATTACTGTGCGCAAATTGGCTACTGCGTTTGCCACAAAATACAGTCATTGCACTTTACACTAAAATCTTGTATTGCTCTCTGAGACGTGCTCCCAATTTATAAGGCGCTGTAGAAAAGCAAGGATAGTGATTTTTTTTCTTGAAATTCAAGGTGGCTCATTCTGGTTTGGAAGCCGAAATCTCCTGTTTTTTTAAGAACAGCAGAAATAAACACACAGCTTCCAAATTGAGACTGGATTTAACAGCACGTACCACAAATATCTCAAAGGCTGAGCCCAAGTGAAAATTTGGGATTTCGTATTTTAAAGTATTATCCAATTCCTCGCCCCCCAAAAAACCCCAGCCCATAATAATAATAATCTTTGTATTGTCTTTCATATTGGCAGGAAGTCTCAAAGTATTTCACATATTCACTTTAACGTGTAGTGACTATGTATTTTGTGGCCTCATCTGAAGGACAGTACCTCTGACAATGATACGCTCTCCCGAGCATTGTAATAGAGCATCTGCCTGGACCATGTGAATTCAATGTCATTGGGGACTTGAACCCATAATCTTGTGACTCAGAGATGAGAAGTCTTACCAGTTTGTCATGATATGAAACCACAACTGAGTTTCAGTCTAAAATTTATCAAATTACACATTTTGATCATGTTTCATCCATCGCCTTAATCCACTTTCGTTTTCCCTATCCTTCGGCATCTACAGACAGTTTAGGATTCCTCCTTTTGATATCTGATCTAAAATCTTCACAATAGATTTTAATTTCAGTGGAAGTTTAATTTACTCCATTGACCTTTCTAAGCTCCTTCCTGTGATTTTTTTGGGTGCTGGGGGCGAAACAAATTAGGTGGCATGTCCTCTGTGTAGATAATAATACTACTGCTACTCATAATAATAACCCTTGCATTTGATATAGCGCCTTATCAAGTCATGTAGACGTCTCAAAGCATTTCACAGAATATACTGTAAAATGGATTGACTGAGTATTTTGTGTATGAAACACTACAGTCAATTGCACACAGCAGAAGCAACAAACAGTCATGGATTGAGTGATCAATTTTTTTAGGTAATTATTACCCCTGGAAAGTGATCCGCCAATCAATTAACAACTGAGTTTCTACTTACTGCTAGATACATAGAGGCATATGGAGAAAGGAAACTTGCCTGGGAATTGAACCCGCGTCCTCTCGCTTGTGCTATGAGACTCCGCAAATTCAGAATGGGAACAAGCTATGGCACGTTTTATAATGTTCTCCCCTTACTCCCTCCTACGCCCCTGCGTCCTGTCCTCCACCCCAGAGGAGATCAGCTGAGTCAGCAATTCTCTGATTGGGATAACATAGCAATTCCCGATTGGCATAGCTCAATACCAAACTCACTAGGATCCAGATTGACTTCTGCCCTGCTAATGGTTAGTGAGAGGGCAGTAGAGGAAGAGGGGAGTGAGCTTTTTGAAACAATGCTTTGGTTCAGTGGGTGCTGGGGAAAATACTGATGGCCACAGAGAGGAGCCAGTGGTAAGACCAGATAGTGTCTTAACACTGTGGAGTCCTGTAGTGTAGTGGTCAGAGCACTTGACTCGCAAGCGAGAGGACCTGGGTTTGATTCCCAGGTGGGGCAAAACTTTGGGCAAA